>NW_026775578.1:60876801-61510908 GCF_030987335.1 Cornus florida
TACTTCAATTGCCTAGAAATTTTTACTGGAACTTCCCCTATGGGTCTTACACTACTAAGAATTTTTTCACGATTTTAGAGCCTGTCTAAATTTTATTACAAATCTGAAACTATCTGCTGTCCATGTTTTTATTGCAGCTGGAAAACATATTTTTAGATGATTTATTTCACTAACCTCTTGACATTGGAAAATGGCTTAAATTTCTAGTTTTACACTCTCATATGTTTACTTCCAAAATAAATTAATTTTGCCCAATTTGGATGTCAAATGAATTTTTTTTGAATTTTCAAAGTTGGAAGCTACAGGCTGAAAATGTGTTTTCTGGGTAGAATTTGTTTCAAAATTATGGGTCAAAACTGTTTCAATTGGGAAAATATTTTGTTAAACTAAATTGATATTATGAAATTACATTGTTTAAGCTTTCATTGGGCTTTAGATTCATACAATTTGGATTAGAATTGAATTTTTTATGAATTTTCCAAGTTGAAGGTAACAAACTGAAAAATCTGTCTTGCGGACCAAAATTTTGAGGCGATTTCATTTCGGTGGTAATTGGGATTTTCATTCCAATTAAGGTAGGGGATGATTATAGGTTTATGTGGTATGTGATTTATTATTTTTGATGCTTATGCTATATTTATGCATGAAATTTAGGATTTAATTTAATTAGTCATTAGTTAAAAATTTAATTCACATAGTTATATATTGTGTATAATTAATTAAGGACTAGGTATTTGGTTAAGCCTTGACTTGATATTAGTGATGAACTTGATATGTTCTTTAATGTATATATTAAATTAGGAATATTTGGATGAATATTGAAATCAAGATAAATTTATTATTTTTATTTAATTAATTTCTGTTTTACTATTCATGGCTTTAATTAAAGTATTGATTTGATAATTGTAATGACCTTAATATTATCTTTGATATGTATTAAATTGAAGCCATTGGTAATTGTTTTGAAAGCTAGAGAATTTAATTATTTTATTCAATTAAATTTTATCTAATTGCTTCATGAATTTAATCGTGTTTTGGAAGTTGTTTTTATGTTTAAATCATGGACTTGGACTTGTTGTACATTCACTTGGTTACATTTTGAGCATTGGATAACATTGTTGTTATATTTAGATTAATGAGTTTATGTTTTCAATATTGAGTAACATTGTTATAGCGTGTAGCGAATCGCATACTGAATATTCGACATTTGTCGTGCCATAGTAGTTGTGGACTTAGAGCATGTATTGTATGTGTTTCCAAATTTGGTTGTACGTGGTAGATAGTTGATTATCTTATATATACATGTTGATATATACGTTGTTGCACAACTTGTTGTTTGGCTACGGCTAGGACATAGTTTTAGTACGGGGGCTTGTCCCTCTATAGTCTAGTACGCACATAGGGAGGTTTACCATGGGCTAGTAACCCTAAAGTAACTATGGTGTCGGTCTGATCCGGCATGACGTCTAAGTATCCACTTTGTTTGATTTTGCAGTTCATTTCAAGTTGATAACTAGATGATATCGTAACTTGTTGTTCCTTAGTTGATTTCCCATTTTAAGTTTCAAGATATTAACTTTGAGAAATCATGCTTATGCATTGTATTGGAAGTTCTAATGTTTGTTAAATTGCATCGATATTATGATTTGTGTTTTGACGTTCAAATATAACTTAGGAATGATCTTATAAATTCATTAGAATATAGACGTTAGGTGACATGACCCACTTTAGTTGTTTTCGTATCTTAAGTTGCAAGTTGATACTTTTGAGAACCTATATCTTGTTGCCTTGTATAACATGCTTCTATATTATTTAAATTGCATGGATGATGTGATTTATGCCAAAAATGATTTAAGGTAGCTTAGGATGCTCGTTGAGTCTCATCTTGACATAGATGTTAGGTGACATGAGCCCCTTTAACATGTTTCACCTTAAGGTGATATAATTGTAAAATGCAAGGTCGATGCATGCACATCTCCTACGAGTAGCTTTATGTTACTCACCCACATTGTGGGGACATTTTTCAGGTACAAGACCTTGATTTGGGATACACACTAAGCCATAAAAGTTTCGTAGACTTGAAGTATCATTTTCATGAAAATGTTAGCATGAAATGTTATTTTGTAGCCTTGTATATCAAAACTTGTATCTTTGATTCCATATATATAAAGTGTACATAAGTACACTCTTTTCAATGTATTTAACATGTATGAGTAGAAGCCATAGACCAAAGGCATCAAATATGTATTCTATGCATTTTCGTTTTTAAGGTTTACTATGGAAATAATAGAAAATGTTAAGTCCTTACTTCACCATGTTTGCATCGGGTGTGGAAATTCCATTCTTTTTCTTTCATAGGGTCTCTATGAACATGTATGAGGTGTGACCAAGGGCCAAATGCCATTTTGTTATAGGTTTTGCATTTTTGTTTCATTTATTACATTTTAAGGCACTTTCGGCCTTTGAAAGGTCATATTTTGCCCTAGGGATTATTTTTGCCCAGTTTTTCTTGTTTTCCGCTTCCGCTACTTTCTTTTGAATTCCGTGATTTCATGGGAAGTCACGGATGTGTTTCGGGAATGATATACATTCTAGGGACGTCATTTCCATGTAAAATGACTATTTTGCCCCTAGGGGCATAATTGTTATTTTTTCCAATCTTTTACTTCCACATCAGTTCTCATTGAGTTCCACAACTTCATAGAAGGTCACTTTGACTTCTTAGAGTCTTGTTTTCTGTTTTTGATTTCGCATTCGGATCCGTTATCTGGTCAATCTTCGGTTCATCACAAGACGCATTGGCTTGAAAAACTAGGGCCGTCACAACATACACCTAAATCCTTCCTTGGCATATACTTTTAAAGTAATGCCAGCCCGGAACTAAACCTTCGATCTCAAATGCTGCCTTTTGGCAAAGAAATTGATAACATACTTATTTACTTCTTTGGGTCTTTATCGCTTTCGCCTTGTACCGTATCCTCCTCCCAGTGTCAACCATTCTGTGTCTACATAATTTAATTGACATCAACTCCTCCTAAAGAACCATACATAGAGTACAATGAATCCTAATATGGGGTCTAAGTTTTAAGAGACGCAACGCGGAAGTCACATAATGAAAGACACTCCAAGGACATTTGAACCTGGCTCTGATACCAACTGTGAAACCCCTAGATTTCCAGATGCGAGTTGGCCAGGTCCACGCCCGAATACCCGAGGATATCAAAAACAAATTGGTAATAATCAAGCACATAATACAAATATGATAACAAAGAATAAATAAATTGCTAAAAGAACTAAAATGATAATCCATTAATAAAATCCTCAGAATAAATTTTCGTTAAACAATAAAATATTCTGATACATCCAATCCTCCAATATACAACTCGAGAATCCATATTATGTGGACTCCTAGAAAATTCCAAACTGAAAAAGTAATAGTGATAACTGTCAACAGAAAACTAAAACATAAATAAATTTCCTATGCAGAAACGAAATAATGAAGTATACTGATCCCTGCTCAGCACGAATAACCTCTACTCCTGACAAACACCTAAAAAATAATGGTGGGTTAGGCCCACAAACAAGTTCTACTCTACTACAATCCAAGCAGAGATCCGATACACGTATACATCCTAGTCATATCATGGCACCAAAATTATAAGTATATAAACACCATCCTATTCATTCATAAATAATCCAAATAGGTCATTCAACTTGTTCAGTTGAGCTGACACGAATATAAGTAGGATTTAACATTTTTAGTTAATCCATTCCCTTATACAAAATAGGTTGGACTTAACTTCTTTGGTTAATCTGTTCTTAGAATGCCATCGTCCCATACCGGTGCATTACATCCAAACAATCCAGTTATTGATGAAAGAAAATAAAACAATACATCAATAAATCCAGGAATAAGCATAATAATCAGATATAAAGAATCATATTTTGCAACCAACAAAAGATTAAAATCAAATAATCTGCCTTTAACTTGCTAAAATAATTTAAAGTCATTAAGTCCTCCATTATCAACATGTAATTTATTTAAAATTTCATATTAATTTAAATCCTTAGCATAATAAAATCATAAATAATATATGATTATATTATACCGCTAATATGTGATTAACATCATCCAATATCCATTTACATTGCTAGAATCATGACAAGCAATTAATCCATCCATTAACCACATGTAAATCTAATAAAAATTTCATGTAGTTCAAACCCTTAGCATATTGATGTTAATTATGCATTTTGGGTATTAATCTAACTTATTTTAATCAATTAAGTCACACACACTGTCCCAAACCAACACTAGAACTCCCCAAACATCCAAACATAGCCTTAAACCCATTTTGCGCAACCTTCCAGCCAGGGAGCCTGCTCTCAAAATGAAAGAACAGGCTCTACCATAAAGAGAGCTGGCTCCCCTCATCATAGAGCCAGCTTTATGTCTTAGGGAGCCGGCTCCCTTCACCATGGAGCCGGCTCTCTCCCTCAAAGAGAGCCAAAAACAAAAGGAGCCGGCTCTCCCGCTTTAGGAGCCGGCTCTCGACCTGCTTTACTTATTCTTCCTCATCTCCGGTGACCTTTGGACTCTCCGATAACCTCTATTAATGGTCCTAAGCCTCCGTTTTATATCCCAACAATCCCAGATAATTATATAAAGTCCATACACATCTAAATCATAAATTAAAACTAGATTTCATGCAAGAACAATCAACTTCAAGAAATTCAATTTCATTAATATACTCCACGTTTTAATCTGATTTAGCATGCATACATTATCAATTTAATGTCAATTAAATCCTGGAATCTACCTAGGCATGTATAGAACACGAATCTAAGGGAAGGAGATAGAAGTAAAACTTGCCTCTTAAGGTTTTGGTTTGAAACCTTTAACCGTCTTCTTCCTAGGTTTTTCGGCGACCTTGGTTTCTATCGAACCCTCTCTGTTGCTCCTAGTTTTACCCACGAACAAACTTCCAACTTCCCTCCTTGGCTTGATCCTTGATTCTTGACCAAACCCTAGTTTCCTCCCTCTCTATTTTCCTCTCTTTCTCTCTGCCGCTACTATGACGTGAATAGGGTTCTTGAAACCCTTTCACAGACTTATGCAATATATTTATAAACTAATATTAACCTTAATCCTATATTAACCCTAAGTCTAATAATAAGAGAAGGAAACTAAAAGAAAAATAAAAATAAAACATAATACATATATATTAAGTCTATACGTAAATATATATATATATATATATATATATATATATAAATTTAACTTATACTATATATATACATAAACTAACTATACTTATTAATATAATTATTTAATATACTATTAAGTATAATATCCATCAATATACATATATACCCATATATATATGTACCAACATTCATGGGTAACATATCCGTACCCGTTACTCATCCTATCCAAGTAGTCCATGTGACCCAAGTGAGTGGTCCATTACTACTATCCAAATCTATCATTTTAAAAATATAAAATAAAATAAAACATACAGCAATTAAATCATTTAATCCTAATAATAATTACAATTAAACCATACATCATTTAACCAAGCAACACACCCAATTAATTAAATAACTCACATAAGCAATTAAAAAAAATAAACATATAATCATTTAGCCATATAAGCACTTAGCCACGTAAGCACATAAAATACAATAAAATAAATAATTAAATCCCTTTTATATCTTTTTGAAAACTAGGGGTATTACACCCTCACTCCATCATTCATTCATACATATATATACATTATATATAATTCATATCATATATATTTTGTCATCATTCCATACTACATCATTGATTATTACATGAAAATTGGAGGATTGAAGACAAGAGTTGAAGATTTTGAAGATTGATTTGGGTTTGAATGAGTTTTGTGGAGTTTGGGATCAATACTTAGAGGATTGGTTAATTTCTGATTTGTTGAAAAGAGATTGAAGCTTCATATTGTTGTTGTGATCCCAACCTTGCCTTGTTGTTGATTTTTGCAGAGGATTGAAGATTGAATTAAGCTTTTCTCTATAACACCTTCAGGGTTGCACACCAGGTGTTTAATAAAATTACTGAAAGAGTTTCAAAGCTTCAAAGCAAAAAAATTTGTGAATCAAATGGCTCCTAAATTGTATAAAGAGGCTAAAGGAAAAGGAATTGAACAACCTAGACCTCCCAAAAGGTCCCGAATAGGCATAGCCATCCAAGAACCTCAAAGTGGTTCACATGCTTCAAGAGATGCTCCAATGAGATATCTGTCTGTTTCTAGTACCAGCAGAAATAAGTTTGACGAGTCACACTTTTACAATGACAATACTTGGAAAGTGTATCTCTCTGTTTACCTGGATGGTCCAATCAAGTCAGAGAGGAATGTCAATCTTCAAAAGCTTCAAGACACAACTGGACGCAAGCCAGTGAACTACATCAAGTAGCATAATTGGTTTTTCCTTTCTAAGCTTGGCAAAAGCTTATACTGTCTAAATATGGTTAGCTATTCCTACACAAATATTCGTGAGGTACATGACTCCTACTTCATCATATCTCTATTTGGAGTTGATTAAAGGGTAGACGAGAAGGATATTGAAGCTATCTTAGACCTTTCAGACAATCGTTAGTTGACAAGATAGACTTTGCCTTTAACAATCATGGGTCTAAATTTTTCCCGAATTGTTTCAAAGATCTGTGTGTTGAACTCTTCTCTGAATCAAAATAGTATTCCTGTAATGACCCGGTCATATCCTTCCTTTCATTTTTCCATAGAATTTTACGGATGAATTTTTTTCGTTGAAATTTCTTTTCTGAGTTCAGTTTCTCGCCGCTTAGTGTCGTCTCGAGTGCTCGAAAATGGTTTTTGAGACTCTTTTCTTTGGATTGACAACTTCCTTTAGGGACCGAGCCATTTCCACATTTTTCGTTTTTTTTTCGACATTATTCACTTTTTGTCCTTTTCCTTATTTCGTCATTTTTCCTATTCTGTCTTTTCCCCGTTCGTTACTTTGTTGGCGTAACCTCACTTCTTGTGTTCGGAGTTGGTTTTTGACTTCACGTGTCTTCATTCTAAGTGGTTTCCACGAAATACGTATCTTTACTTTTAAAAGAAACTACTCTGGTTGCTCTCGGTGTCCATAGGGGCATGGATGCAAAGTTCTTTGGAATTATTTTCTTTTTTTGGGGTATTTTTCGTAAATATCTTTTGAAGATATTTTATTTCATGGGTTTTTAAGAAAATATTTTTGGAAGATATTTTCATTCTAGGGTATTAGTGCAATTAACCCTTTTTGGAGGCGCCATTTTGCAATTAATGAAAGTTATTGTAAAATACTTCATCTGGAGCCTGGATACTTGTACAGGATTCATTTTCATATTTCGTCAACTCGTAAATTCTTGGAATTTCCTTCTGGTCGTTTTTCTTCAGTTTTAGAGTTTCTGGCCCCAGTTGCAACCGAACTTGTTCGGGGCATATCTCTCTGCTCGGAACTCGGTTTTTGACGTTGTTTCTTCCCTTGTTCATATTTTCTCATTTTGAATCTTTTTTGTTCACGTAGTTTGGCCGTTTGAGCATGTCTGCTCAAATTTTACTTTTCCAGACCAGGCGGGACCCCGCTCGGGGCACTTTTTGAGATTTTCTATAAATAGGGGGACTTAAAATAAAAAAAAAGTCATCTTCTCCCCTCTCCATGCGCTACTAGAACTTGCTATGGCAGCCTAAGGGGGCTGCCACCCTTCTTCTTTCATTTGAACCTTCTTACCTTTGTTAAAAAGTCGAAGTGCCTTCGCGTTTTGTGTTTGTCTTGACCACGCGCATCTTTCCCCCTTATTAGAACCCGTTTTGGCCAAATTTTGAGTTCGGGTTTGAAGTCAAGTTGTGAATTTGATGGGGCTTCTTAGAGGTTCATGTAGATCATGTTGTCCCCGAAAAAACCTCGTGGTATCGTCGGATTCGAAGCACTTTTTTTCGGTGCGCTTTTGAGATTTTCATCTCAAATTGAGGTAGGTGATGTTTCAGGGTTATATTAATGTTGTATTGATTGTTATATGAGCATATACAACTTGTGAGCATGCCTTGATCAAGTTATAGAATTTAATTTAATTATTTTCTTTGTTTAAGATTTAATTCTCATGATGCTAGGCAACTTAGAATTAAATTGTGGCATGCTAGAAAATTAGACCTTGGTATGGTGGTTGATATATATTAAATTGGGGTTATATGAATAAGAATTGCAAATTTTATTTAATATTTATCTTTTGTGAAAGTTTAATTCACCTAGTTGTATCAAGCAAGGAATCAACTTGTAATGTGATATTAAAGTAGGCCTTGGTGAGTTCTTTAACATATATTAAGTTGAGGACATTTACATATGTTTGAAAATCTAGAGAAAATTAATTAATTAGCTTAATTAATTTTATTTTTAAGTGTTGTAGTCACTTAAACTGATTTTGGGTATAATATATGTGAAGACTATGCTATGTCCCTTAACATATATTAATTTTAGTTTATTTGGGATTAATATGAAATCTAGAGACTTTTCATGTTAGGTTGAAAATCCCTTTTAATGTAGTGAAATTAATTACCTTGTGAGCATATTACTAATTAGATGTAGAATTAGTACTTGGGGCCTCTTAAAATGGTAATTGGACTTAGCATGATATAGAATATCATTGACATATAAAGCTTGTTTAAATATATCTTGTGTAGGTATATAACTTGTTAGAATACTACAACTGTTTAACTTGAAAGTTTGTTACTAAATTGAAGCTTATTTAGTATTTATGGCTTAGGATAGTAATGTGACTCAATTGTTGTAAACTATTCTTACTTTGTATGTAAATTGCATATTGAGAACATGACATGTCATATGCTATTTAGACTTGAACTCTAGGACATGGTTTGTGTGAATTTAACCTTACTTGTGCCTGTAAATTGATTCCTAAACATTATTTGAGATGTATAAGTTTGGTTTAACTTATTGATTTTGCATAAGTTTTGAACTTATTGTTTTTGGAGGCTTGTAAGGATCATACTTATGTGATGGCTAGGGTTTGGCCCTAGTACGGATTTGTGAGTCTCCTAAGTCATATGAAGTGCACAATAGGTAGTACCTTATGGGTCGTAATTACCCGGAATAACTTATACACGTGCGCACTAGGTAGTACCTTGCAGGCTAGTAACCCGAAATAACTCGATTGGTCTGCAGCCAAGGATCCTAGTCTTTCCACTATTTAATTTTGTATTTAATTTCAAGTTGTTAATCATGGATTACTTGTAGCTTAAGAATTAATACTTGCTTTGGATATTTGAATCTTATTTAGTATACTTGAAACTGTATACTTGTTTTGTGCATTTAGATCTCATATAGTGTACTCGAACTTGTATGCTTACTCTGTGAGTTTAGATTTCATTTAGTATGCTTGTGCCGTGTATACTTGTCTTAGGTGTATCTCTCTTAGCTTAGTATACTTGTGTCAATATACTTGATTTACGAGATTTTCATATAAAATGCATACTTGTGTAAATATGCTTAGACATTGCATGACTTGTCTTAATGTGGTTTAGTATACTTGGAAATGTATGCTTGTATGTTGTATAACGTGTTTAACATTGTTTAATATACTTGAGCATGTATACTTGTATGTCATTGTTCACTTTAAATTGCATGAGTAGCTTAGGATGCTCCCTGAGTCTCATTTTTATATATATGTTAGGTGGCATGAACCCCTTTGACATGTTTCACCTTAAGGTGATATAATTGTAAAATGCTAGGTCGATGCAAGCTCATCTCCTACGAGTAGCTTTATGTTACTCACCCACATAGTGCGGACATTTTTCAAGTACCAGGATCAAGATTTGGGATTCACATCATGCTTGGATGATTTGTAGACTTGAAGTTCTCATTTCATGTAAATGTTGGCTTGAAATGCCATTTATAGCTTTATATGTCAAAATGTGTAAATTTGATTCTATTTTTGTAATGTGTACTTAAGTACACTCTTTACAATGAATTTGACATGTATGAGATGAGGCCATAGGCCAATGACATGTATCTTGTATTCTATGCAACTTTAATTTCATGAAATATTATGAAAATATTAAAAAAAAAAATGCTACGTCATTGCTTCATAACTTTTGCATCGGGTGTGGGAATTCCATTTTTATTCTTTCATAGGGTCTTAAATCATGTTTGAAGTGTGGCCAAGGGCCAAACGGTAAATTGAAATCATTTGATAATTTTGGTTTTCAAATTTCCCTTTTCTTGTTCATTTTTGCCTTTTTGCCGGTTAGGGGGTCGGATTTTGTAGCGGTGGTATTTTAAGCCGTGGACCATTGTAGTGCGTCAAAATAGGTAAGTTACGTTTGCGTACATGGTTGTTTCTGGGCAAACCTTCTTCTTTGGTGAAATGAGCCTCCTATGGACTCATTTTGAAATTTTGTTGCATAATCTGATCTAAGGGCATTCTAGACCTTTCACATCAGTTTTAATTTCTTCTTTCGACATGGTCGAATAGAAAATGTGATTTTAGGGGGGTTTCTTCTTCGTGTTTTTTTAGAAAATGTCGTCTTGGTACCAGAAATCCCTTGTGAAGTTTCAGCTTCCAGTTTGCATATTAGCAGCTTTTTGGCCTTCATGACCAGATTTCATGGAGGGGCATTTTGGGCATTTTACAGTAAGTTTTTTTTGAATTCTCTCGTGAGTCACGTAGAAAACTCGATTTTAGGAGGGGTTTCTTCTTCGTTTTTTCCAGAAAAACTCGTCTTGACCTCCGTTTCAAGCCTCAGTTCTGGAAAACCTGCTTTGGACCCTTGCTGTCAGCATGGGCATGCCATTGGCCGTCAGCGCGCGTGCCGGCATGGGCGCTGGGCGCGCATAGGGCATGTCATGGCCTTCGTCGGGCCGCCGCGACGTCAAAACTTTAAACACTCATTTCTCCCTCGTCCGGACTCCAAATCAAGTGAACTTTTTATTGAACTTGATTAATTTTTCGTTGTCTTTCCAACGGTATGCTCGGTTGTACCTAGATCTTCCTATATAATTGCCAATTTACCCTTTTAGCCTTAAGTGCTCGTTTTTCTTCGTCATGCCATTTCTCCTTCGTCCGGATTCCGAATCATATGATTCTTGAGTCCATTTTGATTAGTTTTTCATTCTCCTTCCAGCGGTGTGCTCGGTGGCACCCGAGAACACAGTTTTTAGAAATGACTATTTTACCCCTGAGGGCTTATTTGTCATATTTTTGATCTTTTGCTTCCGCATCAGTTCTCATTGAGTTCCACGACCTCATGGAAGGTCACTTTGACTTCTTAGAGTCTTGTTTTCTGTTTTCGCTTCCGCAATTCGGATCCGTTGTCGTGTCAATCTTCGGTTCATCATAAGACGCACTGGCTTGAAAAACCAGGGCCGTCACAGGTGGTATCAGAGCTCCTAGGTTCGAAAACCTTAGGACGACGGGTTTTGGGTGCATATCATGCTTGTGTTGCCATGCTCGATGTGTTTAGTTGCTTCTTGATAACTTGTTTATGTGCTTATGTGGATGTATGTTTAGAAGTTTATCTTAACTATCACAGCATAATACATATGCTTGTTTACTTTAGTACATTGTATATACTTGTAGATCTCAGCATGTTGTATGTGTTTGTCTGCCTTAGCATACAGTATATGTTTGTCGGCTTCTGTACATTTGATAAGCGCCGAATATTATATATTCAAGCGCCCTAAATTGCATTAGTTAAGTTCTTTATTTGTGTATTTTATATAGATTATCTCCAATTGTATGTTTTTGCACATTTTTAGGTTAAATTGCAAAAAGGAAGCAAAAATGATGCTTTGTGGAGTTTTGAACATAGGAAGGTGCAATGCTGAATTCTGGCAGCAGTGAAATCCGGATTTGCACACCATTTTTGACCTACCAAACTCGAGAACTGGACTTCTATCATAACATGAAAGATTTAGAGCTCTGAATCAGCTTTCCAAATCTTCAAGAGGTTCATCATTCGGAGTTTGTAGCAGAGAGTTATGATCTTCTTATTAGAGGTGCTTAGAACTGCCTGGCAGCAATGAAAGTCTGCCTTGTTCTTCAATTTCGACCAACCAGACCTAAGAATTGGATCTCCACCAAGACATAAAGTTTTTAGAGCTCTGAAATAGATTTCCAAATCTTTAAACGGTTTGTCATTCAGAGTTTGGAGCACAAAGTTATGGCCATTTTACCAAAGTAGGTCCGGGCGGAGCAAACCAAGCATAGGGCATTCTGCCCAATTTTCAAGTGCTCGAGGCCCTATTTCGAGCACTAGAAATTAGGGCAGAATTCTACATGACTCAGCCCACTTGTGCTCAGATTTTAGCCCTTTTGGATTGCCTCATTTATGAAGTGGTTGGAGATGTTGGTTGGTAGCTTTTGGGGTGGATAAGTGATCTAGATAAGGGAAGCAAAGCCACTCATTATCTCTTAAGCTTCATTTTGAGAAGATAGGGGAGGAGGATAGAGCAAAGGAAGGAGATTTCTTGGAGCAAGAAAGGGGAGCTCGAAAATGGAAGGAGGATCCATGGTTCTTCTTCATTCTAAGGCTCCCATGTGTAACTAACTCCTCCTCTAGGGAGGTAATGGAACCCCTCATTGTAAGCATGCTTTACTTTTGATTCTAGTTTGGGAAAAATAATGTATTTTTGTGGTGATTCCATAATCTAGAACTCTTACTTGATGTAATGAATTGATTTTGATTTAATGATCATGTTGGACCTACTTTCTTGTCTTAGAATGTATGTTTTCATGGTTGTATGGTTTACATTTTCATGGTGACAATGAAGATGAGATTTTTGGAATGGTTTTAATGGCATGTTGTTGAGAGATTTGATAGGCCATAGCTTAGGTTCTTCCTTTGATGGCTTATTCTTAATTCTTAGCTTCATGTGCTCTTATCATGTGATTGATGGTTTGACAATTTCTAACTTAGTGAACATGTCTTAAATTACACTTTAGTTTAGGTAATTGAGCATGTAAAATCTTTGATAAATTGTTCTTGCCTATTGATTCCATGAATCCTTTGAAGGTAATGTAGTAACCATGAGTAACTACTTATCATAGCCACATATTTATGTTGTTTTTCCCCGAATGAATCATATTCTAGCATGTTTATATTGTAGGTGGTGAAGTTACTTCCCTAGTCTCTTTTACCCACATTTTATCTCTTCTAAATTCTTGCAAGTTCTTAATTTATGCATCTTTACATTCATATCTTTAGTGACAAACAAACACTCTATACCCCTTCATCATCCTAAGAATGACTCTAGACACTTAAGTTACCTTAGACTAGCGCATTTCCAGTGGATCGACTTACCCAACCAATAGCCCTATTTTACAATGATTCGTGCTATTGCGAAGGTTGATGTTTAATTGACCAACCGACCAACATTGTATATGCTTGTTTGTTTTAGCATATTGACTTACGTTTGTCTGCTTAGCATGTTGGTTATGCTTGTCTATTTTAGCGTATTGCATGCACTTGTTATTCTTAGTAGGATAGTATGATGCATACATTGACATGCCTTATATGACCTTACTACTTGTGTGAGTATGTAGTCTATCGCTATGTTACATGTCAACTGCTTACTTTTATGTCTTGTTTAGGCATTGTGGGTTGTTCCAGCTTGGTTGGTTGAGATTGATGCTAGGGCATCATCTCTTGGGGTTTCGTGGTAACCTTGATGTGGTGACATCATTGGGGTCTTGTTTTAAACGTCATGGGACGACGAGTCGGATTGACTCGAGTCCTTCCTTGGGGATTGGAAGTTTTATCTTTGTAGGCCTTAATGGCGAGGTTCCCATGCCCTTTCTTCTTAGAGTGGTGGTTTTATCTTGTGTGGCGTTAGGATTCCACCTTGTGTTTGAGCCAGTCTTGGGAAAGACTTATAGATTCTTTGTTTTGGGAACCCTAGTGTTCATTCTAGGAGGTGATTCACTTCCTTGCGGTGAGGGATATGACTCATCTGGGTTTTTGGGATTCACTTTCAGTGAGTTTGTCCTTCTGAGAGGCATTTCATCCCTTCTTGCTTTTGATTTTGTGGGATTGTTATTTGCATAGTCATTCTTACATGTTTATATGCCTTGTCGTTTTGAGCATGCCTTAGAAATATGTTAGGGGATGTGACTATTTGATGGCTATGTGCTGGTACAGATGGTGTGTTTTCCATTTACTATATCCGTTTGTCATGCTAGCGTCATAGGTGATATGTAGTATGTCTCTGATGCTTGACCCCTATGTGATATGTAACATATTTGATTACCCTTGTACACTATGTGTTTAGTTGTATGGTGCGATATTGGTTCTGTGAAATTATTCGTAGAATTTCATTTATGTTTAGTATACTTGTACCTAGCATACTTGCGCATTGTTTATTTCATTTCACTTTGATTTAGTATACTTGAGCCTGTATACTTGTTCACCATGAATTTAGTCCTATTTAGTATACTTGTGAATGTATACTTGTGTATATATACGTGTATGTTGCATGATTAATTGCTTTATTAGTTCATTTCCTTTATCATTCCGCACTTTGCTTGGGGTTGTGTGACCTTGGTTGTCGGGATTGTGTGTGTGAGCTTGATCCGATGTCTTAATTCCTAGGCGTAGCCTTGTAGTAGGTCAGCGTTAGGATGACGTAGAGGATTTTGGGTGCATTGTCTGGTTGGAAGTCGTTGTGGCTAGGGCGATGATGATGTTGTTTGATTTGTAAAGTCCGATCCATTGGCTTGAGGGCACAGACTTGTCAGGCTTTGGATTCATGACTGGTGTTGTTGACAGTGGTGTTTTGAGACTTGCGGTTGTCAGTTTTTCCAGTATTGGGGATTTAAGGCCTTAAGCGTAGCGGTGCCTATGACATTGTTGTCAGGGTTTTGGATTGGCTAGAATGGTCCGGCCGAACATTTTGGACCATATCGCAACTCTCACAGAATGCCTGGTTTCTGTGGTGCTTTTGGTAATGATTGTTTGACATTGATGTCATTTGTATCGATAGGTTTCACGGGTAAGTTTGTTGGGGGCAGGTGATGAATTAGGGCTTTATACTGTCATGCTACCGTACAGGTTGTGTGTGGGCGAGTGCTAGTTGCCGTTGATGCTACCTTGCATTACCTAACTAGTAATGTGAGTGTGGGCGGGTATTTGACACTGTGGATGCTACCACACCTTGGGTACGTTATGGGCGGGTTCTAGTCAATATTCGTGCTGCCATGTTACTTCTGGTTGTGTTCCTTATTTCGATATGTAGTTGCCTTAATCTCCTTGGGGTGGTTGACATTGGGTTAGTATGTCAATTTGTTGGAGAGGTGTCTCACGGTTCGTGGTTTCGTGTCCTTTAGTTGATCTTGAGACCTTTAGAGTTGTCATTGGGTACTTTATGATCTATTCCTTGGTGTGACCTTGTGTACGGTCCTTCTTCGGTTCTTCTGGAAATGTTCCTGATTTCGGGGACGAAATCTCTTTAAGGGGGGTAGGTTATAATGACCCGGTCATTTCCTTCCCTTCCTTTTTCCTTAGAATTTTACGGATAAATTTTTTCATTGAAATTTCTTTTCTAAGTTTAGTTTCTCGTCGCTTAGTGTCGTCTCGAGTGCTCGGAAATGGTTTTTGAGACTCTTTTCTTTGGATTGACAACTTCCTTTGGGGACCGAGTCATTTCCACATTTTTCATTTTTTTTTCGACACTATTCACTTTTCGTCATTTTCCCTATTCTATCTTTTCTCCGTTTGTTACTTTGTTAGCATAACCTCACTCCTTGTGTTCGGAGTTGGTTTTTGACTTCACGTGTCTTCATTCTAAGTGGTTTCCACGAAATACGTATCTTTACTTTTGTAAGAAAGTACTATGGTTGCTCCCGGTGTCTATAAGGGCATGGATGCAAAGTTCTTTGGAATTATTTTCTTTTCTTGGGGTGTTTTTCGTAAATATCTTTTGAAGATATTTTATTTCAGGGATTTTTAAGAATATTTTTGGAAGATATTTTCATTCTGGGGCATTTTGGAGGGGCCATTTTGTAATTAATGAAAGTTATTGTAAAATACTTCATCTGGAGATTGGATCCTCATATGGGATTCATTTTCACTTTTCGTCAACTCGTAAATTCTTGGAATTTCCTACTGGTCGTTTTTCTTCAGTTTTAGGGTTTTTGGCCCTAGTTGCCACCGAACTTGTTCAGGGCATATCTCTCTGATTGGAACTCAGTTTTTGACATTGTTTCTTCCGTTGTTCATATTTTCTCATTTTGAATCTTTTTCGTTCACAGAGTTTTGCCGTTTAAGCGCGTTTGCTCAAATTTTAATTTTCCAGACCCGGCAGGACCCGTTCGGGCCATTTTTTGAGATTTTCTATAAATAGGGGGACTTAAAATAAAAAAGTCATCTTCTTCCCTCTCCATGCACGACCAAAACCTTCTATGGCAGCCCAAAGGGGCTGCTACCCTTCTTTTTTCATTTGAACCTTCTTCCCTTTGTTAAAAAGTCGAAGTGCCTTCGCGTTTTGTGTTTGTCTTGACCAAGCACATCTTTCCCCCTTATTAAAACCCGTTTTTGGCCAAATTTTGAGTTCGGGTTTGAACTCAAGTTGTGATTTTGATGGGGCTTCTTAGAGGTTCATGTAGATCGTGTTGTCCCCGACAAAACCTCGTGGTATCGTCGGATTCGAAGCACTTTTTTTTCGGTGGGCTTTTGAGATTTTCATCTCAAATCGAGGTAGGTGATGTTTCAGGGTTATATTAATGTTGTATTGATTGTTATATGAGCATATACAACTTCTGAGAATGCCTTGATCAAGTTATAGAATTTAATTTAATTATTTTCTTTGTTTAAGATTTAATTCTCATGATACTAGGCAACTTAGAATTAAATTGTGGCATGCTAGAAAATTAAGCCTTGGTATAGTGGTTGATATATATTAAATTGGGGTTATTTGAATAAGAATTACAAATTTTATTTCATATTTATCTTTTGTGAAAATTTAATTCACCTAGTTGTATCAAACATGGAATCAACTTGTAATGTGATATTAAAGTAGGCCTTGGTGAGTTCTTTAACATATATAAAATTGAGGACATTTAGATATGTTTGAAAATCTAAAGAAAATTAATTAGTTAGCTTAATTAATTTTATTTTTAAGTGTTGTAGTCACTTAAAGTGATTTTGGGTATAATATATGTGAAGACTATGCTATGTCCCTTAACATATATTAATTTTAGTTTATTTAGGATTAATATAAAATCCAGAGACTTTTCAAGTTAGGTTGAAAATCCCTTTTAATGTAGTGAAATTAATTACCATGTGAGCATATTATTAATTAGATGTAGAATTAGTACTTGGGGCCTTTTAAAATGGTAATTGAACTTAGCATGATATAGAATATCATTGACTTGTAAAGCTTGTTTAAATATATCTTGTGTAGGTATACAGCTTGTTAGAATACTACAATTGTTTACCTTGAAAGCTTGTTACGAAATTGAAGCTTATTTAGTACTTATGGCTTAGGATAGTAATGTGACTCAATTGTTGTAAAATATTCTTGCTTTGTATGTAAATTGCATATTGAGAACATGACATGTCATATGCTATTTAGACTTGAACTCTAGGACATGGTTTGTGTGAATTCAACCTTACTTATGCATGTAAATTGATTCCTAGACATTATTTGAGATGTATAAGTTTGGTTTAACTTATTGATTTTGCATAAGTTTTGAACTTATTGTTTTTGGAGGCTTGTAAGGATCATACTCATGTGATGGCTAGGGTTTGGCCCTAGTACGAATTCGTGAGTCTCCTAAGTCATATGAAGTACGCAATAGGTAGTACCTTGTGGGTTGTAATTACCCGGAATAACTTATACACGTGCGCACTAGGTAGTACCTAGCGGGCTAGTAACCCGGAATAACTCGATTGGTCTGCAGCCAAGGATCCTAGTCTTTCCACTATTTGATTTCGCATTTAATTTCAAGTTGTTAATCATGGATTACTTGTAGCTTGAGAATTAATGCTTGCTTTGGATAGTTGAATCTTATTTAGTATACTTGAAACTGTATACTTGTTTTGTGCATTTAGATCTCATATAGTGTACTCGAACTTGTATGCTTACTCTGTGAGTTTAGATTTCATTTAGTATACTTGTGCCGTGTATACTTGTCTTAGGCGTATCTCTCTTAGCTTAGTATACTTGTGTCGGTATACTTGATTTACGAGATTTTCATATAAAATGCATACTTGTGTAAATATGCTTAGACATTGCATGACTTGTCTTAATGTGGTTTAGTATACTTGGAAATGTATGCTTGTATGTTGTATAACGTGTTTAACATTGTTTAGTATACTTGAGCATGTATACTTGTATGCCGCTGTTCACTTTAAATTGCATGAGTAGCTTAGGATGCTCCCTGAGTCTCATTTTGATATAGACGTTAGGTGTCATGAGCCCCTTTGACATGTTTCACCTTAATGTGATATAATTGTAAAATGCTAGGTCGATGCATGCTCATCTCTTACGAGTAGCTTTATGTTTCTCACCCACGTAGTGGGGACATTTTTCAGGTACTAGGATCAAGATTTGGGATTCACATCATGCTTGGATGATTTGTAGACTTGAAGTTCTCATTTCATGTAAATGTTGGCTTGAAATGCCATTTATAGCTTTATATGTAAAAATGTGTAAATTTGATTCTCTTTTTGTAATGTGTACATAAGTACACTCTTTATAATGTATTTGACATGTATGAGATGAGGTCATAGGCCAATGGCATGTATCTTGTATTCTATGCAACTTTAACTTCATGAAATATTATGAAAATATTGAAAAAATGCTACGTCATTGCTTCATAACTTTTGCATCGGGTGTGGGAATTCCATTTTTATTCTTTCATAGGGTCTTATAAATCATGTTTGAAGTGTGGCCAAGGGCCAAACGGTAAATTGAAATCATTTGATAATTTTTGTTTTCAAATTTCCCTTTTCTTGTTCATTTTTGCCTTTTTTTGGGGGGTTGGATTTTGTAACGGTGGTATTTTTAAGCCGTGGACCATTGTAGCATGTCCAAATAGATAAGTTACATTTACGTGCGTGGTCGTTTCCGAGCAAACCTTCTTCTTTGGTGAAATGAGTCTCCTATGGACTCATTTTGAAATTTTGTTTCATAATCTGATTTAGGGGCATTCTAGACCTTCACATTAGTTTTAATTTCTTCTTTCGATATAGTTGAATAGAAAATGTGATTTTAAGGGGGTTTCTTCTTCGTGTTTTTCCAGAAAATATCGTCTTGGTACCAGAAATCCCTCGTGAAGTTTCAGCTTCCAGTTTGCATTTTAGCAGCTTTTTGGCCTTCATGACCAGATTTCATGGAGGGGCATTTTACAGTGAGTTTTTTTGAATTCTCTTGCGAGTCACGTAGAAAACTCGATTTTAGGGGGGGGTTTCTTCTTCATGTTTTTCTAGAAAAACTCGTCTTGATCTCCGTTTCAAGCCTTAGTTCTGGAAAACCTGCTTTGGACCCTTGCTGTCAGCATGGGCATGCCATGGCCTTCGTCGGGCCGTCGCGACGTCAAAACTTCAAACACTCGTTTCTCCCTCGTCCGGACTCCAAATTGAGTGAAATTTTTTTTGAACTTGATTAATTTTTTGCTGTCTTTCCAACGGTGTACTCGGTTGCACCCGAATCTTCCTAGATAATTAACAGTTTACCCTTTTAGCCTTGAGTGCTAGTTTTTCTTCGTCATGCCGTTTCTCCTTCGTCTGGACTCCGAATCATGCGATTCTTGAGTCCATCTTGATTAGTTTTTCATTGTCCTTCTAGTGGTGTGCTCGGTGGCACCCGAGTCCACAATTTTTAGAAATGACTATTTTGCCCCTGAGGGCTTATTTGTCATATTTTTGATCTTTTGCTTCTGCATCAGTTCTCATTGAGTTCCACGACCTCATGGAAGGTCACTTTGACTTCTTAAAGTTTCATTTTCTGTTTTCGTTATCAGGTCAATCTTCGGTTCATCACAGGACGCATTGGCTTGAAAAACCAGGGCCGTCACAATTCTAGTTCTATTTCTGATAAATGAAGCGACTTTCTTCAATTTGTTTGCTATGGCAAATCTGGGCTACTTTGGAAAAAAAGATGAAATAATTCTTGAGCGAGCACACAAGTTCTTTATTTTCTTACTAGTAATGAGACTATTCTGCTTGCATCATCTATTGTACAGCTTATGATAGCTCATTACAAGAAAAACTCGCGTAAGTATTCTTCTCCTTTTCCAATGATTATCATGGAAATCTTTAAGAAGAAGAATGTTCAGATTCCTCTAAGGGCTTATCATAAGCTTATCATTACTGAATTGGATCCTCGTGCTCTGAATAAGTCCAAGAATGCTAGGGATAATGCAAGAAAAGCTCATAGAAGTGTTGATGAGGGGTCGTCACAAGCACTACACTACAAGAAATTGGGCTATTAGGGACAGTCTTTTAGTGACACACTAAAAACCTGTTACTAAAGGTCCTATTATTAGAGACAGTCACATACTACTGTCACTAAAGGTCCTATTATTAGGGACAGTCACATGTTACCATCATTAATACCCAGCCTTTAGGGACGGTAAATCTGACATGTCACCAAATCCCTATAAACTGTCACCATATCCCTAATAATTGGCAGTGGAAATTTTCTGGCGGCAAAATTTAGGCGCTAAAAATTTTTGTTGTGTTTTGGTTGGGTGAGAAAATGCACGTGGCGGCATCAGGACCATACACACAAGCACACAATGATTTTTTTATTTTATTTTTTTTTTAATTTTTTGACCAAACATTAAATGGGTATATTAAACTACATCGTTTAATATAGGTTTTGTATAAATCCAAACACTTTCATTATTCTTCATCCATTTATGTTCTTCAGAGAGTTTTCAAGTGCTAGGGCTTGGTTCCACAGATAACCCCACGTTTGATTCGTTCTTCAGAGAACCCATCATGGTTTGACATCGAGCTTTAATGCACTAATCAGGTCATTTTTTAATCTCATCTTTGTTTGTCTTCTTCGATCTCATCCATCTATTATTTCATTTCTTTGTTTGTTTTTTTGTTTATTTTTAGTTTTTTTATATCTTTTGCTGGTTTATTTAGATTTAATAACATAAATACATGTTCTTAGGGTTTCAAATTTGCCAAAAGCCCTAACAATCGAAGTGAGAAATTATAGAGAGAACTTGCCATTTGAATCGAGAGCTTGTCGTTTAAATTGCTGAGGGAAATTAGTAGCTTAATCTCTTCGATTACCAACTCTTTTCTGGTCGTTGTGCTCCCGCCTAAAGCAAGCAATCGAAGACAGTACACCGGTTGTCGTTGAAACTCAGAAAAGCAACAATCAGCCATGGGTAAGCTCGACACCTTCTATACTCGGATCTCTCGGTACAATTAAATCTAGGGTTTCCAATTTTGCACTTCTAATTCTTTGATGAGCGCTGAAAAGTGCGTATTTAAACCCCTTAAGCTTAGGTATTTTAGGACCTTTATCTATCTTATTTTACCTTTTTTATTGATTTTATGTTATTTCCATTTTCAGGTACTTATCCCCAAAATAAGCTAACTCAGCCAAATAAGAGCATAATTGAAGCAATTCTGGGATGAATCAAATAAAGGAGCAAAGTAGAGCAAAAGGAAGTAAAGGGTAGAATTTTAGCAACTTCGATCGATCTCAAGAAAAGTTCGATCGATCCCACTTTCATCGATCTCGGCACTTCAAGATGGATCTGAGCCATGTTTGTTCCTATTCAGAGATCCCACAAGTTCAATCGATCTAACATCATTCTATGATCGATCGATCGAACCACTTTGTCCTTATCCAAATGATTGATCTTATCTAGTTGTACCACCCTACCAACCACTTTTGTCCTTTTCCCCAAAAATATCTTCAAAATATCTCAGATTTATTTTTATCCAAAAAGGAACCGCCATTGAGGATCGATCCAGCTTCAGTTCGATAGATCTTAGCCATGTTCGATCGATCTCACCTCAAGTTCGATCGATCGAACCTCCTAAATCCCGAGAAAAATCTAAATTCCAGCTCATTAAAAGTTGTCTCATATCCAATCATTAGAGGGTTATTGGTGTACGAGCCCAGCTCATTTGGGGGTGATTTTTGACTTATCTATATAAGGAATATGAGCCACTTTTTGATAAAGCCTTTTGATATACTTTGATACACATACTTAGTGAGGAAGAAAAGAAGAGGAGGAGGCTAGAGATACCATTGGAGACTCTTCATCAACAAAGGAACAAATTTCTTCCATGGAGCTTGCCCTTAAGGGTTGGAGGACATCATCCATGAGTGGCTAGACATCCTCTTGGGGCTAGAATTAACCCTAAGCATGTTTTCTACTTCTTGATTTATATATTTTTGAGGGGATTTGTATTGTGATTCATGTCTTGACACTTTTATAGATATAGATCTTGTTTATTCAATGATTTATGTGGTTTAATGCTTCCAATTGATCATTTCATTCTATCCATATGTCTATGTATGCTAGAATAGATGTTCATGTGTTTGTCTCTATTTCTTGTGATATTGATGCATGTCTATGTGTATTGATGCTATAGATCTAGAGATTGTCAAGACATAATGCTTAATGTTATGTTCTTGTGGTTTATTTGATGGTTCATACTCATTCCTTGATGGATTGTACCTCTCCCTTAGTTTAATTAGTTTAATTTCATGTCATTAGCTTAGTTGTAGTGTAGTTGTTAAATGGGAGGACAATCTATGCTTGTTGTTAATGTTCCATACTTATGAAAAGCAAGTAACATATATCTCTAACCTTGTGATGTGTTTGGATTGTGAGCTTAAAGAAATGATTAATGGCTTAATTTGATATGTTGTGCTATCCACCATGTTGTTTAGACAATATATACTTAATTTGTATTCCATGCTTATTGGAACAACCACACACACACCAATTGTTGCAATACATATTCTTCCCCTCATTAATCATTCATTAAAGGTGTAAAAAAGCTATGCTTAGTGGTGATCTCAAAACCCCAAGATCTCTCTCTCTTTTATTCTCTTTATTGCATTATTGTTTACTTTAGTTTAATTTGCATCTAGTGTAATCCAACGAACCAACCACTATTTTGATCACTCGACCTACTAACACTAATTTTGATTCCTCAACCTAATACGACCCTCAATCCCATGGGACGATCCCTAATCACCCTAACTATATTTTTAGGGAAAGGCAGTAGGGGCAATTTCTAAATGTAAAACTTGGCCACATTGCATAACCTTTTTGGTTCGGAGTGCGACACCCACCAAGTTTTTAGCGCCGTTGTCGGGGATTGATTGATTGACAATGTCGTATTTGTGGAATCAATTAGGAATTAGTACTCTTTTGATCGTGTCTTTACTTTGTTTTCAATTTTTGTTACTTATTGTGTTTGTTCTTGATTGACAAAGAGCATTAGGCTAAGAAGGTGAGCATAGGAACATCCAAGCAAAGAGCTAAGCAAGCAAGGAAAAATGCTAAAAATCTAAAAATTGCTAAGCTAAAAGCTAAAAATTTGTAATTAAAGTGCTAAAGGACCTTTGTGAGCTTTTTCTTACTCAAACTCTTAGTTAAATCGTCAGCCCGCATGGAGGCTTGTATTTCCATTTTTAGATAAATCATGAGCCCATATAGAGGCAATTTACTTTTCTTGCATATTGTTAAAGCATGGGAGTATGAGAACATTGTATGTGGAGGAAGTTTGTTGATTGTTGATTTGCTGTGAAGGTGAAATGTTTGTTGTTATTGCTTGTTGTGTTGCATTGTGCATGCATGGTCATAGATTATTGAGACCCACTATTGTCCCTTTAAATTTTCATCTTGAATCCATTGTCCGAAACCCTAGGGGAAGAGGTAGTTCTAGTCAATCCATTTCATCAATGGAAGGACACAATGAGAACCATGTGGAGGACCTTGGTCACATAGACCAACAAGGCATCCTCCACCCCATTGTGCATCATGATAACATGCAAGTTCCATTAGGCATGCCAAGGCCATATGTTTATCCACCACAACAACAAGGCCATGTTCCATTGGGAATGCCAAGGCCAATCTATGCTCCACCACCTCCCATCATTCAAGGCAATCAAGGTGCCCATGTTGCACCTTCAATTGCTAATCCTCCCCTTGCTTTAAGAGATCACTATGTGCCTAATGAATATAATGCACCCACATGCATTCAATTGCCACCATTTAGAGCACACCACTATGAAATCAAGCCACAAACCATTCAAATGCTTCCTAACTATCATGGACTTCCAAGTGAAGAACCTTACAAGCATTTGGACAAGTTTCTTGAAGTATGTTCCACCGTAAAATACACGGACATGCCGGAAAAGGTCTTAAGGCTTAAACTTTTTCCATTCACCTTTAAAGACAAGGCAAAATATTGGTTTAACAATCTTAGGCCTTTTTCAATAACTTCTTGGGTGGAAATGCAACAAGAGTTCTTGAAGAAGTACTATCCGGTTTCTAAGACCAATGCCATGAGAACCTCAATTCGAGAATTTTCACATGGGGACGGAGAAACATTTCATGAGGCATGGGAACGCTTTAATGAATTGCTTAGGAAGTGTCTACATCATGATATGCCCAAATGGCAATTAGTTCAATATTTCTTTGAGAGCTTATTGGATAATTACAAGGGCATGGTTGATGCTTCCATGGGTGGCTCTTACATTAATAGGCATAAGGATGACGTGTGGCATCTTTATGAAAGCATGAGTGAAAATTCTCTGCATTGTATTTTATCTTCGAAGAATGGTAGAAATTCTAGTGGTAGGAAGAGTATTGGCTTACATCAAGTTGACCACTCCAATGAAATTGCTGCCGAAATGAAATCATTATCCCAAAGGTTTGATCAATTTTTTATCAACCAAAACTCGGCGAATCAAGTTTCTTCCTTCCCTAATCATTGTCATCATACATCTAATGAGACATGTATGACTTGTTCAAGTGTTTTACATTCTACTTCCAATTGTCCACATGGACATGTTCAAGGTGAGCATCATGAACAAGTAAATGCAATATTTGTGAATCAAGGGAACAATCCTTATGGTAATCACTACAATCCTAGTTAGAGGAATCACCCGAATTTCTCTTGGAAAAGCCAAGGGGAGGGCTTAAACCCTTCCCAAGGTGATTTTCAAGGAAAGTACATTCCACCTCCACTACAAGGCCAAGGTTCCCAAGGTTTTAGATCATCATACCAATCATAAGGAAACCAATTCTCTAATTCTTATTTTCCTAATCAACCATCATATTCCCGAGGAAATGTTAGAAGTCCCACTTTTGAAGAGAAAGTTTTGACCACTTTGGGCACTTTAGAAGCAAACACACAATTACTTCATTCTCACTCTCAATCCATTGCTAAGCTAGAAACCCAAGTAGGGCAAATAGCTAGCACCTTAAATGCAAGAGAGAAGGGAAAAATGCCTTTGAATGCCCCACAAAAGCAACAATGTGTTGTGGAGACTCATTCTTCATCGGAAGGTCACACAATAGAGCATGTCAATGCGGTGACTACCTTGAGAAGTGGAAAGATTGTGGACAACCAAATGGGTATGTCCAATGAAGAGACTGAACCAGTGCAACCATAAGTTGACACCCATCCCGTTTCATATCATATTCCTCATTCATTGCATGTGCATCACCATATAAATGAGAAAGTTATGAAAAGTGATTTGAAAAGTGATTTTGAAAAGAAAGATTTGCAAAATGATTTGAAAACTTCTTGTGTTGAAGAGACTTCAAAGAAAAATTCTAAAAAGGTTTTTGAACCAAAAGCTCCATTTCCGGATGCCTTAAAAGGATCCATTTCAAATGACAAGCAAAAGGCCAAAGTAAATGAAATCATGGACGTGTTTAGGCAAGTGAAAGTCAATTTTCCACTTTTAAATGCAATTAAGTAAATTTCGGCTTATGCCAAATTCTTGAAAGACTTGTGCACCCAAAAGAGGAAGAACAAAAGCCAAGCACCTAGAAAAGTGGTGTTAACCGAGCAAGTAAGCTCAATTTTGCAGCATAACACTCTTCCAAAATTTAAGGACCCCGGTTCACCTACTATGTAACGACCCTGGATTTTTTAACTCAGTGTCTTCTGTGATGAATTGAAAGAATGACCTGATAATGGATCTGAAATGCGGAAGCGAAAAAAAGCTAAATGGCCACTAGAGATGCACGTCATCCCTAAGGCACCGAAATGACTCCCCATGAATGAGTTTTTCATAAAAAAATTCATAAAATTGCCCAAAAATAGTTCCAAGGTTGGAACTTAAGAGTTTTGTGAAATGTGGACATGCACGCAAACGTAAAAAGACATTTAAGACACGTCACAATGGTCCGCGGCCTCAAAATGTCCTCAATGCAAAATATAACCTCCCAACGGCCAAAAATGCCTAAAAATGGAATAAATGGAACCAAAATACAAAACCTAGAATGAAATGGTGTTTAGCCCTTGGCCACACCTCAAACATGATCATAGAAACTCTATGAAGGAAAAGAATGGAATTCCCACACCCGGTGCAAAAGCTATGAAGCAATGACTTAACATTTTACAATATTTTCATAAATAATCTTAAAAATGAAAGTGTATAGAATACAATTTACATGTCATTGGCCTCCGGCCTCAACTCATACATGCCAAATACATTGAAAAGAGTGTACTTATGTACACATTACATATATGGAATCAAAAATACAAGTTTGATACACAAGTCTACAAAAATGACCTTTCATGCTAACATTTTCATGAAAATGATACTTCAAGTTTACGAACTTCCATGGCTTAGTGTGCATCCCAAATCAAGGTCCCTGTACCTGAAAAATGTCCCCACTACATGGGTGAGTAACATAAAGCTACTCGTAGGAGATAAGCATTCATCGACCTAGCATTTTACAAAATTATCACCTTAAGGTGAAACATGTTAAAGGGTTCATGCCACCTAACGTCTATGTCAAAATGAGACTCAGGGAGCATCCTAAGCTACCTTAGATCATTACTAGCATAATTTACATCATCCATGCAATTTAAATAATACAAGGGCATGTTATACATAACAACTAGATATAGATTCTCAAAGTCCTCAACTTGAAGTCTAAAACACGAAAGCAACTAAAGCGGGTCATGCCACCTAACGTCTATGTCAAAATGAGACTCAGGGAGCATCCTAAGCTACATTTGAACATCAAAACACAAATCACAAATCACAATATAGATGCCATTAACCAACATTGGAACTTCCAATACAACGCATAAAGCATGGTTTCTCAAAGTAAACATCCTGAAACTTAAAACGAGAAAAACAAATAAGAAACAACAAGTCATAACATCATCTAGTTATCAACTTGAAATGAAATGCGAAATGAAACAAGGTGGATACTCGGACGTCACGCCGGATCAGACCGACAACATAGTTACTTTAGGGTTACTAGCCCATGGGTAACCTCCCTATATGTGCACTAGACTGTAGAGGGACAATCCCCCGTACTAGAACCATGTCCTAGCTGTAGTCAAACAACGACATCCCCAAGTTTTCAAAATCAACAAGTTGTGCAACAACGTATATATCGACATGTATATACAAGATAATCAACTATCTACCATGCATAACCAAATTTGGAAACACATACAATACATGCTCTAAATCTACATCTACTATGGCATGACAAATGTCGAATCTTCAGTGTGTAACTCCTTACATGCTATAACAATATATTTCAACGTTGAAAATATAAACTCATGAGTCTAACATAACAACAGTCTAGTTCAATGCTTAAACTATAACCATGTGAATACACAACAAGTCCAAATCCATGATTTAAACTTAGGAACAACTTCCAAAATATAATTAAATCCATAGAACAATTATATAGAATTTAATTAAATAAAAATAATTAAATTCTCTAGATTTCAATTCAATTCCAAATGGCTTCAAATTAATACACGTCAAAGATCACATTGTGGTCATTACATATGTCATATCAATACTTTAATTTAAGCCATGAATAGTAAAATAAAATTTAATTAAATATAAATAATTAAATTCCCTAGATTTCAACATTCATCAAAATGTCCCAAATTTAATATATAACAAAGATTAATTCATGATAATCACTAATATCAAGTCAAAAGCTTAATTACATCTATGGAGAAGAATTTAATTACATAAAATTTAAATAATTCTCTAGATTTTAAAACAACTCTAAAAGTTCCCAAATTAATATATAACATAGATTAAGACAAGGCCTAATCAAATATCAAGTCCTTAATTAATTCTTCATCATATACAACCATGTGAATTTATTTTTAACTAATGAATAATTAAATAAAATTCTAAATTCCATACAAAAACATGGTATACACATCAAAAAAGATAAATCACTTAGCAAATAAGCCTATAAACATCTCCTACCTCCAAATGCATTCCCGGTCGGAAAGTCAACGCCAGTCAACTCCGGTCAATGGCGGCGGAATGGAAAACTGTTCGGTGGAAACGTGGCCGATGCTGAGGAGATCATTTTGCCTTAAAGGACCCACTCCAGAATCCTGCTACAAATGGTCCAAAACCCCCCATTAAAATTCCTAGATTCAAACCTTCAAAAATTCGTAAAATATTCTATATACCTCCAAAACTTAAGCCCTTTGGGTATGATGTAGAGAGTGATGAGGGGAACGTTTTCCATCAAGGAACCAAGTCCAAAAGACCAGCCAATCATCCGAAAAATGGAAGGGAAGCTTGAAGGCCAAAAAAAAGATAAAAAGAAATGTATTTGGGAGAGAAGAGAGAGCCACGGCTGAAGAGGGAAACAAGTCTGGAAAAAATAGAAATTTTTCTATTTTTGGTCCTATTTATAATTCCCAATTTTCAGTAATCGCAAACTTGCCCCAAAACTTTACAAAATTGCAAAAACGCCCCAAAACGCCTTGAATAGTGAAAATTTCAGAAACATGCTCAAACGGAAAAACACCGTGAATAAAAAAGAATCAAAATAAGAAAATATGAACAACGAAAGAAACGGCGTCAAAAACTGAGTCCGGAGCAGAGAGATATGCCCCGAACAAGTTCGGCAGCAACCGGGGCAAGAAACCTTGAAACTGGAGAAAAATGACCAGAAGGAAATTCTAAGAATACACAACTCAACGAAATGCAAAAACGAATCCCGTACGAGGATCCAGGCTCCAGACGAGGTATTTTGCAATGGCTTTCATTAATTGCACAATGGCCCCTACAAAAAGGGTTAACTGCGAAACTGCCCCAGAATGAAAATATCTTCTAAAAGATATTTTCTTAGATACCCCTGAAATAAAATATCTTCAAAAGATATTTATGAAAAATACCCCAAGAAAAGAAAAAGATTCTGAAAAAATTACGCATCCATGCCCCTATGGAAGTACTTTTTTGCAAAAGTTATACGTATTTCGAGGAAAGCACTTAAGATGAAGGCACATGAAATCAAAAGTCAACTTCGAGCACGAAAAGTGAGATTATGCCAAACAAGTGACAAATGGGGAAAAGACAAAACAGGGAAAAGGACGAAATAGGGAAAAAGACAAAAAGTGAATAGTATCGAAAAACAAAAAATGTGGAAATAACTCGATCCTTAAAGAAAGTTGTCAATCTAAAGGAAAGAGTCTCAGAAATCATTTTCGAGCACTCGAGACAACACTAAGAGGCGGGAATCGAACCCAAAAAGGAAAAGACAACAAAAAAAAATTTATCCGCAAAATTTGAAGAAAGGGAAAGAAATGAAAATGACCGGGTCATTACATACTACTTCATGCGTCATTGGTAATCATATCATTAATAGGGCTCTTCTTGACCTAGGAGCAAGTGTTAATCTTCTTCCATACTCGGTATATGTCAAATTAGGCTTAGGAGACTTGAAATCGACATCGATAATTTTGCAACTTGCCGACCGATCAATCAAAAAGCCGAGGGGTATCATCGAGGATGTCTTGATTAAAATTGATAAATTCTTTTTTCCCGTTGATTTCGTTGTCATTGACACGGAACCGGTCCTAAATCTTAATAGCCAAATTCCCGTTATCTTTGGCCGTCCTTTCTTAGCAACCGCGAATGCCAACATTAATTGTAGGATGGGGATAATGAAGATCTCATTTGGCCACATGAAGGTAAAGTTAAATATTTTTAATCCGACCCCCAATTTATTTGACAAGCATGAAGAGATTAATATTGTAGAAAAATGTCATGACCTTAAAAATGAAGGAATTGAGTTTTTGTGTGAGACCAAAGTTTCAAAAAGTCCATCTTCAACCTTGAAACCAAAGAAAGTTGTTTCAAAATCTTGTTTTGAAAAGGCCTAGAAGCCCAGAGATTGCATTGACCAAGGACCGAAAACATCTTTTGAGCTTAATCCAACAAGTTCCTTAAAGAACCATTTGTTGGGTGGAATTCAAAGCACTTATCACCCCATTGAGGAGGGGATGCACTACAAGATGTTTGATCTGGGCTAAAAGAGCCCAACGTCTTGCTAAAGACGTTAAAGACTAGCAAGACGGTGTCTTCTCAGAGGTCGCACAAAACAATGCACAAAACTTTGAGTTTGGAAATTAGTGTCAAGTAGGCACCATAATTTAAATTTATAAACCGCTTAACACCTATACTATGTAGTATGAGTGAGAAGGAATCGTCTTAAGGGATTGAGTTGTCGTACTAGCTTGACGAATCAAAATTAGGGTTAGTAAGTCAAGTGATCAAAAAAGTGGTTGGTTTGTTGAATTAAACTAGATGTAAATTAAACTAAAGTAAGCAATAATGCAATAGAGAGAATAAAAGATAGAAAGAGATCTTGAGGTTTAGAGATCACCATTAAGCATAGCTTTTCTACACTTTTAATGAATGATTAATGAGGGGAAGAACATGTATTGTAATGAAGTGTGTGTGTGTGGTTGTTTCAACAAGCATGGATGACAAATTAAGCATATATTGTCTAAACAACATAATAGATAGCACAACATATCAAATTAAGCCATTAATCCTTTCTTTAAGCTCACAATACAAACACATCACAAGGTTAGAGATACATGTTACTTGTTTTTCATAAGTATGGAACATCAACAACAAGCATGGATTGTCCTCCCATTTAACAACTATACTACAACTAAGCTAATGACATAAAATTAAACTAATTAAGCTAAGGGAGATGCACAATCCATCAAGCAATGAGTATGAACCATCAAATAAACTATAAGAACATGACATTTAAGCACCAAGTTTTGACAATCTCTAGATCTATAGCATCAACACACATAGACATGCATCAATAACATAAGAAATAAAGACAAGCACATGAACATCTATTCTAGCATACATAAACATATGGATAGAATGAAATGATCAATTGGAAGCATTAAACCACATAAATCATTGAAAAAACAAGATCTATATATATAAAAGTGTCAAGACATGAATCACAATACAAATCCCCTCAAAAATACATAAATCAAGAAATAGGAAACATGCTTAGGGCTAACTCTAGCCCCAAGAAGATGTCTAGCCACTCATGGATGATGTCCTCCAACCCTCAAGGGCAAGCTCCATGGAAGAAATATGCTCCTTGGTTGATGAAAAGTTTCCAATGGTGTCTCTAACCTCCTCCTCTTCTTTTCTTCCTCACCAAGAGTTCTCTAAGGTATGATATGAGATGAGATAATACAATATGATCCTCTATGTTCTATGTTCTCCTTTTTACAAAAAGTAATCCCTATCCTTATATAGGTAGGTCAAATGACACCCAAAATGAGCTGGGGTCGCACAGCAAATATACCCCAATGATTGGATAAAGGACAACTTTTGTGAGTTGGAAATTAAACTTTTTCGCATCGGAGGAAGTTCGATCGATCGAACCTTGGACTTGGATCGATCGAACATGGCTGAGATCTATCGAACTGAAGTTAGATCGATCCTCAATGGCGGCGCCTTTTTGGATAAAAACAAATCTGAGATATTTTGAAGATATTTTTGTGAAAAGGACAAAAGTGGTTGGTAGGGTGGTACAACTGGATAAGATCAATCATTTGGATAAAGAAAAGAATATTCAATCGATCGAAGAAGGAAGTTGGATCGATCGAACTTTTGAGATCTTTAAATAGAGACAAACATGGCTCAGATCTATCTTGAAGTGCTGAGATCAATGAAAGTTGGATCGATCGAACTTTTCTTATGATCGATCGAAGTTACTGAAATTCCACCATTTGCTTCCTTTTGCTCTACTTTGCTCCTTTATTTGATTAATCCCAGAATTGCTTCAATTATGCTCTTATTTGGCTGAGTTAGCTTATTTTGGGGATAAGTACTTGAAAATGGAAATAACACGAAATCAATACAAAACGGTAAAATAAAGTAGATAAAGGTTCTAGAATACATAAGCTTAAAGGGTTTAAATATGCACTTTTCAGCACTTATCACAACCCCAAACTTAAATATTGTTAGTCCCTAGCAATGAACTACAAAGTAAAAGAATGAAATTAACAACTATACAACTATGAACTAGAAAACAATAAATGGATAACGCCACTTTCGTAGAGAACACGATTGCACTTAGCATATGCAACAAGCCTTTTAAACCCCTAGGTTATCCCTAGTGAACTAATGAAGTCTCGTGAGGGTTTCCAAAAATGATACCCACAAACATTAAGCTCATTATCACAAAAGAGACACCAATATTGCAAACAAGCATTAAGAGAAAACTACCTCAAGTATGCAATTTTTCAAACATTTCTAAGCAATCTCCCAAAATTTCAACATCAAACAAGCAAATGTGGTCCTCCATACATCGAGAAAATGATCATGTAAATCAAAACAACTTTAAAATCCTTTTAAGTGGACCGGCATCAAATATTTTGTTATCTAAGCCAACTAAAGAATTAATCACATCCTTACCCTCAAACTAGCACACAAATCTAGTACCAATCATCAAGACAAAAAGTGGACATTTTATTAAAGCTTTATTGTTCTAGGTGCGCTTATTCTTTCCACTCGATTTTTTTTTTTTGTTTTTTTTTTTTTTTTTTTTTTTTTTTTTTTTAAGGATCAAAGATGGAAGCATGGTGCAATGTGTTGATCTATTAAGCTTTCTAGCGATTCATGAGATCCAGCGTTAGGTCAATGACTCCCAGACCAGATGACTTTAGGGCATTAGGCGTTCAAACACTCCTACGGACTTACAAGCTCAATCAACTAGGCTACAAATCAAGACACCCTCCATCTAATCATTTCCCACTTCTCACCATTTGGGAGAAGTCCTTACTTTTTTATTGCTTTTGCAACTTCTTTTCTTTTCCTTTTTTTTTTTTTTTTTTTTTTTTTTTTTTTTTTAAGTTCAATTATTAACCTAGAGTTTGGGCCCTCCACCTTTTGACGTGAGAAGTTCAGTGCTTGATGAGGCTAGAATCCCGGCTACTCAATGAAAGGGTTTGTTATCCACCTTTATCAAGAATGAAAGTTTTCAATGTACTACTAGCCCAATTGGGATATAACCAATTCAATAATCAACAAAGTATGTACCCCACAAATGAATGCTAGTGTACGCCTGTGCTAGTGTAGAAGACTAGAGTGAATCTCAAAAAAATCACAAAATCAAGATGATGTGGACCACAAGTGCAAGCAAGATATCAATCTTTCAAAAAAATTTACTCCTAAATGACATACGTAAGGCATACAAGGAGTATTGGACTCTCAAGTCAAGTAATTTTTAAATTCTAAGCAATATAGTCCTCCAAAGATCAAAATCATCGCTAATCATAGATCTCAATTCTCAATTATGCATTTAAAGGTCAACTTTAAGTAGAATGCAACAAGACATCTTACCCCCAAACTTAAACCGCACATTGTCCTCAATGTGAATGAGAACAATGGAAAAGATGGAGAGAGTATACCGTGGTGGCAAAAGCATGAAGCCTGGTAGTGATCCACTTCGAAAGACGTCTCCCCCAAACTTGGAATCAACAACCTACTTGAATAGCCACACTAGCAAACTCACATCGAATATCAAATGGGATCAGAATAATCAAATTAAAAAATGCATTCTAAGGCAATGTAGCATGAGATGAAAGAGAGATATGAGATCAAGCCCGATAGAAAAGTAGCAGGACTACACATAATAAGGGCACAAGAGAAATTTTTTTTTTTTTTTTTTTGAAGAAACAAGATGGAATTCAAGAAAGTATGAACAATGATTGCTAAGTTTAACGTCTCTAGCTAGACGTAATGCTGCTTTGAATAAATAAGTTCAAAATCCAAAGAGGGAAGAAAAAGGTCAAACCCAAGATGCTCAGATCGATCAAGGCAGATCGATCTCAAAAGACGTTCGATTGATCGAACATGCATGAACCTGCAGAAAAGTTCGAACGATGAGATAGAGAGGTCTTTGGATGCAGGTGGATGCAGGCTCAAAATTTTTCTAAGCGTTGGAACTCAAGATCGATCGAACTTGAAGGTTGGATCGATCTAAGGACTTATGATCGATCTGAGAACAAATTCAATCAATGGGACAGAGAGGCGATTTAGATGCAGGTCAAAAATTTTTGAAGTGTTGAATGTTGGCATGATGTTCGATCGATCGAACTTTTCTTGAGATCGATCGAACAGACAAAAACTCTTCCATTTGCATTACATCCCTAGATATCTTCATACACAGGGTCTATTAGATATACAGCTTCCAAATGTCTTTGGAAGACCTGTCCCTCAATGTAGGGTTTTAGTCTCTGTCCATTAACCTTGAAAATGTTCCCCTTTTTCAAATTTTGAATTTCAACCGCCCCATGCGGTGCAACAGAGATGACTTCATAAGGACCTTCCCATTTAGTTCTTAATTTCCCCGAGAAAGAGTTTCAGTCTAGAGTTGAAGAGCCAAACTTTTTAACCGGGTTTGAAAGACTTCTTCACAATATGCTTATCATGAAAGGCTTTAGTTCTTTCTTTATAGAGTTTGGCATTGTCATAAGCATTATATCTCAACTCCTCCAACTCACTCAATTGTAACAACCGGTTCTCTCTGGCCTTATCAAGGTCAAGATTGAGCTTTTCAACCGCCCACAAGGCTTTATGTTCCAACTCAACCAGAAGATGGCAAGGCTTTCCATATACAAGTCTACAGGGAGACATGCCAATGGGAGTCTTATATGCCGTCCGGTAAGCCCACAAAGCGTCATTTAACTTTCGTGACCAATCTTTCCGAGTGGTGTTAACCGTCTTCTTAAGAATATGCTTAATTTCCCCGTTAAACACTTCTACTTGCCCACTTGTTTGAGGATGGTAAGGAGTGGCCACTTTATGAGTAACGGAGTACTTAAGAAATAAATGCCTTAGGAATTGATTACAAAAATGCTTTCCTCCGTCACTTATCATAGCCCTAGGCATACCAAAATGAGGAAAGATATTGGACTTGATGAATTGAATAACCACGGAGTGGTCATTTGTTTTGGTAGCACATGCTTCTACCCACTTAGAGACATAATCAACGGCAAGAAGAATGTATTGAAAACCATAGGACATAGGAAATGGACCCATAAAATCAATGCCCCATATGTCAAAAATTTTTACAATAAGAATGTTGGTCAAAGGCATCATATCTCTTTTCGATATTGAACCCATCTTTTGACATCTTTCACATGACTTGCTAAAATTGTAGGCATCTCTATGGATAGTGGACCAAAATAACCCACTTTGAAGAACCTTCAAAGCTGTCTTCTTTACACTAAAATGCCCACCACATGCAAGTATATGACAAAACACAAGGACACTTGGAATTTCGCTCTCCGGAATGCATCTCCTCACAATTTGATCCGAATAATAACGGTACAAGACAGGATCTTCCCAATAGTAATTCCGGATGTTGACAAAGAAACGATTCTTTTCGTTCTTTGACCAAGAAGTTGGAAGTTTGCCAATTGCCAAATAATTCACAATGTCGGCAAACCAAGGCATTTGTCCATTAGAAACTTGGAAAAGTTGTTCATCCAAAAAAGAATCACGAATTGGTGGACTAGGGAAAGGTTCTATTGATAACCTAGAGAAATGATCGGCAACCACATTCTCGGTGCCTTTCTTGTCCTTGATTTCAAAATTGAATTCCTGAAGAAGCAAAATCCATCTAATCAGTCTAGGTTTTGTTTCTCTCTTTGTCAAAAGATGTCTCAAGGTAGCATGATCGAAGTAAACAACCACCTTAGAACCTAAAAGATAGGATCAAAATTTATCAAGAGCATACACTACGGCAAGTAATTCTTTCTCAGTAGTGGAGTAATTCATTTGAGCTCCCGAGAAAGTTTTACTTGCATAGTAGATGGCATAGGGAAGCTTTCCTACTCTTTGGCCCAAAACCACTCCCATAGCATAATCAGAAACATCACACATAATTTCAAATGGCAATGACCAATTGGGAGGTTGCATGATAGGAGCTGATGAAAATAAATCATGCAATTTATGAAAAGCATCTAGGCATGCTTGATCAAAGACAAAAGGAGTTTCCTTGGCAAGGAGATTGCACAAGGGTCGAACAATTTTGCTAAAGTCTTTTATGAATCGGCGATAGAAGCCGGCATGACCTAGAAACGAGCGAACCTCTCTCACTATTGAAGGTGGTGGTAATTCAGTAATAAGCTCCACTTTCGCTTTATCTACCTCAATCCCCTCCTTGAGATGACGTGACCCAAAACAATACCCTCTTAAACCATAAAATGGCTCTTTTCCCAACTAAGAACAAGGTTTGTTTCACGACATCTCTTAAGCACTAGATCCAAATTTTTGATGCATACATCAAATGAAGACCCAAAGACAGAAAAATCATCCATGAACACTTCTAGATACTCTTCCACCATGTTTGAGAAAATTGACATCAAACACCTTTAGAATGTGGCGGGGGCATTGCACAAACCGAAAGGTATCCGTCTATAAGCAAAGGTGCCGAATGGACAAGTAAAGGTGGTTTTCTCTTGGTCCAATGGGTCAAGGGCAACTTGGTTGTACCCCGAATAGCCATCAAGGAAGCAATAGTACTGTTATCTAGCCAATCTTTCGAGAATTTGATCAATGAATGGCAAAGGGAAGTGATCTTTTCTAGTGGCAGCATTTAATTTGCTGTAATCAATGCATACACGCCATGAATTGGTGGTACACTTAGAGATTTCCTCACCCTTTGCATTCTCAACCACGGTAATCCCCGATTTCTTGGGAACTACTTGAGTTGGACTCACCCATTTGCTATCAGAGATTGGGTAAATGATTCAGGCATCTAAAAGTTTGGTAACTTCCTTTTTTACTACCTCCTTCATATTGGGGTTAAGTCTCCTTTGGGCATCTCTAAAGGGTTTTGCATCCTCTTCCATAAGTATGCGATGCATATAAATAGAAGTGTCAATTCCCTTAAGATCCGCCACACTCCATCATATGGCTTCCTTATTTTCTTTAAGCACATTTAAGAGAGTATCTTCTTGGTCTTTTTCAAGATTTAAAGAAATGATAACCGGAAGAGTCTCTTTTGGTCCTAAGAATGCATACTTGAGATTGGAAGGTAGAGTTTTAAGCTCAAGAGTTGGTGGAGAAACTAAAGATGAGACTGGTAGAGTGCTAGAGAGTGGAGGAAGAGATTCTACTAGAGTTTTCCAAGATAGAAAATCTAAGCTTGCAACAGATTCCATGAGATTGCTTACTTCATCCATTAATTTTTCATCATCAAACCCACAATTTCCATACATTTCAAGAAGACAAGAAGTAAGAGGATCATCGGATAGAAGAGATGAAAGGTTATCTTCAATTGGTTGTTTCATGACCATGGTAGGAATTGATCCCTCAACAATCTCATCCAACACATCTACAAGACAACACTCATCTTCATCTACGGGATGTCGACTTGCGTTGAAAACATTAAGTTTGACCATCATGTTACCAAAAGAAAGGTCCATAACCCCAAATCTATAATTGATGGTTACATTTACGGTGGCAAGGAATGGCCTTCCCAAGATGATTAAGATGTGATTGGTGGGATTGGCAACCAGTTGGGTATCAAGAACTGCAAAATCAACAGGGAAGTAAAACTTATCAACTTTGATGAGTATATCCTCAACCATGCCCCTAGGTGTTTTAACGGATCTATCTGCCAATTAAAGCACCACTGAGGTTAGCTTCAACTCATTCAAACCTAGTTGGACATATATGGAGTAAGGAATCAAATTAACACTTGCACCTAAGTCAAGAAGAGCTCTACGAACTTCGTGGTTCCCAATCACACATGAGATGGTCAGAGCACCAGGATCTTTGAACTTAAGCAGAGTGTTTTGTTGAATAATAGAGCTCACATACTCCGTGAGGAACACTTTTTTAGGGCTCGGTCCCTTGCTCTTCCTCTTTTGTGTGCAAAGATCTTTCAAGAATTTTGCATTAGGTGGAATTTTCTTAATGGCATCCAAAAGAGAAAGATTGATATTTACTTGCTTAAAAACTTCCATCATATCATGTATTTTCCCTTCTTGCCTCCCATAAGGCGAAATTTCTTTTAGAGCATAAGGGAACGGAACTTTTGGCTCATGAGACTTTGCAATTTGGGGAGATGATGGAGATGATTGAGAATTCCAGTTAGGAACATTTTCATTCAAGGAAGTAAGAGTGGAATTGGGAATTGGATGGGTGACAACTTTAGGTTGCACCGATTCACTATCTTCCTTTGGTAGTTCAACCCTATTGTCCACTTGCTTACTACTTCTCAAGGTGGTGATGACTTGCACTTGAGCTTGGGAAGAACACCCCGATCTAGGGTTTGCTTCCACCCAAAATTGGGCTTTTGGATTCCTCTCGGGTTGACTAGGTAATTTCCCAATTTCTCTTGCATTCAATGCATTAGCTATGGTCCCAATTTGGGATTCTAGCTTCGAAATGGATTGAGAGTGGGAATGCAACAAGTTGGTATTCCTTTCTAAGCTACCCAAGGCCACCAAAACCTTATCTTCAAATGTAGAATTGCTAGAAAGCGCATGAGGATAATGAAAGCAAATTTGCGAATCATACATTTGAGGATGTGAAAAGTGATTGGTTCTTTAATAAGATGAAGAAAAAATAAATCCTTGGGAACCTCCTTCCCTTTTATGAGGTGGAATATATTTGCCTTGAAATTTTTTAGCTTGATGGAAATTCAAATTTTCATTCCACATTGGAACATGTGCACTTATGTAAGGGTGAGCGAATGTGGCATTGACTTGTTCAAAGTGCTCATTGAATGCATGTCCATAGGGACAAGCGAAAGTGGTATGTAAAATACTTGAACATGTCATGCATGGCTCACTAGGATGAGAAGTATGATGAAAAGAAAGTGACTTTATAACCGATTTTTGACTCAACAAGAATTGATCAAGTTTTTGAGAGAAAGTCTTAACCTCGGCCACAATCTCTAATGGATTCTCTATTTGACATACTTGCAAGTCTCTCTTCTTTTCCTTTGAATTATGGTAAAATGGAGAAATATAATATTTTTGCAAAGAGTTTTCGCTCATTTTCTCGAAGAGGTGCCATATGTCATCCTCATGTTTCCCAAAATATGATCCTCCACATGATGTATCGACTATGTCCTTATGAATGTCGGATAAGCTCTCATAGAAATATTGAACCACTTGCCATTTCAGAATGCCATGATGTGGGCATTTGCTTAGCAAGTCATTCAATCTTTCCCAAGCCACATGCAACCACTCCCCTTCCCTTTGAGAAAATTCTCTAATTGAAGCACGTATTACATTAGTTAAACTTATGGGGTAAAAATTTTTTAAAAATTCATTTTGCATTTGTGCCCAAGATGTTATTGAATTTTCCCCCAAAGTATTGAACCAATGCTTTGCTTTATTTTTGAGTGTGAAAAGGAAGAGAAGTAGCCTAAGAACTTCCTCCAGGATATCCATATATCTTACGGTGGAGCATATTTCAAAGAATTCATTTAGATGTTTATAGGGTTCCTCATTATCTAAGCCATAAAAGAGTGGACACATTTGAATAGTCTCAGGCTTGATTTCATATTAATTTGCTTCAAAATTAGGCAACACAATACAAGTAGGTGCATGATACGCATGAAGATTGTAATGATCACGAAGGACCATTGGAGGAATTGGAGCTTGAACTCCGGGGCCATGTTAACTAAGAGGTGGGTTTTACATAAAACGTGGGTCTAAGTAGCCAAGATTACCCTCTAGATTTTCCATGTGAATGCCTAGGACAAATGATATGACAATGACTACCCAAGACTTCTAGCGACACACGAAACATAACAAAACAAGTAAGCACTTCTCCTTTGAAACAAATCAACAATCAACAAACTTCCTCCACATACAATGTTCCCATACTCCCATGCTCAAACAATATGCAAGAAAAGTAAATTGCCTCCATGTGGGTTCACGATTTATCGAAGAATTGAAATACAAGCCTTCACGCGGGCCGACGATTTAACTAAGGGATGAGTAAAGAAAAGCTCACAAATGTCCTTTAGCACTTCAACTCCAAATTTATAGCTTAACTTAGCAATTTTTTAATTTTTAGCCTTTTTCCTTGCTTGCTTAGCTCCTTTACTTGAATGCTCCTTTGCTTGCTTCCTAGCTCAATGCTCCTTGTCAATCAAGAACAAACACAATAAGTAACAAAAATTGAAAACAAAGTAAAGACACGATCAAAAGAGTACTAATTCTTAATTGATTCCACAAATACGACGTTGCCAATCAATCAATCCCCGGCAACGGTGCCAAAAACTATGGTGTCTTCTCGGAGGTCCCACAAAACAAAGCACAAAACTTTGAGTTTGGAAATTAGTGTCAAGTGGGCACCATAATTTAAATTTATAAACCGCTTAACACCTATACTATGTAGTATGAGTGAGAAGGGATCGTCCCAAGGGATTGAGTTGTCGTACTAGCTTGAGGAATCAAAATTAGGGTTAGTAGGTCAAGTGATCAAAATAGTGGTTGGTTGGTTGAATTAAACTAGATATAAATTAAACTAAAGTAAGCAATAAGGCAATAGAGAGAATAAAAGATAGAGAGAGATCTTAGGATTTAGAGATCACCACTAAGCATAGCTTTTCTACACCTTTAATGAATGATTAATGAGGGGAAGAACATGTATTGTAATGAAGTGTGTGTGTGTGGTTGTTTCAACAAGCATGGATGACAAATTAAGCATATATTGTCTAAACAACATAGTGGATAGCACAACATATCAAATTAAGCCATTAATCCTTTCTTTAAGCTCACAATACAAACACATCACAAGGTTAGAGATACATGTTACTTGCTTTTCAAAAGTATGGAACATCAACAACAAGTATGGATTGTCCTCCCATTTAACAACTACACTACAACTAAGCTAATGACATGAAATTAAACTAATTAAGTTAAGGGAGAGGCACAATCCATCAAGCAATGAGTATGAACCATCAAATAAACCACAAGAACATGACATTTAAGCACTAAGTCTTGACAATCTCTAGATCTATAGCATCAACACACAAAGATATGCATCAATAACACAAGAAATAGAGACAAACACATGAACATCTATTCTAGCATACATAGATATATGGATAGAACATCAAGCAATGAGTATGAACCATCAAATAAACCACAAGAACATGAAATTTAAGCACTAAGTCTTGACAATCTCTAGATCTATAGTATCAACACACATAGACATGCATCAATAACATAAGAAATAGAGACAAACACATGAACATCTATTCTAGCATGCAAAGACATATGGATAGAATGAAATGATCAATTGGAAGCATTACACCATATAAATCATTGAAGAAACAAGATCTATATATATAAAAGTGTCAAGACATGAATCACAATACAAATCCCCTCAAAAATACATAAATCAAGAAATAAGAAGCATGCTTAGGGCTAACTCTAGCCCCAAGAGGATGTCTAGCCACTCATGGATGATGTCCTCCAACCCTCAAGGGCAAGCTCCATGGAAGAAATATGCTCCTTGGTTGATGAAGAGTCTCTAATGGTGTCTCTAGCCTCCTCCTCTTCTTTTCTTCCTCACTAAGAGTTCTCTACGGTATGATATGAGATGAGATAATACAATATGATCCTCTATGTTCTATGTTCTCCCTTTTACAAAAAGTAATCATTATCCTTATATAGGTAGCTCAAATGACACCCAAAATGAGCTGGGGTCGTATAGCAAATATTCCCCAATGATTGGATAAAGGACAACTTTTGTGAGTTGAAAATTAAACTTTTTCACACTAGAGGAAGTTCGATCGATCGAACCTTGGACTTGGATCGATCGAATATGGCTAAGATCTATCGAACTGAAGTTGGATCGATCCTCAATGGCGGAGCCTTTTTGGATAAAAACAAATCTGAGATATTTTGAAGATATTTTTGGGAAAAGGACAAAAGTGGTTGGTAGGATGGTACAACTGGATAAGATCAATCATTTAGATAAAGACAAGAATGTTCGATCAATCGAAGAAGGAAGTTGGATCGATCGAACTTTTGAGATCTTTAAATAGAGACAAACATGGCTCAGATCTATCTTGAAGTACTAAGATCGATGAAAGTTGGATCGATTGAACTTTTCTTAAGATCGATCGAAGTTGCTGAAATTCCACCATTTGCTTCCTTTTGCTCTACTTTGCTCCTTTCTTTGATTAATCCCAGAATTGCTTCAATTATGCTCTTATTTGGCTAAGTTAGCTTATTTTGGGGATAAGTACCTGAAAATGAAAATAACACGAAATCAATACAAAACGGTAAAATAAAGTAGATAAAGGTTCTAGAATATCTAAGCTTAAGGGGTTTAAATACTCACTTTTCAGCGCTCATCACAAAACATTTCGTAGGGTGTCACAACCCTATTCCTCCCTCATTTCTATCTTTAATTTCATTTCTTGCGAAGTCTAGATACTTGTTTTTGGTTCATATGTATTGCTAGGAGCTGTGATTAGGACTGCATGCACTTTTATATTGAAATTGAGCATTTTGCATAAGTTCAATCGATCTCCAAGGAGGATTCGATCGATCGAACTTCGACCTACATCCAACACTTAGAAAATTTTTGACCTACATTTAATCTACATCCAAATCACCTCTCTGTCCCATCGATCGAATTTGTTCTCAGATCGATCGTAAGCCCTTAAATCGATCTAAACTTTAAGTTCGATCAATCTTGAGCTCCAACACTTAGAAAAATTTCTAAACCCAAAAACCTGCAAATTTTTAGCTCTCTGTCAGATCGATCGAACATTTTGTTCAGATCAATCTCTATTCTTCATCTCACTATCTTTGACTTTGTTTTGACTTTTTAATTTTAAAGCCAAAAAAAAAAAAAAAATCCAAAAATATTTTCAATTTTTCAATTTTTAGTTTTTAATTTTTCTATTTTTTTCAAAAATCTTAAAAAAAAAATTCAAAAATACTTTGAGGAGAGATCGATGTCAGTTCGATCGATTTGAGGATTCAGTTCGATCGATCGAATTGGCAAGGGAATGTTTTTTTAAAAAAAAAATGAACCTGAGGGTTTGAAGATTGATTTCACAGATCAATCTAACCCTCTTCCAAGCCCTATCTCTCATCGCCGCTGCACCCATCCACTCTCCCATCTCCGGCGAGACCTTCGACGAGCATCTAGAGCGTCATTTCTTTCTCTCTCCTCTTGGATTTCGCATCTCACCCCTTTCGATTCTCCACTTCTCTCTCTCGGTTTTTAGGTGAGATCCGAATTCCCCTTTGTGATTCAAGCTTCCATATGATGTAGCCATGTTTTAAATGTTAGATCCAAGCTATTTTGATGATGAAAATCTCTATTGATGAAGCTTCGACTCACTTTGTATATATATGTATATAAGTGTATATAAGTGTATATAAGTGTATATATGTGTATATATATATTGTTAGATTTTTAATTTTCGATTTGATTTTGGGAGTATGGGCCTTCTTAAGTGATTAGGATTAATGATATGTTGTGTTGATGGGCCCACGACCTTGTTCGTGAAGGCCCCGTGCCATCCACGTCACAGATCTGTAACTGTTCATGTTCTTTGCACAGTTCGATCGATCGAATCTAATTCTCAGATCAATCTAGTGAGATCGATCGAACTTAGTTTCTCAGTTTCTCAGATCGATCATGTCAGATCGATCTCATATTTTTTGTGATCGATTGAACTTCACAGATTTCATATACACATTCCATGCATCTTATCTTCTGTCCATACTATCTCATTCATGCCCAATGCCTGTGATTTTCCACATTGGATGCATTTTACACTTATACTGCTTAGCATGTTCACATCCTGTCACTTCCATAGATTCATGTCATTTATCTGATTTGTCTATCTTACTTGACATACATGATTCTATTTTGTGTTTTAAACTCTTTATTCTGGCACTAACTTCCCTTGCAAGTTTTTAATTATTTTATAGGCCATGGCTAGGGTCAAGACTGTAGCCTGCGGACACTATCACCGCAGGGGCAGGCAGAGTTTGGATAATGAGGCCTGTCCATCTCATGCCCAGGACCCCATACAGGAGGAGCCAGCGAAGCCCATACAGTCCCCCCATTCTGACAGCAGATTACACTATGATGCTTGCGCATCTCCTTCTCATTCAGCTGAGGCTAAGCATCCACCACCACCACCACAGCCAACTCAGCCAGACCAGGAGTTAGACTAGCCATTACGTAGATACTCATGTCTTTCAGTGGCGCACGAGTCAGTCTTCGACACAGACTTTTTTTCCCGATCGGTACTTACCCGATCAGCTTATGATGATATATTACGGAGAGGCCTTGCAGCCATTCTTGCCCCTATCACATACCCGATGTACCCGAGGCTAGTACGGATGTTTTTCCAGAACCTCCGGCCTGCCCCGCGTAACACAGCGGTGCTGAGGACCTCCATTGATGGCCATCTAATTTCTATCACTGTGGACACATTATCCAGATCGTGCCATTATCCATATGACTGCCCTCCAGAGCTATAGGAGACATATCCCAGGCTACACCGGCCTTCATATGCAGATATGGCCATTTTCTTTACAGGACATTATGCCAATGGCGAGACCTTTGCCACTCGCACCTATTTGCCATATGACTTGTGGTTCTTTGACTCAGTCTTGTTCCGCAACGTCTTCATGGCTGGCCATAAGATTCAACGGAGAGGCAACTACTTGATAGCTCTGTACGCTTTCTATACAGGGTATTGGCTGTCTATCCCTGTGCTCATCTGGAGCATGATGAGGAAGCTCTATGATGATCACATTAGCAAGGAACGGCCCAAAAGGGCTAAGTTTCTCCTATTTGGCCACCTCATCACCCAGATCTTGCTAGACCAGCACTATCATTTCCATCCACATGAGCGCCCTGAGAGAGGATCCTCTTCCTTCAAGAAGAAGGATTGGGATAAGAGCTACAACGCTCTTATCAAGAGCCTTCAGGATGATGCTGCCGAGGCAGCAGAGGATTTAGAGGCAGAGGGGATGGCGGCAGCAGCAGGCCCGGTAGCTGACGATATACCAGTAAATCCGACTGCCGTACACATGGACATCGATTTGGAGCAGCCTGTCGAAGACGCAGAGCAGCACTCTCTAGTTGGGTCACCCATTCATGATGAGGAGTAGACTCAGGATCATTATTCTTCCAATCCAGCCACACTTAAGGCTCCAGCACAGACACCCGGCTTTGGAGGATACTGTAGTATCCATCTGCGCCGACACGGTCTCTCTCCGAGAGGATGCTATCTCCATCAGAGCTGATAGTACTACCCTCCTTACGGATGTCATGACCATGTTCGGAGCGCGACCTGCCTGTCCTACCTCTTCTTCCTGATCTCTCTATCCATTTCCTCCTGTCATCTCATATATCTGTGATATCTATATGTTTTTTATACTGTTATACTATTTTTGCATCCGTGTTTGTCGGCTTTAATACTGGATGTACTATACTTTATTTTTGATTTCTATGTATTTTCTTTATGGATGTCTTATTTTTATATTCTTATATCTATCTGTTTGACTCTATCAGGTGCATCTCAGTGACTTCAGTGAAAGAGCGTCCTGCCCAAAATTTTCAGGACCACCCTTATACCTCTCTCTATTTTTCAGTTGCTATCCCATTTACACTTGCATGTCCACTGTGCACTGTTATTATCCCTTTTGTTATCTGATGAGTTTATCCAAGTGCCAAATTTTAGGACCACAGTTAATCCCAAGTTTGGGGGGACTATGCCACCCACTTTGGATACTTCAGTCTCAGCCATTCTTTGCCTTAATTGACTGGTATACTCTTTCCTTTTGTTCTCTTTACACATTGAGGACACTGTGCCATTTAAGTTTGGGGGTAATGGTGCTTTGCAGTGTTTGTTTTTAAATTCAAAATTTTAAGCATGACTTGTGTATTTGAGGGATTCTCTATGATTGATCCATGATTAGCTATGATTTTGATCTTTTGAGGACTATATTGCTTAAAATTTAAAAATTGCTTGACTTGAGAGTCCAATACTCCTTGTATGCCTTGTGGATGCCATTTAGGAATAAAATTTTTGAAAAATTGATATCTTGCTTACACTTGTGATCCACATCATCTTGATTTTGTGATTGTTTTGAGATTAACTCTAGTATTCTACACTAGCACAGGCGCACACTAGCATTCATTTGTGGGGTACATGCTTTGTTGATTATTGAATTGGTTATATCCCAATTGGACTAGTAGGGCATTGAAAGCTTTCATTCTTAATAAAGGTGGATAACAACCCCTTTTCACTAAGTAGCTGGGATTCTAGCCTCATCAAGCACTGAACTTCTTGCGTCGAAAGGTGAAGGGCCCAAACTTTAGGTTAATAATTGAATTCAAAATAAATAAATAAATAAATAAGCAAAAGCAATAAAAAGTGAGGACTTCTCCCAAAAGGTGATAAGTGGGAAATGATTAAATGGAGGTTGTCTTGATTTGTAACCTAGTTGATTTGAGCTTGTAAGTCCGTAGGGGTGTTTGAACACCTAATGCCCTGAAGCCGTCTTGTTTGGGAGTCATTAACCTAACGCTCGACCTCATGGATCACTAGAAAGCTTAATAGATCAACACATTGCACTATGCTTCCATCTTTGATCCTATATAAAAATTAAAATTAAAATTAAAAAATTAAAAAAATCGAGTGAAAAGAATAAGCACACCTAAAACAATAAAGCTTTAATAAAAGGTCCACTATTTGTCTTGATGATCGGTACTAGATTTGTGTGCTAGTTTGAGGGTAAGGATGTGATTAATTCTTTAGTTGTCTAAGATAGCAACACACTTGATACCGGTCCACTCAAAAAGGATTCTAGAGTTGTTTTGATTTGCATGATCCACTATTTAATAAAAGGTCCACTATTTGTCTTGATGATCGGTACTAGATTTGTGTGCTAGTTTGAGGGTAAGGATGTGATTAATTCTTTAGTTGGCTAAGATAGCAACACACTTGATGCCGGTCCACTCAAAAAGGATTCTAGAGTTGTTTTGATTTGCATGATCATTTTCTTGATGTGTGGAGGACCATATTTGCTTGCTTGATGTTAAGATTTTGGGAGATTGCTTGGAAAGGGTTGAAAAATTGCATACTTGAGGTAGTTTTCTCCCAATGCTTGTTTGCAATATAGGTACCTCTTTTGAAAGAATGAGCTTAATGTTTGTGGGTATCATTTCTGGAAACCCTCATGAGACTTCACTCGTCCACTAGGGGTAACCTAGGGGTTTAAAAGGCTTGTTGCATATGCTAAGTGCAATCATGTTCCTTACGAAAGTGGCGTTATCCATTTATTACTTTCTAGTTCATAGTTGTATAGTTGTTCATTTCATTCCTTTACTTTCTAGTTCATTGCTAGGGACTAGCAATATTTAAGTTTAGGGGTGTGATGAGCGCTGAAAAGTGCGTATTTAAACCCCTTAAGCTTAGGTATTCTAGGACCTTTATCTATCTTATTTTACCGTTTTGTATTGATTTCATATTATTTCCATTTTCAGGTACTTATCCCTAAAATAAGCTAACTTAGCCAAATAAGAGCATAATTGAAGCAATTCCGGGATGAATCAAAGAATGGAGTAAAGTAAAGCAAAAGGAAGCAAAAGGTGGAATTTCAGCAACTTCGATCGATCCAACTTTCATCGATCTCAGCACTTCAAGATGGATCTGAGCCATGTTTGTTCCTATTCAGAGATCCCACAAGTTCGATCGATCCAACATCATTCTATGATCAATCGAACCACCTTGTCCTTATCCAAATGATTGATCTTATCCAGTTGTACCACCCTACCAACCCCTTTTGTCCTTTTCACCAAAAATATCTTCAAAATATCTCAAATTTGTTTTTATCCAAAAAGGCGCCACCATTAAGGATCGATCCAGTTTCAGGTCGATAGATCTCAGCCATGTTCGATCGATTTCACCTCAAGTTCGATCAATCGAACCTCCCAAATCTCGAGAAAATTCTAAATTCCAGCTCGTTAAAAGGTATCTCATATCCAATCATTAGAGGATTATTGGTGTATGAGCCCAGCTCATTTGGGGGTGATTTTTGACCTACCTATATAAGGAAAATGAGCCACTTTTTGAGAGAGCCTTTTGATATATTTTGATACACATACTTAGTGAGGAAGAAAAGAAGAGGAGGAGGCTAGAGACACCATTGGAGACTCTTCATCAACCAAGGAGCAGGTTTCTTCCATGGAGCTTGCCCTTGAGGGTTGGAGGACATCATCCATGAGTGGCTAGACATCCTTTTAAGGCTAAAGTTAGCCCTAAGCATGCTTTCTACTTCTTAATTTATGTATTTTTTAGGGGATTTGTATTGTAATTCATGTCTTGACACTTTTATAGATATAGATCTTGTTTATTCAATGATTTATGTGGATGTTTCCAATTGATCATTTCATTCTATTCATATATCTATGTATGCTAGAATAGATGTTCATGTGTTTGTCTCTATTTCTTATGTTATTGATGCATGTCTATGTGTATTGATGCTATAGATCTAGAGATTGTCAAGACATAGTGCTTAATGTTATATTCTTGTGGTTTATTTGATGGTTCATACTCATTTCTTGATGGATTGTACCTCTCCCTTAGTTTAATTAGTTTAATTTCATGTCATTATCTTAGTTGTAGTGTAGTTGTTAAATGGGAGGACAATCCATGCTTATTATTGATGTTCCATACTTATGAAAAGCAAGTAACATATATCTCTAACCTTGTGATGTGTTTGGATTGTGAGCTTAAAGAAAGGATTAATGGCTTAATTTGATATGTTGTGCTATCCACCATGTTGTTTAGACAATAAATACTTAATTTCTCATCCATGCTTGTTGGAACAACCACACACACACCAATTGTTGCAATACATGTTCTTCCCCTCATTAATCACTCATTAAAGGTGTAGAAAAGCTATGCTTAGTGGTGATCTCTAAACCCCAAGATCTCTCTCTCTCTTTTATTCTCTCTATTGCATTATTGTTTATTTTAGTTTAATTTGCATCTAGTGTAATCCAACCAACCAACCAACCACTATTTTGATCACTCGACCTACTAACCCTAATTTTGATTCCTCAACCTAAAACGACCCTCAATCCCTTAGGACGATCCCTACTCACCCTAACTATATTTTTAGTGAAAGGTAGTAATGGCAATTTCTAAATGTAAAACTTGGTCACATTGCATAAACTTTTTGGTTCGGAGTGCGACACCCACCATTCTTTATCATGCATGTTTGATCCGGTTGATTAATGGGTTTGGGGCGAGTATTTATGCAGGAAAGGTTCACGGATCACTGGCTCGTGCCGGAAAGGTGAGAGGGCAAACTCCAAAAGTGGCCAAGCAAGACAAGAAGAAGAACCCCCGGGCAGGGGTCACATACGCATGCAATACAATGGATAATTCGTCACCGCCGGTATAATTATCCCTTAATATATGTATATGTTTGTGTATAATTCATATGTATAGCCATATATGTAGTTGTATATATGTAATATATGTGTGTGTGTGTTTGTGTGTGTGTGTGTGTGTGTGTGTAAAAGTATTCTTACAATGATGCTTATGCTCCTTGAGTTTTATATCTGCTTGTTATATGGTTACCACTCTTCAATAAACCCGTAATCACTCTATTTGGCTACTAAGAAAACACAGTATCGAGCAAAATATGTTTGTATATACTACTATTGTTACTTTGGCTATTGTTCTTATTAGATTGATAACAAACATCAATGAGGCTTGTTGAAGTACTCTGATGTCCTTATTACTGAAAATTTTGACAGTGAATCGTCATTGTCAAAATTAATTATCTTGGAATTGCTTAATTAATTGATGTATCATTGACCCTGAACTCTCTCAATGGAAATAAAGGACTAGGGGAAATCAGCACACTGCCCTAAGTTATTAGAATATGAGGTTTTTGTTGAGTAATTTTTGTGTAGGCATTTGGTCTTTCGGTGCATTATTGAACATATATTTGAGTAAAATTATGCCACTCAACATTTGAGTTTTAAAGTTGGCAGTAGTCCCAAAATAATTTTCTCAATTCTTACACAAACTGATCCTCTCTAAGGAAAAGCCCACATAGTGAATAGGATTGATATAATAGAGTTCTTCTTATTCTTCAGTCGATTGAAACTAGAATAGAGTTCTCTCTATTTTTTCCCCTTTCTGAGTGTATCATACATATATATACACACACACATATATATATATATATACATTGTTTTCCCCCTAAAGTTATCACACACACACACGGACATACATTTATATTTTTTTTCCATTTTTTTATTTCACTTTCTACATTGCTTTTGTTGGTCGGACAAAATTTTGGAGTCCGTTCATAAAATGAAAGCATTGATTCTAGACAGCAAAGAGATTAATTATTTTATGTTAGGTGGAAATGGAGAAGGATTACAAGAATTTTATGGGGATGCATTTAAATCATGTTGTAATGGATTTAGTTTAGAGGAATTTGATGGAAGCTATTATTCATCACAGCCATTAGGTATCAATATTTTACGAACAGCCTTGCGGGAATTCATTTGGAAGTGGAATGACATATTTTCACTATTTTGAATCTGTATAGTGCCTTAAGGGTTTGATCCAAACTTTATGCAGCATATCTTCAACCCTTAGATGTCTTTGTAGTAACTTTTATGTGCTAGTGTATTTTCAAAATGTTGTTCTTAGACTTTTTGTGTTTTTTTACCTATTACATGCAATCCATTTTAAGGTTGTCTTCAATTATCATGCAATTAGCTTAGAGTTTCGACACAATCAGGGATTCCTTTAACTAGACATATAGGAGTTCTTTACATAGTTTATGTTTAATAATCATTCAAGCGGTGAGGGTTGACTAAATCATTATTTCCGAGTTTGTCTCGAATGATATTTGTGCTCCTATCATCTCCAAGTTTCTGGGTGCCAACATGTATTTGTGTTCTTCTATGCTCAAGTATTGCATCTTAGATCAAAGCATTCCTTATATACAGATTCATTTCAATTTTGGCCACAGTAGTTCATGATTAGTTTATTTATTTCTTGTTATCTAGATCATTCCAAAGCTGTGGAATCCTGTGCTTAACAAGACATAGGTGCTAGCAGGGGATCCATACTAGATTGTTTAACAATTCAGTTTCTGTTATGCATTCTAGATTTTTTTACTATCAAAAGTAGTTTTTATTTTTAATTTAATTTTTTAATTTTAATTTTTTATGTTGCAAGTATTTTTTCTTTTCCTTGAAAACAAATATAATTAAAGGAAATCTAGGACAATACACTTACGCAGAACATATATTGGTTAATAAAAATCTAGACAAAGAACATCTAATGAGTTTGCTTAATATGGTCCCCTACTAATGTTAATATATTTAAGAAAATATTTAACTGAAAAAACACACAAACCTCTTCCTTGTAGATATTTTTATTCCATTCTTCCAATACATGTACACAGAACATTAGAGAGAGAGAGAGAGTCCCATATCTAGATGACTTTTTTACATTTATAACTATAATTGATTTAGCATCCTCTAGAAAGGTAAAAAAATGTTTCTACATAAAACAAACATCCTCATCCTCTTTAAAAAATAAACAATGGAGGACAATATAATCCATGATCTCAATATTTATTCACATAAAACATCTATTTGGAATAACCCAATTTAGTTTATTATCCTGCAAACTTTGGTTCAAGTAAAGAAAGGAAACCTTGGTGGACCAAGTAGCATGATGCAAAATATTAACCTGCCAGACCATGTAATTCACCAAATTTGTTTGTTTATAAGTACATAAGCACTTCTCGAACAGCTTTGTGAAACATTGGAATTGATGGGACTAGTTCATTCTATAAAAATTAAACCATCTTGGAATTTCTTATCTTCAAGTTTGATGAATTTTTGCTTGGTTTTTCTAGGATAGTAAAATTAATTTGTTTTGACAATTTGTTCTTATTATTGTTGAATGTGTTATTTCATTCTAGCAATCACTTCTCTGCTCTTGTTTAGACTTTGCCTTTTGATCTAAATTGTTTTGTATGCAAAATTTCTATTCTTTTGTTGCAATTGTAGTTGAAAAGGGCAGAAACTGCTCAGGAAAGATAAAGTACAAATGGCAAAGGAAGTAAGAAAATTGTAGGAAAAGTTGTATAAAATTGAGAAGATGCTTGAGCAACAGCAGCAACCACCACCATGTTTCCACCAACATCAACAGTCTCCATCAGATTGCCAGCAACAGCGGAGATTCCCAACTATAGCAGGCCCCACCATGTCGGTATCAGCAGCCGCCGTTGCCTCTACCAGACTCATTTTCAACAGCTGCAGCCAACATTGTGGCAATATCCGCACCACCCGCCAGCACCACCACAACCACCAATTGAATTTGTTGGTACATAGAGTTTTTAAGCTTTCTGATGAACTGATTTCTAGCCTCTTTATCTTTGTACTAGAGATTGTGTTAGGCTGCATTTTGATGACTTTGCATTTGGTTGAAAATTGGTGTTTTAATTTTTGAGGGTGTTTGGACCATTTGATGTTAAAGCTGCTAGATTTTTATAATTTCATTATGAGACATTGTGGATATCTATTTTTGTTCTGACGGCAATTTGTTAAATTTGGTTTAAAGCAAATTTTTATGTTTTGCATGGAATGTGCTCTTGATATCAATCTATATAAGGTGCATGTCGTTTAACACAATAATCTAGCTGAGGCAAAAAAAAAAAAAAAAAAAAAAAAAAAAAAAAAAAAAAAAAAACTAATAAATAATGTATTAGAGACAGTTCTAGTCATCACAAATTTAATAAAAAATAAAAAATAAAAAAATAAAGTATTAGGGACGATAAATAATGTCCCCTAAAACATATATGAGGGACAATACCCCAAATTGTCTCCAATATATAAACTAATTAGTGACGGTAAATATCGTCCTTAATAAATATTCGGGACAATAAGTTCCGTCACTAAAGGTTGAGTTTTTTTGTGACAGTCATTTTTACCGTCACTAAAGATCTTTTGTGACGCTCTAATTACTGATGGACTCATTTACCCTTTAGTGACAGTTTTCGGGCTTTTAGTGACGGTTTGGACTGTCACTAAAGCCTTGTTTTCTTGTAATGGAAATTACTCAACTATTTCCTCCTAAAGGAAATTTCACTCGAGCAGATGCAAACATCATGTATTCTCATCTTCTGTAGCATCAGACTTCGTTGTTTAACAGGATGATGGTTGAGATTCGAGATCTCAAACTACAGATGAATCAAATGAGAGGACAGTAGTCAGGGGTTCTGGATAAGGATGTCTATAGGCCTGCACCTCTAGATCCGTCTATGAGAGCTAAGGATGAGGAAGATTATTCAGATGGGGATGAGGATGAGGAGGATAAGAAGGAGAGTGGTGAAGACTAAAGATGATATTTTTATGACATAGTAGTTGAGAAGACAATGATGCTGACTTTTGTGTTAATTTTTCATGCATCATGACATCATGTTTTGTTTGATTGTTGTTAACATTGTCATTATTTTTTGATATTCTTGGTATATGCTTTAATGACTTGTTTAGATTGCATTTATTTGTTTCTCTTTTTTATCTCCTATGCTGTAATGACCCAGACTTTTTCATCCCTTTCCATTTTCGGTGATTTTCTTTTTTCATTTTTTTCCCTATTTCGTCTTTTACTCGTTTATCGTTTTTCCTTACTTAACATCACTTCGGGTGTTCGGATTTGATTCCAATTTTGCATGCATTCATGATACTTGATTTCCATAACATTGGTATTTTCACTTTGTTAAAAAGCATGCTTGTTGCCTTTATTTTTCATAAAGGGCATGAATGCATACTTTAGTATAATTATTCTTAAATTTGGGGTTTTAGTTTAATTATGTAAAATAATTATTTTTCGTTTGAGGGACCTTTTTGTAATTTATTTTGGAAGATATTTTGAAAAAGGATCATTTTGCAATTTTTGAAAAATGTGACAAATGTCACATTCTCATAGTGCCACTTGCTGGCAATTGGGTGAAGAGACTTGGTACCATAGTTTCTTGACAATTGGAAGGTGGAGAGTCATCCATTTGTTGGCTTAGGATTGGTGCACATGTAACCATTGATTGTTGACAAGTGTAAGCTTAAGATTAAGTCTTGGAAGAGGCATTGGATTAGTGACAAGTGTAAGCTTAGGATTAAGTCTTGGAAAAGGCATTGGATTAATGACAAGTATAAGTCCATGATGTAGTCTTGCATTGTGTGTGTGAGAGAGAGGTAGTGCAAGAGCACATAGTGAGTGGAGGATCTCTAGCTCTTCCACTCACCATTTTTACACTTTACCTTCTTCATTTCATTATCTCACATGAACCCTAACAAATCCACCATTGGAGGAAAGCTTAGTCCATAGCTTACCCCTTCAATTTGGCTCACTTCCATACACCTTAGACCAAAAACCTTGGGAGAGAAAAGTTTCCTCTCATTTTCCTCTTCAAGAACCCTAAACTTGTTTTCCATTTTGCGCTTGGTAGCTTGGATTATAGAGATACAATTCTCTATTGAGGTAGGGGTGGTAGTATGTTTATATTTTAAGTGTTTTATAATCCTTGGGGTTTAATATATATTGTATACATGCTTTTAATATGATAATTTTGCATATTATAGGAAACCCTCACTTCTTGACATAGGGTTTATTGGATTAAGCATATATGTTATGTATAAACCATGTGTAGAGGATTATAAAATTTAGTAGTATGTAAATTCTAGAAATTTCACATATGTTAGTGATATGGAACACTTGTACAATTATTCATGTTATATGTAATCTCTATTGATATGAATTGCTATATTTGTTGTTATAATAATTCTATATCCTTGTGAATTACTAATTGTAATTATTTAGAAGCTTATTGCTATAATGTTGATATTTAGTATATGAAGCTTATTGTTGAGGCATGACCTAAGTTGTTAAGTTAATGGTATTTTATTGTGCATAGTACCATAATGAGGAATTGTCATTTGGTATGCCATTCTAGACTTGGAACCCTAAGACATGGTTTGTTTGGTCTCAAAGTAATTGTGCATGGAAGGTGGTTTATATGCCTTGTTATCTATATATAAGTTTTGAACTTGATATATACTTTGGATTCTCTTGGCACATGGTTACTAGTAACATGGCTAGAGTTTGGCTCTAATGCGGGAGGTATGAGTTCTCCCCAATTGAGATAGTGCGCACTTAGGGTGGTCTTCCCTACGGGTTAATGCCCGGAATAACCGTTGAGGTCTCGACAGAATTCCGAGCTTAGGTGTCCAAGGATTTCACTTTTGATTTCGCATTCAATTCCAAGTTGACAATCAATGCTTAAGTTCTAACTTGTAATTTTTGTTTCATGCGATTTGATGTTGTTAAGTACATCCTTTTGATATTGTGTTGTAATAGAATCATTGCATTAAGTTTAAGATGATCCCTTAGAACATCTTGAACATAGACGTTAAGTGGAATGCTCCCTTGTATTCATCTATATTGATCTTGCAATGATATTAAAACTTTAGGGTTGATCGGTTGGTCAATCATACATCAACCTTCGCAATAACACGAATCATTGTAAAATAGGGCTATTAGTCGGGTAAGTCGAACCACTGGGATTGCGCTAGTCTTACGGCAACCTTAGTGTCTAGAATCTTTCTAGAATGATGAGGGGGTGTTCATAAAGGTTTTGTTTGTTGTCACTTAAATTAGGAATTCAAAGTGCATAAAACACTAATTTGCAAGGAATTTAGGATGAAATAGAACAATAGAGAAGAGACTAGGGAAGAGACTCCACAACCATCAATAAGCATGCTAGGATATGATTTACTTAGGGGAATAACATATATGTATAACCATGGGATGCAACAACACAAATTATTACATTCCCTTCAAGAAATTTATGAAATCAATAGGTAAGAATAACCTATCAAAGCATTGCATGTTTTGGTTACCTAAACTAGGTTGTAACCTTAGACATACTCACTAAGCATAGAGTTATCAAGCCCTTAATCACATAGTAGAAGCACATGACATAGAATCCAAGAATAATTTATCAAAGGAAGATCCTAAGCAATAGATTATCAAATCTCCTAAATATCATGCCATTAACAACACTTCCATAAACTCCATTCCATTGTCACTATGAAAATGTAGCAATATAATCATAGGAGAAAAACCATCTAAGACAAGATATTTAACTCAAGATGATTATGTATATGTATTGAAATTTATTACGTCAAATGAAGAGCTCTAGTTCATGGAAGGATTACATACATATATTAACCCCCAAATATAAATCAAAACAAAGCAAAGCTTACAAAATGGAGCTTCATCACCTCCCTAGAGGAGGTTTAGTTACCCATGGTGGCCCTAGATGAAGGAAGAAGCAAGGCTTTCCCCTCCATTTTCGAGCTTCCTCCTTGAAGCTTCAAGAACTCCTCCTCTTTGCCCTCTTCTCCCTCCTCTAATCTTGTAGAATGAAGCTTAAATGAAATGTGTGGCTCTCCCCTCTTTATCTAGATAAGAAATCCACCCAAAAAGCTCTCTCTCCTCTCCAAGAAACATCCCCAACCAACTCATAAAGGAAAGCTTCCAAAGTAGGTAAAATCTGAGCACAAGTGGGCTGAGTCGTGTAGAATTCTGCCCTAATTTCGAGTGCTCGAAATAGGGCCTCGAGCACTCGAAAATTGGGCAGAATGCCCAATGCTTGGTTTGCTCCGCCCGGACCTACTTTGGTAAAATGATCATAACTTTGTCCTCCAAACTCTGAATGACAAACTGTTTGAAGATTTGGAAAGCTAATTCATATTTCTAAAAACTTCATGTTTTGGTGGAGATCCAATTCTCAAGGATGGTTGGTCGAAAATGAAGATCAAGGCAGAATTTCATTGCTGCCAGGCAGTTCTGCGCACCTCTGGTAACAAGGCCATAACTCTCTGTTCCGAGCTCCGAATGACAAACTGTTTGAAGATTTAGAAAGCTAATTCAGAGCTCTAAATATGCCATTTTATAATGGAAGTCCAAATCTCGAGTTTTCTGGGTCAAAAGTGGCAATCAAAATTGAGTTCCACTGCTGCCTGAAATTCAGCTTTTGAGCACATTGTTGATCAAAAATCTACAAAACACCCTTCTTGCTCCTTTATTGCAATTGAACCTGAAAATGCACAAAAACATACAAATGAAAGTAATCTACATAATTAAACGAACAATGGACTTAACTAATGCAATTAAGGGCGCTTGAATATGCAATATTCGGCGCTTATCAAGGGTATACGCATATGCTTCTCCTACGAGTAACTTGATTACTCACCCTAGTGGTTTGGGTTGTTTTTTAGGTAAAGAGACCATGTTCATGGATGCTCATCATCCTTAGAAGTTTTTGAGCTAGTTGAAGCATTTTTGTATATTTGCTTGCACTTGTTTAGCATGTTTTATCTTTTGGATGTAATACTTTTGTATACCATGGATGTATGGTATTTTAGAAGCTAAGATGGCTTCCTTCATGTAATGTGTATCTAAGTACTCTTTTTTATGCTTGTTTTGTATGTATAGCATGAGGCCAAGAGCCATTAATATGAAAGATTACAAGCATGTTCTCTTCAAAACTCAAGTATTGCCATTGGAGCTTATTTGTGAGAAATGGAGGCTTTGCATGCTAAAACTTGTTAATGGAATGTAAAGAGGATTTAGGCCATGTTGGTGCATCTATTTTATCATATTTCATGCACTTGCATACTCACTTTGGCAAACAATACCTTCCTTGATGAAACAAAAACCTAAAGTTGCGTATTTTTTAGTTTTGACCCTATTCTATTCCAGGGGCATTTTGGGTATTTCAAAGTGCATTTTTTTCATTTTTCCTCTTATGTCACATAGAAAGCTCAATTTTGAGAGGGGTTTCTTTTTTGTGTTTTTCCAGAAAATATCTTCTTAGCCCTCAAAATCACATTTTTTACCGAAAAACCCTTGCTGCCAGTTTTCTTTGTTGCCTATTCTGTTTTTTGCTTTGTAACCGGTTACATGGGGCTATGTAAATGGTTACATGTGCTTGGGCAGTGGGTTGGACATTATTTTTAGCCTTCTAACCGGTTAGAAAGGCTTCCTAAACGTTTAGATGACCTAGGGTTAGCTACTTTTGACCTTTTTGCCCCTTCTTCTTCCGTTAGCCATAACTTCTTCATCCGGACTCCAAATCAAGTGAATTTCTTTTTTAAATTGATTAATTTTTCATTGTCTTTCCAACGGTGTGCTCGGTAACACTCACTTTTATGCTAAAAATTACCATTTTACCCCTAAGTCCCTTTTAGTCCATTTTTGAAGCGTCACTTCCGCACTTGTTTTCTTTTGGTTTTGTGACCTCATTGAGGATCATATTAGTGTCTTAGAGACGTGTTGTACCTCTAGGGACTATTGTTTTATCTTTTGCTTTCGCATTTCGAATCTGTTATCGGATTAACTTTCGGTTCATCACTGACGCACCGGGTTGAAAAACTTGGGCTGTTACAAGTGGTATCAGAGCTCCTAGGTTTAAACACCTTAAGACGACGGGTTTTGGGTGCATATCATGCTTTTGTTGATGTACTTTGATACATTCACATGCTCTTGATAACATGTTTCAGCATTATAACCTGTTTATGTGTTTCTTGATAACACGTTTGGTAGTATGACATGTCTTTGTGCTTATATGCCTATGTGGTTAAGAGCATTTCAGTTTGACATGTTTGTTTATTTGCTTTAAGTGCTTAACTGTTTTAAGAGCTTTCTTTGATTGCTTTAGCATAACAGTATGTTTCATATCTTGTCTTGCTTCGTGTCTTGTGCATTCATAGTGTGAGTTGCACTTGGTCATAATAACTTGTGTTATTGTTGACCTCCTTTCTTTTATACGTTTAGCACCATGGTTGTCACGCGTGGAGAGTCTTCACGTTAGGGCACTAAGGAGCAAGTGGCTGACACTGAGTTCACACGGGGTCCGGGAAGGCCCAGGATTCCAGTTCGTGGCGTAGATGCTAATCTGCCACGGACAGCAACTTACGAGGAGCGAGTGGCTCAGGGTATCACTTAGGGAATTGCTGAATCCCTACAGGAGATGATACTCAGGCAAGTGGTAGGGATACAGATTCCAGCACCGGCACCGACACCGATAGTCAATGAGGCACTAGAGTACTTTATGCAACTTCAGAGAGTCAAGATTGATCCATTTACAGGGAGTTCAGATCCGCTAGTCTCAGAAGCTTGGTTGGACCTTATGGTTCGCAAGTTAGACAGTATGGTGGTACCCACGGATAGGTTGAGGATTTTCTTAACTGTTTCTTTGTTCATAGGGGATGCAGATATCTGGTGGAGGTCTATGACTAATATCCACAATGTTGAGTTGATGACTTGGGATGAGTTCAGGGGTTTGTTCTTCAAGCGTTTCTTTCCTAGGGCTATGAGGCGGGAGATGAGGACACAGTTTGTAGGTCTTTATCAGTGCACTATGAGTGTCATTGAGTATGAGACACGATTTACTTCTCTCTCTCGTTATGCCGAGGATATGGTAGCAACAGACAAGGCCAGGGTAATGAAGTTTTAGGATGGGTTACATCTTGACATCAGGCCACGGGTCTCAATTCTTAATTTGAGGATTTACAGAGAAGTGGTCCAGAGGGCTATGCTAGCTGAGGCAGAGGAACGGGATCAATTACGAATCAGGGGTTCACATAAGAAGCCTCATGAAGATAATCCATCATCTTCCGGGAGTCAGTGGAAGAAGGCCAGGGCAGGGAACGGTACTCACTCACAAGGGGCATCACAACAGAATCATTCTGCACCCACAGTTCCTGTATCTTCGGGATCAACCCAGGGAGTGGTTTGTTACCATTGTCAGCAATCGGGGCATATCAAGCCTCGTTGCCCACAGTTTCGGGCACAGGCCAGTTAGACTTCAGTTTCTACAAAGATAGGGTAGGGAGCTTGCTTCTATTGCAAACGGCCAGGTCATCTCAGGAAGGATTGTCCAAAGTTGTTGAATAGGTCACGTAGTGGCACAGATTCACAGACGGTGCCGGCACAGTCTGTAGTAGTTCAGTCTGGTTTCAGAGTTCTTCAGGCACCACAGCCAGTGGCGCCAGTTGGCACTTATCCAGCCAGAGGTTCTACACCTACTGTTTCTACACATCAGTTAGGCTATCATGGCAGTTCACAACAGGGCTCAGGGACTCAGGGACGAGCCTACGCTCTTCCACAGGCGGATGCTTCCGCATGCACCTCTTCAGTTCGAGGTATCTTTTCAGTTTTTAGTTCTTGGGCACGAGTTCTTATTGACACGGGTGCATCACATTCTTTCATTTCTGCATCATTTGCACATTCATTGGGTCTAGAGGTCACACTTCAGGACAGTTTTCTCTGTGTTAACACACCAGTAGGGGGTCTAGTGTCTTTGGATCGTGTTTGTCGGGGTTGCACTATTGAGATAGCTGGACAGACTTTGGAGTTTGATTTTGTTGTTCTCGACATGACGGGTTTTGACGTCATTCTTGGGATGGATTGGTTGTCATTCTTCCGGGCTACGATCGATTGCTTCTGCGAGAGGGTGTCTGTTTGCACCCCCAAGGGAGATTGTTTCCATTTTGTGGGAGATCGGAGCGATTCCCACCCGGCAATGGTTTTCAGCATTGGTGACTGGAGTCGCCACAGATCCTACTTGGCTAGTTTGCTAGTTGACGAGGATAGCAGTTCGGGCCATGTTCTTCCGACAGTTGTTGAGGATTATGTTGATGTCTTTCCTGAGGAACTGACAAAGTTACCTCTTTTAAGGGAAGTTATTTTTGCCATCGATGTCATTCCTGGTACAGCGCCCTTCTCTATGGCACTGTACCGTATAGCACCAGCAGAGCTTGACGAGCTGAAAGTCAGTTGGATGATTTGAAAGCTAAGGGCTTTCTTCGTCCTAGTGCTTCACCATGGGGAGCACCAGTTCTTTTTGCGAAAAAGAAGGATGGGTCTTTGAGACTTTATATCGATTATCGCAAATTAAATCAAGCTACGATCAAAAACATGTATCTTTTGCCTAGGATTGATGACTTGTTTGACCAGTTGAAGGGAGCGACATGCTTTTCGAAGATTGATTTGATATCCAGTTACTATCAGTTAAGGGTTAAGGATAAGGATATATCCAAGACCTCTTTTCGTACACGGTATGGCCATTATGAGTTTCTGGTGATGCCATTTGGTTTAACCAATGCTCCAGCAGCTTTTATGGATTTGATGAACCATGTATTCAGTGACTATCCTGATAAGTTTGTGGTGGTGTTCGTTGATGACATTATCATGTACTCAGCTTCAAGGGAAGAGTATGATATCACTTTAGAGCAATTTTGCAGATCCTTAGGGATAACCAATTGTATGCCAAGTTTGAGAAATGCGAATTTTGGCTACCAGAGGTGAAGTTCCTTGGACAAGTCGTGTCAAGGGGGGTATTGCAGTGGATCCATCAAAGATTGAGTCTGTGATGGATTGGGAGCGTCCAAAAATAGTGTTTGAGATTCGGAGCTTTCTTGGCCTAGCCGGCTATTACAGGAGATTTGTTTGGGATTTCTTTCGTCTAGCAGCACCTATGACTTGACTTACTCGCAAGGGAGTCAAGTTCATATGAAATGAGGCTTGTGATTTTGCTTTTCAGGAGTTGAAGATCAGGTTGACATCAGCTCCAGTTTTGATCATACCTGAACGTGGTTTGGGTTACGTAGTCTATTGTGATGCTTCGCGAGAAGGTTTGGGTTGTGTTCTGATGCAGACTGAACGGGTGGTAGCTTATGGGTCTCGACAGTTGAAAACTCATGAGTTGAACTATCTGACACATGATTTGGAGTTAGCAGCAGTTATCTTCGCCTTGAAAGGGTAGAGACATTATTTGTATGGGGAGAAGTTCAAAGTTTTCTCCAATTACAAGAGTCTCAAATATCTCTTCTCTCAGAAGGATTTGAATTTGAGACAGCGCAGATGGGTTGAGTTTATTGAGGATTATGATTTTGTGTTGCAGTATCATTCGGGGAAGGCCAATGTGGTGGCCGATGCATTGAGTAAGAAGTCACGGGGTACTCTTGCTAGCATTTCCATTCACAGATGGAAAATGCTAGAAGAGCTTGCAGATCTTGGTTTACAGTTGTGTGAGGATGCTTCACCGGCTATTTTGTTTAGCTTTGTGGCTCAACCGGCACTCGTTAGCAGAGTTATTGAGGCACAGCAGGAGGATAGGGAGATGAAGTCCATCCACGATCAGATTTCAGGCGGCGGGAATGTAGAGGGTTGGACCTTACATTCAGACAGTGGTCTCAGGTACAGGGGAAGGATGGTTGTTCCTTTATCTTGTCGTGATGATGTTCTTCGGGATTTTCACCATTCTCGACTCGCAGTTCATCCAGGTGGTACGAAGATGTATCACAATTTGCGGAGACAGTTTTGGTGGAAATGTATGAAACGGGATGTTTCTCAGTTCGTGGCTAAATGCCTTACTTGTCAGCAAGTGAAGGCAGAGCATCAGAGACCGGCAGGTTTGTTACAACCACTACCAGTAGCAGAGTAGAAGTGGGAGCACATCACTATGGATTTCGTGACGGGACTTCCAAGATCCAAGGCAGGGAATGATGTCGTTTGGGTCATCGTTGATAGATTGACTAAGACGGCTCACTTTTTGCCTATCTCAGTGATGGAAGATGCAGAGAAACTTAGTGGACTGTATGTGGGGCAGATTTTCAGGCTCCATGGGGTTCTGGTATCCATTGTTTTGGATAGGGATCCCAGGTTCACGTCTCATTTTTGGCAGAGTTTTCAGGAGGCTCTTGACACGGGGCTTCATTTCAGCACGACATTCCATCCTCAGACTGATGGTCAGTCGGAGCGTACCATTCAGATATTGGAGAATATGCTACGGGCTTGCATTTTGGATTTTGGGGGTAGTTGGGAAGACTACTTACCCTTAGTTGAGTTTGCCTACAATAACAGTTACCAGACCAGTATTGGCATAGCACCTTTTGAGGTGTTGTATGGTAGACCTTGTAGATCTCCAGTTTGTTGGATCGAGGTAGGTGATACAGTTGCCTTGGGTCCCGACATTGTCATTGAGACTATAGAGAAGATCAAGTTGATTCGGCAACGGTTGGCTATAGCTCAGAGCAGGCAGAAGAGTTATGCTGATAAGAGGAGGAGATCCTTGTCTTTTGAGGTAAGGGACCACGTCTTTCTCAAGATTTCTCCATGGAAGGGACTTCTGAGATTTCGACAGACGAACAAGTTGTCTCCTAGGTTCATAGGACCATTTCAGATTTTGGAGTGCATCGATGAAGTTGCTTATCGTTTGGCATTGCCGCCAGACTTGGATAGAGTTCATGACGTCTTTCATGTATCTATGTTGAGGAAGTATGAGCTGGATCCATCACATGTTTTACGGTGGACAGATGTTGTTATTGATGAGGACGTGACCTACAAGGAGGGTCCAGTCCAGATTCTTGATTCACGGGAGCAGGTTTTGCGAACCAAGACCATTCCATTGGTTAAGGTCTTATGGAGACATCACGGTGTTGAGGAGGCTTCCTGGGAGCTCGAGCAGGAGGTTCGCTCTCGGTATCCCCATTTGTTCTCTCTTTCAGGTACGACTCGATTTCGGGGACGAAATCCATTTAAGGAGGGTAGGTTGTAATGACCCGAACTTTTTCCTCCTTCTCCATTTTTGGTGATTTTCTTTTTTCGTTTTTTTTCCCTATTTCGTCTTTTACTCGTTTATCTTTTTTCTTTACTTAACCTCACTTCGGATGTTCGGATTTGATTCCAGTTTTGCATGCATTCATGATACTTGATTTCCATGACATTGGTATTTTCACTTTGTTGAAAAGCATGCTTGTTGCCTTTATTTTTCATAAAGGGCATGAATGAATACTTTAGTGTAATTATTCTTAAATTTGGGGTTTTAGTTTAATTATGTAAAATAATTATTTTTCGTTTGAGGGACTTTTTGCAATTTATTTTGGAAAATATTTTGAAAAATGATCATTTTGCAATTTTTGGAAAATGTGACAAGTGTCATATTCTCATGGTGCCACTTGTTGGCAATTGGGTGAAGAGACTTGGTACCATAGTTTCTTGACAATTAGAAGGTGGAGAGTCATCCATTTGTTGGCTTAGGATTGGTGCACATGTAACCATTGATTGTTGACAAGTGTAAGCTTAGGATTAAGTCTTGGAAGAGGCATTGGATTAGTGACAAGTGTAAGCTTAGGATTAAGTCTTGGAAGAGGCATTGGATTAGTGAGAAGTGTAAGGCCATGATGTAGTCTTGCATTGTGTATGTGTGAGAGGTAGTGCAAGAGCACATAGTGAGTGGAGGATCTCTAGCTCTTCCACTCACCATTTTTACACTTTACCTTCTTCATTTCATTATCTCACATGAACCCTAACAAATCCACCATTGGAGGAAAGCTTAGTCCATAGCTTACCCCTTCAATTTGGCTCACTTCCATACACCTTAGACCAAAAACCTTGGGAGAGAAAAGTTTCTTCTCATTCTCCTCTTCAAGAACCCTAAACTTATTTTCCATTTTGTGCTTGGTAGCTTGGATTATAGAGATACAATTCTCTATTGAGCTAGGGGTGGTAGTATGTTTATATTTTAAGTATTTTATAATCCTTAGGGTTTAATATATATTGTATACATGCTTTTAATATGATAATTTTGCATATTATAGGAAACCCTCACTTCTTGACATAGGGTTTATTGGATTAAACATGTATGTTATGTATAAACCATGTGTAGAGGATTATAAAATTTAGTAGTATGTAAATTCTAGAAATTTCACATGTGTTAGTGATATGGAACACTTGTAGATTATTGATGTTATATGCAATCTCTATTGATATGAATTGCTATATTTGTTGTTACAATAATTATATGTCCTTATGAATTACTAATTGTAATTATTTGGAAGCTTATTGCTATAATATTGATATTTAGTATATGAAGCTTATTGTTGAGGCATGACCTAAGTTGTTAAGTTAATGGTATTTTATTGTGCATAGTACCATAATGAGGAATTGTCATTTGGCATGCCATTCTAGACTTGGAATCCTAAGACATGGTTTGTATGGTCTCAAAGTACTTGTGCATGGAAGGTGGTTTATATGCCTTGTTATCTATATATAAGTTTTGAACTTGATATATACTTTGGATTCTCTTGGGGCATGGTTACTAGTAATATGGCTAGAGTTTGGCTCTAGTGCGGGAGGTATGAGTTCTCCCCAATTGAGATAGTGCGCACTTAGGGTGGTCTTCCCTGCGGGTTAATGCCCGGAATAACCGTTGAGGTCTCAGCAGAATTCCAAGCTTAGGTGTCCAAGGATTCCACTTTTGATTTCGCATTCAATTCCAAGTTGACAATCAATGCTTAAGTTGTAACTTGTAATTTTTGTTTCATGCAATTTGATGTTGTTAAGTGCATCCTTTTGATATTGTGTTGTAATAGAATCATTGCATTAAGTTTAAGATGATCCCTTAGAACATCTTGAACATAGACGTTAAGTGGAATGCTTCCTTGTATTCGTCTATATTAATCTTGCAATGATATTGAAACTTTAGGGTATACGCATATGCTTCTCCTACGAGTAACTTGATTACTCACCCTAGTGGTTTGGGTTGTTTTTCAGGTAAAGAGACCATGTTCATGGATGCTCATCATCCTTAGAAGCTTTTGAGCTTGTTGAAGCATTTTTGTATATTAGCATGCACTTGTTTAGCATGTCTTATCTTTTGGATGTAATACTTTTGCATACCATGGATGTATGGTATTTTAGAAGCTAAGATGGCTTCCTTCATGTAATGTGTATCTAAGTACTCTTTTTTATGCTTGTTTTGTATGTATAGCATGAGGCCAAGAGCCATTAATATGAAAGATTACAAGCATGTTCTCTTCAAAACTCAAGTATTGCCATTAGAGCTTATTTGTGAGAAATAGAGGCTTTACATGCTAAAACTTGTTAATGGAATGTAAATAGGATTTAGACCATGTTGGTGCATCTATTTTATCATATTTCATGCACTTGCATACTCACTTTGGCAAACAATACCTTCCTTGATGAAACAAAAACCTAAAGTTGCGTATTTTTAAGTTTTGACCCTATTATGTTCCAGGGGCATTTTGGGTATTTCAAAGTGCATTTTTGTCATTTTTCCTCACAAGTCACATAGAAAACTCAATTTTGAGGGGGTTTCTTTTTTGTGTTTTTCCAGAAAATGTCATCTTAGCCCTCAAAATCACATTTTTTGCCGAAAAACCCTTGCTGCCAGTTTTCCTTGTTGCCTATTCTGTTTTTTGCTTTGTAACCGGTTACATGGGGCTATGTAAACGGTTACATGTGCTTGGGCAGTGGGTTGGACGTGATTTTTAGCCTTCTAACCAGTTAGAAAGGCTTCCTAAACGTTTAGATGACCTAGGGTTAGCTACTTTTGACCTTTTTACCCCTTCTTCTTCCGTTAGTCATAACTTCTTCATCCGGGCTCCAAATCAAGTAAATGTTTTTTAAAATTGATTAATTTTTCATTGTATTTCCAACGGTGTGCTTGGTAACACTCACTTTCATGTTAGAAATGACCATTTTACCCCTAAGTCCCTTTTAGTCCATTTTTTAAGCGTCACTTCTGCACTTGTTTTCTTTGGTTTTGTGACCTCATTGAGGATCATATTAGTGTCTTAAAGACGTGTTGTACCTCTAGGGACTATTGTTTTATCTTTTGCTTTCGCATTTCGGATCTGATATCGGATTAACTTTCGGTTCATCACTGACGCACCGGGTTGAAAAACTTGGGCTGTCACATATGCTTTGACAATTTGTTACAAAAAGTGAGAGATCACTGTGAGATATTAAGGGGGAGTTTTTAACAATTTTTTTGGAATTTCTGGATATATACTTAAGGGGGAGTTTTTATAAATTTTTATTTATTAAATTTCATTAGTAGTTGTTGTTTGATAGTGTGCAGGATATCAAGTCAAGTCGTGTATCCAAGAAGAAAGAAAAAAAATGATCATATTCCGGGTTTTTGCCTTTGAACAAAAAATGTAATTTACTTTTTTGCTTTGAGTAGATTGCGAAAACTGATTTTAGAGTTTTTTCACGAAATTGCCAAAGGGGGAAATTGTGAGATATTATTTTATTTTTGGCAAATAACATAAACAAAACAAGTCTAAGTCAAGTTGTAATTCAAGTTACTTGGTTTGCAAGTTATCAAGTTCGACAACTACTACAGAACTGGGAAGTTGTTCAAACTTACCATGATTGAGCATCTTTTGAAGAAAAATGTAAGAACAACACATTAGGAAGGTTTCTCAATAGGTTAGGACACATTCTACACTTTCCATATTTTTCAGAACTGCCCATAGAATGTTTTTAAGCTGAAAATAACTAGTATCAAGTTCTAGCCAACTTGAACCGGTTCAGCCCCTCTGAACCGGTTCAAGAACTCAAGTTGATCGTGATCATACAGTTGCGTCTATATTGATCAGACAAAAGCATATCTACTTCTACATTGAATTCAGACGATTGAAGAATAAAAGTAAAAGCGATCACACTTTGAAAGGGTTGGAGCATTCGAAGAGTGTTGTCTGATCAACCTACTACTCTTCTACAAAGATCAAACATAAGCCTGAGGTCAAGTTGTTGTTGGATGAGGAGTTGCAAAGCCAGAGGATTGTTAGTAGTTGGTGTTTGGTAGTACGATAGGGTGTGAGTTAGAGTCAAAGTACTTTGTTTCAAGCATAGTGGATTGGTTTACTTTGGATTGCACAGTCCATGAGGTTTTTCTCACGCAAACAGGTGACGTATTTTATCAATTGGGGTTTGCTCGCTAAAATCTTGGTATCATCTCTAACTTTACTTTGCTTTATTTTAGATTGCATGATACTAATTTATTAATTGCAAAAATAAAGTAAGTTAGAAAAACACAAGATCTGTTTTTAAAATAATCAAAATTTTCTAAGTATTTTCTGTTGTGTACAACTCACAATGTCAACTTTAGTATTAAGTGATGAATGCAATTTTCTAACACTTATTTTTTTTTTATTTTCAAAGAAAACAAAATTCCGTTTAACACTTATTTTTTTTTTTTTTTTTTCAAAGAAAACAAAATTCCGTTTAGTGGTGAGATGTAATTCTCAGAAAACTATTTTGTTATTTTTGGTACTTACCTTTTATTGTTGTAATTAGTGGTATTAGTAAATATTAAATTTGGAAACTAGACATAGTGATAATGAGTTTGTATTGAAAAGAAAGTATAAATAGGTAGGTTTGAAATATATTCATCAAATTTAATTTAATGATTATTATAAAAAGTGAGGAAGAATTTTCACGGACAGTAAGAGATTACTGCTCTTTGATAGTAAATGGGTGCATATATGGACTTTTGTATGCACAGTGTTCATATATATTTCTTTTATATATATATATATATATATATATATAAAAGAAATATATATATAAATGTCGCTAAACATAAGAACGTCAATAAAGGAAAGACACATGTGGCACAGCGAATGGGTTTGCTAATTAATTTGTTTTCCTTTTTCCTTATCTTTGTATGGCAATAGAATTTATCCACCATATTATTTACATCACTCTCACACAATTTGTATATATTTCTAAAGTTTCTAATGGGTATTCCTTATATATAGCCTTACTAATCTGACTAGCACCCTATTTCCTTTCTTACAAATATTCTTGTATTCCTACAGAAATATTTCCTTTCCTATTTATCTTGTAAAATAATAATTATTCACAACTACAGACGCAATATTGTCCAACCAGTACTTGTATTCTACAAAAAATCCTATAGGCCTTTTTGCGCATGTAATTTGGACGATAAGTTGTTCTTTTGATTTATTGCTACTTTTTTGAAGGAACCCATTGAAGTTGAAGTTCTGTACATGTGCTTAGGAGTTGGACCATTTGTTGCAAACTTATCTAAACTTAACTTACATATATAAATAGCTTAAGGTAGATATAGAATCCACTAATTACTTCTTACTATCTATACTTAATTATAGATAAATATATATATATATATATATATATATATATATATATATATATATTGTAATTTATAATATGTACAGTTGTTTAGAGGACCCAGTTTGTAGAGAGAAAAAAGAAGAAGAAAAGAGTATTATAAGTATTATTTAACTTATTTGCAATAGAAATATAACCACATAGTTTTGTCTATTGACTTGTGTTTGGTTCCAATATATGTGAATGTTCCATGTACATAATTATTTTAGTTTGCAATTTTACCGTTCTATTTATATTTTATATATAATATTTGTTGGAATAGTATTCATAGTGTAAGAATTTTGTTCTTTTTGTGAAGACTTTACAAGAACTTTATCAGGAGAATTTATATTAGAATTGAGTTTAACTGCATGTGCTCGTAGTTGTATAACTGGATGAAAATAAGGAGTGAAAGTCCTTAAGTTGAAATAACTGTTTCCGAATTGAGTTGGGGTTCAGCGATCTGCCAGAGAATGATTGAAATCTGCTGGAATGTGGAATATACATGTCGGGGATTTAAATTTTATTAATTTCGATAGTTGAGAATATGTTAACTGATATTGGAATATTTTCGAGTATTCATTGTTTCTTAGTTCAATTTTATTTATGTTTAGTTCCTTGTGCATGAATATAAATATGCTTAAAATGCCTGAAAATTATAGTAATACACTTAAATTTCTATCTTATTATATATATGAATTTAGATGATTTTTTTAACTGGATGGTCGTGCTTGTCCTTTTATATTTTTCAGGTTCAGCAAAAATGGATAGTGGCAAAATTATGAAACTCTCTTGTTGAAACTTTGTTTAATACTTAAAAGAACTCAGTTTTTTTTTTTTTAGTTAACCCGGGATGTCCAGGATAGTACGAACCCTTAGGGCCTCTTAACAACTCGACTAATTCCCGAGGACCCGGAAAGGCACCTCCCCACCTGGGTGGGTAAGTCACTGCAGGGGCAACGGAGGCTAGCCACAAAGAATACCTAGCGAGACTCGAACCCCAGACCTGACTTACTAAGCTTCAAAGTCTAATGAGTAAACCGCTGGGCCATATCCGAAGTGAATTAAAAAAAAATCATATTGATGTGTTCTTAGTTTGATTTTTCTTAAATGATGTAATTAGTTAGAAAAGATTTTCCTTGTAAGTGAAGATGCAGCAAAACGTTCTTTTATATTAGGAAAGGATTTCTCACACTTAAAACAACTTGCCTCTCTTTCTCTCTCTCACTTTTATTTATAGATGTTTACATTTGCCCTAAAACCTCTTTTGATACCCAAGTTAGCTTATGGGTTGGGTCTACTCCTCGGGCCATACTAGATTGCAGCCCTGTTCATAATGCTGATGAGGTTGGGCCAAACAATGGCCCAACAACACCCCAGGCTTAATGGACCGGGCCGAACGTGGCCCAGTTGATCTTCTGCCCTTTTAGAAAGCTTAAGGCAATATCTCCTTCGGCTGTTATATTATTTTTAAGATTTTAACTTATGATATAGATTTTCTTCTAACTAGTTAAAATAAAGTTTATTTTATTTCCTTATTTCACGCTCTAAAATTTGGAGTGTGACAAAATCACTCTCTCTCTCTTTACTATACATCTTGCACTTTATTTTTGATTTTGGAAATTATTTTTGATTTATTTCGTTTAATTTTAAAAGATAGCAAAAATTAGATAAAGGCTTAAGTTACACCTATTCACCCCTCTCTAGGTATTTGTCCGAAGTATTTTTGTTTTGAATTGAACTTTCACAACCATTCCGTATAGCGCAACTCACATTTATTTACTTAATCAAGGTAAGAAAGTTTGGGCAATAGTTAAGAGAGGTTATACACCTCCAACAGTCGCTAATAATGAAGGGGCTAATACAGTTGCAGTCAGGATCGATCCTGAGATTCTCAAAATTTTAAGAGGCCTTAGACAAACTTTCAAATGTGAGACCCTTTATACATAAGATTTCGTAAGCGTAAAAAAATTATAAGAATATGGAATTTTCATTAAAATGAGATGATAAGCACATAAATTATATTAATGTTGAAAACACACAAAACAAAACCCAGTTGAGGCCCTATTGGAAGCAATGACATTTCAGACATATACTACTATATTGCACAATGGTTTTAAATTTGAGGCCTTTCCAAATTGGAGACCTTAGGGCCAACCCTGGTTGCAGTCAAAATTTACGATATCGATCACGGTTGCGGTGTAACGAAATCGGGTTTGTATCAGCATTACATAATATTATTGATTATTGTAGTTGTGATTTTTTATAAACTATGCACAAAGGGTTCAAAATGCACAAATACGCGAGTGTTTACAACAAAATTTAATAAATTTGGATTTTAGTGAATTTAAACATTATTTAACAGAAACAATAATTTATGCATGGATTATGAGTCGATTTCATTATTAAAAAAGTTTAATAATAATTCTTTTTACAAATTAATTATAAAAAATATAAAATATAAAAAAATTAAAAAAAAAACTTAATTATAGATCAAATGAAAATTCATATTGACAAAAAACCAAATTGAAGAGTTTTTATTTTTAAAAGTAAAAATAAAACACTATCACTATTATATTAAACTAAATATGAGATTTATTTTTCTAGTTGGTACTCACACACCCCCTTCTAAGGAATTGTTTGTACCTAATAAGAATCGATTCTAAAACCTAATACTTTATAAGGCATTAGGGCACAAGTCGATCTTTTCCAATTAGGCCAACCCCTTGGAGTTAATTGTGAATCTTCTTCTTCTTCTTCTTCTTCATCTTCTTCTTTTTAACTAAATATGATATTTTAATTTGATGGATTTAAAGAATCAAGAATCTTTCATAAACATATTACAAAAAGAGTATCGAAATTGAGAATGTGTTGATTTAATGTGGTGAGGTGGTGTGATAAAAGAAAATTTAATTTAGTAAAAGATTTTAATTAAACCTTGTAAGTAATTTGATTTTCATGAAAATTAGAGTTGTTTAGGCTCATTGGATGTAAAATATTTTTTAGAAAATATATATTTTTTAGGGTTAAGTGCAAAAAAAACCCCTAAACTATTGGGAAACTTGCAACTAACACCCTGAACTTCAAAAAATGCAAGAAACTCCCTGAACTATGCAAAAAAGTTGCAGATCACCCATCCGGCCAAGTTTCAATGAGAAATAGCTTAAATGACAATATTGCCCTTACAAGCATGAAAAGACAAGAGTGTCCTTAATTTCCAATCATTTTACCCCAATATCCTATTCCTTATAATTACTAACAAAGCCAAACACGGCTTTACCCAATTATCCCCAAATCACGAACTCTGCAACTGCTAGGGTTTTTTGTTGTTCTTCTTGGTGCTCAATCAACTGTTAATTTTGTTGATAATCGCAGTCAGAAAATCGATACAAGTCTTAGTAAGTGTTATCATCCATCTTTAGGTTTATTTTCTTCTTCATGATGGTGTCAGTTTTAATATCCATCTCTTTCTCGTTCTCCTTCTCTGTGTGTGCTTATATTTGCAGAAAATGAGTTATGAATCATCTGTAAGATGTGGGTTTCGTGGTGTGGTGCAAAGAGGGCCTGTCAGGAATAGGAAATGTTTTTTTGTGAAAAAAGGGCAGCTGTGTTGATCTCAAAGTCAGACGACAATCCTGGGAAGTTATTTTTCAATTGCAAGGATAGGGTCTGTAATTTTTTTGAATGGTAGACTCCTTCAGCTGGTTTTGGTGAAGCTACAGAAGAGGGACATGAAGCTCGAGTAGGTCATGTTATGCCCATCAGTGATTTCATTACAATTGCTAAGTCAATGTTAGTTGGAAGCATATTTTTATTTGGGATGTTAGTTGTGGTGCTATTTGTTTGCCTTTTTGTGAAGTGAATTTCGTTTTTGGGGTGTCAGTTGTAGTGCTCTGGTTATATCCATCTCATTGTCTTGTTGGGATTTAGTAGTATGTTGTTGTATGAATGAACATCTTGTTTTGGGAGTTGAAAAATCTAATTGTAGTGTTGTATGTTGAATTTTCTAATTGTATGTTGTTGTATGAATCAAAATCTTGTAGAAGTTTGAGATGAATGAAAATTCAATCTGTTTTATTGAAGGTGATGTTATATGAATTAGAATGAACATCTGTGTATACAATTTGCAAGTTATATTTGTTATGCAATGAGACCAAAATTAAGTGATTTTGGTTTGCTGAATGATAGTGCAGCACAAGTTATGACAGTGATTGGAAGTGCAAGGTTTTGGGGGTTGAATTTTTGTGATTGGAATTGCAAGTTATTGGCACTGCACCTGCTATACACTTCAAGCAAAAATGGAAGTGCAAGGTTTTGGCATTGAGCTGTAAGTATCAAAGTGACACACTTAGTGTTATAGGTAACAAGTGCTCTAAAAAACCTATCAACCATTCAAAAGTGCACTATAATTCAGTTGATCTAAGTGCACTGTAATTCATTGAATATGCAATACACTTGGTGATTTGACCTGCACCTGTTATACAGTTCAAGCAAAGTAAATGCAATAGTTAAAACACCAATAAATAGACTGATAGAAGATGGCATACATTGATAATAAAGTCTCCATACATAGACTGATAATAAACAAAAAGGCTGACAATAAACAGCTTAGTTTTGTACTAGTGTTTCACATGATCACAGACTGACAATGAAGAAAAAGCCATTATAATATAACTTGTCTTCACTCCATTCACTTGAACAGTCACCAAAAAATGGGAGTCTTCATGTTAGCAATAGTTATAAATATAACAAAACATTCATCAATAGGATCATCATCAAGTCTATGACCATTTTCACAGCATGCATACTCACTTTCCATCATTGACCTGTCAATGAAACAAAAAAATGACAATAGATCAAGTTAATTAGCAGATTATATGATCCTCAAAGACTTAAGATTGAATTACCAGATTATAGGACTATTGTCATTATACCTAGAAGATGATGCTTGGGTTTGTGACAATTGAGAAAATGGTATATTTTGAACCTGAAATGAAAAGTGGTAAAATAAAAAATGAGCTTGAATATGATATGTAATTTTAAAGCTATGAATATAGTACTTTTTACTAAAATTGAAGTAAAATTGAACAATAACCATACATCTTGATTTGCAATTGGAGCTGGAATATCAACTCCTCTGGTTCTGCCTCTACCACCCCTTCTTCCTCTTGCTCTTACAAGCATGCCATCAAGTCCTCTTGCTCTCCCTCTTCCAACACTTGGTGGTCTACCACCCCTTCTTGGTAGAGGTCTGTCAATGACCAATGGCTCAGGTATTTTGCAAGTCCTTGAGTTATGACCATTTTCCTTGCATTTAGAACATTTCAGACTTTCCTTTGATTTACTAAGTTTGGTAGAACATTTAAGATCATCATTCTTCTTATTCATAGCCTTCTTTGGCCTACCAGTGGGTTTCCTATAATGTGGTGGAAGCAATGTGTTAATGCTGTCAGTTTTCATCAACATTCCCATTGGAATGGAAAGGATCATACCACCATAACACTTCATATAGGTTTCTCTGTGATAAAATGTGTGAACATATGACTCTAGACTGTCCCTTTTAGTAAATATACATGCCACTGCATGCCACAAGGAATACCAGTTAAGTTCCAAACTCTACAACTACAGGTATGTCTGTCAAAGTCAACAGCCTCACTGATTCAATAACATTGAACTTCATACTTGTCATCACCAACATAGTAAACCTTACACATTGAAGCTTATTGTTTTACCTTGTTGAATGCCTTTTGGATATCTGGACATAACAACCCAAACTGTGTATGCATCCACTCCCTCTTATACTGAAACCTTAACATTAAATGCCTTCTAATCCACTTAAGCATATATATGATCGGCTTATCTCTTGCTTCAAGGATTACAATATTCCAACTCTCACAAATGTTATTAATAACCATATCATTTTTTGAAGTGTCAGTGAAGGCTGACCTTGACCACAAATGCACTGGCACCTTTGTCAACCAATCTTGAGCTTCAACATTTAACTCTCTTATTTTTCTCATGTATTACTAGAAATCTGCTTCAGTGTATGCCCATGCAGCCTCCCATAATTGAATCTTCAATTGCTGGCCTTTGAATCTAAGCTTAAAATTCTCATAAAGATGCCTCACACAAAACCTATGATCTGATCCCTCTATTGTGCTCTCAAAGGTTTCTACTAAACCCTGTAAATAGGATATCAAACTGGCAATAAAAATTGGTAATGTGTGACTGCAACAAGTGAGTGTGTGTGCAAGTGTGTGCAGGTGAGTGTGTGCAGGTAAGTGTGTGTACAAGAGAGCGTGTGTGTGCAAATGTGTCTATGTATAGGTGAGTGTGTGTGCAAGTGAGTGTGTGTGTGTAGGTGATTGTGTGCAGGTAAGTGTGTGACAACAATATGTGTGTAAAATTAAGTGTGTGCAGGTAAGTATATACAAGTGAGTGTGTGTGCAAGTGAGTGTGTATACAAGTGTGTGTGTGTGTGTGTGCGTGTGTGCAAGTGAGTGTGGGTGTGCAGGTGAGTGTGTGCAGGTAAGTGTGTGACAGCAATGTGTGTGTACAATTAAGTGTGTGCAGGTAAGTGTGTATGTAAGTGAGTGTGTGTGTACAGGTGAGTGTGTGTAGGTAAGTGTGTGACAATTAAGTGTGTGCAGGTAAGTGTGTGCAGGTAAGTGTGCACAGGTGAGTGTGTGTGCAAGTGAGTGTGTGTACAGGTGATTGTGTGTGCAAGTGAGTGTGTGCAGGTAAGTGTGTGACAGCAATGTGTGTGTACAATTAAGTGTGTGCAGGTAAGTGTATACAAGTGAGTGTGTGTGGAAGGAAGTGTGCGACAACACAGTAAAATACATTTTACCTTCTGCCTATCAAAGATGAAGGTTATATCATTGTATGGCCTTACATCATCAATCAACTCTCCCATGAACCATTCCCAAGAATCTCTTGTCTCAAACTCTACTACTGCAATTGCAACTGGAAACATTTGACCATTCCCATCCATGGACACTACACTTAGTAGATGACCACCATAAGGACCCTCTAGGAAACATCCATCTACACTGATTAGTGGCCTACAACCTTGTTTAAAATCAGCTATCATTGCAGCATAACAAATAAAGACTCTTTGAAACCTTCTAACATTTTCATCAGTAGTGGGCTCAGTTTGTATTTTAACTACACTACCAGGGTTGGTTCTCAATATTAAGCTATAATAATCCCTCATTTTACCATACTGCTCAGCATCATTCCTCTCAATCATTTCTAATGCCTTTCTTTTTACCCTATGAACTTTATGTGTGGACACATCAATGTTCATTTCAGATGCAATAGTGCTCTTAAGTGTTCCCAAAGGTATCTTAGGGTTCAATCTCACTTGTTCACAATATTTGTTTGCTAAGAAGGTTGATGAGGCCTGTCCATTTGTATGAAACCATAATAGTTAGTATGTTCTGGCATATAGGTCTTAATAATCAAGTAATCTTCATTTTCAGGTTTGCTTACATGTATCCTCCAACCACATTCAGCCTTGCACACTGCAGTTACCCTATCTCCATCATTCCTTGTGAACATTATATCAAACTTGTTTTTCAATGCACTTTCCCTAAGTGCCAACCTAAAATCAGCAGTTGACCCAAATTTCATGCCTAATTCCAGTTCTTTTTCTCCAAAATCTCTTGAAATAATGTAATCCTGGTACATATAACCACTATCAACACATTCATCATCAAATTTACATAAACTTATCAACTCATCATTAGGACCATACTCACTTGACACAGGAGCAATGAGTTGGGTATCACTCATTAGATTATCCCACCCTAAATCAGCATCTGAGTTGACCTCATTCTTTGTCCCATTCAACAAAGGTGCAACAATGTATAATTTCACAACAGACATTTTTCCATAAGCTTCATGGTCATAAAACATCCTAAACACATTTAAATCACACTTCATTTCTCTAAATTGTTGCCACTCATAAGGTACTTTGTAGAACACTTCACTGATCACCCCATACCCCAATCCAGTTGCCATCTTTTGAACCTCAAGATATGACATTATGTCAGGGTCTATCTTTTCAAATTTAGTTATATTTCCTCTTAAGTATGTCATAAGGGGTGATTTCTCAAATATACCCCCATGATGAAGTTCAATGGTAAACATATCATCCATTTACAACAACAAGTAGGTACAGAAAACCTCAATATAGACAATAAGCATACAAATAATAGAGACAATGCAATCATTAAATAACATATCCAATTCAGTAATTTAAGCACATGATCACTATGTATGTCAGTATGCAATTGGGGTACAATTAAATAACATGTGTTGCATATTTAGTAACACAAAGGGACCACTATAATATAGATAATGCAATCAATAATGTGGGTCAAAATTAAATACACAAAAAGGACCACTACAAAGCATATCAAGTCATTTGATAAACATAGAGGGACCACCATTTTCACATAAAGTCATGAAACAAAGACATTGTATACTATTTTATAAAGACAATAAAAAGAAATAATAGTGACATACAAGGTTTTTAGACAGGGACTAGTTGACATGAAGAAGAAAAAAAACACTGCAAAGACATTGTACCTCGAACTTTTCAAATAAAATAAAAATCAACTACAACATCAGAGTTCTAAAAAGGCATGAACAAAAGCAAAACTTTTCTTCTAAAATGTCACAGCAACATCAACTACAAACTTTTACTTCTATCCTTCAAAAATTCGACTAAGATTTTATACAAAACAAGAAAAACGCATGAACAAAGTAAGAAATAGACATAACTGAGCTTCGTCATTATATAACAAAATTGATATACACACATATAAGAAAAATTAGTTAATTAGAGTAAGAGAGTTATTGAATGCGAGTCCCACACCTCAAGGCAAATGTTTTTAGGGTTTTATGTTGATTAGGTTTGCAGAGAAAGCGGATAATGGCTTCCTTTTCTCCTCTCTTTGTCTTTGCCGTGAATGAAGGAAGGTGGGTTAGGTTAGGTTTGGCTGATGTGTGGCTGATGTAAGCTAAAGATAAGAATCCTTATCTTGTTGTGCTGTCGAAATACCATTGGTTGGTCAGATTTTCAATGCCACGTCAATAAGTGAAATTGATATTCATACCAAACTGCGTTATTTTATTAAAAGGGTAACTTGATCTTTTTTCTTTTTCGGTCACCTGAGTGGGCAAATTGCAAGAAAATGAAAGTTCAGGGGGGTTTCTTGTAGTTCCAGGGGTTTAGTTGCAAAACCCCCATAGCTTAAGGGGTTTTTTTGCACTTAACCCTATTTTTTATTTTCTGGTGTTTGGTTGTCGTAAAATATTTACAAAGAAAAAAAATATTAAAATTTTATAAAAATGACTTACATATCAATTTTCGATAAGTTATTTTACATGCCCAGTAGATGGATTCTTCATTGATCTTGATTTATACCTTTACTAAACAAAAAATATATATATAAATAAAGAAAATATTTTACCTAAAAAAAGAAACCAAGCCTTAATAAGTTATGAAATGTATATACAAGTTAAGAATCATATTAAATAGGGTAAAATGCACTAAACCCCCCTAAACTATGACCCGATTGCAAGAAACCCCCTGAAATAAGTAAAACCCTCCTGAAGTATCATTTTGCTGCAACCATCAACCAGCCATTAACATAAAAAGTAAATTACTTTTTAGTCCTTAAGTTGAACGAAACCGTTTTTAAGTTATATTTAATTTCAACTGCTTACGTGGCAAATACAATCTTACGTCTAATAAAAAAGTGACAGCACATCAACCTTTTCTCCCTCTTCTTTTCTTTTTCCATTCTTATTCTTTCTTCTTTACTGCTACTTCCCTTTTTCTTTTTCCAAGCCCAAAAAAGAATCTCATGCGGGCACTGAGGAAGAAGACGAAGATGGACCAATGCAGCAAGATGAAGAAAGTTGCGGCAGTGAGTCTTTGAAGGGCAAAGATCGAGTTGTCGCCGTAGTTTGGTCGAAAAAGTCAGGAAATGAAGACGACATGATGTCTGCGTGCTCTGAACAGTGGCGACCACAGACTATTCGATGGCGCACTGATGCAATAGAACTGAAACATACCGGCGACAAACTAAAACGCACCAGTGGGAAGAAAACAACATATCCAAAAAAAATTAAAGACAACATATCCAAACCAAATTGATTGAAGAAAAAAAAAAAAAAAAAAAAAAAAAAAAAAAAAAAAAAAAAAAAAACATTCTACTTTTACTTATTGAGGTTTTTCAATTCTTCAATTGATGGTTTTGGGCAGTTAATTTAATGCCCAAGGAGAAGAATTTGACGGCTGCTGGAAATAGAAAAATGGGTGAAATGTTTGGTTTGGGTTTGAATTTGTATTTACATTTGCAAGGGTAAAGAGAAAGGAAAGCGGAGACATCGCCAATTGTGGTGTTAGATTTGTGGCGGTAGTTTTTTTTTTTTTTTTTTTTGGGGGGGGGGGGGGGGGGGGGTTTGATTATGGGTAATGGGTCCTGTGGTGGTTGGCAGGGTGGGGATTGTGGCAATAGTTTGGGGTTAGGATGATGGTGGTTGTTCATAGAGAAATGAGAGAGAAAGGCCAAAAATAGGTTATTGGTTTTGCAGAGTGAAGGAAGGTGCCGCCGGAGAAGGTGGCAGCAAGGACGGTGGGGTCCCCTCTTGGATCCAGCAGCTGCAGACAAATACGGGCCTCTTAATTGGAAGTGAAGCACCGACGACATATCCTTCAACTCCAACACCACCGACTCCTTCTTCGCCACCGAAGTTTCTTGAAGACCGGTATGATACGACTACAATAGCTCCTCCACACCGCTGCCATAGGCAAAGATGGATGAGAGAGAAAGTAGAGAGGAAATGAAGAGGAAGAGACAGAGGGATTACGCGTACAACCACATCAGATTCCACATAGGTCGGTTTTGAAGTCGGTGAACACTAGTTGTCAAAAATAGCATTTTCCATATATATATCATATCATATTTTATTCCTTAGGGTCAATTTTGTCTTTTTTAAAATTTTGGACCCCTCACGGGACATGCATGCCTTCATTTCTGTCAAATTTCTAACTGTAGACAACATTTGCAACAAATAAAATAGTTTAGGGGGTTAAATATCTTTCTAATGGTTTAGGGAGGTTTATTGAGGAAGAGAAAAAAGTTGAGGGGGAATTTAGAGCACTTTACCCTACTAAATATGTCCCACATCGGACAATGGAGGAAAAAGGAGAAGGAATAAGGTGAACAGAACATACACCATAGTCTATATATACAATTAAGGGCGGCTCAATATAATTTGAGAACTTGGGCAAAAAATATAAAAATGACCTTTTAATATCTAATATATATATAGTCAATTCAATTAATCTTTCTTATCATATAATTGATTCTAGAGTTATACAACTTATACTTAATGAAAAATGAGAAAAATATGTCAGAAATAAGAAGGAAAAAAGAAAAATAAAAAGAAGGAAACGTGAATGAGAAGCTGAGAGAGAGAAAAAAAAAAAAAGAGAGAGAAAAAAAAGAGGTAAGATAAAGATAGAAATATTTTGGCTCCTATTAAATCTTGATTGTTTATATAAGAAAATAAAAAATAAAAAAGAAAAATTGGCCTTTCTATTGGGCAAAATTTAATAATAAGAAGAAAATAACATTTTTTAGGAAAGTTATAATATAAACAAATAAAAATTTTTGAAAGTTATACTATAAGGAAATACAAATTTTGGGGCCTTTATATTGGCTGAGTAATAATAGAAAGAAAATAAAAATTTTAAGAAGAATATAATATAAAAAAATAAAAAATATTAAGGCCTTCCTATTGGTCGGTGCCTTAGGCAACCGGACTAAGTCGCCTAAGGTCGAACCACCCCTGTATACAATTATACAAGCCACACATCAAAAAATTACTGTATAAAGAATGTTAGGAAGCTATACTTATAGAAGGCCCAGCACATCGAAGGCCCAGCACTTATCAGTGTTAGGCGTCAACTGGGAGTGGGCCGGTTCATGAGTAGTCAGACTCAGTAGACTCAACCATCTAATAGTACGACTCAATACAGATAACTGTTGAATTACTAATACGACTGCCACCAAAAAAATGCCGGTTAGTTACCGGTCTGAACCGGCTTTGGAAATGTTATTCGACAGTGACAGTGACAGTGACAGTCACATCCGGACCTGTCGGTTCACAACAACCGCGAATAGAAACCGCTGCTTTTCATCCAGGACTCAAACCTCAACACCATCGCATGAACCAACCAATAGCCTCTCTCCACATCACCAAACCTAATGGCAATTCAGGAAATATAATTTCATTAAATTTCATTTTCTCATTGACGTGGCGAGTAAACTATTGATTACTTATCGTAAAATATCTAGTCCCTACCGCACCGAAATGTTAACTCATCGGACGATTCGATAGACTGCTCACGATGACACCAACACCAACTCCCCTGTTCATCTTTCTCTAATTAAACCCTTCAACAACTCCGTTTAATCATCTCAGACCTTCCTCCGCACTTCTTGTTTAGAGGGAGAAAGAAAAGTTAGAGAGAGAAAACATGCGGGCGGATGATTTGGAGAGCAGGGGAGGGAAAGCGAGAGAGCAGAGTTCATTTGCTGCGTATGCGATAGACAGAGACTCCCAATGGACTTCGTGGTTGATTCCTTTGTTTATTGTCGCCAACGTTGCTATGTTTGTGGTTTCTATGTCTATCAACAATTGCCCCAAACATAACAATTCGGGCTCCGAAGGCAAGTGCGTGGCGAGGTTTCTGGGTCGGTTTTCGTTTGAGCCCTTGAGGGATAATCCTCTGTTCGGTCCTTCTTCATCAACGTAATGATTGGTTCTTCAATACCCATATCTCAATTTTCTCTGAAAAGTTGTGATTTTGCCACTTTTGGATTGTGCTGACATGAAAAGTGGATGGTAAATAAGTGTGTGTATGTTGGGTGTTCTAAAATGAAAATTGGTTTCTTCATAATTTGTGTGTTTCTGACTGATTACATGTTTGAGGTGATAATCCTCTGTTTGGTTCTTCAATACCCATATCTCAATTTTCTCTGAAAAGTTGTGATTTTGGATTGTGCTGACATGAAAAGTGGATTATTAATGTGTGCCCGTGTGTGTTGGGTGTTGTGAAATGAAAATTGGGGTCTTCATATGTGTTTGTGTGTGTTTCTGACTGATTTTATATGTTTGAGGTGAATATTGAGTTCATTGATTCTTTGATGTCATCTTTTAATATCTGTTTCTGACTGTTTTGCCATGAAATTTAGGTTGCTAATGTGTGTATATGATTCCTTCAGCTTTTCATAGTTTTGTTGTTCTAGACTGAAATTTTTGGTTAGTTATTTGCCATTTTGTCTCTTTTAACTCGATGCGTAGGTCTATCTCTCAGTTTTGCTTTAATTTTGAATTGGGTATTATTTTGGGATGAAAGCTTTCATGCGGAATTAGCTGGGAAAAAGGCTTGGTTGTTGGTTTTTGTTATTGTTATTGTTAATGTAATCTTATCTATCCCTCAGTTTTATTTTAATTTTGAAAAATTTTAATTTGGTATTTTTTGGGATGAATATACTCTTGGTGTGTGTGTGTGATTTTTAGGGGTTTAAACTGATAGATGTTGTCACAGAAAATCTTGTTTATATGGTCAAGTAATAATCCTTGAAAACAGTAGTATTTTTTGTTGTTCTGGCTTGAAATTGGGGTTTCTGGTGTATGATTTCATATGGGTTTTGTGATTTGGTCAAATGTTTTGAAGTGGGAATTTCTGGGACATTGTTAGACAAGTTTTAGATAATGCAAACGAAGAAGTGAAAGGCTTCATCTTTTTGATATTTCAGCTTAAAGACAGTTACATACCATTTATAAATGAGCTTACTTGGTTCTTCAAGGTTACATTTTAATTATGAATGGAACATACCTTTGTATAATGTCTTTTTGGGAAATATGAAAAGATATTCAATTCTACGTAAATTGTTTGAGTTGCAGCTTCATAGATCATTGATAATGACTGCAACAAAAAAGATTTTAGCTTCTTGCAACGATAGATGTTTTGGGATATGTTACATTACTGAAGAGTGATGGTGATTCATGGCTCCTAAATGGTTATGTACTTCTCATAACATATTCTGTAGGAATTTATTTGCTTTCTGTTGTATCTTATTGCTTTTTGTTTGATATTTTATGTTGCAACAAATGGGAATCCCTGTTTCTGTATTTGAATACAAATTGAACATCTGTTATAATCTATCTGTTTATATACTGCTCCTTTCTGATTTATTTGAACTATTTTACGTCTAGAAATTATCTATTTCAGTGCTTCAATATGTCATTTGATTTAGTTTTCTTTCTTCACTGATATTCTTCTCTTGTTTGCCTGCGAGCTTTGTGTGTTTTCTTTTAAACTTACTTTTCTTTTTCTTTTTTAATATTAAGTTGAATTATTTCTGGATCATTTCTCCTAAAAAAATGAAAAATTGAAGAAAAAATACTTTTGCTGAAATCTACATTTTCTATTTTGTAGATTACAGAAGTTGGGAGCTCTTGAATGGACTAAAGTGGTGCATAAGCATCAAGGATGGAGGCTTATAACTTGTATCTGGTTACATGCTGGTGTTATTCATCTGATTGCAAACATGTTGAGCCTGGCCTTTATTGGCATTCGCCTTGAACAGCAGTTTGGCTTTGGTATGTTATGCTGTTTTAAGTTTTTTCTGAAGTAATGCTGTTTTAATTTTTTTTTTTTTTTTTTACTGAAATAACTTTTGTTCCTATTTTTTTAATTTGAGATTTTCTATCCATGCTAACGTGAACGATAATCCTATTGTGTCTTATTTTACCATGTTGGACTCATCACATGATGTGTAGTAAGTAGACTAGTGCCTGTATCTATGATTGTGGTACTGGTAGACTCTTTAACGATTCTATTGAAAGAGAGAGAAAGAAAATATATGAAAACGTATATCTTATTGAGCGAGTAATACAATAATACAATGGTATTTATATAGGAGAAGCTACGAGAGTAGGTGAGTGGAGAACAAGTAAACCCTATGCATAGTAATTCTATATATGGTAATGAGGGGTAGGTGACAACTCATACAATACTGTACAACGTGACAACTCATACAATACTGTACAACGTGACAACTCGTACAATAGTGTACAATACTCCCCCTCAAACTAAAGAGTAAATGTCAATAATTCCCAGTTTGCTACATATGGAATCAATAGAGTTCTTGGGAAGCACCTTAGTGAAGATGTCTGCCAACTGCCTACCAAAAGGAACAAAAGGTGTAACAATTTCATTTGAGTCGACTTTAGATCGAATAAAATGGCAATCTACTTCAATGTGTTTAGTCCTCTCATGGTAGACTGGATTGCTAGCAATATGAATAACTGTCTGATTGTCAAAATGGAGAGGAATTGGTTACTGGATTGAAATCCCAAGTTCCTATAAAAGTGTTTTCAACCAAGTAGGTTCACAGGCAGTGAGTGCCATTGCACGATACTATGCTTCAGCACTGGAACGAGCCACAACTGACTATTTCTTACTCCTCCAAGTTATTAGATTTCCTCCTATGAAGGTGTAGTAACCCTTGGTGGACCGTCGATCAGAAGGAGAACCGGCCAATCTTCATCTGTGTATCCCTCAATCCGAAGATGTCCAGAAGGTCGATAAAGCAAACCACGTCCTGGAGCACCCTTGAGATACTTAAGGAGGCGTACAACTCCCTCTATGTGAGGTACCCGAGGACTGGTCATGAACTGGCTCACAACATTGACTACATTAAGAGATATCTGGACGAGTGATTGTGAGGTAAATAAGTTTACCTACAAGTCTCTGATATATCTCTGGATCATCGAGTGGGTCACCATCATCTACCTTAAGTTTTACATTAGTCTCCATGGGTGTAGCTACAGGTTTCGAACCAAGATATCCAGTATCCTGTAAGAGATCAAGAGTATACTGCCGCTAAGAAAGACTAATGCCTTGCTTTGACCGAGCCACCTCAGTTCTTAGAAAATACCAAAGTTTGCCCAAATCCTTAGTAAAGAAGATAGAACTCAAGTGATGGATTAGAAAATACCGAAGTTTGCTCAAATCCTTAGTAAGGAAGCTAGAACTCAAATCCTTGGAGATAGGCTGATTGGTACAAGACCGTTTACCTTTTCGAACAGCAATAGGTTGATCAAGACCAGAGTCCGGAGAGATGAAAGAATCTCCAGGCGTTGAAGCGATTGGTGGAAGTGGCAAGGCTGGGTTTACTACTTTAGTCGTTGGAACATGATTAACTACTCTTTTCCAGCGACGAGCATAGACACGAAGAGCTGGTGGGATGTCAGAATCAAAAATTGGAGTTGGAAGAACAGACTCTTGAAAAATAGAGTCCTCCAAATGACCGCCTTACTGAGAATAATAAGGAACATCCTCAAAGAAAGTTATATCTGTACACACAAATTGTTTACGAAGAGTTGGACTGTAATATTTATATCCCTTTTGAGTGCGAGAATTACCTAAGAAAATACATTTGTGAGCACGAGGATCAAGTTTGTCTTGTCCCGGGCTTAGATTATGAACAAAACAAACACACCCAAACACCTTTGGAGGAATGGAAAAAGGGTTTTTGTCAGGAAACATCATTTGGAAGGGTGATTTTCCTTGAAGGACCCTAGAAGGGATAAGGTTTAAAAGATAAGCAGCAACTAGAACTGCATCTGACCAAAAATGTTTTGAAACATGCATTTGAATTATTAAGGCACGGGCGATAGCTAGGAGTGGGCCATTCTTTCGTTCAGCAACTCCATTTTGCTGAGGGGTTTCAATACAAGATGTTTGATGGATAATGCCCCCCGACTCAAGAAACTTTTAAAAAGCATGAAGTGTGTATTCAAGGGCATTGTCAGTTCTAAGAACTAGTAATTTTGCATCAAACTGATTTTGAATTTCAGCATAAAAGGATTGAAAAACAAAGAATACTTGAGATCTATCTTTAAGACTATAAACCCAAGTTAAACGTGAATAATCATCAATAAATGATACAAAATAATGAGCACCAAATAAACCAGTAGTATGAGCTGGTCGCCAAACATCTGAATGTACTAACTCAAAAGGTTTTAAACTTTTATTATAAAAACGAGACTTAAAAGTAGCCTGGCGATGTTTACTAAGTTCGCAAGTAGTACAATTAAACTTAGCAAAATCAACTAAAGAAGGGACCAAGGCTCGAAGACTATTTGAAGAGGGATGTCCAAGGCGGCAATGCCACTGGTAAACTGAAGAGGAAGTGGGATGTAGAGTTGTCGGAGTAGTAGTTGGCTGGAAGTAGTAAAGACCATCCTTCTCAAACCCCCCACCAATCGTCTTCTTCGTCTTGAGATCTTGAAAGACACAACGGGAAGGAGAAAAAGTAACTTAGCAATTTAAATCTGATATGATTTTGCGAACTTACAATAAATTGAATGAAAATTGAGGGATATATAAAACTGATGAAAAAGTAAGACCCGAAGTGCGGAAGTTACCAATTCCATGAACAGGCGATTTGGCACCATTCGCTATAGTAACAACCAATGGTGAGAAAACATGGGAAATACTAGAAAGAAGAGATGGGTTACTTGAGATGGGTTACCTATCATGTGATCGGATGCCCTTGAATCAATGATCCAAGGTGTAGAAGAGGAAGCATGGAGACACGTATTACCTGAAGTAACGATAGTAACGGTGGAGGAGGGCTGATTTGCACGCTCACGCTTTACCAGAGAATCATATTCGGCTTTGGAGAGAACGACTTGTTCATTCATAGGAGTGAGAGTAGTCTCCTCCGAAACCGAAGCTTGATTACCCAAGCTAGCTTGCCATGAAGAGCCCAACAGAAGTCAACATAGTGATTGTTTCAGCCACAATGAGTACACTTCTTGTTGCCGCGACCCCCTCTACCGCTACGAGTACCACAACTTGGGTTGGAAGGACCTCTGCCCCCCTCGTCCTCCACGGAAACTATCATGTCATTCAGTAGGAACAACAAGAGTAGAGTAGTTGTCCTTCTCAATCACAGGGGCATGAATAGATGCTCTTCGAACTCGAGCAAAAGTCTCACTTGATGTGGGTATCTCCTTGTCAGACAAAATCTGCGAACTGATCGAAGCTAGTTCGAGTTTAAGTCTAGAAAAAAAAAATTGCCACCTGAAACTCCTCCCTGTGCCGTTTTTGTTGTTCTATGTCTGTAGTCCATGGTTGGTAGATATTCAAATCTTCCCACATGCCCTTCAATTCTGAGTAATAATCTTCAATAGAACGATCTCCCTGCTGAAGATTAAAAATATCCTGGTACAACTGATAAATACGAGAAATATTTTTCTCTAAAGAATACCTGTCCCTGAGATTTTCCCAGATATCTTTGGCAAATTCTAGGAATGACACGTTGTTGAAGATCTCAAGCTCCAAGTTGTTCCATAACCAAGTCATAATCTGAGCATCTTCTTTCTCCCAAGCCTCAATAATCTTTTCATCACTGGTGGGTTTGGTTGATTTAAGATATGACAATTTTCCTCGAGCCCGTAAGAACACCTCTACGGCTCGAGACCATTGAAGGTAGTTTGAGCCTTTCAGTTTGGTGCTGGTGATTGACCCAAGTAGATGAGATTCCTTAGTATCCATCACAAGAACTACCGAACAAATGAGATATATTAGCGAGAGGGAACCGAGATCTAGCCGAGATGAACCCTAAAGATATTATCGAGGAGAGAGCCGAGAAGGGATCTGAGAGAGGTTGCCGAGACGAGAATTGAGATCACCGAGGAGTGATCGCCGAGAAGAGATTGCTAAGAGAAAACCAAGGAGGGATCCGAGAGAGATTGTCGAGACAAGAACTGAGATCACCGAGGAGAGGTTGCCAAGAAGCGATTGCTAAGAGAAAGCCGAGATGGAATCAAGATCGGAGTCTGAATAAGACTAAAAGAAAATATTAAAGATGCGATTTCCGCTCTGATAACATGTTGAAAGAGAGAGACAGAGAGAAAGAGAATATACGAAAATGTATATCTTATTGATTGAGTAATATAATAATACAATGGTGTTTATATAGGAGAAGATACGAGAGTAGGTGAGTGGAGAACAAGTAAACCCATACACGATAATTCTATATATGGTAATGAGGGGTAGGTGACAACTCATACAATACTAACTGTACACGTGTGACAACTCATACAATACTATACAACGTGACAACTCATACAATACTGTACAACAAATTCTTTTGCTCTTTTTGGTTAATATTAGTTTTCCATGGATTGTATTTGTCGTTACATTTTATTGTTGCTTTATTAAACAATAATTATTTGGAATATAATTTTTTTTTTCTTTTACAGTCCGTATTGGAACTATCTACCTATTGTCTGGATTTGGTGGGAGCGTACTTTCCGCTCTATTTATTCAACATAACATCTCTGTCGGTGCTTCTGGTGCCCTTTTTGGGCTCCTTGGAGCTATGCTTTCAGAGCTTTTTACAAACTGGACAATTTATACCAACAAGGTATTCACCAAGCCATGGTTCTTATTACCAGCAAAAAATTCTACACCATGATTTTGCATCCTTTATTATTATTATTAGTTGATAGCTAATAAGAACACACGCACCCAACACGCTCACAGACCTACTATCTATAGAGTATTGCCCCGATAGGACTTGAAACATTGACCCTCATATGGGAGGAGGAGAAAATACCACTAGGATATACCGTGGTGATGGTTTTTGCATCTTGGAGTGCTTAATTATTGTAATTGGTCCTAAATCTAATATTAATGCTGTTAGAAGTATAGATTGTTGCATTCGCTTTACAAGGAATTATGAGTTTTGTCGCCTTTTTATAACTTCCTTCTTTGTGCTCTCAGGCTGCACCCTTGTTTACACTCTTGGTGATCATTATCATTAACCTAGCTATCGGAATTTTGCCACATGTTGATAATTTTGCACATATTGGTGGATTCTTGACCGGTTTCCTCCTTGGCTTCGTCTTGCTGCCCCGTCCTCAGTTTGGGTGGATAGAGCGTCGGAATCTTCCAGCTGATATTAGTGTGAAATCTAAGTACAAGACTTACCAGTATGCGTTGGGGTTGGTATCTCTGGTTCTGCTTATTGCAGGGTGAGTTTACTTGTTCTGAAACAATAATGGAAAATAGATTTTGTTCCTATTAGCATTTGTCGGTGATTGCATTAGGTGTGTTTTCGAAGTTGGTTTTTTACTAGCTTAGATGTCGTGATTAGCTAATTTAAGAAAAAGTTCTTCTGTTAATGAATTGATACATTTGCTAATTCGATGGGCGAAGACTAACTTTGCATTGTTTTTTTTATTTTCTAACCAAATTTCAGGCTTTCGGTAGGATTGGTGATGCTGTTCCGGGGAGTGAAAGCAAATGATCATTGTCACTGGTGTCGCTACCTGACCTGTGTCCCTACCTCTAAATGGAAGTGTGATGGAACTTAACACTCTTAGGATCGATGTACTTTTACTTATCCCACTCTCGATGTTTGTTTGCTTGTGTAAATGCATGGTTTTGGCTTAGAATCTGGATTGGTTTCTTCACTTTTCTGTTTTTTGCACATGAAAGAGAGTCTGTACTCTGTATTTTCCATATGAAATAGAAGATGCGATTAGTTCATTGCCCATTTTTGATTCTGCATTGTCGTTTTTCGCGACATGAGGGCTTAGTGTGAAGATCAGCTTGGTTCGGTGAATTCGTCCAGCCGCCTTTTGTTCAATGAACCAGTGAATTTTTTTCAGAGAGAGTGTGTGCTCATTGACAAGCTGGGAGTCGTCCATTGACTATTATTTCATGGATCGTCTGTTCTACTTATTGAAGTCTTGTATAGGATAGTAATTTTTACTTTATTTTTTTGGGTGAAGACACTTTTTTTCTTTTCTCAATATATTTAGCAACCCAAAGTGGAAAAAGAAGGAAAAAAAAAAAAGAGCAGAATAGTAGTACCAGAATCAAACTGAGCCAAAAAAGAAAAAATACCCTATATCAAAGAGAGAGAAGATTTAAGATTATATGGCGTCGCGGGACTCGAACCTTCAGTGTGTTGGACTGACGTGATAACCAACTACACCACGACACCTTGCTGACGACATTTTCTAAAAGTCATTTAATAAAAAGGTTGTAACATGAAAGTTTGTATCTTATTAATGCTAGTATAAATTCATGAAGCATTCATGAACAGCACACGTTCCTCGCTGCACACCAACCCAACTTCAAAGCACACTATAAGCTTTTCCATTTGTGCACTGAACCCATGTCATGAAGTAGGTAGCTAGTAGTGCTAGTAGGCGTTTTAGTGTGAGAAATTAAGTTGATGAAATTAATGGGGAGTGGTGGTAAATTGGCGGCGGCGGTGGTGGTGGTGGTTTTCGGAGTGTTGATGCTGCTATCATTGGCGGCGACTCTATCTTATGCCATAGACTGCAGCACCGTGACGTCGCTGGTGTCAGCCTGCGCGGCCTTCGTCACGTACGGTACACCGGACCCTTATCCTGGATCACCATGCTGCGATGCTATGAAGAGCCTCAACAGTATTGGGTATTCTCTTGAAGAAAGGAAATTGGTTTGCAGATGCTTAATGGGCCTCATTACTACTTACAACCCTAATGCCACTGCTGTAGCCACCTTGCCTGGTTTCTGTGGTGTCTTTCTTGGCTTCACCATTGATCCTAACACCGATTGCAACTAGTCTCTCTCTCTCCCTCCCTCCTCTCTCTCATTAAACTTTGATATATAGTTTACATTTGCTTTAGTATTAGGTGATCCATCTTTACCCAGTAGCCTAGATAGTGGAGTGTCTAGTTCATCGAGCGCATGTACTCGTGTTTGAATCCCCTCTCTTTAAGAAAGAAGTATTAGGTAAAGTGGTATGATTGACATTACCACAAAAGATAGAAGAGTATAAAGTGGTGGATCTCACACACTCTCTTCTCTTACAGTCATTATGACAATGTCAACAATTATAAAATTGCCGGACGAAATGACCCGCTACATTGAAGACCTTGGTAGAGTCAAAACCTGACCCACCTCTTTTAGTTTAAAAAATTAATAAATTTTTTTGTTAAATTTTATATTATTTTTCATGGTATTTTAAATTTCTAATTATAAAGTTAACAAAACTAATGAGTATAATTCTTTAAGTAATTTTTTGTTTATATATTTAGACTTTTTTCTAATTTTTTTTTTTTTTTTGGATTTGTTTAGGGTTAAATTTATTTGTTTAAATTATGCATAGCTAGGCTATCCGAATTTTAATTTAATTTATAATTATGTTCAACCCATATGATAATACATGCTTTTATGGCTTCTTTATTTTTTTCTTCTTCTTGATTCCGTGAAAGCACTTCCACAATGTTTTTGAGAAGACTTGTGTGCCCCTAGGCTTATTAAGAAAGGAGAACGCAACAAACATTAGGTGGTAGTTGTGGCCAACAACTCTCTTAAGATTCCCTTGGCTCAAACCCGCCTCTACTTCTTACTTGAAAAGAAAATTAGATATCATTGGACCCCAATAGTTGTGCCGTGGTATGGTTTTATTTTAATTTGGGCGCATTTTATACATAAAATGGAAAAGGACCCGCCCTTAGGAGGTTACTGAAATTTGTAAAATTGATTATTGTGATTCCTGCAAGGTCCAATCCAAAGACTTAATGAGACCTTTCACATTTATCACCATTATCACATAGTAGTAGGCAACATTGTTTTGGCTGATATATATATATATATAGTCCAATTAAATTGCATCAAATCATGCTTTCTATTTAGGGTTTCTCACATTGTTTACATTTTGGTGCAGCATTGCTTGAGTTCGGGGATGTAAGAGGAGGAGTTTTTGCAGGCAAAACGCAGAAATAAGGAGCTTGTTCCTCAGTTTCAAAGAAGAATAGGGATTTGTTGTATATGATTCTCAGCAATGGAATGATTAATAAATTAAACTTGTAACAATCTTAGAAATTCTAGTTTTATGTGGATTTTATCATGGTGTGTGCATGTGCACCCCTCTTTTAAGAGAATACGCGACTGGTTAAGTTTGGTAAAGTCACTCGCTCCACATCGAGTTAAATTATTTGTTTTATAGTGCGAAACAGGAACTCTTGGAAACGTGTTGAAAACGTGCTCTCCAAACGCTATACTTAACACGTTAACTACAACATTGCACGGACCGGATCGCGTATTGTCGTTAGGTCAGTTTTGCCTCTTTGCCATCGGTAGGATCCAAAATATGAGATAAAAAAGAGATTCTCTAAGCTGTTTTCTTGTAATGATTTGCATTAGAGTAATGGCTTAATTATCAGTATTTTGTAATACCCATTTTTGACCAACCAATATTGATAGGACAAAAAGTTAAAGGCAGACCGACAAAAGCAAACTAGTGGAATTTCTTTCCGTGAATGCACAGTAGAAATGCAAATTGGTCAAATATAGTTAATTTTTTTCTTATTTATTTATCCTTTTATTTTTTTTAATGTATGTGCACATCATATATATATCAATATAAAGGGTACATAGTAACTGCTAAATATCTATATAATTTTATACTTATTTTCTTTTTAAAAGTAATTAAAATAATATATTTATGTAACGTAGTATTCAATATAAATATTTTGTTTATTTTGAAGCAATAATATAATAAAATTGAATTACTAAATATTAGTTTGTAGGTATATGGGAGCACTGTGTAGTGGACATGCAGACTTCATCTACTTTAAAAAAGTCCATTTATCAGCTAACATGCACCTATTTAGAAGTTAATAACAACATAATTTAGATAGAAAACAAAAAATCCATATCACCGACTCCATTCACATGAAATTAAGGCAAGAATGATGCGATTTCGAGTTTTCTAACCTTAATGGCTTTAGATTAAGAAAAACACAAAGGTGTATCGACAACATACATGACAAGTGCACAATTAAGTGACAACATTAATGGGCCATAGTTGATTTGCATCACACATTACAAACAATCCTACAAAAGAAGATGAACACTCGCTTCACAATTCTTGAACTTAAAGAAGGTCGAATCAATATCTACATTAGTGATGAAAAGTTAAAACTTTTTAAGGACAAGTTGATAATCATGTTCAGATCTCATCCGAACCACCATAGGAAATGTACAACCACAACTCTAGCATTTACCGCCATGAACGGGCTTAAGACCGGCAACATCACCTTGAACTGGCATCCCAAGTCTATGCGTGCGGCCAGAGCCGGGATAGGCTTTGGTCCTGAAATTAGCATGTAAATCCACACCCCTCTCGGATTGAGTGTCCACGTCGCAAGAACTATGAAGAAAACTTTTAGTTGAACATGAACCAGGTGCCCCAAACTGCACCCTTTGCCGAGGGGCACTTTGGGACCTGACCTTAGCCCGGGAGGACTCTGTGTTAGCCATGTAATTCGGGTGACTAGAGTATCCACCAAAAAGGCTTCGCGAGCATTCACTCCTCGCGGGGGTGAAGGGACCTCGTCTGGCACTACTTCCCGGCCTAGACAATTCAGAATACACTTGTGGGCTGTTCTCAGCAGTCCATACCGGATGCTCTTCTGCTTCGGTAGGGAAATTCCGGGACCTTAAAGACAAGACTTCCCCAGAAGATAAACTTGGATTTCGTTCCAGAGGTTTTGTTAATTTTCTTGATAAAGAGTCAAATGTTGTGAAGCCCTGATCGTTGTTATTCCAACCCGAAAGAGGTTTTGGTGTTTGAAAGGTTTTGTTACTTCGAACAGAGTTGAAGAGAGGCTTGCAAGTATCTACTTCAAGTATCTTGTCACTCTTCTCATCATCAGCTTTAGATGAAATGTCTCGATGATTATTCCATGTACATTCTTCCATCCAATGGTCTAACCAATTGGGATTCGGATACTTCCTTTCGAGGTTGACCGGGTTCTTGATGTTAGATTTTGAACTACATCTCTGCATTTGTTGGAAATTAAGGGAAAGATGCATTTAACATCCACTAATTTGTTAACGGCTTAAAGCAAAGGATAAGAATGTGCTAATGAAATAAATTGATGAACTATTTCTAATTCAATTTTGATAATAAAAATTGGACTTAATATCCAAGTTTGAAGATGCATCCAAACTCTAAACATGATACCTCAAGAAAATGAATGATTGAATTCCCAATTAAAAGAGTACGCCATTTGAAATTGGTACCAAAGACACGTTTATACGCAAAGCCTTAGATACAATTGACTGTTTGAAAGATTCGACATGAGTCACATGACAAATGAAGTGTGTACCTTCAGGATTGCAGATCGGTCTAGTTTGGTGCTATATTCACGAAGTTGGTGGTCATGTTTTTCGCGAAAATGGCCCTGAAGAGGGACAAAATAACATAAACTTCCGGGTAGACATCAAGAGAAAGATAAAATACTCTTCCTGAGGATTCCTCAAGAAAAATAAACTGATTATAAGTAAGAAATGACTCGCTTCACTATAAAAGAACAGAAAATGTGACTTACAGGGTGGTGGGATTGGGAGGACTTGCTATTAGAGTATGAGGAATCTGACATGTAAGCCCGATTGGCACAGACTCGGGCTTGGATCCGGGCCATTGCCTGCATTCGTCGGAGCATATTTGTACTGTTCTTTCTCACAATGTGGCCTCTGACCAAGGCCTGAAGTTTCACCAAGCCCTTCAGTGCCCGCAGGGCCCTCCTAGCCTTCAAAATGATCACCAAAAGTCAAGCAACCAGATTACCTTTTTCACTGGAAATCAATTCCATCAGCTACGTACCCATCACATGAAGAAAATGCACAACAATTAAAAGCAGGTGCCTATTACATACACTGAATTTGGTGGTCCGGAAATAGAAACTTACATGAGACTAAGGAAGAGAATTTTTTGAAAGGTAGCAGCGTGGACGAAATCATATTACTTATCACTTTTGTAAACATAATCAAGTAGCTACTACAGGGCCTGTGAACCATTCAGTCACATATGATATAATATGGACCAAAATATTAACGCGTAAAGTAAGAGTCATAATATGATAGAGAATGGTGGCATATACATGTTTTCGAATTTTAATCCAGCAATATAAACCCATCTTCTCTTTTGCAGTATTTACCGTCACTTCTCTCTGTGCAGTAATAGCACATATGCATTGAAAGATGCAACAGTAAGATTTTGGTGAAAATAACATAATCCAATCAAGGCTATATATAAGTCCAGCAGTAACAAAGTCCGTAAACGTGAGATTGAAGCCATGATCTGAATAGAGTTTGCATCCTAGGAATATGATTACATATCATGTGCAAATCGAATAGAAAGTATCACCTACCCTTAGCCTCGTTGGTATGTTCTCCGCCTCCCCAGTGGGGAAAGATCGAAAAGAAAGAACTTTTTGCTCTAGCCTGCATTGTATAATTGAGCAGGTCTAACGCTATGAAATCATCAAGAGATTCACAATTCAACCACTAACTTAACTTCACAATGTAGTAGTTTCATATCCAAATGAGTGGAGGGGAAAGATTGAATTGGCTATTCTTTTATATTTATTCATTTTAGAGGTTATATGTATCACTTCCTTCTGCTAATAACATGCTATTGTAAAATAACGTATGCTAGATTGGCACATTTGTCCTTTCAACATGGTTGAAATACATGGTCAGAAATTGTACACTTGTTATCCAGACTTGAACATGGGCAGATGAGCATGTATTGTGGTTGCAATTTGTTGATTTCTTGTCCAGACTTGTACAGTGGGTGCATGTGCATCAGTGCATGTATTTGTTTTTTTTTTAGGTAACCGGAGTATATAGGGCTTTGCTCTCCGGAATACCGTTGTAAAGTGCCCCACTCTATACAAATCGGGTAAAACTCGAATTTTCATCAACAGGCGTGTACTCAAGTGTATGTACCGGGAAAGCTTGGCAAGCTCGATCTTTTTGTTACTCAGACCGCTTGCAATTAAAAAAATTCATTGCGACCTCAATTTGAGTTGGACTTTGAACATAGATGTCAAATAATCTAACTCCATGACTTAGACCTAGTCTCCTAGATTGTTTTTATAATTAGTTTTACTATTTATAATTATTATTAAAAATATTAATAGACATCATAATTTCCATCATCTTTTGTTTAAATATTTATCTTTGGGTTGTTGGAATGTTCGCTATATTTTTCCCATTCTTCCTTTCTGTTTTCTTTTATTTTCTAAAAAAATTATTCATGCTAAGTTACACAGAGCGGAACGAGAACCAGTGTAAGAGCAGAAGTGCAAAAGTGACCAAATCTAAATTACATATAATATAAACAAGATCGGAAACAGGGAGAGGGAAAATGGCACTCATTTAAAAAACAAATTGTAACATAGAAAATGAAAATTAAAGCATAACCCATCAAAACCCAACAATAAAACAATCAATTAATCAAGTGGACCCAAAGAAGATAAGTGGTTGAATTTGGTCAAACTAATTTTGACTCATATGACACATCCCTACTACAACAACTGTCTGCAGCGGTGACTAACATTAAGGTCATTTATGGAGTCTATTCACATACACAAGTCCCTAAAGGCGCGTGCAAAAGGAGTCAGTGTGATTACTGAAAAGGAATGATAACCACGTGCGTTGATGGAGCGTGGGACTATCTATGTTCATAGCATTAAATAGTGGAAGCCCCACGTGAACACCCAAAATTACACGTACAGCCCCCCCGAGAGCATGAAAGTAAAGACTTCTTTTATGAGAGTATCGAATTTTGAAAGTACAGAGACCAGAAATAAAAATGGTGGGGATAACATGGGAATAATTTCCGATTTATAGTGATAAAAAACACACACCCAACAAATTCCGGCGCGTATTAGCCCCACTTCAACTACAAATACAATAAATTTACTTTTGAAGGACAAAAGAAATGATACATAAAGGGAACGGAAAAATAAATAAATGAGGGTTTGATTTCCAAAAACACTTATGTAATGTTTGGAAGTATTTAAAGAGCATATTGACTTTGAAATTAAAATAAATTTAATTTAAATTTTAAATTCAAATTCACAATTCATTGTTCCTACAGTTACGTTTGATTAAACAAGAACAACAAAAAAATGTATGCAATAAAGATTCAGTGGGCCGGGCATAGCCTCAGACAATGAAATACATCATTCCACGTTGAGAATAGTTTTCATAAGTAAGTGGAGATCATCCCTAATGACTGGTGTATTTTTATTTGGTGGACATTTAATATGACAATCGCACCATGTCCCCTAGTTGCTTAGACAAAACAAATTCCATTTTTTTTAATTTTTTTTATTTATAATAATTGCACTTTAATTTTTAAAATAAAATGACATTATAATCTCGAATTCATACATATATAATATGAGTATTACGTATATGCATAGTAACTCTTAACTCAGCATGCTTTTACCAAACAATATTTTACTCTAATGGTATAACCTCTCTCCATCTTAAAAAAGGAAGGGAGGGGTTCAAACCGGGATGCAAGCAAAAAAATGTATTAGTTTCTTGTCAAGGTAAAAAATAAAAATACTAGACTTGGTTGTTATATATAAAAATACATGTATTACATATATGCATAATAACTCTGTGTCATCAAGTTGCTCTTCTATATATTTGGAGGAAATGTTTTTTTGTTTCAAATTTGTGGCCTCCATACCACGATGAAGCGTTAAGGCAATTCTCAATAAAATGGAAATGACCATTCCCCACGATGAACCGTTAAGGCAATTCTCAATAGAATGGGAACAACCATTCCCCACGAATAAAAATTCATTCCATATCTAAACGGATGGAATGAAAATTCATCATAAGGAACGAAATTCGTTGGCCACAACCACCGCCACTGCCACCGTCTTCCCCCACTACGACAACTACAACCACCGCCATCGTCTTCCCCCACCACCACCATCGTCTTCCCCCACCACTACCACCACTACAGCCACCTCATTCTACCACCACCACCACCGCCATCACAGTTACTGCTGCCTTCCGCCACCACCACCGCATTTTGCCACTGTCACAGCCGTTGCCACTGCCTTTCACTACCACTGTTGCTGTTGCCACCACCCTCCACCTTCCTCCGCTGCCACCATTGCCATCACAATTACTACTGCCTTCCGCCACCACCACCGCATTTTGCCACTACCTTTCACCACCACCCTCCACCACCACTACTACTTAGAATTGTGATTATCAATTCATTCCAACATCATTTCATATTTGCAACAAAACAAGAGAATGAGAATTCCTATTCCATTCCATTCCTATTCCCATTCTCATTCTCATTCCGCCGCCACCACCACCACCTTCCTTCGCCGCTACCACCGCCATCACAGTTACTGTTGCCTTCTGCCACCACCACCGCATTTTGCTACTGCCACCGCCGTTGCCACTGCCTTTTGCCACCACTGTTGATGCCGCCACCACCCACCACCTTCCTACGCCGCCACCATCGCTATCACAGTTACTACTGCCTTCCGCCACCACCAGTGCATTTTGCCACTGCCATCGTTGTTGCCACTACCTTTCGCCACCATTGTTGCTGTTGACACCACCCTCCACCACCACCACTACTATTTAGAATTGTGATTATTAAATTATTCCAACATCATTTCATATTTGTAACAAAACAAGAGAATGAGAATTTTCTCATTCTCATTCTCAACTTCGATACATTCCGAGAATTGTCATTCTCATTCTCAACTTCGGTACATTCCCATTCATTTCATTCCTGTAGGCCTAATAAACTATTTAAGCTGGGTCCACGAGTAATGCTACAATTTACAACCTCCAATTTCCAACACTCTTAATGGATAAACACATAAAGATCGTTTCTTATGAACATATCAGCAAAATAAAATTTTAACATTTTCCAATTCTAAATATCATTTTTCCTATGAAGCACGGACACGGATACGGGACACGGGTACGACACGACACGGATACGGGACACGGGTACGACACGACACGGATACGGCGACAAGGCAAATTTCAAAAAAATAGGACACGGACACGGCGGGGATACGCCTATAAAATTATATATATATATTCAAAATATAATTACTAGAATCTTGTACAGAAAAATAAAATAACAACAAAGAACAGAATCAATTTCAATAATTTCATCTCTGTTATAAGAAAAATATAGACAAGACAAAACAGAAAATAAATGAAAAATAAAGTTGATCCAAATTCCAAAAGAAGATGTGCAGAAGAGATATAGCTATAATGAACTAAATATGTATATGAATAAACATATATACTTTTAGTCTTTCACAAAATTTTGTTCATGTAACTTAAATATATATATATATATCTTGTTCATGAAGAGAGATAATTGAAGAAGAGGAAAGACTGAGAGGAGTGAGAGAAAATAAATTTTGTCTCACAGAAGTGTCGGACCGTGTGTCCGAGCCTCGGACACGCGTGTCCAATAAAAAATAATATTTGGACACTTTACAGAAGTGTCGGACACGTGTCCGAGCCTCGGACACGGGTGTCGGTGTCCGAAAAGTATCCGACACGGGTACGGGGTCCCTGGAAGGAGTGTCCGTGCTTCATAGCATTTTCCACTATCTGGTCCGCATCAAGTGAGTTGATTTAAAAATATATACTCCCTCCATTTTATATTAGATGTCCATGTTAAGTATTAGAAGTTTTTACAAGAATGCATTGTTCATTTTAAAATTATAAATTAATTTTTTTTTTAAGTTTAAATGTATATTAACAATTTAGAACTTTTTTTGAAAATTTAGAGGGCAATGATGGTAAGATAATATTTATTTGTTTTGACTTTTTTTAAATATATATTTAATTTAGGAAACCATAAATAAGAAAGATGAACTACTAATTTGGGAGAGAGGTAATTATTTTATTTATTTATTTATGATACAATTGTTTTAACCTTTCAAAAAAGAAATATATGTGTAAAATATTTATTTAGTTAATTTATATATATACAATTTAACATTTTAAAAATAATATATATACACATAAAATTTATTATTATTATACAAGATAGAACAAAAGAACAATTTTGGATCACGTTCATGCAAAAGACAACTTACTTATTTTATTTTATTTTTTTCAGGTCTCTAACGCAGGCATCTACACACAAAAAAGACCAACCACCAAATTTGCCAGATCATCTAAAACAGTGCCAATGTAATTATGAAAAAACAGTAGGGGTATTTTGGGAACAAAACCTGATCAATACTAACTAATAGAGAGAGTAGACTACTAACCAGATAAGCTCGGAACGCCGACTGAATCTTCACAGCCGCCGATTCCCGCCGCCCGCTGACATACGCCGCGGTGGCCCTATTCCCACCGCTCGTCAGCCTCACAACCTCCGCCGCCGCGTGCGCCGCCGCAAGAGCAGCTTCTGCCACAGCCGCAGTCGCTGCCGCCACGGCTATCGCGTGCTTGTTCGCGTCCACATAAGAAGAAGCCTCACCAGAGGAACCTCTGGTCCCAACGCTAAGTTTATTGCCGTTAAAGGATCTGATGAAACCCAATTTCTTCTTCTCCTTCGCCTGCCGGGAATCTGACCCACTAGACGCCGGCTGCGAGTCCGACGACTTTTTGGCCCCTAAAAGTGACCGGAACCATTTGGTTGCCTTACCCATCTCTCATTGCAGCCGAATCGCCACCATTTTAATTAGCAATATCAACTTTCAGACAATAAGAATCTGTGTGTATGTGTGTGTGAGAGAGGAGAAGCTTGTTTGGGAAGTTGAGACTGATTGACTGTTGTAATTAGACTATATCTGCGTATTACAAATGTGTGTGACTGTGTGTACTGCCTGTATAGAAGCGATTATAGAAGTTGGTGACACACCCGTATAGGTTAGTTGGGAACTTGGACCCGCGCAAATTAAAGATGGTGACTTTACAGTTTTTTTAATTCTGGAGAGGTCTTTGGTACCACTTTTCATTATTACAGTGATCACTTTTTTATGTAATCACAAGTACTTTATATTTCTGTAATATGTAGTTCCTTGATATTAAATAATATTACAGATTATTAACTAAAAGTAACTATGATGAACAATTGAACATCCCGCTTTATTGGGTCTTTATATCTCTGTAATATGCAGTTCCATGATATTAAATAATATTACAGATTATTATCTAAAAGAAAATTGAACATCCCACTTTTGGGTCGTTACTATTTTTAATTGATTTGTATTACAATAACTCGGAAGGTATTGTATTTTTTTGTCAAAAATAAAAATATTTAATCCTCTTTTTTCCTTTTTCTCTTTTATTTTTCACCGTCAAGATTATAAACTGTTTCAGAGAAATGTTGAGGAGAATTTCTTAGTACTATTACTGACTGTAAATTCAGGTGGTTTTGCTGTAATTAAGAAGGGGTTTGCTATGAATTCGATTGCAAACTCTCTTAAAGTGACAAATTGTCATCCTTCAATCTTGAATATTGGCCCAAACATAATATTGCCACGTTTGAATAACAATTGTAATTTTTTATTATTATTTTTTTTCATGACAAACACAAGGATACAACAATTAGGATAAACCAAATGCTTCCTAAAAGGCTCGACATTAGTGGCCTCGTTGCCTTGTTGAAGGATACGGCTAATCTATGCTGGAAAATATATGCTTTGTATGATATAATTAATTTTATATTAATATGTCATGAGATAATTAATAATATATTAAAAATAATTAATTAAATATGTAATTTGATATTTAATTAAACATTTAAATTAAAGTAATAAAATAATAATAATAAATAAAAAATCTAGACCGAGGCTATTATTAGATACTATGTCCTTAAGACAATTTACGCCTCACATGGTGCTGACAGACTCTGTGGCGCTTGTTTTTCAGGACACAATAGTCTACATCTACCAGTAGTAGCACTACAAATTCGTGGATTCGGCAAACCTTCTTTGTGCAATACTCTCTCTAACTCAAAAATACATCTACATTATATACATGGTAAATTGGGTGCAATTCGAACCAAATGGTTCGGACCAATCTTAATATAGCTTGATGAAATTGCATTAGGGTCTAAGTGGCTCAGACCACTTGACCTATAGTTTGAACCCACTTGGGTTGGGTTCAAGTCTAAAGAGGGAGAGAGAAGAAAATGAATTGAATGATTGCAAATGGCGGCTCAATGGGTAATTTATGAAAATAGAAGTGCATTTTCGGATTGGGCGTCTCTTCATCATTAGACACAACCATTTATATCTGTTTCTACATCACTGGACACAACCATTTATATGTGTCAATTCATCGCCAGACATACCCACTACAATAGGTTGCAATGGTTCACATTGAATATGTTATGTCTTGTAATGACCCAGTCATTTTTCTTCCTTTCATTTTTCCCATTTTTACGGATTTTTTTTTTTTTTTTTTTTCTGTTGATATTTTCTTTCACGTAACCTCACTTTTCGTGTTCGAAGTTGATTTTTGGCCTCGCGTGCTTTCATTCCATTTGGTTTCCTCAAAATGCGTAACTTTACTTTTAAAGAAAAGCTCGCTAGTTGTTTCTTTTTCCCGTAGGCGCGTGGATGAAGAGTTTCTTCAGAAACATTTTAGTTTTTTGAGGTGTTTTTCATAAATATCTTTTGAAAATATTTTGTCTTGGAGATTTTTAAGAAAGTATCTTTTGGAAGATATTTTCATTTGGGTCACTTGTGCAGCTATCCTTTTGTGTAAGGGCCTTTGTGTAATTAACGAAAGTTAATTGGAAAGGGTCTCTTTTGAGCTTGGATCCTTGTACGGGATTCATTTTCACATTTCGTCGAGTCGCGTACTCTTAGAATTGTGTTCCAGTTGTCTTTTCCCAGTTTTAAGGTTTTTGACCCTAATTGCCACCGAACTTGCTCGGGGCATATCTTTCTGCACAGAACTCAGTTTTTGACACTGTTTCTTCCGTTGTTCATTTTTTTTCATTACGGTACTTTTTGTTCACAGACTTTTGCCTTTTAAATGCGTTTGGACAGTTTTTACTTTTTGGGGCCGCGCAAGACCCGTTCGAGACACTTTTTGGGATTTCTATAAATAGGGGGTAGGAGAGATAAATTTTCAGATTTCTCCCCCTCCCATGGCTGCCGCCCCATGCTACCCTCTTTTTCCTCCTCTCTTTTTTTCTTTTTTTGAGCCTTTTAACTTTGGATTCTTCCTTGACAGATGAAGGCATACATATCGGCCTTGATGAGGCCTTCGATTTCAACTGATTGGAATCCCGTTTTGGCTAATTTTTGAGTTAGGGATTTAACTCAAGTTTGGATTTTGGTGTTGCGGCAAGAGGGTTTGTTGTTCTCCTCGTTGTCCCTGTCAAAACCCCAAAGTGGCGTCGCATTCGGAAAGGTTCCGTTTTGGTGGTTTTTGAGATTTCATCTCAAATTGAGGTAGGGGTTGTTGTATGTTTATATCCTAAGTGTTTTAGTGCTTTGGGGCCTTAATATATGTTGTTCACATGCTTGCTAAATCATAGTCTTGTATATAGATGGAAAGCCTTTGAATTGATTAGAGTTTAATGATTTAAAAGCATGTTTAGTATATATATGTGTATAGCTTGTTGAATTGTAACTTACATATATATTGTATAACTTGTTTTACAATTTAAAGCATACCTAGCATATATATTTATATATATTGTGTAGAGATATCATGATAAGTAATGGCTTGATGAATTGTAGTTTATATGCATTATATAGCTTGTTTAATAATTCAAAGCATTGGAAGCATGTATATCTTGTCGTAAGTAAATTGTTTCATTTACTAGGTTGCTTGATTCTAGAGACTTTTCATGTTAGGATGACAATCTCTTATAAAATAATACATTTAATTACCTTGTGACCATGTTACTAACTTATTATAGAATTAGTAATTGTGGCCTCCTATAATAGTAATTTAGCTTAGCATGATATATGATATCATTGCCTTATATAGCTTGTTTAAATATATCCTGTATAGGTATATTATTTATTTAGAATATCACTATTGTGTTACCTTGAAAGCTTGTCACTAAATTGGAGCATATTTAATACTTTGTGGCTTAGGATGGTAACTTGACTTGGTTGTTGTAAGATATTCTTGTTTTATGTACAAATCGCATATTGAAGTTGTGACATTCCGTATGCCATTTAGACTTGGAATTTTAGGACATGATTTGTGTGGCTTCAACCTTAATTGTGATGTTCCCATTTTTCACTTTTTTTTTTTTTTTTTCAAAAATTTTATCGTTGCTAAGGCATTTCTGTCTTTTGCTGTTTTTTATACCGGACACTGTGGAGTGTGCCGGTTGTATCCGAGAGTTGTTTGGGGCATTTCATTGAGTTCGGGACTCTTTAAAATGCAAGGGTGGTCATTTTGGTAATTTTTAGATTTTCGAGCTGAGTAATCCCGTGTGTGACCCGCTACTGGAATTGTGGCATGCTGGTATTTTAGTTGGGTCCATTTGCATTCCATGCATTTTATTTAATGTGTTATATAAGGTTGTGAAATTATTTAATGTGTATATATATATGTGGTGTAAAATGAAAATAAAAGAAAAGTGGTGGGACCCACCATTAGACCATTTAAGGCTATAAGACCACATTTTTGGTCTCATTTTCCTCTCTCCCTCCCGGCATCATCTCTCTCTTTCTTTATTTCTTGCTTTTTCTTTTCTTTTTCTCATAAAACTTTAAGCTTTGATTACTCTTTCATCATTTGGAGTTTCTTGATGCCGTTTGTAGCAAATTAAAGATCACGACGAGATCTACAAGTTGATCGGGGCAATTTCGTGTTTGGTGCACTCTAGGAAAACCGAGATCTAGGGCACACAATTTGGGGGGTTTTGCTTAATTTGAGGTAGGGGTCTCTAATTCCCAAATTCTTGTTTCTTTGTGAGTTGTTCATCAATAATTGTTGTTAAACATTTTCAATTTGAGTTGATTGTCTTTAAAATGAGGTATATGTTGTGTATGAACATCATGATTATGTGTATTACTTGACTTGTATGAAGAACATGCTTGAGTGTCAAATTTCTTGCCTATGATGTTTATTAACTTACTAGAAATTGTCATAAGGAAGCATGTTGATTTGTGTAATATTAATTTCCCATTCTTATAGTATTAAAAAAGTCATGTGATATGCATTCAAAGCATTGTGCATGAAAAAGAGTAAAATGATTTGAAAAGGGTGAAAAGGGATTTTAGGGCGAACTTTGATAAAAACGGTTTTGAGAAAATCTGGTCGCCGCGGAGTCACCAAAGGGCCGGTGTGTTAATGTAACTTAGAGAGAACTAAGGGAAACACCCTAGTGTGATTGAGCTATTTGGGCCCCAAATGACGCCGCAGGGGTACCAAGGGTCAGGGACAGTAGCCAATCCTTCTCTCGTGTCGCTGTGGAGTCACCAACGAACGGGTTATATTAACAGTTTGAAAAGTGATGGATTTGGATTTTGAAAATGGAGAGCGACATACACGGCATCGCATATCATGGCACGACATTGTTTAATTATATGTTGGAATTAATGTTGTATTTTTTTCCGGTATAGCATGACCCATATTCTCTATTCTTATTCATTATTTGGATTAACGGGGCTACAAGAGGTGTGTCTTAGGCACCACATACTAAGCAATTTGCTCACCCTACTACATTTAACATTTTTTAGGACTCGGGAAGGAAGTAGTAGACACAAACTCTTCACAAGCATAGGGAGGACTAGGAATATATTTTTTTCCATCTTTGTATATTTGCTACACTTTTGTAAAGTCTCAAAACCATAGTGAAGTGTATTTATTTTGCAAACCATGGCCATGTATTGTAATTAGAACTCTTGATGGTAATTTGAAGTTAAATGAGACTATGTAAGTATTTCATGATGAATGGGGAAGGAAAATATATTTTGATCTATTATTGATGCCATCCAATTATATAATATTATGTTTTGTTGCCGTGAATTCAGAACTTCATCGTGAATTTGGAATTTCATCCCATAACAGGTCCGGTATAGGTTGAGCATGTATAAAGCACAACTAAAAATGCATTTCCAATGAGTTCAAGGTTCAGGGGCCTTGTTTTGGCCGGCTGACCCTCACCATCAGCCGACTGAAACCCTAGGTTCGGACAGCCGAACCCCCACCATCAGCCGACCGACAGACTATAGTAGAAAGTCCCGAGAGCATGTAGATTTTGAGATTGTTTTAGCCGGCCGACCCTGTTGGTCAGCCGACTGATCCTGCACTGTCAGTAGGCCGATCAAGGGCCATCAGTCGGCTAATCCTTCTCTTTTCACCTGTTTCAGTGGAACCTCCCTATAAGGCTGTTTCTTAAAGTATTTTGGACTCTGGATTGACTAGTGGGACGGCTATGGACACAGGAAATGGATGGTATAACCTAGTTGACCTAGGGTTCGGGTAAGGACTCGGTTAACGATTCTGACCCATGGGTTCGGGTCGTTACAAACTTGGTATCAGAGCAATGGTTTGAAAACCATTAGGTTGATGGGTAGAGGCCTACATAGAGTTGCATGGGAAGTTACAGCATTGTTTATGTGATTATTTGCTACGTGTTTTATTACTTGAAGAAGCATGTTTAACTGTTTAATTGCTTATATGTTTACATGTTTATGTTAAGGTGTTTATTGCATAGTTTTGCATGCCAAGTGTTGGTGTGGCATCATTTCATGTTGAGTTGTCCACGGTGGACTTAAGTTCCATGTCATTGAATCGTTTTCTCATTTTATAGCATGACGTCACCACGAAGGGAACCGAGGGGTGTTGGCCCTAGGCCAACAAAGAGGAGATGTTGGTGAAAGCTCTAGCTCCAATCCGGTGGAACAAAATGAAGAAAATACACTTCTTAGGGACTTGATTCCCCCTAGAAGTGTTTCCACCAGAAGGGATGATGTTGAAGCACCTGTCGAAGAGGGTAAAGGTTCGGCGGAACTAGCATTGAACCGTTTGTTACATAATGCCTTGAGGGAAACAATTGCTACTCTTCCGCAACCGGTACCACAATTGGTAGTTCAGGTAGAGGAGATGCCAGCACAAAAACGTCTCAAGTTGATTTCTAGATTTTCTAAGTTGATGCCAATGATGTTCGAAGGTGGTGCAGATCCCATGGTAACAGACGACTACATGGATCAAGTAGAAACTCAATTGACCTCTATGGATGTAACGGATGATCATGTAAAAATCATCCTAACCACCTACAAATTTACTAAGGATGCCAAGCTTTGGTGGAAGTCAGTCACCAACTGGCAAAAAGTGGAAGAAATGAGTTGGGAGAAGTTTAAAGAGCTATTTTATGAGAAGTATTTTCCGATTACCAAGAGGAGGGAGCTAAGGGAGCAGTTTAATGGCCTTATCTAAGGCAATATATCGGTAATGGAGTACGAGGATAAGTTCACGTCTCTTTCTCACTTTGCTTTTGAGTTAGTAAGCAATGAGGTTGACAAGACAAGGAAGTTTATCTTAGGCCTTCCTTACTAAATGAGGCCGTTCATAATGGCCCAATATTTCAAGGTTTACTCAGAGGCAGTGGAAAGGGCTTTGATGCTTGAGGCGGAAGCTAAGGACATAAATACAGGAAAAGACCAGTGGAAACAAAAGAGGAATGCCGGATCATCTTCAAAGGGACCTTCATAGAAGAGGAACATGGGTAGTTCATCCCAGTTTCAGGGGCAGCAGTCTGCATGATCCGCTCCTACCACTCCTATACCAGTTGGGTCTGATAAGAGCGGAGTTGTTTGTTTTTAGTGTCAGCAGCCTGGACATTATAAGTTTAATTATCCTATGAGACCGTCTTCAATTTCTTCAGCTCCGAGAGCTTATTATGGGTATGGCCAGCAGGGCATTTGATTCAAGACTATCCGAATCAAGGAGTAAGCACCGATAGTGGCAGAAGGTCACAGCAGAGGCCGTCACAGTCGGCTACAGCTCAGTCAAGCTTCAGACCATCGCCGCCACCACAGCTTGCCATGTTTTCACAGGGATCACGACCAGCTAGGAGGGATACTCCTACTATGCCAGTGTAGCAGTCAGGTGTTCAGGTTAGCAGTTCTCAGGCACAGGCACCGCAAGGACGTGTCTTTGCACTTGTACCGACTGATGCATCTTCTGGACCATCATTTCTTCGAGGTATCTTTCTAGTGTTTGGTTCTTGGGCTCGTGATCTCTTTGACTCTGGTGCATCTTATTCTTTCATTTCATCATCATTTGCACTTGCATCGGGATTAGAGGTCAGTTTCATGGATCGGACGCTGTGTATTGATACGCTAGTTGGGTTTCAGTGTCTTTGAGCCAAGTTGCGAGAGATTATTTCATTGTGATAGCCGGGCAGACTTTTGTGTTTGACCTTATCCTCCTGGAGATGACTAGTTTTGTTGTCATTCTCGGGATGGATTGGTTAGCTTCATTTCATGCTACGATTGATTGTTTCAGAGGTAGAGTTACGGTTTGCACTCTTGAAGGAGATTTTTTTTTTTTTTTTTTTTTTTTTCGTGGGAGATCGGAGTGATTCCCACACTTCATCGTTTTATTGAATTCGTGGAAGAGGTTGTGGTGATTACTTCTTGGCTAGTCTTTTAGCCAAAGAAGATGATGTTGTGGAAGAGGATTATCCTACGGTTGTTTGTAATTTTCTGGATGTGTTTCCGGAGGATTTGACAGAGTTGCCTCCACATCGAGAAGTGGAGTTCACTATTGATTTGATGCTCGGTACCGCGCCAATTTCTATAGCACCGTATCGTATGGTACCAGTTGAATTGGAAGAATTAAAAAAGTAGCTTGATGATTTAAGGATGAAAGGTTTCATCCGACTGAGTGTGTTACCGTGAGGCGCACCGGTCTTGTTTACTAAGAAGAAAGATGGTTCTTTGAGGTTGTGCATAGATTACCGGAAGTTAAATCATGCCACCATCAAGAACAAGTACCCTTTGCCAAGGATAGATGATTTATTTGATCAGTTGAGGGGAGCCAGTTATTTTTTCAAAGATTGACTTGAGGTCTAACTATTATCAGTTGCGGGTCAGGGATGAGGATATCCCGAAGACAGCGTTCTGTATACGGTAAAGACATTATTAGTTCCTTGTTATGCCTTTTGGCTTGACTAATGCGCCAGCGGCATTCATGGACTTAATGAACCTCGTCTTTCACGATTACTTGGACCAGTTTGTGGTAGTTTTCGTGAATGACATTCTTGTGTATTCACGGACTCGGGAGGAACACGAGATCCATTTGAGCATTGTATTGCAGATTTTGCGAGAACACCGATTGTATGCCAAATATGAGAAGTGTAATACCCCTAATTTTAAAAGGATAGTCTCGGCATTTTAATTCATGGTTTTATTTCATTTTTATTTGATTAATTGACTTATTTACTTAATTGTTTAATTATTTAATTGATTTATGTGGTTATTAATGTAATTTTTTTGTTTAATTATTTTATTACTTTATTTTTTAATTTATTATTATATGCTAATATGGAAATTCATGAAATTGTTTGTTGTGATTAAATGTTTTAAATTCGTGTCTTTAGTTTTTATGTAGATGTTCATTAATTGTTTAAAGTAAAGTGTTTAATTTTATTAAGGATGGGATTAGATGGGTTGGATTAAATGGGTACGGTTAATATCCATGGATGTATATACATGTATATATGGGTATATATGTATATGTTAATTAGTTTAATTATTATTAATTACTAGTAATTGAATTGTTAATTTTAGTCATTATTTAATGAATAACATAATTCTGGGGTTTTATTTATACTTATAGTATCTTGCATACATATAGTTGGTGTATATTATAATTTCTTTGTTTTTCTTAGGTAAATAGGTTTAGGTTAAAAATTATATTTGCCTATAAATATATGTAGTATGTCTGCCTAGGGTTTTATAACCCTATTCACGGCACAGTGGAGGCAGAGAGAAGTAACGAAGAGTTGTGAGTAAAACAGAGAGATTAAGTTGGGGTTTCGACGGTAGATTAAAGGACGAACCAAGGAGGAGGGAAGGTATTGCTTGTGGATTTAAACTAGAGCAGTAGGAGGTTGACAGTGAACAGAAGTCATCGAAAAACTTAGGAAGACGGCGCTGAGATTTTAGTTCAAAGTCTCACAGGCAAGTTTTATTCTTACTCTCTCCCCTTGACCTATGTTCTGTGCATGCCTAAATGATCTATAGGATTTTAATTGGACATTAAATAAATCTTGTATGCTTATTAAATCAGAATTAAACTGTATATGTTTTGTAAATTCAAGTTGTTTCTTCGCATAAATTGTTTTTTCATATGTGTTCTAAGTTTCTGTTAATGATGCATACTGGAGTTTAGTTACTTTCTGAGAATTTTTGGGACATGAATTGAACCCTAGGAACTGTATTAGACATCACAGAGGGTTCTGTAACGTCGTCGAAGGCGAAGAAGATGAACCAGAGGAGTAAACGGCTCTCGGTGTGAGAGAGAGCCGGCTCCCTAAAGGAGGGAGCCGGCTCCCTAAGTGAGAGAGCTGGCTCTCCACGAGGGAGAGCCGGGGAGAGTCGGCTCCCATGAAAGCTGGCTCCCTTGCTGGAACACCCCTACGGGGTGTATTTTTGGTTTTTCTTTTCTTTTCTTTTTTTTTTAATTCCTGGGGCTTAACTATGAATTCTAAAAAGTAACGGGAGGTTTTAAATGATTTAAATTAACTTGTTAAAACCCTGAAATAATTAGTATATGCTAATATTACTGGATGATAAGCGCCGAATATTGCATATTCAAGCGCCCTTAGCTGCATTAGTTAAATCCATTATTTGATTATTCTTTATAAATTATCTTTATTTGCACGCTTTTATTTATTTTCAGGTTCATTGGCCAAAAAGGAGCAAAGAATGGTGTTTTATTCAATCTTTGAATAGCAATGTGCTCAAGGCTAAGTTCTGGCAGCAGCGGAATCTGACCTTGCTCGCCATTTTTGACGGATTAAACTCAAGAACTGGACTTCCATTGAAACATGACATATTTAGAGCTTCGATTTAACTTTCAAAATCTTTAAACGGTTCATCATTTGGAGTTCGGAGCAGAAAGTTATGGCTGTTCTACCAAAGTTATGCAAAGCTGGTCAAGAGGAAGGAGCTCACTGGACTAACTTCGAGCGCTCGAAGTGCGTAGTTCGAGCACTCGAAGTGCTAGTTCGAGCACTCGAAGTGCTTAGTTCGAGCGCTCGAACTCCGGGCAGATTCCTCTCCAAGAACCATCACTTCAGCCCACTTGCACCTTGTCTCTCTCATCTCTGATTTCCATCTTTATGGGTTGGTTGGAGATGTCTTTTGGTGGTTTTCTGTGCCTTGTTTGGTGGAGAGAGATGTCTACAAAGGAGGGGAACCACACAAACAAGAGGAGATCTGATCTTTGCAAGATTTTTGGAGAGAGAAAGAGGAGAAAAAGAGAGAGTTCTTGAAGCCAAGGAAAGGGAGCTCGAAAAATGGAGGTTCCAACCAAGCTTCTTCCTTCTTCTAAGGCTCCCATGGGTAACTAAACCTCCTTCTAGGGAGGTGATGAAGCCCCTCCCTTGTAAGCATGTCCTAGTATAGTTCTATTTTGGGGATTGCAATGTATAATCTTTGGTCTTTTCATGGTCTAGAGCATCTTGCCTCTTGTAATGGATCTTCATGTATTTAAATGATTAATGTTGAGTCAATTATCTATCTTTGATGGTTTATTCTTTTAATCATGTTGCTTGCACTCTCATGGTGACAATGGTAGTGAGATCATAGAATTGTTTTAATGGCATGGAGTTGGAGGACTTTGATAGATCATTGCTTAGGTGAAACCTTTGATGATTTATATTTATTTCTTGCCTTCATGTGCTTCATCATTTTATCTAGGGCTTGATAGTTTTTCATTTAAGTAAATGTGGTTAAGCTACACCTTAGTTAGGTAGTTTAAACATGTTAACCTTTGATGGATTATGCTTGCTTCTGATTTAATGAATTTCTTGAGGATATTATAGCAACCAAGTGTGCTATGTATCATGACCATATATATATATTGTTTTTCCCCAATTTAGCTCTAATCTAGCATGTGTATAGGGATGGAGGCGGATTCACTCCCCTAGTCCTCCTTACTTGTATTTCATCTCCCTTAAACTCTTGCAAACTTTTAATTTATGCACCTTAATTTCATAGCTTAAAGTGACAACCAACAAATCCTCTATGAACACCCCTATCATTCTAAAAAGACTTTAGACACTTAGGTTGCCATAGATTAGCGCAGTCCCAGTGGTTCGACTTACCCGACTAATAGCCCTATTTTACAATGATTCGTGTTATTGCGAAGGTTGATTTATAATTGTAATCAACTCAACCGATCACTGGACATCATGAAATTTAATTAATTATTTGCATGCTGTCAGTAGATGTGGAATATTTATTTACTTGTTGTTCTATTAAGTTAATTGGATCCGTATAATTGTACCTAAGTATAATTAAATATAATATGCTCAGTTTGTTATCTGATTTATATTATATCATTCCCTGGATTTTAATTGACGCTCTATTGATTACTACTTTGTCATTTATTGGACTGTCTTGTGGACTAATTGAAGTTTAAATTAAATTATTTAAATTGTCAATTACATGGATGTTGTTCTGGATGTTAATTGATGAACCGTCAAATTATGCCATATCAATTATATGGACGTTATGGACTGTATGCACCAGAATGGGATAGTGGCATACTAGGGACGGATTAGTTCAAATTACTAAGTCCTATATACTTTGGAATAAGGGAATGGATTATAAAATTAAATCCTACTTATATTTAAGTCAGATCAACCGAGTAAGTTGAGTGACTAACTGGATTATTTGTTATTTGTGTTTAAGTCAGATCAACTGAATAAGTTGAGTGGCTAACTGGATTAGTTGTTAATTATGTCAGATCAATGAACAATTGAATAACATACTCTGGTTTTAGATGGATTTTAAATATATGATTATGGTACCACGATTTGAGTTTGAGTCTCAGAATCGATGGTTAGGGAGCGTATATGCATTAGGATACATAGCTGGCTATGACGGTTGAGGTGTACCCTGTTAGGTCTAGGTACTCATGCCCACCTTTGATGCGTTTTGCATGTTGCCTTCTATTCAGGTTAAGACCCCCTTTGTAGTCCAGTGAGAGTCCTTTAGTGTGGATATATATATGTATGGACTAAATAGTTATTGTTAAGATATCTAGGATATATCTGCGTATCAGGTCTCTATTTGGATTGTAGTTAGAATATAACTTGTTCGTGGGCCTGACCGACTATCATTTTTCTCAGGTGTTCGACAGTTCCAGCCGTAGAGCTTGACCGTGATGAGCAGAGACAGTCACTCATTCCTCCGACTACGTAGGATTCTTACTTATATTTTAGCTATGGATTTTCTTTTCAGTTATTTAGTTTAAGATGGGATTTTGTTCAGGGGTCCACTAGATGGATTCCTGAATTGTTCTCTTGGAGGTTTTAGATTGTCGGATTTGTTTTAATTATTTAATTTTGAGGATGTAATATTTAAAATTCTTTCAGCTTATTATTTATTCATTAAATTCTTTTGTATTATGTGTTCATTTAAGTATTAATTGTTTGGTATTCCCTCGGGTTTGGGCTTGGGCCTGATCAACCCATGTCTCGGAGTCTAGGGGTATCACAAAAAGTGTGAATTTTGGCTACAAGAGGTGAAGTTTTTGGGGCATGTTGTTTCAGAAGGTAGAGTGTCACTGGATCCATCAAAGATTGAAGCAGTTCTGAATTGGGAACAACCCAAGAGTGTGTTTGAGATCTGGAGTTTTCCTGGCCTAGCGGGTTATTATCGGAGATTTGTGAAAGATTTTTCCCATTTGGCAGTACCTATGACTCGCTTAACCCAGAGAGGGATCAAATTTACGTGGAATGAAGCCTGTGAGTCTTCCTTTCAAGAGTTAAAGACAAGGTTGACTACAGCTCCAGTGCTAGTGATACCTGACCGTGGCCAGGGTTATGTGATTTATTGTGATGCTTCACGTGATGGTTTGTGTTGTGTGCTGATGCAAGATGGTAGAGTAGTGGCTTATGGGTCTCGGCAGTTGAAAACTCACGAGTACAACTACCCTACTCATGACCTAGAGTTAGCGGCAGTCGTGTTTTCTTTGAAATGTTGGAGACAGTATTTGTATAGTGAGAGATTCGAGGTGTTCTCGGAACACAAGAGTCTCAAGTAACTTTTCTCCCAAAAGGACTTGAACAACAGACAGAGGCGATGGGTTGAATTCTTAGAAGATTATAACTTTGATTTGCAATATTATCTGGGTAAGGCAAATGTGGTAGCAGATGCCTTAAGCTGGAAATCTCATGGGGCTTTGGCCAGTTGGCCCATTCAGAAATGGAAAATACTTGAGAATTTGGCAGAGATGGGATTGCAGTGTTTTGATGATGATGTATGCAGCGAGTCAACATTCTTATTTAGTCTTATGACCCAGCTTACTCTTGTCGGATAAGTGATTGAGTCACAGAGACAGGATCCGGATTTGGATGCCATTTACACTTTGATCTTGAGTGATGAGACAGTGAAGGATTGGACTTTACATGTAGACGGAGGTCTACGGTTCAGGGGTTTGTTGGTTGTTCCCATAGATTGTCGTGAGGACGTTCTACGGGATTTTAATACTTCCCTCTTTGCAGTTCACCTAGGTGGTACAAAAATGTATCACAATTTGAAACGCTATTACTGGTGGAATTGAATGAAGAAGGATGTTGCACAGTTTGTAACTAGATGCCTTACCTGTCAATAGGTGAAGGCCGAGCATCAGAGACCAGCCGGTTTGTTGCAACCATTGCCTGTAGTACAGTGGAAATGGGAGCAGATTGCTATGGATTTTGTGACAGGCCTTCCTAAGTCCCGTAGGGGCAATGAAGCCGTATGGGTCATTATTGATAGACTGACCAAGACGGCTCACTTCTTGCCTATTAAGGCAATAGATAATGCAGAGACGGTGTGCTATATGTGAAGGAGATTTTAAGGTTGCATGGAGTTCTAATTGCCATTGTTTCAGATAGGGATGCCAAGTTCACTTCGAAGTTCTAGGAAGGACTTCAAGTAGCGTTTCGTTCAGTGTTACATCTTAGTACGGTATTCCATCCACAGACGGATGACCAGTCGGAGCGTATCATCCAGATCTTGGAGGATTTGCTTTGGGCATGTGTGCTTAATTTGGGAGGTAGTTGGGAGGATCATCTACCACTTATTGAGTTTGCCTACAACAACAGTTACCAGGCGAGCATTGAGATGGCTCCATTCGAGGCATTGTATGGTAGACCTTATAGGTTTCCAGTTTGTTGGACTGAGGTAGGCGAGACAGCCGCCTTAGGACCTGACATAGTACTCGAGACTACTGAAAAGATCAAGCTGATCAAACAGAGGTTGCTCATAGCTCAAAGTCGACAGAAGAGCTATGCGGATAAGAGGAGACGACCGCTATCTTTTGAGGTGGGAGACCATGTTTTTCTATGGGTTTCTCTACGAAAGGGATTGATGAGATTCGGGAAAAGTGGTAAGTTGTCGTGGCGATTCATTGGACCGTTTGAGATTTTGGACCGCATAGGAGAAGTTGCCTACAGACTTGCTTTGCCACCGCAGATGAATAGAGTTCATAATGTTTTTCATGTGTTGATGCTACGGAAGTATGAGCCAGATCTGTCTCACATCCTGAGTTGGGTTGATGTAGATATTGATGAGGATGTCTCCTATGAAGAGGGACCAGTTCAAATTCTTGACACACAGTAGAAGGTGTTAAGGAATAAGATGATATCACTAATGAAAGTTCTTTGGAGATACCACGGAGTTGAGGATTCTACTTGGGAGCTTGAACAGGTTGTTCGCTCCAAGTATCTAGAGTTGTTTTCTCCCACAAGTATGGCTTGATTTTGGGGATGAAATCCTTTTTAAGTTGGGGAGATTGTGATGTTGCCATTTTTCATTTTTTTTCAGAAATTATGTCGTTACTAGGGCATTTTCGTCTTTTGCTGTTTTTTGTACCAGACACTGTAGAGTGTGCCGGTTGTATCTAAGAGTTGTTTGGGGCATTTCATTGAGTTCGGGACTCTTTGAAATGCAAAGGTGGTCATTTTGGCTTTTTTTAGTTTTTCGGGCCAGGCAGTCCCGTGTAGGACCCGCTACCAGAATTGTGGCATACGGGTCTTTTAGTTGGGTCCATTTGCATTCCATGTATTTTATTTAATGTGTTATATAAGGTTGTGAAATTAATTAATGTGTGTATATATATGTGGTGTAAAATGAAAATAAAAGAAAAAAGGAAAAATAAAAGAAAAGTGGTGGGACCCACCATTAAACCATTTAAGGCCATGAGACCACATTTTTGGTCTCATTTTCCTCTTTCCCTCCCGGCACCATCTCTCTCTTTCTTTACTTCTTGCTTTTTCTTTTCTTTTTCACATAAAACTTTAAACTTTGATTACTCCTTCATCATTTGGAGTTTCTTGATGTCATTTGCGGCAAATTAAAAATCACGACGAGATCTACGAGTTGATCGGGGCAATTTCGTGTTTGGTTCACTCTAGGAAACCGAGATCTAGGGCACACAATTTGGGGGTTTTTGCTTAATTTGAGGCAGAGGTCTTTAATTCCCAAATTCTTGTTTCTTTGTGAGTTGTTCATCAATAATTGTTGTTAAATATGCTCAATTTGAGTTGATTGCCTTTAAAATGAGAATATATTGTGTATGAACACCATGATTATATGTATTACTTGACTTGTATGAAGAACATGCTTGAGTGTCAAATTTTCTTGCCTATGATGTTTATTAACTTACTAGAATTATTATAAGGAAGCATGTTGATTTGTGTAATATTAATTTCCCATTCTTATAGTATTAAAAAGGCATGTGATATGCATTCAAAGCATTGTGCATGAAAAAGGGTAAAATGATTTGAAAAGGGTGAAATGGGATTTTGGGGAGAATTTTGATAAAAACGGTTTTGAGAAAACCCGGTCGCCGCGGAGTCACCAAAGGGCTGGTGTGTTAATGCAACCTAGAGAGAACTAGGGGAAACACCCTAGTGTGATTGAGCTATCTGGACCCCAAATGACGCCGCGCGGGTACCAAGGGTTAGGGACAGTAGCCAATCCTTCTTTCGTGTTGCTACGGAGTTACCAACAGACGGGTTATATTAACAGTTTGAAAAATAATGGATTTAGATTTTGGAAAATGGGGAGCAACATACACGGCATCGCATATCATGGCACGACATTGTTTAATTATAAGTTGGAATTAATGTTGTATTCTTTCCCGGTATAGCATGACCCCTATTCTCTATTCTTATTCATTATTTGGATTCACGGGACTACAAGAGGTGTGTCTTAGGCACCACCTACTGAGCAATTTGCTCACCCCATTACATTTAACATTTTTTAGGACTCGGGAAGGAAGTAGTAGACACAGACTCTTCACAAGCATAGGGAGGACTAAGAATATATTTTTGCCGTCTTTTGTATATTTGCTACACTTTTGTAAAGTCTCAAAACCATTGTGAAGTGTATTTATTTTGCAAACCATGGCCATGTATTGTAATTAGAACTCTTGATGGTAATTTGAAGTGAAATAAGACTGTGTAAGTATTTGATGATGAATGGGGAAGGAAAATATATTTTGATCAATTATTGATGCCATCCAATTGTATAATTTTATGTTTTGTTGTCGTGAATTCGGAAATTTATCCCATAGCAGGTTCGGTATAGGTTGAGCATGTATAAAGCATAGCCAAAAATGCATTTCTAGTGAGTTTAGGGTTTAGGGGCCTTTTTTTGGCCAACTGACCCTCACCATCAGCCAATCGAAACCCTAGGTTTGGCTGACCGAACCCCCACAATCAGCCGACCGATAGAATACTGTCAAAAGTCTTGAAAGCATGTAGATTTTTAGATCGTTTCAGCCGACCGATCAAGGGCCATCAACTGGCTGATCCTTCTCTTTCTACCTGTTTCATTTGAACCTCCCTGTAAGGCTGTTTCTTAAAGTATTTTGGACTCCGGATTGACTAGTGGGACGGCTATGGACACAGGAAATGGATGGTATGACCTAGTTGACCTTGAGTTCAGGTAATGACCCGGTTAATGATTCTGACCCATGGGTTCGGATCGTTACATTACTTGTGCATGGAATGTGGTTTTTTGCATTATTTATTTGTGTGTAAGTTTTGAACTTGTTGATTTTGGAAAGCTTGTAAGGATATAAAATATTTGATGGCTAGGGTTTGGCTCTAGTATGGGGGACAAGAGTCTCCCTATGTCATAAGTGCGTACTAGGTAGTACCTTGTGGGTCGTAATTACCCAAAATAACTTGCTTGGTTTAGAGACCACTTGTCATAGTCTTTCCATTACTTGATTTTGCATTAAATTCCAAGATGTTAATCATGGATTAATTATAGCTTGTGATTTGGTGCATGAAATTTCATTTTTGGTTTAGTATACTTGAGCTTGTATACTTATATGCCATGTATGTCAATATTGTATAGTATACTTGTGGATGTATACTTGTATATATATTGCGTTTTCATTTCAATATTGTTTTGTGTATTTATGGATGTATACTTGCTTATATTGAATATTTAGTTTCAATATTATTTAGTATACTTGTGGATGTATACTTTTTTATATTGAGTATTTAGTTTCAATATGTTTTAGTATACTTGTGTCTTGTATACTTATTTCGTGCCTATTTCATTTTATCTTAATATACTTGTGCCTTGTATACTTGATTTACATGTATTTCAATATTAAATGTATACTTGTATATGTATGCTTGTATATTGAATATTTTGTTCCAATATTGTTTAGTATACTTGTAAGTGTATACTTATATGTGGTGTATTGAGTTTCAATATTGCCTTGTATACTTGAGCATGTATACTTGTATATTGTCTTTCATTTCAATTGCTTGTGTAGCTTGAGATGATCCCTTAGTTCACCTTGGAACATAAACGTTAGGAGGAATGATCCCTTGTAATGATCTATATTGAACTTGCTTGATACTTAAAACTTTAGGATATACGCATGCACTTCTTCCTGTGAGTAACTTGTTTACTTACCCTAGTTGTTGGGATATTTTTCAGGTACAGATACCTTAGTTTGGGATGCACAACATCCCTAAGTCACCTTATTTATTTTGGAGTACTTTGATATATTTTAATGAACATACAAGTGTTAACATGTATTGTTTTGCCTTTTTAAGTTGTAATTCATAGTTAGGCTTAAAATGTCACTTTTGCCTTGAAACATGTAGCGTGTACCTAAGTAACTTTTTGGAACTTATTTTCTATGTATAATATGTGGCCAAGGGTCAAACTTTATTTGAAATTACATGTATGCACTTAAAGTGAAAATTTGCCTTTAAAGGGAATTTTATGAAATTAAAGGTTTTGACATGTTGTTTTTGCTTCGGAGTATGCATTGTGTATGCAAATTTACTTTTTAAGGTTCATTTAATATATATGAGGTGTGGCCAAGGGCCAAACACCGCTTTGTTTTCATTTATGCACTTTGGATTTGTAAATTACTTTTGAAGGCAATATTAAGAAATTCGAGGTTTTAGCACGTCCTTTTCAATTCGAGTTGTGCAAAGTGTGCATGAGTACACTCTTTAGTACTATTTTAATATGTTTGACATGTGGCCAAGGGCCAAATGGTCTTTTGAATGCATCTATGTCTGTTGGTTTCAAGTTTTGCTTTTAAATGACTTATTTTGCAAATTTGAGGTTTGATAGGTTATATTTTGTATCGGGGGTATTTTGAGGTCGTGAACCATTCTAGTGAGCTTAAATATCCATATTACGTCTGTGTGCATGTTCATTTTTGCACAAAACCTCATCCTTGGCAAAATGAGCCTCCTATGGACTCATTTTGCATTTTTTTTGTAAAATCTGGTTTGGGGGCATTTTTGGACTTTTTCTTTAAAAAATAAATTTCGGCCTTAACATGGTCACATAGAAAATATAATTTTAAAGGGGGTTTCTTCTTTGTGTTTTTCCAAAAAAATTCATTGAGTGTCCGAAATTAGTAGCAGATCTAGATTTTACTGGTGCGCTCGTTTTTTTCAGGGAAAAGTCTAGTTTAAGGGACATTTTGGGTATTTCACTTGAAAAATAAAAACTTCACTTGAGATGGTCATATAGAAAACATGATTTTGGGGAGGTTACTTCACAACTTTTTTTCACAAATCTATGCAGGCTAGGCTCCTATCAAGAAAGGCTGCAGCGAATGCGCGGTGTGCACCATGGGCATCTATGGTGCCCCCGTCTGGCCAGCCTTGATGCTCCGTTTTCAAATGACCATTTTGCCCCTAGGGTTAAACATTATCATTTTCAACCCTTGCTTCCGCTTACGTTCTCGTTGAGTTCCATGGCCTCATGAAAGGTCGCTTAGGTGTCTTAGGGACGATATACATCCCTAGAGACCTTGCTTATGTTTTCGCTTCTGCATTTTGGATTCATTTTGGATCAATTTTTTGGTCATCACAGGACGCACTGGGTTTGTAAAATTCAGGGTCATCACATGTCTGTTGGTTTTGAGATGCATATTTTCATCCCATAATCAACCAGTGATCACACCTATTCAGTCAAAGGCATCTGTTGTTGACTGATGAAATAATTTTCATTCAAAAATTCTAACAATCTAGACTGAGGAAATGCTAAGGGAAAAAAACAATGGAACACAGCACAGCAGGTCTTGAAACATCACTTGTAATATCCGTGGAACCATATGAGGAATCACATTCAAACTGAACTTTTGAGAAATATTCAGCAACAACATATAAAACTGCTTTACGAAAGTAGTTGGCTTGAGTTTCAAAGGCATTAGACACCTAAAATTCCTGAAGATAATCACCTTAACAATGCCTCTTGTCTGGTCTTTGAACACTGCGCCACCCCCTCCAATCTTTGGGTCTTAAAAAATTTAGTATCCAAATTACATTTGATAAATCCCAGTGGAGGAGGATGCCAACGTGAAAATGAAGCAACATGAGACAAGGGTTAATAAGGCAAAAGATGAGGCGAGTTAGTGATCAAGGTAGCATTTTTTGAATTTAATGAATTATTTGGAGGCTAGATAGGCAATAGTGGAAGCTTCCCATAACTCACCTTTAAAAATAAATTGATTGCGAGATTTCCATATGTACTAATAGCAAAACGAAACAAAACTAAGCAACTGATGAATATCATTCCGATTCTTCCATCGCTCAAGAAGACTAGTCCATCAGTTAGCAAATGAATGAAACCATTCCTCTTAGAAATTAAGCCGAAGCAAAGACAACTTCCATATTAAAATGGATTAACTGCATTGGAAAATCAAATGTTCAATGGATTCTTCACCCTATCTACAATGAGGATACATTGGATCTTAAAGGATTCCGTGATTTATGAGGGCATGGTTGACAGGGATCCCGTACTTACAACATCTTCGAAGGAAGTATTGTATTTTGTGTGCAGTCTTGCAACCCTAAATGCTTTTCGAGAAACCCTGAGCGTAAAAATTTAAGCTTGACTCAGTATTAGAGAATAGTTTGGAGGTTTCTTTAAGCTTGTTAAAGGCTAAACCATAAGCGGATTTAACTGTAAAAATGCCATTTGGGGACAAGTTCCATATTAATCATTTGCTTTGTTAAAGAAGCTAAAGGGACAACAATGAATGGCCTGAACCACTTCAGGAGAGAAAATGCGTTGAAGAATCCCTAGCTTCCAAGATTGCTGATAGGTTATATACTCTATATGAATACTACATAGGTGTTTTCCGCACTGGACCTTAGAATTTAAAATGAGATCAGATATTTGCAGCATAACTCCATCACAAAGGAATCTACTTTTTTGGCCCCTGTGTATCAAAATTGTTATGCCGTCATCTATCCCAAGAGAACCTGCAAATAAAAAAAGAACCAAATAACTTTGTATACCTTCAAGATTTTGATCACTAGCGTACTTTGTCTTAACTAGCTCCAAAGTATACATTCATAAGTAATCTTAAGCTCCAATTTTTTTTTCACTAGCAAAAGAACCATCCATTAAATTGTTGGAACCAAATCTTTTATTGTTTTGCTACATAACATTCAATTATAATTGAAATTTATTTTTTTGAGATTTAATAAATATACAAAAATACAATGAAAATAAATATCAACCTGTAGAAGATGGCTAAAGTCATGATTTTGCTAATAAGGGTTTCTTATTGACATGTAATGTGTTGGATACACCTACTATTATTAAAAAAGAATCATAGAAGTAAGAAATAACATCTTAAATTATTATAGCATAGCAACACTGATTTTTAAATTACTTAGAGTGATTTATCTCAAAAATTGTAATTTGTAACTATCCTATAATACATGCCATTGCAAAGATGAGTTGGAGCAATCTGCTTAACTAAGTGAAAAAATGCACATATGAATCAATACAATTATGAAGTTGATACTATAGACTATAGTAAGTTAAATAAATATATGCAATACTTTTAGTAACTATAATTAAATTATGATAATTGAAACAATAATAAGATATATCTATGTACCTTTTTTTCTTTGTCTCTCATCATTTTCACCAAGTAGCTCTCTTTTTGTTCTTTGAGGCTTATTAACATGCATTGAAATGAAAATTGAATAAATAAAGAATGTAGTATAATTAGATATTAAAAACTAATGCAAGCAATAAAAGTTTTCCAATACCTTTTTTCATTTTTCTCAAAATTCACTTATTCAGATGATGCTTCTGTCGTTGGTGAAATGTATGGGGTGACATTATTCACTAGTCCGGTACTCTGCCACGCCACTCTGACTATCCCAGACTATTAACCCTCTTTGCTTTAGTCCATTGCATTTAGGCCTTTTCTTCGTCATCAAGGAGTAGGAAAGTCATAGTCTTAATATTCCCAGGTCTAGCTCTATAAGCAGGTCTACATGGCTTGTTTAGTCTAGCCTTGAGTAGGAAGAAAAGGTTTAGTTCGTGGAAGGCAATATTATTTTGTCAACTATGATTTCTTCTCGTTTTGAAAGTGGATGACTTTTATCTTGTACCTTTAATGGAGTGAGTAACCTATTGTCAACATTCGAAACTCCATTAATCTTGTTATTACAGTCAATAGTAGTATCAATGAAACTTGATTGATGTGTCCACTCTCACAATTTAAGTCCACGGCAAATAATTTTTCTTTTGTCTCTTTCAATAATTCAATTAGAATTTCACACTTATCATCAAAGTCTCCTCCAAGCTCTTGAAGATCATGAAAAAAAATGGATTCAAATTATTGCTTTGATTCCTTTACTCATTATTGCTAACATTTGAATAAATAATTTTACCAAAAGTGTATCCACACTTGATGTTGTTTTGCTAATGTTATAAAATATAATAAGATGGAACCCCATTCACCTCCCCCCCCCCCCCCCCCTCTTTTCTTTTCTTTTTTTATTTTTTTTAATTTTTTATCATCACAAATATTGTAGTCTTGTGCAAAATCCCTCAAAAGTAAAACAATTGACATAAGTATTGCAATTTACATTCAGTTTGGATGTAAATAACCTAATAATCTACCTCCTTGCTATATATTTCATATTTTCCTATACAGTTTACGTGACTGCAAATTTAGACATTGACCCATCTCTTAATATTTGAAATATTACAACACATTAAACCCCTCAACTCATCATGAAATAACTTAAACACGTCATGGGTGTAAACTTCTTGGAGTTGTACTTAAATAGATAACATAGTTATTGTCAGAATGGAGGTATTAAAAGAAGCAAAAGTTACCTTCATTTCTTTTGCAACCTTACTTTTCAAGGCATTTTCAACAGGTTTAAAAAATTGCTTCAATTTGTTCTTTGAGTGAACATACTCATAAAAAAATCATTCATACTTTCACTTCATTATGTAGTTGACATTCCAGCCTAAAAAAGTAGTATTCACAAATACTGGAATCCAATAACGAGGACCGTCATATAATGACTTCAACCTTGATTATTCTCAAGATTGTATTCATTAATCATTTACATCCAACTTCTTTAAACTCTCTAGTCTTAACCGATTCATATAAAATACTTTTCAAGGTCTTCTTAATTGTTTTATATTTAGAAAGTCTAATAATTTTCATAGGAAGCTTTTGCATGATATGTCAAAGGCATAAACAATGACAAGAATCTGGAAACACTTTTGCAATCGCCACTTGAATAGCCTTACACTAATGTGTAATAATAGTTTTTGGAGCACATTCTTGAATGCATTTTGACCATGACTAAAATAATCATGTATAAGTCTTGATATCCTCCTTAGATAGTAAACCACAACCAAACAACATATAGTGTCCACACCCAACAAACGACATGTCATACCTATTCGCGAGGTAAGTATTGTCAAATGTAATAACCTCTCCAAACAATCCAAATGTAGTGTGACACCTTACATAAGCCCAAAACAGATTTCTTAAACACCCTTTATCATCCATGTTAATCATGTAAAAGAAATTTGAATTCATTTTTTGCATTTAGAAGACATTGTTACAAAGGGCTTCGGCATCTCCAATCCCAAATCGGAGTTATCTTGGTTTTGCAATGTAATTCCTACAATTCTTTTGTTACTAACTTGTTGTAGAATTAGTACTTGTGGCCTGTGGCTTAGCATGATATTTGATATCATTGTCTTGTATAGCTTATATAAGTGTATCTTGTATAGGTATATTGTTCATTTAGAATATCACAATTATTTACCTTGAAAGCTTGTTACTATATTATAACTTATTTAGTACTTGTGGCTTAAGATGGTAACTTGACTTGGTTGTTATATGATATTCTTATTTTATGTATAAATCGCATATTGAAGACTTGACATGTCATATGCCTTTTAGATTTGAAATTCTAGGACATGGTTTGTGTGGCTTCAACCTTACTTGTGCATGAAACGTGGTTTCTTGCATTATTTATTTGTATAAGTTTTGAACTTATTGATTTTGGAAAGCTTGTGAGGATATAAAATATGTGATGGCTAGGGTTTGGCTCCAGTACGGGAGACAAGAGTCTCCCTATGTCATAAGTGCGCATTTGGTAGTACCTTGTGAGTCGTAATTACCCGGAATAAATTGCTTGGTCTAGCGACCACATGTCCTAATCTTTCCACTACTTGATTTCGCATTCAATTCCAAGTTGTTAATCGTGGATTACTTGTAGCTTGTGATTTAGTGCTTACTTCGTGTATTCAAATTACATTTAGTATACTTGAAATTGTATACTTGTTTCGTGTATTTAAACCTCAATTAGTATACTTGAATTTGTATACTTGCTTTGTGTATTTAGATCTCATTTATATACTTGAACTTGTATACTTGCTTTGTGTATTTAAATTCCATCTAGTATAGTTGCATTTCGTATACTTGCTTCTTGTATTTTGATTTAATTTAGTATACTTGTGTCTTGTATACTTCTTTTGTGCCTATTTCGTTTTAGCTTAGTATACTTGTGTCTTGTATACTTGATTTACGTGTATTTCAATATTAATTATATACTTATGTATGTATACTTGTATTAAATATCTTATTCCAATATTGTTTAGTATACTTGTAAGTGTATACTTATATGTGGTGCATTGCGTTTCAATATTGCTTAGTATACTTATGGATGTATGCTTGTATATTGTGTATTTAGTTTCAATATTGCTTGTATACTTAAACATGTATACTTATATATTGTCTCTCATTTCAATTGCTTGTGTATCTTGAGATGATCCCTTAGTTCACCTTGAAACATAGACATTAGGAGGAATGATCCCTTGTAATGATCTGAACTTGCATGACACTTGAAACTTTAGGGTATACACACGCACTTTTTCCTACAAGTAAGTTTTTTACTCACCCTAGTTGTTGGGATATTTTTCAGGTATGGATACCATGGTTTGGGATGCATAACACCCCTTGGTTACCTTGTTTATTTTGGAATACCTTAATGTATTTTCATGGCCATACAAGTGTTAGCATGTGTCGTTTGCTTTGTAAGTTGTAATGCATAGTTAGGCTTAAAATGTCGCTTTTGTCTTGAGACGTGTAATGTGTACCTAAGTACACTTTTTGACACTTATTTTATATGTATGATATTTGGCCAGGGGCCAAATTTCATTTGAAATCACGTGTATGCACTTAGTCTTGAACTTTACCTTTAAAGAGAATATTATGAAAATCAGTGATTTTGATATGTCATTTTGCTTCGGAGTTTGCATCGTGTATGTAAATTTACTTTTTGAGATTCATTTAATATGTATGAGGTGTGGCTAAGGGCCAAACACCACTTTGTTTTCATTTATGCATTTTGGAATCGTATTTTGCTTTTGAAGGTAATATTACGAAACTCAAGGTTTTAGCATGTCATTTTCAATTTGGGTTGTGCAAAGTGTGTACGAGCACACTCTTTAGGACTCTTTTAATATGTATGACATGTTGCCAGGGGCCAAACGGTCTTTTGAATGTATCTATGTTTGTTAGTTTCAAGTTTTGCTTTTAAATGACATTTTTTGCAAATTTGAGGTTTGATAGGTCATATTTTGCATCGGGGGTATTTTAAGGTCATAGACCATTCTAGCACGCTTAAATATCCATTTTACATTTGCGTGCATGTTCGCTTTTGCACAAAACCTCATCCTTGGTGAAATGAACCTCCTATGGACTCATTTTACACTTTTTTTGTAAAATCTGGTTTAGGGGCATTTTAGGGTTTTCCTTTTGAAAAATAAATTCCGTCCTTAACATGGTTACTCAAAAAATGTGATTTTAGGGGAGTTTACTTCATAACCTTTTTCCAGAAAATGTCGTCTTGGTCTCGAAAACCCCACGTCAATTATTTTCTTGTTTTCTACTATTTTTCCACTATCTAGTTTGGTGGAACCGGTTTAGAGGGGTTGAACCGGTTTCTTGGGTCTAACATGGGCCCTCTGCCCATGTTGAACCCATTCAGGGGTGCTGAACCGGTTCATGTTCCCCAGAACCTTTTTCTGCAAGTTCAGCTTTGGTCTTCCAACTTCAAACTGTCATAACTCTTTTGTTTTAACTCCGATTTAGTCCGTTCTTGAGTCTAAACGAACCGCGTCGAAGTAAGTTTTCCAATGGTACTAATTTCAGCTTTATATTTTACTCTGAGATATTCTTATTTTAGTGAGAGAGTGTCAGAATTTGGTTCAAACCGGGATAGGGTTCTTTTGGGTTTTCTCTTCCTTTAACCTTGGGACTTTGTGTGAGGTTAAAAAAGGATTTTTTGGACTTTTTTTTTTTATCTCATTTGACTCGATGTAAGTTAAATTCACTCCACTTAAGGTAAAATGACCATTTTACCCTTGGTCCTTTTCTTATAGGGTTTTGGTACCCTTGTCTTCGTTTTGGTTCCGTTAAGTCTCGAGACTCCTCAGGAAGCCACTCTTGTGTCTTAGGGATGACATACATCTCTAGATTTGCTTATGTCTTCGCTTCCGCATTTCGGATCGGTTATCAGGTTAACTTTCGAGTCATCATAGGATGCGTTGTGTTTGTAAAACCAGGGCCATCACAACTCTGATATCATCAAAGCCATATCTAACAATGGCACAATCTATATGAGACTAAACTTATTAGCCAGCCCACACATTCCATCACATATACACTTTTAATCTATCATAGCCATATCTAGCAATAGCAACGTATTATATAGAATTAAGCTTATTAGCTATCTCAAAATTTCCATCACATATATACATTAATTCCCAGCTTGACCAAATCTAACAATGGTAAATTATATAAATACTGTTATAGATCATGTTTGTAGATCATAAGTACATTAGCATTTATGATTAAAATTATAAATCAAGTTTATACATTTAATTTCACAAATTAAAAATCATAAAAGATTAATTCAAAACTTTATAGTTAATCCAATCTTTTCCATCAAATCCCGAATCGCAAGAGTATAATTCAATTTCATGCATTTAAAGCTTAAGGCGCTGTTCTCGAAGCTTAAGAACATGCTTGGGACCTATTAAAATCAATTCGGAGTCATTTGGAATAATTTTGGTGAAATCAGGTCCCAGAACCCGAGCACAACCCAGTGCTTGAGCACTACTTCACGGAACAACCCAGTGCTCGAGCACTAGTTCATGAACCCAGTTTGGCAGGTTTGTTTTAAGTCTAAAAATCCATCATTACGGGGGTTAAATCATGCATCCATGTCCCAATTGATTCCCATAATACATATACGACATACATACATGTTTTAAGCAATTAAAATCAAAGTTTAAGACATTAATTTGCAAGATAAAGCATTATATATACATACACACACATATACAATCAATTACAGACCAGATTATAACAATTAATTCGAATTAAAATCATTGTAGTTAATCCCTAAAGTCCAGCAAAAGATAAAAATTTTATAGGTACAAAGGGGATGAGTAGAATAAGATTTTGTCTTATGATTTTCGGATTGAAATCAAATTCCAAGTTTTTGTCTTCTTCCCCAACTCTGGCGACTTTTAGATTGCCGTCGTTCTTCCTCCTAGGTTCGATTTCTACTCGAGCACAACCTCTTTCTTCCTCCCTTGGTCTTTGTTTAATTCACTCTCTCAAACCCTCACAAAACCCTCTCTTTGTTTGCATATACTAAAAACCCTTCCTCCAATAATTATATACATACATATATATATATATAATACCCAATAGACTAACATATAAATAACCCTAGTCCTAATATTACTTGGACTAACAAATAATTTATATAATTATATAATACACATAATTAATATATATATATATATACACACACACATATAGAATTATATGGACACACACACACACACATGGGCCAATAGTCTTCCACCCAACTAGGCCTTTAAATCATCTAGGGCTTTCTTCTTCAAAGCCCAAACTCATAGTCCATTTACTTAGCCCAACTAATTTAAAACTAAAATAAAATAACACAAATAATCAAATAAACCAACTAATAATTAATTAAATACACAAACACAAACAAGAACAAGTATTGGCAATAGAACACCTCACAAACATCTCATAATTAAATATTTTTTACCACACAATTAATTAAATAAATAACAAATAAAATATCTACAATTAAATCATCAAATCAAATAAACAATTAACCACATAAATAATAACAATTAACAAATAAAAGCATATAAATTAAATAAAACTAATAAAATAAAATAAAATGAATGCTTCAAAAATTACGGGTATTACATTCTTCCCCCCTACAAAGGAATTTCGTCCTCAGAATTCACTACATGCCTTACTTAAATAACTCTGGAAACTTTGAACAGATTTTATCTTCCCGTTCCTAAGTGGACTTGGCCACATTATGATGGCTCCACTGAACACGCACAGAAGGAATAACCTTGGTGCAAACCACCTGATTCCTATGATTAAGAATACGATAAGGTGGCTCTACATATGTCGCATTCGGTTGCAACTCTATCTCGCCAACATCTATATGCTGATAACGATCCTTATTTTGTAGAAATTTTCGCAACATGGACACATGAAAAACATTATGGACATGATATAAATGGTCCAGTAATGCCAACCGATAAGCTACGACTCCCACACAATCTATAATCATAAATGAACCTATAAAACATGGTGACAACTTCCTTTTTTTCCCAAAATGAATTACTCCCTTCATAGGAGACACTTTAAGCAACACTTGATCCCTAACCAGAAACTCCAATACATAAGTCCGACGGTCTGCATAACTCTTATGTCTACTTTAGGCAGTGCGCATGTGATCTCAAATAAGAGCAATCTTCTCAGAGGTATTCTTAATAAATTCAGGACTCAAAAATCTGCTTTTACCAACCTCTAGCCAACAAACAGGATATCTACATGGTCTGCCATACAATGCCTTAAAATGTGCGATACTAATAGTTTTTGAATAACTATTGTTATAAGTAAACTCTGCAAGTGGCAAGTAATTGATGAGCACTGAAAAGTGCGCATTTAAACCCTTTAAGCTTAGGTATTCTAGAACCTTTATCTATCTTATTTTCCCGCTTTAGATTGATTTTGTATTATTTTCATTTTCAGGTACTTATCCCTAAAATAAGCTAACTCAGCTAAATAAGAGTATAATTGAAGCAATCTTGGGATGAATCAAAGAAAAGAGCAAAGTAGGAGCAAAAGGAAGTAAGTGGTGGAAATTCAGCAAGTTCGATCGATCTCATAAAATATTCAATCGATCGAAAGTTCAACGATCTCAGCATTTCAAGATGGATCAAAGCTCTTTTGTCTTTATCCAAAGATTCCACAAAGTTTGATCAATCCAACTTTCTTCTGATCGATCGAAAAGATTCCATCTTATCCAGTTGTACCACCCTACCTACCACATTTGTCTCTTTCCCAAAAATATCTTCAAAATATCTCAGATTTGTCTTTATCCAAAAAGGCGCCGCCATAGAGGATCAATCCAGCTTAAACTCGATAGATCTCAGCCATGTTCGATCAATCTCATCACAAGTTTGATCGATCGAACTTCCAAAAACCCGAGAAAATCCAATTTCCAGCTCATTAAAAGTTGTCTCATATCCAATCATTGGAAGGAATATTGGTGTATGAGCCCAGCTCATTAGGGGTGATATTTAACCTACCTATATAAAGAATATGAGCCATTCTTGACATATAGTAGATATATACACTAGAGACACAATTTTCATATTCTTAGTGAGGAAGAAAATAAAGGAGGAGGTTAGAGACACAAGCTTGGAGTTCTTCCATCAACCAAGAAGAGGAGCAATCTCTACCATGGAGTTAGCCCTTGAGGGTTGGAGGACACCATCCATGAGTAACTAGACATCCTCTTGGGGCTAGAGTTAACCCTAAGCATGCTTTCTACATCTTGATTTATGTATTTTTTAGGGGATTTGTATTGTGATAGATGTTTTGACATATTTATATACATAGTTCTTGTTTATTCAATGATTTATGTGGTTTAATGCTTCCAATTGATCATTTCATTCTATCCATATGTCTATATATGCTAGAATAGAGTCCATATGTTTTTTCTCTATTTCTTGTGTTATTGATACATGTCTATGTGTATTAATGCTATAGATCTAGAGATTGTCAAGACATAGTACTTAATGGAATGCTCTTGTGGTTTATTTGATGGTTCATACTCATTTCTTGATGGATTGTGCCTCTCCCTTCGTTTAATTAGTTTAATTTCATGTCATTAGCTTAATTGTAGTGTAGTTGTAGTTTAGATGTTGTTTAATGTTCTATACTTATGAAAGCAAGTAGCAAATATCTCTAACCTTGTGATGTGTTTGGATTGTGAGCTTAAAGAAATGATTAATGACTTAGCTTGATATATTGTGCTATCTACCATGTTGCTTAGACAATATATGCTTAATTTGTCATCCATGCTTGTTGAAATAACCCCACACACAAACTATTGTTGTAATACATGTTTTCCCCTTCATTAATCATTCGTTAAGGGTGTAGAAAAGTTATGCTTAGTGGTGACCTCTAAATCCCAAGATCTCTCTCTTATTTTCTCTCCATTATATTTAATTGTTTACTTTAGTTTAAATTGCATCTTAGTGTAATTCAACCACCAACCAATCTTTTGATCACTCGACCTACTAACCCTAATCTCGATTCCATAACCTAATACGACCCACCAATCCATTGGGACGATCCCTACTCACCCTAACTATATTTTTAGTGAAATGTAGTAGTGGCAATTTCTAAATATAAAACTTGGCCACATTCATCATAGTTCAACACCACTATATTTTTGCACAAGCTTTGGTTGTTGCCAACGACCACACCAACTTTTTGGCACCGTTGCCGGGGATTGATTGAAGGCAACGTCGTATTTGTCGAATCAATTAGGAATTAGTACTCTTTTGATCGTGTCTTTACTTTGTTTTCATTTTCATTCTGGTTACTTATTGTATTGGTTCTTGTTTGACTAGGTGCATTGAGCTAGAAGGTGAGCAAAGGAGCATTTCAAGCAAGGAGCTAAGCAAAAGTAATGAAAAAGCTAAAATCTAAAATTTTTGCAAGGCTAAGATTAGAAATTGAATTGAAGTGCTAAATGACCCTTTATGAGCTCTTTCTTAACTCAATCTCTAGTTAAATCGTCGGTCCGCGTGGAGGCTTGTATTTCAATTCTTAGATAAATCATGAGCCCATGTGGAGGCAAATTACTTTTCTTTACATATTGTTGATTGCATGGGAGTATGGGATCATTGTATGTGGAGGAAGTTTGTTGGTTGTTGATTTGTTGCGAAGGTGAAGTGATTGTTCATTACTTGTTGCTTGTTGTACATGCATGGTCGTAGATCATTGAAACTTACTCTTATCCCTCTTAATTTTCATTTTGAATCCGTTGTTCGAAAGCCTAAGGGAAGAGGAAGTTCTTGTCAATCCATTTCATCAATTGAACGACATAATGAGGACCATGTGGAGGACCTTAGTCACATAGACCAACAAAGCATCCTCCACCCCAATGTGTATCATGATAACATGCAAGTACTATTAGGCATGCCGAGACCATTCATTCAACCACCATAACAACAAGGCCAAGTTCCATTGGGAATGCCAAGGCCAATCTATGCTCCACCACCTCCCATCATTCAAGGCAATCAAGGTGCCCATGTTGCACCTTCAATTGTTAATCCTCCCCTTGCTTTAAGAAATCACTTTGTGCCTAATGAATACAATGCACCCATATGCATTCAATTGCCACCATTTAGAGCACACCACTATGAAATCAAACCACAAACCATTTAAATGCTTCCTAACTATCATGGACTTCCTAGTGAAGAACCTTACAAGCATTTGGATGAGTTTCTTGAAGTATGTTCCACGGTGAGATACACGGACATGCCAGAAGAGGTCTTAAGGCTTAAACTTTTTCCATTCACCCTTAAAGACAAGGCAAAATGTTGGTTTAACAATCTTAGGCCTTTTTCAATAACTTCTTGGGCAGAAATGCAACAAGAGTTCTTGAAGAAGTACTATCCAGTTTCTAAGACCAATGCCATGAGAACCTCAATTCTAGAGTTTTCACACTGGGATGGGGAAACTTTCCATGAGGTATGGGAAAGATTCAATGAATTGCTTAGGAAGTGTCCACATCATGACATGCCCAAATGGCAATTAGGTCAATATTTCTTTGAGAGCTTATCCGACAATTATAAGGGCATGGTTAATGCTTCCATAGGTGGCTCTTACATTGATAGGCATGAGGATGACGTGTGGCGTCTTTATAAAAGCATGAGTGAAAATTCTTTGCAAAAAACTTTATCTTCCAAGAATAATAGGAATTCAAGTGGAAGGAAGAATGTTGGCTTACATCAAGTTGACCATTCCAATGAAATAGCCGCCGAGATGAAATCCTTATCTCAAAGGTTTGATCAATTCTTAATCAACCAAAACTCGGCAAATCAAGTATCTTCCATCCCTAACCATTCCCATCATGTATCCAATGAGACATGTATGACTTGTTTAAGTGTTTTACATTCTACTTCCAATTGTCCCCATGGACATGTACAAAATGAGCATCATGAACAAGTCAATGCAACTTTTGTTAATCAAGGGAACAATCCTTATGGCAATCACTATAATCGTAGTTGGAGGAATCACCCGAATTTCTCTTGGAGAAACCAAGGGGAAGGCTCAAACCCTCCCCAAGGTGGTTTCCGAGGGAAGTATGTTCCACCTCCGATGCAAAGCCAAGGTTCCCAAGGTTTTAGATCATCATTTCAATCACAAGGAAATCAATTTGCTAATTCTCATTTTCCTAATCAACCATCATATTCTCAAGGAAATGCTAGGAGTCCCGCTTTTGAAGAGAAAGTTTTGACCGCTCTAAGCACTCTAGAGGCGAACACTCAATTGTTTCATTCTCATTCTCAACCCATTGCTAAGCTAAAAACCCAAGTAGGGCAAATAGCTAGTACTTTAAATGCTAGAGAGTAAGGGAAAATGCCTTTGAATGCCTTACCCAAGCAACAATATGTTGTGGAGACTCATTCATCATCGGAAGGTCACACAATAGAGTATGTCAATATGGTGACTACCTTAAGAAGTAGGAAGATTATGGACAACCAAATGGGCATGTCCAATGAAGAGAGTGAACCAGTGCAACCCAAAGTTGACACCCGTCCCGTTTCTCATCCTATTCCTCCTTCATTGCATATGCATGATCTTTCAAATGAGAATATCTTGAAAAGTGATTTGAAAAGTGATTTTGAAAAGAAAAATTTGCAAACTGATTTCAAAACTTCTTGTGTTGAAGAGACTTCAAAGAAAATTTCTGAAATTTTTTTTGAGCCAAGAGCACCATTTCCGGATGCCTTAAGAGGATCCATTTCAATTGACAAGCAAAAGGCCAAAACAAATGAAATTATGGATGTGTTTAGGCAAGTGAAAGTCAATCTTCCACTTTTGGATGCAATCAAGCAAATTCCGGCTTATACCAAGTTTTTGAAAGACTTATGCACCCAAAAGAGGAAGAACAAAAGCCAAGTACCTAGGAAAGTGGTCTTAACCGAGCAAGTAAGCTCAATTTTGCAGCATAACACTCTTCCAAAGTTCAAAGACCCCGGTTCACCTACCACTTCATGCATCATTGGAGATTATATCATTAATCAGCCTCTTTAAGACTTAGGAGCAAGTGTTAATCTTCTTCCATACTCGGTATATATCAAATTAGGCTTAGGAGACTTGAAACCGACATCGGTGGTTTTGCAACCTGCCGACCGATCCATCAAAAAGCCTAGGGGTATCATTGAGGACGTATTGATTAAGATTGATAAATTATTCTTCCCCGTTGATTTCGTTGTCATTGACATGGAACCGGTCCCGAATCTTACGAGCTAAATTCCCGTTATCCTTGGCCGTCCTTTCTTGGCAACCTCATATGCCAACATTAATTGTAGGACGGGGATAATGAAGATCTCATTTGGCCACATGAAGGTAAAATTGAATATCTTCAATCCGACCCCCAATTCATTTGACAAGCATGAAGAAGTGAATGCTGTAAAGAAATATCATGACCAATAATGTGAAGGAATAGAGTCTTTGTGTGAAACCAAAATTCCAAAAAGTTCATCTTCAACCCTGAATTCCAAGAAAGTTGTTTCAAACACTTGTTTTGAAAGGGCATGGAAGCCCAAAGATCATTTTGACCAAGAACCAAAAATTTCTTTTGAGCCTAATCCAACAAGTTCTCTAGGGAACCATTTGTTGGGTGGAGTTCAAAACACTTATCACCCCATCAAAGAGGGAATGCACTCCAAGATGTTTGACCCGGGCTAAAAGACCCCAACGTCTTGCTAGAGACGTTAAAGACTAGTACATTTCGTAGGGTGTCACAACCCTATTCCTCCCTCATTTCTATTTTAAATTTCATTTCTTGCGAAATCTAGATATTTGCTTTAGGTTCATGTGCATTGCTAGGAACTGTGATTAGGATTGTATGCACTTTCATGTTAGAAATGAGCATTTTGCATAAGTTCGATCGATCTCCAAGGAGGTTCGATTGATCGAATTACATACCTGCATCTACCTGCATCCAATCACCTCTCTGTCTAATCGTTCAAAGAAATCCTGCATATTTCAGCTCTCTGTCCCATCGTTCGAACTTGTTCCTAGATCAATCTTTAGTTCTTCGATCAATCCAACTTCATCTTGGATCGATCTGCAGTCTCAACACTTAGAAATTTTTTAAACCTGCATTCTGTCCCATCGATTGAATATGTCTGCAAGTTTTTGCATGTTCGATCGATCGGAGTTTATCTGAGATCGATCTTGGAGAGATCGATCTCTGTTATTTGATTTACTGTTTTAAGTTTGATTTTTTGTTTTGAATTTTAAATTTAAAATAATAAATTATTTATATTTTATTTTGTTTTATATTCCAAAAAATATTTTTAAATTTTTGTTTATTAAAAAAAAAAAAAAAAAGCAAAGCTTCAAAACAATTTTGTCTTTTAGTAAAGAAAGATCGATCACAGTTCGATCGATCTGAGATTTCAGTTCAATCGATCGAACTGGTAACAGAATATTTTTAAAAATCAAACCTAAGGTTGTTAGATCAATACCACAGATCGATCTAACACCCTCACATTCGTCCCTCGCCGCTGCAACTCACTTCCCCACCTCCGGCGAACCCTCTGGCGAGTCCACCTCATCTCGAATCTCTCTCCCTCATCTCGGACCTCGGATCTCATCTCCCTTTCATCTCATCTCTCGGTTTTGGGTAAGATCCAAGATCCCTCTTTTGATGCAAGATTATTCTCCATGAATTCATGCTTTATATGTTAGATCTAAGGTGTTTTGATGATGAATCTTGCCATTGATGAAGCTTGAAGCTATGTATATATGTGTATATATATGTATATATAAGTTTTATATTTTTTTATTTTAATTTCAATTTTGGGGGTCACGGGCCATGGAAAGTGACCAAATATGTTGATTTGTTGTGTAGAGGGGCCCACAAGCTTGTTTGTGAGGCCCCCGTGCCATCCACGTTACAGATCCGTGACTTTTTGAATTTCACCTCACAGTTCGATCAATAGAACTTTTTCTCAGATCGATCTGTAACAGATCAATCTCACTTATTCACGATTGATCGAACTTGCATTGATCTCACATTTTTGTGATCCATCGAACTTCACAGATATGCAACACACATTTCACACACCATCTCTTATGTTTCATGCTACCTCATACATGTCCAATGCCTGTGTTTTCCACATTGGATGCATTCTATACTTATACTGTCTAGCATGCTTCACATCATGTCACTCATTTCTTGTCACTTGCATAGATTCATGTTCCTTATCTATTTTGTCTATCTTATTTGACATACATGATTCTATCAACTATGCTTTAATTCTTTATACCAGCACTGACTTCCTTTTTTAGTTTTCTTTTATTTTGCAAGCCATGGCTAGGGTAAAGACTGTTGCTCGTGGACATTATCACCACGAGGCCCTCATATGCAGATATGGCCGTTGAACTCACAGGTCACTATGCAGGTGGCGAGACTTTCGCCACTCAGACTTATCTACCAGACGACGTGTGGTTCTTCGATTCAGTGCTATACCAAAATATTTTTATGGCCAGCCACAAGATACAGAGGCATGGTAACTTTCTGATAGCTTTATACGTCTTTTATACAGGGCACTGGCTATCCATTCATGCGCTCATATGGAGTGTTATGATGAAGCTGTATGTTGACCATATTAGCAAGGCCAAGCCCAAACAGGCTAAGTATCTCCCATTCGGCCATCTCATCACACAGATTCTGAGAGACCAGCGCTATCCCTTCTAACCACGGGAGCGTACTGAGTCTAGGGCCTGCTCATTCAAGAAGAAAGATTGGGATAAGAGCTACCAGGCTCTTATCAAGAGTCTATAGGACAATGTTGTGGAGGCAGCTGAGGAGCTAGAGAGAGAGGAGTTGGAGCAGGCAGCGGCAGCAGTAGCAGAGCAGGCAGCGGACGATATACCAGTCGATCTGACTGCCATGCACATGGATATTGACTTAGAGTAGCCCGTAGAGGACCCAGAGCATCACTCTCCTGCTAGGTTACCCGTTCATGATGAGAAGCAAGCTCAGGATCATTATTCTCCCGCTACAGCAGCACCTGAGGCTCCAGTTCAAATACCCAGCTTCGGAGAGCGTCTTCAGACTCTGGAGGATGGCATGGTTTCCATCCGGGCTGATATTGCTTCACTCCGTACGGATGTCATAGCTGCATTACGTGATCTATCCAGAAACATCCGCGAAGCACCCCCTGCCCGTCCTTCTTCCTCCACTTAATATTTCCATATCTTCTTCTCCTATTATATATCTGTGATATCTGTCATATTTTTTATACTATTTTATACTTGCGACCAGTCTGTTGGCCTAGACACTGGATGTACTGTACTATACTTTATTTCTCTTTTATATATACTTTGTTTATGGATGTCATATATACGTATTGATATATCTGTCTGTGATTGACTCCATCAAGTGCATCCTAGTGACTTCAGTGAGAGAGAGTACTGCCCGAATTTTTTCAGGACCACCCTTTTTCCCCTCTCCTTACTTCAATTTCCTATCCCATTTACACTTGCTTGTCCACTGTGCACTATTATTATCCCCTTTGTTGTCTAATAAACTTTTATCTAGTGCCATCTTTTTAGGACCACAATTAATCCCAAGTTTGGGGTGGGGGGGGGGGGGGGCTATGCCACCTACTGGATACTTGTGTCCCGGCCATTCTTTGCTTAGCTGCACTGGTATACTCTTTCCTTTGTTCTCTTTGCACATTAAGGACATTGTGCCATTTAAGTTTGGGGGGGTGGTAATGGTGTTAATTACAGTATTTGCTTTCAATTCAAAATTTTGAGCATGAATTGTGTATTTGAGAAATTTTCTATAATTGGTCCATAACTAGCTATGATCTTGATCTTTTGAGGACTATATGCTTAAAATTTAAAAATTGCTTGACTTGAGAGTCCAATACTCCTTGTATGCCTTGTGGATGCCATTTAGGAGTAAATTTTTCAAAAAAATTGATATCTTGCTTGCACTTGTCGTCCACATTATCCTGATTTTGTGATTGTTTTGAGATTTACTCTAGTATTCTACGCTAGCACAGGCGCACACTAGCATTCATTTGTGGGGTATATGTTTTGTTGATAATTGAATTGATTATATCACAATTGAGCTAGTAGTGCATTGAAAGTTTTCATTTTGATAAAGGTGGATAACAACCCCTTTTCACTAAGTAGCCGAGATTCTAGTCTCCTCAAGCACTGAACTTCTCGCACCGAAAGGTGGAGGGCCCAAACTCTAAGTTAATAAATGAACTTGAAAAAAATAAATAAATAAATAAATAAAGTTGCAAAAACACTAAAAAATGACTTCTCCCAAAAGGAGAGAAGTGAGAAATGATTAGATGGAGATTGTCTTGAGCTTGTAAGTCCTTAGGGGTGTTTGAACACCTAGTGCCCTAAAGCCGTCTGATTTGGGAGTCATTAACCTAACGTTCGACCTTATGGATCGCTAGAAAGCTTAATAGATCAACACATTACACCATACTTCCATCTTTGATCCTAAAAAAAATAAAAAATAAAAATAAAAATAAAAAATCGAGTGAAAAGAATAAGCGCACCTAGAACAATAAAGCTTTAATAAAAGGTCCACTTTTTGTCTTGGTGATCGATACTAGATTTGTGTGCTAGTTTGAGGGTAAGGATGTGATCATTTCTTTAGTTGGCTAAGATAGCAACATACTTAGTGCCGGTCCACTCAAAAAAGATTCTAGAGTTGTTTTGATTTTCATGATCATTTTCTTAATGTGTAAAGGACCATACTTGCTTGCTTGATGTTAAAAGTTTGGGAGATTGCTTGGAAATGGTTGAAAAATTACATACTTGAGGTAGTTTCCTCCCAATTCTCGTTTGCAATATTGGTATCTCTTTAGTGAGAATAAGCTTAATGTTTGTGGGCATCATTTCTAGAAGCCCTCACGAGACTTCACTCGTCCACTAGGGGAACCTAGGGGTTTAAAAGGCTTATTGCATATGCTAAATGTAATCGTGTTCCCTACGAAAGTGGCGTTATCCATTTATTGCTTTCTAGTTCATAGTTGTATAGTTGTTCATTTCATTCCTTTACTTTCTAGTTCATTGTTAGAGACTAGCAATATTTAAGTTTGGAGGTGTGATGAGCGCTGAACAGTGCGCATTTAAACCCTTTAAACTTAGGTATTCTAGAACCTTTATCTATCTTATTTTTCCGTTTTAGATTGATTTTGTATTATTTCCATTTTTAGGTACTTATCCCCAAAATAAGCTAACTCAACTAAATAAGAGCATAATTGAAGCAATTTTGAGATGAATCAAAGAAAGGAGCAAAGTAGGAGCAAAAGGAAACAAGTGGTGGAAATTCAGCAAGTTTGATCGATCTCATAAAATATTTGATCGATCAAAAGTTCATTGATCTCAGCATTTCAAGATGGATCCAAGCTTTTTTGTCCTTATCCAAAGATCCCATAAAGTTCGATCGATTCAACTTTCTTCCGATCGATCGAAAAGATTCCATCTTATCCAGTTGTACCACCCTACCTACCACATTTGTCTCTTTCCCAAAAATATCTTCAAAATATCTCAGATTTGTCTTTATCCAAAAAGGCGCCGCTATAAAGGATCTATCCAGCTTAAATTCGATAAATCTCAGCCATGTTCGATCGATCTTACCACAAGTTCGATTAATCAAACTTCCCAAAGCCCGAGAAAATCTAATTTCCAGCTCATTAAAAGTTGTCTCATATCCAATCATTGGAAGGAATATTAGTGTACGAGCCCAACTCATTGGGGGTGATATTTAACCTACCTATAAATATGAGCCATTCTTGATATATAGTAGATACATACACTAGAGACACAATTTCCATATTCTTAGTGAGGAAGAAAAGAAAGGAGGAGGCTAGAGACACAAGCTTGAAGTTCTTCCATCAACTAAGAAGAGGAGCAATCTCTACCATAGAGTTAGCCCTTGAGGGTTGGAGGACACCATCTATGAGTGGCTAAACATCCTCTTGGGGCTAGAGTTAGCCCTAAGCATGCTTTCTACATCTTGATTTATGTATTTTTGAGGAGATTTATATTGTGATAGATGTTTTGATATATTTATATACATAGATCTTGTTTATTCAATGATTTGTATGGTTTAATGCTTCCAATTGATCATTTCATTCTATCCATATGTCTATGTATACTAGAATAGATGTTCATGTGTTTATCTCTATTTCTTGTGTTATTGATACATGTCTATGTGTATTAATGCTATAGATCTAGAGATTGTCAAGACATAGTGCTTAATGGAATGCTTTTGTGGTTTATTTGATGGTTCATACTCATTTCTTAATGGATTGTGCCTCTCCCTTAGTTTAATTAGTTTAATTTCATGTCATTAGCTTAATTGTAGTGTAGTTGTAGTTTAAATGTTAAATGGGAGGACAATCCATGCTTGTTGTTTGATGTTCCATACTTATAAAAGCAAGTAGCATATATCTCTAACCTTGTAATGTGTTTGGATTGTGAGCTTAAAGAAAGGATTAATGGCTTAGTTTGATATATTGTGCTATCCACCATGTTGCTTAGACAATATATGCTTAATTTGTCATACATGCTTGTTGAAGCAACCACACACACACACTATTGTTGCAATACATGTTTTCCCCCTCATTAATCATTCATTAATGGTGTAGAAAAGTTATACTTAGTGGTGACCTCTAAATCCCAAGATATCTCTCTTATTTTCTCTTAATTACATTTAATTGTTTACTTTAGTTTAAATTACATCTTAGTGTAATTCAACCACCAACCAATCTTTTAATCACTCGACCTACTAACCCTAATCTTGATTCCACAACCTAATATGACCCACCAATCCCTTGGGACGATCCCTACTCGCCTTAACTATATTTTTAGTGAAAGGTAGTAGTGGCAATTTCTAAATGTAAAACTTGGCCACATTCATCATAGTTCAACACCACTATCTTTTTGCATAAGCTTTGGTTGTTGCCGACGACCACACCAGTAATCCTCCCAATTGCCCTTAAAATTAAGTACATATGCTCTAAGTATATCCTCCTTAATATGAATAATCCTCTCAGTCTGTCCATCTGTCTGTAGATGATAAACAATATTAAGATGCAACTTTGTACTAAAAGCTTGCTGAAAACTCTCCCAAAATCCTAATAAAAAATTCGGATCTCTATCCAATATGATGGACAACTGTATGTCATGAAGCTTCACAATCTCTACAATATAAAGCTTTGCCAACTGTTTTGAAGTGAAATCAATGCGAATAGGCAATAAATGAGCGAACTTGGCCAATCTATCAACAATGACCCAAATGGAATTGTGATTCATATCAGAATTAGGCAATCCCACAAGCAAGTGCATGGAAGTACTCTCCCATTTCCACTCCGGTATAGGTAATAGCTGTAAATATCTTGGTGGTATCTGATGATCAATCTTAACCATTTGGTAAGTACTACAATTAGAGACAAAGATAGTTATATCTCTCTTCATGCCTGCCCACCAAAACTATCGCTTCATATCCTGATACATCTTATCTCCATCTTGATGAATAAAAAACTGAGAATTGTGAACCTTACTCATCACATCTTTCCTCAAATCATCAACAGAGGTGATAAATGCTCAAATGTGACACATTTTAGCACCTAAGCTTGGGTATTTTAGTTCATTCATCTATTTTACTTTCATGTTTTAGATACTTATTTGTGTTTTTGCCTATTTTAGGTTAATAAAGTTCAAACAGGCTAACAAGAGCCATTTAGCTTATTTTGGAGCTAAGGAACAAAGTTGGAAAAAACCCAAGAAACATACACCAGGGGAACTTCGATCGATCGAAGGGAAATCCCGATCGATCGAAGAGGTCTACAATCGATCGAAATAAAGCGGTGCTAACTCAGCTAATTAGATAAAGTCTGGAAGATATTTTCGAGCCACGTCAGCTTCGATCGATTGAAGCCAAGTGTTTGATCGATCGAACATCTTCGATAGATCGAAATGCCTGCTAGTAGTGAGCTGTCTAATTCCCGAGCGCGCCGATTTCTACCTAACTTGTATAGCTGCGAATTTCCTCCAATGATAGGCTGTAATTCTGACTTGATCCTTACTAAAAGGAGTATGTAATTGATTTATTGAACATCATTGTAGAGACAATCATAGGGATATTACCAATTATGGAAAAATAATTTTTCCTCTCTTTAGAACTAAGGTTTTTGGGAAGAAAGTAAGGATGAAGATAATGATGCCAACCTCTAAGCTAGCCCTTGACGGTTCCATGTCCACTACAATGAGTGGCTAAATCCTTCTCTTGGGGCTAGAGATAGCCTATAGACTTGCTTCTCAAACCTAGGTTTTATGTATTTTTGGGGATTTTAGTTGTAATAGATGTTTTGACCATGAAAAAATATAGATTTTGTGATTTCTACTTGATTTGTATGGATTAATGCTTTCAATTGATCATTTGGCTCTAATCATATATCTATGTATGCTAGAATTGATGTTCATGTTTTTATCTCTAGATTTAATAAAATTAATGCATGTCTATGTGTGTTGATGATGTTGATCTAGTGATGGTCAAGGTATGGTGCTTAATGTAACACTCTTGTGATTTATTTGATGGTTCACACTTATTTCTTGATATATTGTATCACATCTCTAGTTTAATTAGTTTAATTTCATGTCTCTAGCCTAGTTGTAGTGTAATTGCTTTAATTTCTTAGGTAGGTGACCAATCCATTCTTGTTTTTGATGTTCCATACTTATGAATACAAATAGTGCATATCTCTAGATATTTGTGTGTGTATTAATTGTAGTTTAATTAAATGGATGTTGGTCTCATTTGATAGGTTGTGCTTTTCATTAAAATTGGCTAGATAATCTATACTTATTTGTTATCCATGTTAGTTTCAATTAATGTCACACACACACAAGTTACAATTTAAATTTTCACATTAATGTACAATTGCTAGTGTTTGATAAAGTAAAGCTTAGTGGTGAATCTAAACCTTAAGACCTCTCTCCTATATCTTTTCCCTATTTTCTAGATTGTTATTTACTTGCCTTAGTGTTAATTGCATTGTAGTTTAATTGAACAATTACCAACCATCTTTGATCATTTGACCTACTAATCCGACATTAATTTCCAACACAAATATACCCCTTTCCCTTGGGATGATCCCTACTCACTTTAGCTATATTTTTAGTTGGAAGTGATAGCGGCATTCTATAAATTTAAACTTGACCACACTACACACTTTTGCATGCAATTTGGTGAATTGGCGTCCACGACAAGAGGCACACCAAGTTTTGGTGCCGTTGCCGGGGATTGGCACCGTCATATTTTGGTAATTAATTAGAAATTAGTACTCTTTTGATCTTGTCTTTATTTTTATTTCATTTTGGCTACTTATTGTGTTTGTTCTTGATTGGCTAGGTGAATTAAGTTAAAAGGATGAAGAAAAAGGAAATTGAAAAGCAAAAAAAGTAAGCAAGTCAAGCAAAGCTAAGCGAGAGCATAAAAAGCTCAAAAATAAAATAAAAATTGCAAAGCAAAGCAAAGCAAGGCAAAGAAAAAATTAAAAAATCATTTGAAGTTGCTTAAGGACCTTTTATGAGCTTCTCTAAACTCTTTTTCTAGTTAAATCGTCAGCCCGTATGGAGGCGAGTCTTATTTTTTTAGATAGATCGTGAGCCCGCGTTGAGGCAATTTAATTTTTCTTACATATTGTTCAAAGCATGGGAGTATGGGATCATCGTATGTGGAGGTTTGTTGATCGATTTGTTGCGAAAGAGAAGTGCTTGATTTTATTGTTTTTGTTGGTGTGTTGCTTGAAGTGTTGTGCGGTCCTTTCCCGACCCTTCATTTTAGGCATTCTAATGGAAAATTTAGAGGGTAATCTTGGTTACTTAGACCCGCATTTCATGGAACATCCTCCTCAGAACCAATTTCCTCCGGGAGTTCAAACTCCAATTCCTCCAATGATTCTTCATGATCTTTACAATTTCCATGAATACCATGCACCAACTTGCATCATGCTTCCTAATTTTGGGGCCGATCAATATGAAATTAAGCCCGAGACTATTCAAATGTGTCCACTTTTCTATGGCTTAAATGATGAGGAACCTTATAAACATCTTGATGAATTTCTTGAGATATGTTCCACCGTGAAATACATGAATGTTCCGGAGGAAGTCCTTAGGTTACACCTTTTCCCCTTCACTCTTAAAAACAAGGCAAAACATTGGTTCAACAACTTAGGGGCAAATTCAATAACTTCTTGGATACAAATGCAAAATGAATTTTTGAAAAAAATTTACCCCATAAGTTTGACCAATTCAATGAGAACCGCCATTAGAGAATTTTCTCACGGGGAAGGAGAACTTTTGCATGAAGCTTGGAAAAGATTGAATGACTTGCTAAGAAAATGTCCATACCATGGCATTCCAAAATGGCAAGTGGTTCAATATTTCTATGAAAGCTTATCCGACACTCATAAGGACATAGTTGATACATCATGTGGAGGTTCATATTTTAGAAAGCATGAAGATGATGTTTGGCACCTTTTTGAAAAAATGAGTGAAAATTCATTGCATAAATATCACACTTCTCGGTTGGGTCATGATTCTAATGAAAAGAAGGAAAATTTGAAAGTGTGTCAAATTGAAAGTCCAATGGAGATTGTAGCCGAGGTCAAAACTCTTTCACAAAAACTTGATAAATTCTTATTGAGTCAAATATCGGTTATTAAATCATCTTTTTTTCCTCACTCCTATCAGTCTTGTGAGCATTGCATGACATGTTATAGTGTTCTACATTCTACTTCCAATTGTCCCCATGGACATGTGTTTAATGAACATTTTGAACAAGTCAATGCTACATTTGTTCATCCTCATTCAAATGTTTATGTTCCGAGGTGGGATGAAAATTCAAGTTCTTTTCAAGCTAAAAATCTTCAAAATCGATATATCCCTCCTTATAAAAGAAATGAAGGTTCTCAAAGATTTGTTTCATTCTCTTCTTATCATCAAAGAATGAACCATGTTTCACATCCTCAAGTCTATGAATCTCACAATGGTTTTCATCATTCTCATGCACTTCCTAGTAATTCTACATTTGAGGATAAGGTTTTGGTCACTTTGGGTAGTTTGGAAATGAACACCAATTTGTTGCATTCTCATTCTCAATCGATATCAAAGTTTGAATCTCAAATCGGGATAATAGCTAATGCATTGAATGCGAGAGAGATTGGTAAATTACCTAGTCAACCCGAAAGGAACCCAAAAGCCCAATTTCTTTGTGGAAGCAAACTCTACATCGGGGTGTCCTTCCCAAGAACAAGTGCAAGCCATTACTACTTTGATAAGTGGCAAGTAAATTGATAATATGGTTGAAAAACCAAGTGAAGATAGTGAACCGGTGCAACCCAAAGTTAGCACCCATCCCATTTCCAATCCTATTCCTACTTCCTTGGAGGAAAATATTACAAATAGGAATTTCCAATCTTCTTCATTATCTCCTCAAGTTGCAAAATCCTATGAGCCAAAAGTTCAATTTCCTTATGCCTTGAGAGAGACTTCGCCTTTTGGGAGGCAAGGAGGAAAAATTCATGGCATGATGAAGGTGTTTAAACAAGTCAACATAAATCTTCCTCTCTTTGATGCAATTAGGCAAATTCTGCTTTATACAAAATTCTTAAAAGATCTTTACACACAAAAGAGGAAAAATAAGGGACAAGGCCCTAAAAAGGTGTTCCTTACAGAGCAAGTGAGTTCCATCATTCAATATAACACTCCGCCTAAGTTTAAAGATCCCGGTGCTCCGACTATCTCATGTGTGATTAGAAACCATGAAGTTCGTAAAGCTCTTCTTGACTTAGGAGCGAGTGTTAATTTGATTCCTTACTAGATTTGGATCGATCGAGAATTTTTAATCGATCGAAGCTTTTCTTCGATCTATCGAAAATGTGCTGGCAACGAGCTGTTTTATTCCTGCGTGCCCGAACTCCACCTACCATATAGCTGCACAAGTAAATATTTTAAGGGCTTATTTTCTGACTTATTCACTACTTTAAGTACCTTGTATTTAAAGAGAATTGAACCATTTTGTAAAAAATCTTTTGTCTTCAATTTTATTTTAATTTTACATTGTAATAGTTAGTTTCTCTCTTTAGAAAAGTTAGAGATTAAGGTTAGAAGAAAAGAGAATAGTGGAGGCTCCACGAACACATCTCAACATCTATACACATACTCTTTCTCTAGAATTCAACAAAGAAGAAGAAGAAGAAAATGGAGCCATGTTTAGGGATTGCCCCTGAGGGTTCCAAGATCACACTCGTTTCCTCCATGATTAGCTAGACTTTTCCTTGGGGCTTAGATGAGCCCCAAGTTTGTAATCTAAACCTCTATCTCTTTCATACTTTTAGGGGAATAATATCTTGTGATTAGTGTTTTAGCCTTATGAATTTAATGAATCTTGGGTTCTCCTTTGATTTATATCGATTAATTCTTTCTATTGATTCTCTATGTGATTACATGTTGTCTTATGTGTGATTATTTGGGAATTGATCTCTACACTAGTTTTTCTATATTAATTGCATGTCTATATGTGGTTGATTGAGAATCTAGTGATGGCAAGACTGGTTTTTATTAGATGGGTTTGTCAATTAATTTGATGGATTATGCTTATGCTTGATAGGTTATTCTACAATTTAATTTATGCTTATAGGTAGGTAGACAATCTTTACTTGATTTGATATTCCATGGCTTATTATTGCAAATTCCATGATTCTCTAGATTGATGTGTGCTACAATTGTGACTAGTTTGATGGGTCATGCTTAGAATTGATGGGTTGTTCTATACTTAATGTAATTGTTGGTTAGGTAGGCAATTCATTATTGAATTTGATGGTCCATGCTTAATATTGTAATTGGTAGTCGCATTTTGTTCACAAGAATGTTTTCCCCAAATTAGTTGAAAGTGTGTGATTTGGTGAACGAGCTTGGTGGCGATTCCAATGCACCCCAAGACCTCACTCCCCAGGTCTTAAATCCCTATCTCAACTTAGTTTTATTTTACTTGCATTTTAATTAATTATTTTCTAGAGTAATCAACCAACCCAACTCTCTCTCCTTTGTAATCATTTAGTACATTAGAGTCAAAATTAAATTCCAACACGTATAATCCATGCGGACGATCCCTACTCGCTATATTTCATTAGTTGTAGTAGTGGTTTTTATAAATGTAAATTTGACTAAAAAGGCTTCCTAAACCACATTCATATTTTGACCTTGCTATAGAAAAAGGCTCGTCAATATGCGTCTAATGGACTTGGTTATAGCATAATTATATAGATCACTAGATAATGATATTTATATGAAAAAAGATTTATGTTGCCTGAAGCAAATAGGTCAAAACCATATTACATGTACTTGATCAAGTAACAACGATCTTTGCATGGATTAAAACAATCTGGACGTATGTGATACAATTGCCTCAACGATGATTTAATGAAAGAAGGTTGTGTGAATAGATTTCATATGTCCATGTGTTTTCATTAAGAAATATGACTACGAATTTTCTATTTTAATAGTATATGTTAACGATCTCAATCTTATGGGAACTCTTGAAGAGCTCACCACAACTACTAATTATTTGAAAAAGAATTCAAAATAAAAGATCTTGAAAAAACAAAATTTTGTCTCAGCCTACAAATTGAGTATTTACCAAGTAGAATTCTTAGCCTTCAATCTACATACATAGAAAAAGGTTTTAAAACTCATTCTTATTGATAAAGCTTATCCATTGAGCTCCCTAATGATCGTTTGATCACTTAACGTTAAGAAATATATTTTTCGTCCTTTAGAGGATGACAACGATTTTATTGGTTCTGAAGTACCATATCTTAATGCAATTAGTGCTATTATATATCTATGACGAAGATCTTCCTTGTCCTGAAGTACCCTATGTTAGTGCTGTGGAGGGAAAAAAAACCCCACCAATCACAACACACCACGTGGCAGCAAAAAAAGCAGCCCACAACCAAACTAAGACAACTGGAAGCCCACAATCAGTTGGAGGCCCAGCAGAAGAAGCCATATGCACGTACCAGTTCAGCCCAATTAAATGAAAGAAGTTCCACTTAACATAAAAGCTTAATAGATGGCCTAATCTCAACAGAGCCCAAAATTCCATAATGTTTGCCATAATGATGCATACACGATCAGTTGGCATAATTACCCACGTTTGGGAATAAAAGCCAAGAAACGGCTCCATGTAAATATCTAAAAAAAGCTTATAAATAGAGCCTGAATGAGAATAAAGAGGCATTGAATTCCCATCATTGGTCTTTCTCTAGAAAATTGTTTTGACTTTATATTTTGTGCATTTCCTTTCAATTTATTCCTTTAAGTGCTCGGGTGTAAAAATTTGCACCTACACTTTGGCACCGTCTGTGGGAATTCGATACAAAAATCTATTTTTCTATTATTTACAAGCGGCTCAAATCCAGAATGCCAACAGGATTAGACATCGTACAACCGCAATAATTGGAGACTATGCAGAAAATACGTGAAGAGATGCAAGTGCAACTAGACGTCCTTCGACAAGCCAACGAAGCCAGTATTAAACAGATCAACGCACTAAGACAAGCTCAGGAAGCCAACATAATGCAAATCAATACCTTGCGGGAGAAAAATGAGAGACTTCGGGGGGACGCTCGATGGGATGATCGTCCGATCGACCTACCGTCCGAACGGCCCCCGATCAACCTACTGCCCCAACGGCGCCTAATCGAGTTATCGCCTAAATGACCGGACGAAAATCCTCCTCCAGAGCCAGGCCCCGTAATCCTGATAACTTTCCTCAGCAGAGGGTCCTACGGCAACAGCACAACGAAACATTGGATGATGCCAATGATACAGTAAGCCAATCCTATATTATTGGAAGCTCAATCATGGGAGAACCCCGAACCGCTAGGGTACACCCACCAGACGATGTTGATTCAATCGGGAAGGAAGTATGGATCCCAGCGGCTGATCAACCCTCCTCAGGAAGTGACTTTATCGCAAGGCTCCGAAAGGAAATGGACGAGCGAATCAAACGGCTGAAAGCCCAAACACCCGAAGAAATGGCAAGGGAATTCACTGCGTCAATAGTGAAGACTCTTTTTACTGATAAGATAGAATGAGTCGTGAGACCCATGAAATTCATGATGCCAAAGTTCATCAAATTCAATGGAACTGGAGATCCACTCCAGCATCTAAACCATTACACCCAGGAAATGACACTAGAGGCGTACAATGATCCATTCATGTGCAAAATATTCCCATCCTGACAGGGGTGGCCCTAGAGTGGTTCAAAAACCGCCCATGCAAGTCAATTCCAAACTTTGAATCTTTGTGCGTGGCATTTCTAGCCCAGTACTGTGGAAACAAGAAACAGAAAAAAAACCATTGCCAGTCTTTTCACAATCCGACAGATGAAGGGGGAGAGCTTGCAAGCCTTCCTCACTCGATTTAATATGGAGTCCCCCGGCATCCCAGATTGCAACCAGGATACGGCCATAAAGGCGTTCAAGATAGCCATGGTGCAAGGCTCACGTTTTCACTCCTCCCTGGTAAAGAAAACTTCGACTAACATGTCGGAGCTGAATTTGCGAGCACAAAACTATATCAAGCTAAAAAAAAACGAAATAACCAGGTGATGCGATCGGGCGACGATCTCAATTATAAATCAACCCTTTGCAATAACACAAATCATTGTAAAATAGGGCTATTGGACAGGTAAGTCAAACCACTGGGAATGCTAGCTTATGACAATCAAGCTTGTAAGATTAATTTACGGTTTGATTTATGAAAGATAGTTTTTGGATTGGTTTGTTTGTCACATACATAAACTGAAATTAACTGCAAATAAATAATTTGAATTTCAAGTAAGGAAAGTGTGGGAAAGGCTAGGGAATTGACTTCACCACAAGCCATATAAATATGCCTAATTGCAATTAACTTGGGGAACAAAATATACATGTAACTATGATATGTAGAAATGCAAGACAACTACAATATCTTCAAGAAGTTCACACATTCAAGAATTAAGTATAATCCATCAAACGTTGGTATAATTCATCTATCTAAACTAGGGCATAGCATGAAATATCCTTTCTAAGCTATGAATTATCAAAGTCCTTAATTTGTGTGGTAAGTGCACATGAAGTCAAAAACTAAGCGATAATCCATTAAAGGTTTCCCTAAGCCATGGACTATCAAAATTTCCATACAACATGTCAATAAAACCATTGTATAATCTCATCTTCATTCTCACTATAAAGATGTAAGTAGGATAATCATAAAGAAACAATTTCTAAGACAAGATAAGAGTCTCAACAAGATTAAATATGGAATGCAACACAAACACATCAAAGTGTATCTCTAGATTATACAACTTGTCACATATATGCAAAGTTCCCCAAATATAAACACAATTAAAACATATTTACTTGACAAGGGGTACATCAACTCCCTAGGAAGAGAGTTAGCCTCTCATGGTTGAAATTGCATCCCCCAAAGGAGCTGAAGAGCTTCCATTTTCGTGCACCCCCTCTCCCTCTTCTCCTCAGCCCTCATTTTCTCTCCACCCTAAAATTCTCTCTCTAGAATTTGTAAAAATGTGAGATATGGATTTCTTACCATCCATGCCTTATTATATCCACCTTATCCTCCTATCTACCCCCAAATTCGTGGTCCATAAGCCCATAGACAATTTTAGAGCAATCCCCTAATTAAGGGGATAACATTAGGTGAAGAGGAGGGAGCCCATGCTCTCTTGTTTGTAAATCGGCGGGAGCCCGCAAGCGCAGGGCAGGCGCCCGCGGCTTCACGAGGCTACTGGCCCTTTTGGCGGGCACCCGCGGGTTTCTTGCGGGCGCCCACAACTTGTCCTCAGCTCTGTGCACCTTTGGTAAAAAGGCCATAACTCCCTGCTCCGAACTCCAAATTACAAAAAGTTTGATGATTTGGAAAGCTAACTCAAAGCTCTAAGTATGTCATGTTTTAATGGAAGTCCAATTCTCAAGTTTGGTAGGCCGCAAATGAAGAACAAAGTCGAATTTCACTGCTGCCAGGCTGTAAATTTCAGCATTGCACACCTGGGGTAAAAATGACATAACTCTTTGGATACAAATCCAATTGAGGCAAAATTTATGTCTATGGAAAGCTGACTCATAGCCCTTCATATTTTATATTTTACTGAAGACCAAATTCGTGCATACAAAGGGTCAAAATTGGAGGCCAAAGTCTGATGAAATATCAACTGGAGTCCGTGCTATTACAGCCTTGCACCAATTTGCTACTTGCAACCTGAAATGATTTGGCTTGGCCTGAAGACGTGGTAATTCTTCCTAGAAATTTTTGCATAGAGCGTCATGAGTCCCGTAGATTATTAATCTTGGCCAAAACGAAGGTCCCTGGCAACGATGTGCTTTGATTCTTTAAGAACTCGTCAAAGTATCTCTTTTAACTCTCTTTGGGGAACCAACCTGAAAATAAACAAAAGCATGCAAATGAAGCTAGAATATGCAATATGATAAAACAATGGACTTAACTAATGCAAATAAGGGCGCTTGAATATGCAATATTCGGCACTTATCACACCCCCAAACTTACATTTTGCTAGTTCCTTAGCAAAACAAAACTAAACACACAATGAAATAACAAAATGACTCTTCTTTCGTGAGAGTGACGATTGCATTTAGCATATGCAACAAGCCTTTTAAACCCCTAGGCATCCCTAGAAGACGAGTGAAGTCTCGTGCGTGTTTAGCAGGTGCAGGGCGGGCACCCACGGCTTCACGAGGCTACTGGCCCTTTTGGCAGGCGCTCGTGGGTTTCTTGCGAGCGCCCGCAACTTGTCCTCAACTCTGCGCACCTTTGGTAGAAAGGCTATAACTCCTTGATCCGAAGTCCAAATGATGAATTGTTTGATGATTTGGAAAGTTAACTCAAGGCTCTAAGTATGTCATGTTTTAATGTAAGTCCAATTCTCAAGTTTGGTGGGCCAAAAATGAAGAACAAAGTCAAACTTCATTGCTGCCAGGCTGTAAATTTCAGCATTGTACACTTGGGGTAAAAATGACATAACTCTTTGGATAAAAATCCAATTATGGCAAACTTTATTTCTATGGAAAGCTGACTCATAGCCCTTTATATTTTATGTTTTACTGAAGACCAAATTCACACATGCAAAGGGTCAAAATCGGAGGCCAAAGTCTGATGGAATATCAACCGGAGCCCGCGCTGGTACAGCCTTGCACCAATTTGCTACTTGCAACCTGAAATGATTTGGCTCGGCCCGAAGACGTGGTAATTCTTCTTAGAAATTTTTGCATAGAGCGTCATGAGTCCCGTGGATCATTAATCTTGGCCAAAATGAAGGTCCCTGGCAACAGCGTGCTTTGATTCTTTAAGAACTCGTCAAAGCATCTCTTTTAACTCTCTTTAGGGAACCAACCTGAAAATAAACAAAAGCATGCAAATGAAGCTAGAATATGCAATATGATAAAATAATGGACTTAACTAATGCAAATAAGGGCGCTTGAATATGCAATATTCGGCGCTTATCACCAGGTAGCAAAGGGTAACTCTGGTCACTATGGAAAGCAGGCCAAAAGAACGACCGAGCACGTCAAGGGTCCATCGAGAACCCTCGAGCATCGAAGGAAGAGCCCCCGAGAAGAAATCTCGTATGGCCGAAAGGGTCACACCACTTAAAGTAACGCTGGCTAGATTATACCAAGAGACTAAGGCGAGAAACATCTTCCAAATCCCACCTCCGATCAGACAACTAATGGAACAGAGAGACCAAAGTAAACATTGTGCATTTCACAGTGATTTTGGCCATTTAACTAATGATTACAGGAGCTTAAGAAGGCAAGTGGAAGCATTAATAGCCAAGGGCGAATTGGCAGACTATTTGGTTAACCCGAGACAGCAGAGGCAACATGAGCGAACCCAGGCAACTCCAAAGGCTGCGATGAAAAATCATCCTGTCCGAGGGATCAATACGATTCATGACCATCCAGAGGAGGATGAGCAACCAGAGAATTCTTACAGGAGATAAATGTTGTAGGCTGCAAACTTAACCCAACGCAGGTTTCTTTTCAAGAGGAAGATCTCAGAAGGGTACAACACCCACATGAAGACCCATTAGTGATTAGCCTGCTAGTAGCCAATTGCTTAGTCAGATGAGTATTGATCGACCCAGGTAGTAGTGCAAACATTATAACAAGGTGGACTTTCGACCAGTTGAAACTGGCCGCAGATCACATTCGCCCCACCAGGAACCCCCTGGTAGGGTTCGACGGCAGAAGAGTGGAGCCCATAGGCGTAATCACATTATCAGTCACTACGGCCAAAAGATCTTTAAAGGAGAATTTTGTGGTGGTAGATATTCATCCAACATACAATTTGTTAATGGGCCGAGGGTGGATCCACCGCATGGAAGGAGTCCCGTTAACTCTACATCAAGTCATGAGGTGCGTTGGTCCAAACTATAAAGAAGTTATTGATATTTGGGGCGATCAAGTAACAGCAAAGGAATACTATTATACAACGGTTTGCCCAACTGATAAGGGCAAGCAAGCGCTGAAATAGCAATTACAGGGCTCTTCCTCTCCTAAGGGAAGGGAGGAGCCAGAAAAGGAGTGCCCAACTGAAAAACCCCTAAAGACCGTGCAGATAGTCGCGGGGGATGAGCATAAGTTAACCTACATAGGGACACTCCAATCAGCCCAGGAGAAGGAGGAACTGACAGAGATTTAAGGCAAAATGCCGATATCTTTGCTTGGAATCACTAGGATATGCCAGGAATTGACCCTCGGATAGCCTGTCATAGCCTAAACGTGGACCCGAGCCATCACCCAGTGAAGAAGAAGCAGAGAAGATTCACCCCTGAAAGAAACAAAATCATTGCTGAAGAGGTCAACCGGCTTTTAGAAGCAAGATTTATCAGAGAAGTCTAGTATCCCCAATGGCTGTCAAATGTAGTGGTCGTCCAAAAGAACAATGGCACATGGAGGGTATGCATCGACTTCACCAATCTGAACAAAGCTTGCCCGAATGATAGCTTCCCACTTCCCAAAATCGATCAGATGGTAAACGCTACGACTGGGTATGAAAAATTAAATTTTCTTTATGCTTATTCAGGTTACAACCAGATCCCGATGAATCCTTCAAATGAAGAGAAGACTTCTTTCATTACCGAACGAGGGACCTATTGTTATAAAGTCATGCCCTTCGGGTTCAAAAAAGTGGGGGCTACTTATCAACGGCTAATCAACAAGATGTTTGAAAAGCGGACCGGCCGAACGGTCGAAGCTTACATAGACGATATGGTTGTCAAAAGCAAGAACAAGAGGGATCATCGGCAACACTTGCAAGATGTGTTTGATACTCTTAGAAACAATAAAATGATGTTAAATCCAGCAAAGTATTCATTTGGAGTATCCTTGGGCCAGTTCCTCAGCCACCTAGTAAACAAGAGGGGAATAGAGGCAAGTCTTATCCAGTTGGTAAAACTACTACAAAGCAAAGAGCCCCGAACCGTGAAAGAAGTCAAGTCCTCACCGGAAGGGTAGCAGCCCTCAGTCGTTTCATATCCAGATTGTCAGAGAAATGAAAACCGTTCTTTGATGCAATTAAAGCGAGAAAAGAAGAAATTTGGGAGGCAGAGCAACGAGAAGCTCTCGTAAAACTCAAGGAGTACATGGTAAACCCCCCAATTTTATCCGCCCCAGATCCCGAAGAACCGTTGTACCTCTATCTAGCATTATCTCAGTCAGCGACTAGTTCAGCTCTAATAAGAGAAGTGGGAAAAAAATAACACCCGGTCTTCTACTCTAACAAAGTCATAACTGAAGCAGAAAGAAGGTATTTGACAGCAGAAAAAATTATCCTTGCCCTAGTCCAGGCCAAAACAAAGCTTCGACATTACTTCGAGGTTCATCAGATAATAGTCCCCATGACGCATCCGATCAGAACAATTCTCATAAAGCCAGATCTGTCAAGTCGGATCACCAAATGGGCAATCGAGCTTAGCTCCTACGACATTCGGTATGAACCACGCACCGCGAAAAAGGGGCAAGTAGTTATAGATTTTTTCTTGGATACTAATCCCAAAGAAGAGCAGCAAGTCGCGAAAAACCCGTGCTGGGAATTATACGTCGATGGTTCCTCCAGCCAGATCGAAGCTGGGGCAGGTCTGGAAGTAAAAACTCCTGAGGGGACCAAGCTCCATAGTTAATTCGGTTAGAGTTCCCAGCCACGAACAATGAAGCAGAGTATGAGGCACTGTTGGCAGGGCTTAGACTGGCCAAGGAACTCCAAGTAGGATACCTCAGGGTTTAGTGAATCACAGCTCATCATCAAGCAAGTGATAGGAGAGTACGTCCCCAAAGAAGATAGAATGTGTGCGTACCGGGAAGAAGTTGAAAAGCTAGCAAAATACTTTGACTCAATTAAGTTTCAACAAATCCCGAGGCAAGAAAACACGATAGGCGATCGGCTAGCTGGCGCAGCATCCATGGTGGACGAATCATTAACTCGAGTCATCCCCATTAATGTCCTAAACACACCAAGCATTGCAAGAGGAGAGCAGGTGTTCGTTATACCATGGAGCCAAGTTGGATAGATCACATACATGCATACCTTGCAAGAGGGGAACTCCCTGAATCCAAGGAAGCAGCTCGGCAGCTAAGACTAAAAGCTGCCAAATATTTATTAATAGGAGGACAGCTCTTCAGAAGATCGCATTCTGGACCTTACCTCAAATGCCTAACCCCTACGGAGTCTAGGGAAGTGTTAAAGCAACTACACGAAGACGAATGTGGGAACCATTCTGGAGGAAGGTCATTAGATCATAAAGCCATAACTCAAGGCTACTTCTGGCCCTACATGACAAGGGAAGCAGAGGAATATTCCTGAAGATGCGAAAAATGCCAAAGGTATACCCCCATTGTCCATCAGCCCCCAGAAGAAATACACACCATGAGCAGCCCATGGCCATTCGCTCAATGGCGGATGGACGTAGTGGGACCTTTACCAATGGCTGCGTCGCAAAAAAAGTATGTCATATTGGCCACTGACTATTTCACCAAATGGGTGGAAGCAGAAACATACGCGAACGTAACTAACGTTCAAGTGAAAAAGTTCATTTGGAATAATCTGATATGTAGATTCGGAGTCCCGAGATCCATCATTATGGACAACGGACCGAACTTGGATAATCAAAGCACTCAATGTTTCTTTAACAAATACAGGATCAATCAGAAGGTATCAACCGTGTATCATCCACAAGGCAATGGGCAGGCTGAAATAACTAACAGAATAATCTTCACATGCATCAAAAAGAAGCTCGAAGATAAGAAAGGAAAATGGTTGGACGAATTGCCAAATGTCCTATGGGCATACAGAACCACACCGAGATGCCCCACCGGCGAGACTCCATTCTCTGTGGCTTACGAAACCGAAGCCGTAGTACCCACCGAAGTGGTGGCAGCCACTATCCGGAGCTTGACTTGGGAACAAAGATCAAATAATCAACTTCTAGAGCACAATCTGAATCTCTTGGAAGAAAAAAGAGAAGCGGCTACCATTCGACTAGCAGTCTATCAACAAAGGATAGCAAGTAGCTATAATAAAAGAGTCAGAAGAAGAAGTTTGAATCCGGGAAACTTGGTACTCTTGAAATCAGAAAAGTATGTCGGCAAACTAGAACCCAACTGGGAAGGCCCATACTGAATCTCAGACGTGATTGGAAGAGGAGCTTATAGACTCCAACACCTGGATGGCACATAAATAGCCAAATCAAGGAATGCAATGAATTTGAAAAGGTACTTTCAATAAAGCAATTGTATAATGCTTTCTAGTACTTTACTTCAGAACAAATAAAGCTACTGCTTATCTTTTTCGAAAGTCCCACATCGGATAAAAACAAGTCTTTTAGTTATTTAAAATAAAATAACACAAAATCAGAACAGTGGAGTGGGCCCCTGATGGTAGGCAACCCATATAGGGACCCACCATCAGGGGTTTCCACTTTAAACTTTTTAAATCTTCAACGAAAAAGTAGAACCTCTTCACCCACAAGAAACGATGTCCCACATCGCTTAAAAAATAAAACCTTATCCTTTTCTTATAAGTTTACTTATTTACCTACTTATCAGTGTGTGGGACCCATTGACAATGGGATCCTATTTGCGACATCGAAATGCCCCATTGTCAGAGGTCTCCACACACTCCCCATATTTTTTAAACCAAAAGATATTTTCTAGTTTCTAGAAATCGAGGTCCTACATCGACAAAAAGGGAAAGAATCCTTTATTATTAAAATATAACCTGCTGGGTATACAATCAGTGGGTGGGGGCCTAAATTATGAGACCCATGGATAGTCACAGCTCATTATCAGGGGGTCCGTAATTTAGAGCCTTCCCCGCTTTCTTTTGGGATAGATCACTCATTTTCAAGTCGCTACCTCACATTAAATAAAAATTGTGTACTCTATAAAACAAAATCATTTGATTTTAACATTAGCAGGAGAACGCCCTTATGAAAAAGATCTGACACCCGTTTCAAATGCAAAGGCACAATAAAAAGGGGTCGACCCGCGTCGAAACACTCAACTCAGACCTACAAAAAAGCCGAACAGCCTCAAGAGTCAATCGCAAAATAGGCGAAGGCCCTAAGAGCCTAACACCTAGACGAGTTTGACCAGTAAGACTGCTCAAGTCCAAAAAAGCCAAATGGCCCCAAGAGCCAATCGCAAAATAGGCGAAGGTCCCAAGAGCCTAACGCCCGAATGGGCTTGACCAGTAAGACTACTCAAGTCCAAAAAAGCTGAACGGCCCCAAAAGCCAATCGCAAAATAGGTGAAGGCCCCAAGAGCCTAACGTACAAATGGGTTTGACCAGTAAAACTGCTCAAATCTAAAAAAGTCGAACGGCCCCAAGAGCCGATCGCAAAATAGGCGAAGGCCCCAAGAGCCTAACGCACGAATGGGATTAACCAGTAAAACTGCTCAAGTCCAAAAAAGCCGAATGGCCCCTAGAGCCGATTGTAAAATAGGCGAAGGCCCCAAAAGCCTAACGCCCGAACGGGCTTGACTAATAAAACTACTCAAATCCAAAAAAGTCAAACGGTCCCAAGAGCCGATAGTAAAATAGGCAAAAACCCCAAGAGCCTAACGCCTGAACTGCTCAAGTACAAAAAATTCGAACAGCCCAAGAGCCGATCACAAAATAGGCGAAGACCCCAAAAGCCTAACACCCAAACGGGCTTGACCAGTAAAACTGCTCAAAGTCTTAAAAATTCGAACGGCCCCAAGAGTCGATCGTAAAATAGGCAGAGGCCCTAAGAGCCTAACGCCCGACCAGTCTTAAAGCTGGATGGCCCTAAGAACAGATTGTAAAATAGGCAAAGGCCCTAAGAGCCTAACGCCCGACCAGTCTTAAAGCTGAACGGCTCCAAGATCCGATCGCAAAATAGGTGAAGGCCTTAAGAGCCTAATGCCCGATCAGAATTTAAAAAAAAAAAAAATTAAGTGCAAAAAGCCAAACGGCCAAAAAAACCGATTGCAAAATAGACGAATGCATCAAGATCAAATCACAAGCGAGAACACAAGCAAAAGCAATCCCAGAGGAAAGGGCATCAAGCGACAGAGCAAGTAACCCCTGAGAGCCCGAAGGATATTGGAGAGGAGGCAGAACTTCAGCGGCCACTTCACCCTTCAGCAAAGTAGCAAATTTAATCTCTCTAGGGCCAGCCGAGGGCTCGGCATATTCAACAGCAACTAAGAGCCCCTATTCGGCATCATGCTTATCAGCATCACCATAATCTCTCTCCTCAGAAGGAAGCTGTCCCAAAGCAAAACCAAGCCTGAAGCCTTTGGCATAGCAAAGATTCGCAATCTGGGAAAAACGGTTGAACAGCTCTAAACCCCCATCCTTGCAGGTTTAAATAAGAGAGTTCACCTTCCCAAGCAGTAAGTCAAGCTCAGTCGCTTTGTGCTCAAGTTCCTTAGCTCTCTTGTCAAAGTACTCAATTGACTTAAGTAGTTGGACCTTCTCACTCTTCTCCTCGGTAAGGGAAGCCTCCAAAACACTTACCCTCTTTTGAAGGGCAGCAAACTGGTTCGCCTGAAAGGAGTCAGCTGACAGCTTCTTTATAAGAGCAAATATCAAGAAAGAGCTCTGTGGAGAATTGTCAAAAAAAAAAAAAAAAACCCAAGTAAAAAAAAATATGAGGAATTATGAAGTATTAACTCCGTTATGGACTTAGGAGTAAGAGACAACAGATCATCAACACTCATTTGCTATTGTAAAATTTCATCTCTGGGAGGCCACATCCCTCTGGCATAATCCATAAACATTTCCGGGTCTTCAGCTCCAAAGTCATCGATGGTGATAGGGGACCCATCAACCTTCATCCATTCGGGAAACCACTTTTCAGTAGACCGCAGAATCACCCCCGACAACATCAGCAGCGCTAGGAATTAGGGCATTTTTACCCCCAAAAGCTCCAGCCATAAGCTTAGGGCGCTTTGAAAGAGAGTCATCCTTCGCTGAGGGACGTTTAATCCCTTACTAAACCCCTTTTTGCTTTTGAGAAGAGGAAAGCTTGCTCACCTCAACAAGGAGGTTCTTTCTTTCTTGCAGCAACTTAGTAATTGTCTCCCTCTCTTTCTTAGTCGTATGAGGTTTTAGAGAAGGAAGTTCCATCGCTGATTGAGAAATGGAAAGAGGGGTAGGTGATAAAAGGATAGCCTCGGAATCAGAAGCGTCAAGATCAATGGTCTAGCTCCTCAAGATTTTGAACAATTACCAAAGAATCTTTCGAGATCGTTTTAAGAAGAGAAGAAGAGAGGAGGACCTTGGCAGAAGGAATGTCGCTCTAGACTCTTTCTTGCAAATAAATAAGGCGATTATCTGCAAATTTCGAAGAGAAAAAGTCAATTTTGTGACCCAAGAAGTCATAAATATAACAGAAATGTTTTACGATACAGACGAAGGAAGAAGACTCGCCTGAATCATCGAATACGAGAACGGATGGGGCATGAAAGCTTGATCGAACGAATAAATCCCGAGCGGACGAAGATCGCCACGCCCCTCTGACCTTAACAATTTTGTCTTTCCACTCCTTGTCAGAAGTATTAAGGTGAGAGAAAATAGTCCTACCTAGTTTAGAATGAAGGTGGAATCTACCCTTTCTGCCTTTCAATCTATCAAGTGGGTAACAAAACAGAAGATCGGCAAGATTCAAGGTCAAACTTCGAACCATGTTCAAAGCAAGAAGACAGGAGAGAATACGGAAGAAATTAGGGTTAACTTGAAGAGGGGCCAGATTCAACACCGACAAAACTCGAAAGTAAAAAGGATTAAGGGGGAATCGAAAGGTAAGAAAATGTAAAGCAAAGAAGAGCATCTAGCCTTCTTCCAAACCCTCACCTGTACTAAAATTCAAATCATGATCGTACTCCTTAAGGGTAACGTCAGAAGGAACCCCATTTTTCTTTCTCAACTGAGAAATTGAAAAGGATTTCCTTTCTACAATGTCTGCAGGGAGGACTATAGGACCCTCGGTATAGTCATTCAGACTCGTCGCCACAGTTCCCAACTCGGAATCGGACATATGAACACTATGAGTTCGTTCACTACTCTCTTGACTCATAATGTAAAAAAGATGGAACGAGAAGAAAGACTAACCTCAGCAGATGGAAGGAGACGTTGAAGCAGCAATTAGACTCTCGTCAAAACTCAAGAATAAAACCACAGATACAGATGCCCAAATGACAGAAACCCAATATGTAAACAAAAGTAGGCAGATAACGGAAGGACAAACACGAGGCCCTAAAATCAACAGCACAAATGGTAATGATAAGCAGTAATAGCCGTGAAAACTTCTCCACTTCTCGAAAGTAGTTATAATTCCTTATATGAATCAAATTTATAAAAGGAATAATCGGGGCCAAAGTGTGGAGGGAAAAAAACCCCACTAATCACAACACACCACGTGGCAGCAAAAAAAGCAGCCCACAACCAAACTAAGACAACTGGAAGCCCACAATCAGTTGGAGGCCCAGCAAAAGAAGCCATATGCACGTACCAGTTCAGCCTAATTAAGTGAAAGAAGTTCCATTTAACATAAAAGCTGAATAGATGGCCCAGTCTCAACAGAGCCCAAAATTCCATAACGTTTGCCATAATGATGCACGCACGATCAGTGGGCATAATTACCCACGTTTGGGAATAAAAGCCAAGAAATGGCTCCATGTAAATCTTTGAAAAAAAACTTATAAATAGAGCCTAAATGAGAATAAAGAGGTATCGAATTTCCATCATTGATCTTCCTCTCGGAAATTGTTTTGACTTTATATTTTGTGCATTTCCTTTCAATTTATTCCTTTAAGTGCTCGGGTGTAAAAATTTGCACCTACAAGTGCAATTAGTGATCTTTTGTATCTAGCAAATTGCACCCGACCTAACAATTTAATTTCAGTTAACTTGCTAGCACAATGTAGTTCTACAACAACTTAAAAACGTTAGAATGGGGACAAACACATTTTGCGTTACCTTTATGGCACCACTTATATGAGACTATTTTATTCAATAGAACCAAAGTCTCAATTAATCGGATATGCAGATGCTATCTTTCTAATCCACATATAGTTCGATCGCAAACAGGTTATGTGTTTAGTCGTGGAAACACTGCTATATCGAGGTGATTTATGAAGCACACAATGACTGATACTTTTTCAAATCACTGCAAGATACTCACAATTCATGAAGTAAGTTGAAAGTGTATTTGGCTTAGATCTATGATACAATATATTCAAGAATCACGTGGACTATAATTTTTACAACTACCATTTGGAAGATATGGATTATGAGAAATGTTATTATTCATGATGGAGTCCAAGATCAAGCTTCATATGCTGCCAAAACCATTGTATAGGAAGCTTTGTCTTTCCTTAACCTTAGTCTTGAAGAATTTGTTCTTGTGTTTTAATTTTTTAAATGTGTTTGCATTTAATTGATTTTGCTAGTATATACTAGAAATGGGCTTATTCTAGTCCTTGATTTGTAAAAGAAGGTATGCCTCCTTATGTGCTTGTAATGTTTATTTTGTCTATAAAACCACCCCATGCAAGAAAAGAAAAAAGAAAAAGAATCATGTGGACTCTCTCCAAATAAAAAGTAGCCCAACAATCTTATATGAAGACAATACAACGTGAATTACACAGATAAGAGGTGGCTACATCAAAAGTGAAAAAATCAAGCACATTTCACCAAAGTTCTTCTTCACACATGTGCTCTAGAAGAGCCGTGATATTGATGTTCAATATATACGCTCCAATGATAATTTGGCAGACTGGTTTACTAAAGCACTACCGACTGCAACATTCAAGAAGCTGGTGCATAATATTGGAATGCGTCAACTTCAAGAATCTTCAGTGTTGAACTAATGCAGCAATAAGGGGGAGTAATTGATTGAAATGGTATTAACATACTGTACTCTTTTTCCTTCGTCTAGGTTTTACCCTACTGGTTTCCTATCAAGGTTTTAATAAGGCAGTTTTAACATATGCATTACTTTTTTCATACACACAGGAATATTATACTTTTTTCCCATTGCTAAGGTTTTTTCCCACTATGTTTTTCCTAGCAAGCTTTTAACGAGGCATGTTCTCAGTACTGTATATTGGACCCTAAGAGGGACTATTATATATCTTATATGTAGGGTCCATCTATAAGACAATGTTAGCTCACATATAAGTTGGTGGTGTGCTAGACGACAAGTGGCCTTGCTAGGATATAAATAGGCCCTAAGAAGCATGGACACGGATATGGGACATGGGTATGATACGATACGTACACAGGGATACGAAAAATCTATTTAAAAAATAATAATAATAAGATACGGGTACGGCGGGATACAACAAATGTTTTTTAAAAATTAATTTTGTATATTCAAATATATATATATATATATATATATATATATATTAATCAGTTCTTGTAACATTATGAATCTAAATACACTAATTGACATGTTCATAAATACATAAGCAAGTAAAGAAATTAAACAAGGAGAAGTTCTAACAGAGTAAGAGTAGGAAAAACAAAGAAGAAAAATTAAATGCAAGAAAATATAAAAGATGAGCAATTAAGCATATTGTAGCGAATCTGGGGATCAATTGGGTAATTTAGGTGTTTTTAATGCAGTTTGTTTTTTATAACTTGACCCCCACTTTTTAGCCTACAAACTTTTAAATATTACAATATGAACCCCGTGTTTTAAATGGAATTTTGCTTTATTATAACTTGACCCCCATTTTTAACTTTTTAAATATTACAATATGAACCTCGATGTATCCCAAAAGTATTCATGGCGTATCCCCGCGTATCCTAGGCGTATCCCAACCGTATCCGAAAATAAAAAATTAAAAAAAAAAAATTGAATAATTCTTTAGAATATTGGACACGTGTCCGGACGTATTCGAGGAGTATCGGGACCGGACACATGTCCGATACTGCCACGGCGCCTCTGGAGAAATACCTGTGCTTCTTAGGGAGACTCATGGGCCGGAACCAATTAGAAGTTCATGTCTACAGATGTCAAACAAAGAGCAATTAAGATGGTGACCAAGGCAAGGCTATATATATGTGATGCAATGTACAATCTTGAATGGCCTAACGGTACCAAACTCTTACTTCTCAAAGAGGGATTAGGGGTTCGAGTAAAGCATGTGTGTGAGTACCAACGAGGAAAAAAAAAATATATATATATATAGAGAGAGAGAGAGAGAGAGAGAGAGAGAGACACACACACTCCAATAACAAAGTAATAATAGTCTCTTTTGGTGTTCATCTCTAATTGTTTTGGTCTTTATTTGATTTACTTTTATACTTTGATCCTATTTTATATAACATATTGATGTTAATTGAATAAATTAACTAGTCCGTATTATGGTCGTGCAATTGAGAAATTGGAAATTAATGGAAGGAGGGCCAATTGAGCTACCCTTGTTAATGAATGTCGGCTTCGAGAAGCAACATATGGAGTCCGCATAGAGCCTTCCACTAGTGATTGACAAGTGATCATCGCTGGGGAGTATAGGCTATGAAGCATAAGGTTCTTGTTGTACAGAAAACGATCTCCTCGGCGGATTTGAATGCCCCATCAGTGTTTTCTTGCAGTTCCATTCGAGGCGATGAAGCATCCATGGGAATTGAAGAGCAAGTGGGATTTAAGACAATATTTAGATTTTGAATAAATTTAGAATCATATAGAACGAGCTACAGAACCTAAAGAGTAGCATGGACTTTTGAAGTTTCATGTATGAAGAAGACTCGGATATGAAATTCCAAAGGCGATAACAAGATTTATTATTGAAAATTACAGTAAGCAGTTTTTCCACAAAACTTTATTGATTGATGCCTTTGGTCATATAGATTGGTTGGGGGTTGGTGGTGGAGAGAGAGAGAGAGAGTCAGAAAAAGCAAATAATTGTATGCATATTTAGTTATGTTCCATGATGTCCTGGGTTTAATAAGTCAAATGTGTAACTAGTGCGTCTGAGAAAAATTGTGCGAAAAAAAAAATATGTGTATATATATATATATATTTGGTAATCTTGATACAGTTCTACCAAGGTCTACATTTTTCGGTGACTGGTTTTTTTAACTGGTTGCTCTCGGTTACTATTCGTCCACTCTTTTGATGTCTTCTTCTATTTTCGTGATTCTGGTTTTGGTTATTTTTTGTGATGCTTCCATTTTAGAATGGGAATTTTGTTGATGCCATGGGTTAGAGGGTTTCATCCAAGCTAATTTTTTCTCAACAGAAATTTGATATTTCGTTGAATCCTTTCATTTCCTTTTTCTTTTTGAAATCCCAAATTTAGAAAGATTTGGTTTGAAAAATATATAATCCTGAAGTTCCCGCCGGGATGCATTGAAATTTATAGGTAAAATTTGTGAAAAAAATAAAAATAAGAATAAGCCATTGAAAGTTTTATTTAGTATATAATAATTAAAATTTAGGCACAGTATTAAAAACATAATAATTTTTGAACATTACTTAATGACCTAATCGATAGAATCTCGGTGTTGGACTACCCCTTTTCCTTGTTTAGTACGGAGAAAAAATTATGAACGTTCTTCAAACTCCAACTACTTCGCAACGTGGAAGAAAAAGACCATTATGGACTACTGACTCTCCCAGAGTTCATAAACCAGAGATATAGAAAGCGCAAACAGACCAAAACCAATACACCTGAACGCGCTAAAAATGATGAGAGATATTGGAATTTAACTTGATGATGGTGAATTGTCGATCAATAGATTCCCGTTTTTTATTATTATTATTATTATTATTATTTTCTTTTTAATTCTACTCTCCTATTTTCGGATAGTTCTTTGCCAAGATTTCTTAATACATAAAAATAAAACAATTGGTAATTTTCGAGAAAAAAAAAACAATTGAAAAAACTTAATTAATACATGATAGACTTCTTAATTGATATTAGGATATTATTTATTTAGATAGACTTCTTAATTGATATTAGGATTAAAAAAAAAAAAAACTTAATTAATACATGAAAAACAATTGGTAATTTTCGAAAAAAAGTGGAAGGATTGTTATGGAAAATTTAGTTTAATAACAACTGGTAATTTATAAAATTATTTCGTTTTTTTTATTAAAATTATTATTTTCTTTCTAATTCTACTCTCATATTCTATTCAGGTAGGTTTTTTTTTTAAATAAAAAAAAATAAAAATAAAAATAAAAAAAAAAAAAACTTAATTAATACACGAAAAACAATTGGTACTTTCGGAAAAAAAAATTTGGAAGGATTGTTATTGAAAATTTAGTTTAATAACAATTAGAGAATTACAAAAATCAAATTGGTCTACGGTTTTGATATATATGACAACTGGTAATTTTCGAAAAAAAAAGTGGACGGATTGTTAAGGAAATTTTTTCTTAATAACAGCTGGTAATTTTAAAAATTATTCCAGTTTTTTTTATTAAAATTATTATTTTCTTTCTAATTCTAGTCTCATATTTCTATTCAGATAGTTTTTTTTTTTGAAAAAAACTTAATTAATACACGAAAACCAATTAAAAATAAAAAATAAAATAAAAAAATTGGAAGGATTGTTATAGAAAATTTAGTTTAATAACAATCGGGGAATTATAAAAATCCATTTGGTCTATGTTTGTGATATATATGAGTATTAAAATTCTAAAAACTCTTTATAAAGTAAAATAAAAAATGAAAACCCTATTTGCTATAGAATCTTATGCTATGTTTGGTGTGCATGATTGGAATGGAATGGAATGCCCATTTCAACCATTATTTTGTTTGGTATGCAATTTGAAGTTAGAATAACCATTCCATTGGAATGAAAATACATTCTTAAGAATGAAAATTCATTCCACAACTAAACCTATGGAATGACCATTTCATTTCCAAGTACTACTTTTTAAAAAAGTCAAGTTCCCAAAACACCCTCATACTCTAAGTCCAGAGAACACTACCACCACCTTCCACCACAACCATTGCCGACTTTCACTAACACCATCCACCTCCACTGCTTTCCACCACTGTCACTACCACCGCCACCATTGTTGCCACCTTCAACCACCACACTGCTACCACCACCGACTTCCACCAATGCCACCGCCTTCCAATACTACCACTTTTAACCACCGCCACTGCCTTACACCATCGTCATTGCCTCCATCACCACCACCATTACCATTACCACCACCATCGTCGCTGCCATGTCGACTACCACTTCCACTTCCACCTGTAATGTTCCTGTTTTTCACCATTTTTCATTTTTCAGAATTTTTTATTTTTACGAAGACATTTTCGTCTTTTCTCGTTTTGTGTACCGGACACCGTGGGGTGTGTCTGAAAGTTGGGTGGGACATTTCTTTGAGTTTAAGACTCTTAGAAATGCATCAATTGCCATTTCGGCATTTTTTCCTTTTTCGAACCGGAAGGTTCCAGGTGGGACCCACTACTGGGATTGTGTGCACGGGAGTTGCATCACTGGTCCATTGCATACCATATATACTTAATTGTGCATAATTTTATTGTGTAAATTTAATTGTGTGGTTGTATTATATTAAAGCATGTATATAATATTTGTGGTGGAAAGTAAATTAAAAAAGTATTTTAAGTGGTGGAACCCACCACTTCAATTCATTTTGTGGCTAAGAGGCCATCTTTGGTCTCACACTTTCTCTCTCCCCGTAAGTCTCTCTCTCCCTCACTTTTCTTCTCTTTTTCTTTTGTTCTCAAACTTCAATCCTTGATTACTTTCTCAATTTTGAGAATTTTTGAGTGCCGTTTGCAACAAATCGGAGAGCTTGTTGAGATCTTTAGTTTGATAGAAGCAATTCACACTTTTGGCCACCCTAGAATTTTTGAAATTTGGGCATCAATTGGGGGTTTTTACATATTTGAAGGTAGGTGTTTCTAAGACATGATTTTCTTATACCTTTGTGAGTTATTTTTCTATAATCTGTTGATGTGCATGCTTAATTAGTCGAGTTCTGGCAAATTGCTTAAATGTTGTATATGAAAGATGTGGCTATATGTTTGTGCTATATTGTGTATAAGCATGAGTATGTGAAATATAAATTATGCCTTGTATGCCTACTATGTTACACTAATGTTGAATGAAAGTATGAATTACATACTTTAGAAATTTACTTTGGAAAGCATATGTGAAAACTCTATTGTTGAATTGATGATTTGAAACATGGAGTATTCATGCATCCAGTGGGAAAAAAAAAAGAGAAAAGTATTTTGAAAACAAAGGAAATTGATTTTTGGGAAAAATATTTTCGAAAAGTGTTTGCGAAAACTGGACACCTAGAAGGCGCCTAGTGGTCCGTGGTGTTAGTGTAGTCTAGAGAGGATTAGGGATTGAACTAACTAGGCTGGATGCGATGCCTTCGAGGTGCCTTGTGGTTGTGAATAGTTAACCAATCCCCCTTTCGTGATGCCTTGGAGGTGTCATGGGTCGGATTACAATAACGGTTTAAGAGTTAAAACGGAAATGTTTTGGAAATGGGGAGCAACATTTGCATGACATTGCACTCCATTAGCATATATGGTGTGATTGTGATTGGATGACATCCGTTAAACACTTGTCATTGTAGTTGTTTAAATGTATTCCCTAAGGTATGATCCCGCTCACCTTTTTACCTATTCTTTGCGTGGATTCACGGGGTTATAAGAAGTATCTTACACACTTCCTACTGAGCTTATGCTTACCCCATTATTTTAACATTTTTCAGGTTCAGGGAAAGAAGTGGCGGACGACAACCCACCACAATTCTAGACAGGATTGGGACTTTTGTTTTATTTCATTTTGTGTATGGAGCCTAGGTCCTTTGTAAAGTCCTAAATGTAACTCTTGGAAATGTAAATTTTGTAAACTTTTGTGCTTTTGTGTAACTACCCGCTCCACCACATGGTATGATATTGTCCGCTTTGGGCCTGAGCCCGCACGGTTTTGCTCTTGGGCTTCACCCCAAAAGGCCTCATATCAATTGGAGGTGACACACTTACATATAAGCACTTCACCTTTCCTCTACTCAGGCGATGTGGGACTGTGTACCCGTAGCTCGCCAATGTGGTAGCTTGACAATGTCTCTTGCACCCGCCCACGACACACCCGCCCACAGGGTCATCACAATCGACCCCCCTTGGAGGCCCGACGTCCCCGTCGACACACTTCCGGCTGAGTCAGGCTCTGATACCATTTGTAACTACCCGCTCTACCACATGGTATGATATTGTCCGCTTTGAGCCTAAACCCGCACGGTTTTGCTCTTGGGCTTCACCCCAAAAGGCCTCATACCAATTGGAAGTGACACACTTACATATAAGCACTTCACTTTTCCTCTACCCAGGCGATGTGGGATTGTGCACCCGTAGCTCGCCAGTGTGGTAGCCTGACAGTGTCTCTTGCACTCGCCCACGGCACACCCGCCCACAGGGTCATCACAATCCACCCCCCTTGGAGGCCCGACGTCCCCGTCGGCACACTTCCGGCTGAGTCAGGCTCTGATACTATTTGTAACTACCCGCTCCACCACATGGTATAATATTGTCCACTTTGGGCCTGAACCCGCACGGTTTTGCTCTTGGGCTTCACCCCAAAAGGCCTCATACCAATTGGAGGTGACACACTTACATATAAGCACTTCACTTTTCCTCTACCCAGGCGATGTGGGACTATGTACCCGTAGCTCGCCAGTGTGGTAGCCTGACAGTGTCTCTTGCACCCGCCCACGACACACCCGCCCACAGGGTCATCACAATACCAAATTCATAAAACCTATATTCTAAACCAATTAAACATGCATAATTATTTAATTTTATGTGTTTAATAAAACCTGAAATTTCCTAGGCATGTACAGAAACACGAATCAAAGGGAAAGAGATAGAAGAAGAATTTGCCTTAAACTTTCGGATTGAAAATTAAACTTCTTCTTCCTTGATCTTCTTTCTAAAGGGTTTTCTCCTCATTCCTTCCTCTTTCTCCTTCTCTCTCTAACTCTCTCTCTTTAGAATATATTACGTGATATATTTTCAGTCCTTTTTCAACCTATAGTTGTGTATTTATAGGCTAAATAATAACCCTATTCCTTTTCCCAATCCAAGTCAACTTAATAAAGAAAAATAAAAAATGAAAATATTAAAAAGATAACTTAAAATATGTTACGTATATAATCTATGTATATTCTTATTAATTAAATAAAATATATACATTAGATTATTTATTAATACTAAAGTTACCATAATATTAAAAGGTAACTTAAAACATGTTACGTATATAATCTATCTATATCCTCATTAAATAAATAAAATATATACATCAGATTATTTATTTATACTAAAGTTACCATAATATTAAAAAAAGTAACTTAAAATATGTTACGTATATAATCTATCTGTATCCTCATTAAATAAATAAAATATATACATCAGATTATTTATTTATACTAAAGTTACCATAATATTAAAAAGGTAACTTAAAACATGTTACGTATCCTTATTATATAAATATATAAAATATATACATCAGATTATTTATTAATACTAAAGTTATTATAATATTAATAAATTACTTTCCTTTTTATATATATGTATATACATATATATCTATATATATACATATAGAACTATCTATGGGTAATTATTCATACCCATCTAACCTCCTATCCAAGTAGTCCATGAGACCCAATTAGTTAGCACATTACCACTAACCATAACCATAAAATAAAATAAAATAAAATATTTAATCATTTAATTTACAATTAATTACAATTAATTAAATACATCATTTAATCACACAATCTAGTTAAACAAATAATACAAATAATACCTAGACAAAATACAAATAACACATAAATAAGTAGCCAATTAATCAAGTAACACTTAATTCAATTAAACACATAAACAGTTAGTCAAATAATCAATTAAACAATTAAATAAATACAATAAAAATAAATAAATAAATACCGAGACTATCCTTTTAAAATTAGGGGTATTACATTCTTCCCCCCTAATAAAAGGAATTCCGTCCTCGGAATTCGCCCCTACTTCCTTCCATTATTCTTCCATTATACTTGAAAACTGTGAGCGAAAAACATCTTCCTATTCCCAAGTAGACGTAACCTCACTATAAGGGCTCCACTTAACTCCAATATACCAAGTGGTAGACAGGGTTCCTATATTTTAATAAACACAATAATCATACGATGCGTAGGTTGTATCAAATAACAATGTAATCCTCCCATGTCGACAAGGGAATGATCTACATACCTCCAAGTGCCATAGAATATACGCATAAACTCCTATGCACCCAGCGCTAATAATTTGGTAACGCTAATTCAGAGGCGACTGCCTCAATTGCGAAACACAATCTTCTAAAAGTCAATGTAATAAGTAAAATTTACCTTTATCCAAAAATCGCCTTCTTCCTGCATAAAAACAGAACGAGCAAACTACTCCCTGATAGAAAAACTCTAGTATATGAGTTCAACTATTTACAACATCCTACTGTTGCCTCCCAACCGCGCGCAGTTCAATATAAAGGGAAGTATCTATTTCCGACATATTTTTAAATGAAGTTGAGGTCTGATTGTACAACCCTTACTTCCATTTCCAACCAACAAATGAGAGGTATGCATTGTGAAAGATACAAAACCTCCAACGTTGTCACATTAACCTCCTTTTGCCAACAATATCACAGACAAAATTCCGACAAGTGAAGTAAACACTTCCAACAGTCCATGAAAATCTAGGATATACGTCTCAAACATATCCTTTATGGTCTAATTTAATCTCTCGATTAATTCCTCCGTCTATAGATATGAAGTAGAGCTGCTGCTCCAAAATCTTCATAAAGCTCATTCGAAATAGCACTTTGCATCCACTAATATGGACATCCATATGCTATAACACCACTATCACTGAACTATAGAACTACTATGAAGTTCTAAAATAAGCATCACTCAAATTTATGTCCTCAAGTGATCTTTTTCAATTCACCACTCGGATTCCATATGAAAAATTGAAATTCCAAATCAATGTCGATCCTTCCCACCGACACCGACCGTCACTCCTGTTTAGTTCAACTTCCATATTTGTTATAGGAAGTGGCTAAAGATTCCTATGATATCCGATGATCAACTTTCCACCTTTGTAGCAAATTTTACACTTAGGGCAATTATATACACGTCCATATCCGTATCTGTTCACCAAAACTGACATTTAATGTCGTGATGTACCTTCTAACCGTTTGATCACATCAAGAAAAATTATAAATTTTCTAGCTCAGTCGCCCGACCGTCATATCATTATTTACAGAAACTACGAAATCCTCCTCGAGTACCTTAAACTCCATCTGAGTAAGGTAACACCGTCTCCAAGGTCAGCTCCAATATTCAAAGTTGACCTTCTCAACTACCGTAGTAATAACAAGTGTTATTATTACACCTGCTATAAATGCATCTAATAACTCAACAACTAACCGAAAGATTTAAATATTCTATCATTTGTTGAGAGCATCCATTTACATCATTGCTTCCACCAGACGGAACTTGATATAAAGTGTGAATCACCACTGTAATCCATCTAAACCGTCTCGTGATCCATTCTATTCGTATGAACTAAAGTCCTACCAGTTCGAAATAGACAAGAATCAAGTTGACCTAATGTATCAGTCAACCAATATCCCATCTAGAATCCTGACTCTTGTGTAAAATCAGAAATCCCGCAACTAAATCTGTAAAATGCTCTCTCATTTCCACTTTAGTATAAGAAATGGCTGCAAAAGATCTAGTGATCTTTGATGGTCCATCTCTATTATCTAATAAATATTAGAAGAACTAAAAGTTGTGAAACTCAGTCCGTGCATCCTCCCTCCAATTTGTCTATAGAAAGTACCGTTAGTTCAGTACCACCATCTTTTGTCTGTACCCAACGTTTAAATTGGAGCATCTTCAAAAGCGAATTCTGTAACTAAATCTATCCACCACTGATCCGTGATAAATTTGCCGATATTGAAAATCAATCAGTAATTCCATTTTTCAATAGTCAACTATGACTTTAATTCAACAAAAGTCAACAAATTACAACCTTTCCATGCATACCATGCACCTCATCTTTATAAAGGTGTTTGGTCTCACCATCTTGTCTTTGACACACCATGCTTCTTTAAAACAAGTTAATAACAATCCGAATTCTTTGTCTAACTTCAAAAGAATATGAAATCCTTCCATCCTCTACATAAGTTATCAATTTCCTAGCAACAGCTAATTGTTGCAAACTGTGACCTAAAAAAAAAAAATTCCATATTATTTATGCAAGTGAATAAGACTTAGTTTCCTCCTCTATATGCAACACCAACAACTCCTCCTAATGACACGCCTTCACGAATAAAATTCTTGATTAAGAATAGACTGATGAATATTTATTCAATCTACTATCCTCAATCGGTGTCATTTTAATAAGTACCTAAACCCGTACTAAATCCTCCTTTCGACTTAGTAACAACTTCCGGAATTTTTCAAGAAGATGTTCAGCAAATCCGACACCTCAGATAAATCATCGTGGCGTTACAGTGATCTTTATTTACCACCATCTCACGCATCCCAAAATATTAACAACCACCATTATCATGGCGTTGTAATATGATACAAATCCATACCTAGAGTAAAGTAAATCAAACTAATCATACTAGATTATTTAACTCACAGTGATGGTTTAACTATCCCATCCCAAACAATATACTAGAATGACGCATGTCCAGGTCTAATAGATTGGCAAGAATTATGTGTATCTACCATATCCTACGACCGCATGCTCACAAATCTAGCGTAAATACCGCTATTACTCCATATTATTAAAAACAATAGTTGGCTGATCACATATTTGTGTCCCCAACTAAACCATATACCGTTAACCGAAATAATCAACGAAAATAAAACACGTATGACAAACACACTAGCACAAAATATACTCCTACTTAGGACATCGTTCTTTCTAAAAAAGAAAGTCTCATTTGAAATCAACACTACCAAATTGTTTCACAATTTCCTTTTATAGTTTCGTAGGTAATCATCCAACCTCGAAACATATCTTTTAAACAGAGCTTACAAGCAACATATGTTTGCCTAAGGAAATACTAAGGCTTAACCCTCATCCTCCCTACACGCTGAATGTAAACTATCTAACTTGGTTTTATAAAGCGAATTAGAACGTCACAACATAATACTAATACCTTCTTGAATGTGATATAAAATCATACGTTTCGTTCTGATAAGAACTTCATCAAATCCCCAATCTTCTAAACAATACTTCTTATATACCTCTTTTAGAGATGATAAGAAAGATTTAATTATTTGTAGATTGATCAACCCCAATTCTACTAATAACATTTGCTATACTACTAGCAATTTAGATCACCTCGCACAATCATCCCTCTTCAAGATTTAATACCCTCTCTATTAGATACACATAAATCTCCTCCATTAGGATCCTCTTCGGCTCCTACTCCTTGCTTGTCTCCTTTTTGAGATCAACTGAAGTCGTGTTGGTCCCGATATGTGGTGACCTATCACGTACACCTAAATCCTTCATTGGCTTATACTTTTAAAGTAACGCCAAACGAACCTAAACCATCAATCATTAACTCTGCCTTCTGGCAACGAAATCGATAACATACTCCTCAACTCCTTTGGGTCTTTATTGCTTTCGCCTTGAACCCATCCTTTTTCTAGTGCCAACCATTCTATGACTACAGAATATAATTGACATCAGCTCCTCCTAACAAACCGTAAATAAAGTACAACGAATCCTAATATGGGCTCTAAGTTTTAAGAGACGCAACGCGGAAGTCACATAACGAAAGACACTCCTAAGGACACTTGAACTTGGAGTGCTCTGATACCAACTAATGTAATACCCCTAATTTTAAAAAGATAGTCTCGGTATTTATTTATTTATTTTTATTGTATTTATTTAATTGTTTAATTGATTATTTGACTAACTGTTTATGTGTTTAATTGAATTAAGTGTTACTTGATTAATTGGCTACTTATTTATGTGTTATTTGTATTTTGTCTAGGTATTATTTGTATTATTTGTTTAATTAGATTGTGTGATTAAATGATGTATTTGATTAATTGTAATTAATTGTAAATTAAATGATTAAATGTTTTATTTTATTTTATTTTATGGTTATGGTTAGTGGTAATGTGCTAACTAATTGGGTCTCATGGACTATTTGGATAGGAGGTTAGATGGGTATGAATAATTACCCATAGATAGTTCTATATGTATATATATAGATATATATGTATATACATATATATAAAAAGGAAAGTAATTTATTAATATTATAGTAACTTTAATATTAATAAATAATCTGATGTATATATTTTATATATTTATATAATAAGGATACGTAACATGTTTTAAGTTACCTTTTTAATATTATGGTAACTTTAGTATAAATAAATAATCTGATGTATATATTTTATTTATTTAATGTGAATACAGATAGATTATATACGTAACATGTTTTAAGTTACTTTTTTTAATATTATGGTAACTTTAGTATAAATAAATAATCTGATATATATATTTTATTTATTTAATGAGGATATAGATAGATTATATACGTAACATGTTTTAAGTTACCTTTTAATATTATGGTAACTTTAGTATTAATAAATAATCTAATGTATATATTTTATTTAATTAATAAGGATATACATAGATTATATACGTAACATATTTTAAGTTACCTTTTTAATATTTTCATTTTTTATTTTTCTTTATTAAGTTGACTTGGATTGGGAAAAGGAATAGGGTTATTATTTAGCCTATAAATACACAACTATATGTTGAAAAATGAGTGAAAATATATCATGTAATATATTCTAAAGAGAGAGAGTTAGAGAGAGAAGGAGAAAGAGGAAGGAATGAGGAGAAAACCCTTTAGAAAGAAGATCAAGGAAGAAGAAGTTTAATTTTCAATCCGAAAGTTTAAGGCAAGTTCTTCTTCTATCTCTTTCCCTTTGATTCGTGTTTCTATACATGCCTAGGAAATTCCAGGTTTTATTAAACACATAAAATTAAATAATTATGCATGTTTAATTGGTTTAGAACATATGTTTTATGAAATTGGTTTATATCTGTTCTTGTGTTATGAATTGATAAATGCATGATTTTGATTTGATTTCCGGTGTGAATTTTTATATGTTTATATTATGTATTTTTTTCATATCTGTGGAATGATGGAACGTAGAAACATGCCTAGGATTCCTGAACATTAAATAGGAACTAGGTTTGGGTTTAAATAAATTTAAATAGACTTAATCATAATGATGCTTGCTATTTGAATGTTTTAAACAAACGAATGAATTTAATCTTTTAACATGTTTTAGCAATTGAGATTAAATGTGTAGGATGAATTGGATATGGAGAATGCTTATTTAACGGTATAATAAAATATCATCATATGTATAAGATTCAGTTTATGTAGGACATATGATATAGGAAGCTTAAATAAATAATAAATTATTCCTATTTTATGATAACTTGATATCATATTATCATAGTTATTTCTGGATTGTTTACATTAATTGTTGGATTGTGTGGTTTAATGCACCGGTATGGGACGGTGGCATTCTAGGGACGGATTAACTTATCAGTTAAGTCCTACATATTTTATATAAGGGAATGGATTAACTAAAATGTTAAGTCCTACTTATATTCAAGTCAGGTCAGCTGAACAAGTTGAATGACTTATGGAGGATTAATTTATTATATAAGGGAATGGATTAACTAAAATGTTAAGTCCTACTTATATTCAAGTCAGGTCAGCTGAACAAGTTGAATGACTTATGGAGGATTAATTTATACTGAATAGGATGGTTACTAGATTTTATATATATAAGTATGGTGCCATGATATGAGCTTGAGTCTCAGGATCAGTGGTTAGGGTGCGTAAATCGCCAGGGATGTGTAGTTAGATATAGTGTAGTTGTGTATCCTGGTAGGTCTAGGTACTCATGCCCACTATATGTGCGTTTTGCATGTTGCCTACTATTCAGGTTGAGACAACCCTATAGTTTAGTGAGGTTCCTTTAGTGTGTATATATGTATACATACGGACTACTAGTTACTGTTGGATTGACTAGGATGTATACGTGTATCGGATCTCTGCTTGGACTGTAGTAGAGTAGAACTTGTTTGTGAGCCTGACCCACCATTATTTTTCAGGTGTTCGTCAGGAGCAGAGGTTGTTCGTGCTGAGTAGGGATCAGTCTACTTCATTCTTCCGATGCTACATAGGAGTTCCTTTATGATTCAGTTTCCTAATTTAGACAGTTATTGCTGTCATTTGTTTAGTTTGGATTTTCTAAGGGTCCATACAGTATGGATTCCCGAGTTGTATTTTGGAGGATCAGTTGTATCAGAAGAGTTTATTAATTAATGGAAATATATTCTGAGGTTTATTATTAGATTATCATTTTAGTTTCTTGTCAGCATTTTATTTATTCTTCTTTATTCTTTTGTACTCTGGGTTCGTTTATTATCAATTTGTTTGGATATCCTCGGGTATTCAGGCGTGGGCCTGACCAACCCGCATTCGGAAATCCGGGGGATATCACATTTTGTTAAAGATTATAAAGAATCATGTATGAACGTGTTGATATTAATTTTAGACAGATGTTGTAATCTATATTCATCAATCTTGCATGTGTATGGGATGGAATTATTCAGTTTTAAAGCTCCATAGTAGACTTTTGTTCATTCCCAAGTTTATGGTAATTTTCAACTGTAAGGGCAGCTCGCAGGACCATTTCGGTCGACCAAAATGGTCATTTCAGTTGACCGATTATTCCAGTAACCATCACTGTGTGGGTCATAACCGGCAGACCGAAGTGGCCATTTTGGTAGACCGGCACAGGAGCTATTTCGGTCAACCGAAGCTCCATTTCGGTTGATCGGTTTGGCTGCTGCATGGGCATCTTGTCTTCATTTTTTGGCTTAACCAATCGTGAGTCTTGGGAAGTTATTTAGGGTCTTCATGAATCATATATATGATGTTTAGTGATGTAGTAACACTGGACTTGACGACATTGACTTAGGTAACCTCGGGTTTGGGTAAGGACCCGGTTAACGGTTCGGACCTATGGGTTCGGGTCGTTACACCACCGCTACCACCACCATCGCCGTCTCCACCTCCACCCCAACCAATTTCCATCACCACCACCACCTTCCATTACCTCTACCACCACCAACTTCCACCACTGACTTTCATCACCACCACAAGCTTCCACCACTACCTTTATCATCTCCATCTCCACTGCCATCGACTTCCACCATTACCACCGCCTCCACTACCATCTTCCACCACCACCACCTCCACCTTCCACCACCACTAACACCACCACCTCCACCTTCCACCACCACCAACACCACCACCGTTACTTCCATTACCTTCCACCACCACCACCGTCACCTCCACTGCCTTCTACCACCACCTACATCACTGTCGTCTTCCACCACCACCACCACCACCGTCACCGCCACCTCCACTTCCACCGCCACCGACTTCCATTACCATGACAACCTTTCACCACTGCCGCCATCATCTCCATCTCCACTACTATTGACTTCCACCATTGCCACCGCCTTCCACCACCTCCATCACTTCCACTGCCATCTTCTATCACCACCACTACCTTCCACTACCACTTACACCACTGTCGTCTTCTACCACCACCACACCACTGTCGTCTTCCACCACCACCACACCACTGCCGTCCACTATCGTCACCTACACCACTAACGTCTTCCACCATTACCTCCACTGCCACCGTCACTACCATTGCCTTCTACCAACACCCCGCTGCCTTCCATCACCGCCACTATCACTACCATTGCCTTCTACCAACACCCTGCTGCCTTCTACCACCATCGTCGTCGCCTTCCAACACCACTACCTACATCACTACCGCTTTCCACTTCCACTACCATCAACCACCACCACTATTTATTTTTAAAAAATTATAGAAGAATGTTATTTTGTCACTTATAATTATTTGTCACTTATAGGGGTATTTTGGATAATTCAATTTGAAATTCATTCGTTTCTAAATTTTACATTAGTCAATTCTTACCGATTTCATATTTGCAACTAAACAATAGATCTATTCTTTTCCCATTCTCATTCCATTCTCACTTGCATTCCATTCCATTCCTGCACACCAAACGCAGCATTATAGAAACTCTTTCTATTTTTGTTTTATTTATATAATTAATATAGGATGAAAACTCAAAATTGGATAGAAACTTTAAAAACTCCTTGTACTTTTAATAATAGTATAAGGATTGTCATGGAAAGTTTAGTTTAATAACAATTGGGGAATTACAAAAACTCAATTGGTTTACAGTTGTGATTATTAAGGGAAAATATCCCTATAATTGCGGTGATGTTAATATAGAGTTTGTTAAGGAAACAAACTCCTCAAATTGTGGCACTATCAAGGAAGATCATCAAGGTTAATGATAGTTATTACCCATTAAACATGTGTCTTTAATTACTCTTTCTTGTTATGTAAATTTCCATATTATTAACACACACAAATGGTGTATAAATTATGTACGATTGGTTAATGAAAAATCATCTTTTCCTTTACCAAATTATTCAAAGTCTTCATAGTATTAGAGCTATCATTCTTAAGCCTTGAAACCATGTCAACCTTTTCATCCAAACAAGAACCGCAACTTGCAATCCAACCATTTCATCAATGTTCAAGCTTGATTTCTTTCAAGATCACCACTACTAATTACCTCTTGTGGTATTCTCAGATTACTCCTCTAGTCTAAAGTTTGGGCATTTATCATTATCTTACAGACGGTGATAAACCCGCTGAAGAGATAAAAGATGAAAAGGGTAGCAAAGGTGTTAACCCGCTTTATGAGTCATGGACTACGAATGACAGTTTGCCCATTTCATGGTTACTTAGAACCATGAAAGAAGATATAGAAAGTTCGATCTTCAACTTTGAAACAACGTATGAGGTATGGACCTCGCTTAAAGAGCAACTCTTTCCCATCATAGTTGAGAAGGAAAGTCATTTAAAAGGAATATTAATGACCATTCAAAAGGGATCTCAATCATTTAAGGATTTCTTGAGGGATTTCAAGTCTATTTGTGACAATCTCACTGCTATTAAAAAGCAAATCCTAAATCTTGATAAGGTGTTCCAATGCGCTCGTGGTTTAGGTCCGAGATATAAGAATTTTCGAATTGCTATGCCCACTAAACCACCTTACCTATCATTTTCTCAGTTTATTCTAGCCTTTCAAGGTTACGAGCAATCATAAATTGCGAAAAAAGACCAAAAGAGATTGCTCTTGGAACATGATCCAGCCTTCTTCGGACAACGAGATTACAGTAGAAGCAGTCAAGGAGGCCAAGGATGGTTCAACTCAAAAAGTAGGGATTTTTTTGATACCTCCCAATTTCGAAGACACAAGTTGATTAAGTCCACACCCAAAACCAGGGGACATCAAACAATTAATAATAAATAAGCACATAATATAAAAGGCTAAGTAGTAAATAAATAATATCACTGAAAAAGAAACTAAATAATAAATAATTAATCATTTGAATAAATCCAATAATTCTCAAATGTAAATAATTCTTTAGAATATAACTCAGGAATCCGTATCATGGACCCCTAATAAAATCCCATAACTGAAAATAATAATAAATGTCTAAAACTGAATAAAAAGGACATAGTAGAAAATACTACTTCGATAACACCAAAAGAGACTAGTAGTCTCTATTCTGCACGATCAACCTCTAAGCTTGCTACTGACGAGGACCTGAAAAATATGACAAATGTGGGCCAAAACCCACGAGTAAGTCATTTCTACAACAATCCAAATAGAGACTTGATGAACGCTACATCCCTAACTAACTCATGCAAAATTTATATAGTTGATAGATATATATACACACTAAAGGCTCTCACTGGACTAAGGGTAGATTTAACCGGATAATGAGTGTCTCATGTAAAGCACACACAAGGTAGTCATATGTCCTCCTTCTACCAGGGCACACACATCCCTACATCTAGCTACCCATCTCAACGGGTAATATACGCCCCAATCTTAACCTCTGATCACAAGACCTTAAGCTCGTATCCAGGTACACAAAAGAATATAAATATCTAGCCATATCCTAATAGTGGTAGAACTATACATAAAATACTGTAACCATATCTTGACAATGCACGACCACATATAAAAATATTGTAACCATATCTTGACAATAAAACAATAAATAACGTAGATATATCCTGACAATGGCACAGATAATAAATGATCCAACTTGTTAGTCATCCAGCAATATCAATACAATACTAATACCATATCCTGACAATGGTCTCACAAACAACAAATATAGATCACATATTAGATCATAAAAACAACCATGAATATGATTTAAATCACATTATCAAATATTGCAATTAGTGTAGCAATTTAACCTTACTAAATTACATGAATAATTTATTATAAGTTACTAATGTCCTTTACATCAACTATGAAAATTCTAAATCCAGCCATGAACCATTTTGATAACTTATAATTCCAGCAAATAAGATGATTACAATCATATACCATGCTAAACATTTAAATTCCAATGCTTGAACAAGTTAAATTCAATTTACAAATTAATAATTGAATAAATCTAAATTAACACATATACCGAAACTTCATGCCATTTAACTCACATACCACTATTCCTGAGTCCTTATTTAGTGTTCAGGGCCTTAACAAATCAATTTGGGGTCATTCAGGATGTTTTTAACTAAACTAAACCCCCTCAGGGCTCGAGCCCTGTCAAACGGTGCTTGAGTCTTGTCTAACAGTGCTCAAGCGCTGTTTTCCCAGTATTAGCATTGTAAACAGTACTCGAGCCCTGTGATGGGAAAACAGTTCGAGATGACTGATCCGAGTCCATAAATTTGTTGTTTTGGGTCCTAAAACATGATTCTAAGTCCCATAAACATATAATAATTAATTATAAGCAATTTAACATGTAAAAACAAGTTTAGCATAAATCAAATCCTTTGATTCACCAAGAACATACAAACATACATACATATATTGTACTCATTCATAACTTTGTTCTAGCCCAATCTAATCATGAATTCAAATTCATTAATTCTTTTATACATCCCTAAAGTCATACTTGAACATGAGATCTAAGGGAGAAGTGTAGAACGAAGAACTTACCTTACGGGTTTTAGACTGAAAACTCAAACTCCTTCTTCTCTGATCTATTCTTTGACTCCGGTAACCTTCAGGATGCCATCGTACTCTCTGTCGCCCCTCTCTCTTTTTTTTCTCATGATCTCTCTCTATCTCATTTCTCACCTCCTCTTTCTCTTTCACCATCTACACAACTACACACATGTATATATATATATATATATATATAACCTACTATATAACCCAAAACCTAAATTACATCTGGCAACCTAAAAATAATAATAATAAAAATAATAGTATTAATAATAAAAACATAATATATATATATATACACACACCATAACATATATATATATATATATATATATATATATATATATATATATATATATATATATATATATCCATGGGCTTAAGATCCAACCCAACTAGGATCCATTCGAAATTATCTAAGACCCATCTAGTTGGTCCAAATACTACATGCCCAACTCTTAATTAAAATAAAAAATAAAAAATAAATATTTAACTACACAAATAAACTATTAAAACACATAAAATTTAAGAATTAAACACACCACACATAGACATATAATTAAACTGAATGAAAACAAATAATTAAACGCATATAAACAATTAGCCACATTATTTAATAAAATAAAATAAAATAAAATAACTAAAAGCAAACAAACAATTTGTCACATAATTAATTTAAATGCAATAAAATAAATAAATAAAAGTCATGAAAATTAGGGTATTACAGTTTTACTCCTGCCGGAAAGTACAACGCTCAAGGCAATCAAAACAGCAACCGAAACGTCGATCAAAACAGTAACAACACCCCATCCAAAGATAAGAATCCTTCTGGATAGCAGCAACGTCCAAACAATGCTGAAAATAATGATAAAGTTTCTTGTCAAATTTGTGGAAGAGCAAATCACTTGGCTATTGATTGTTGGTACATGTTTGATTACTTATACCAACCTGAAGATTTTCCTCAAGCTCTTACTGCCCTCGCTATTTATGATTCAAATGATAAGTCATTCTATATTGATTCTGGAGCCACTTCACACAAAACAATTGATGCAGGTAAACTCTCCTACATAAAACCATATAATGGAAGTGATGTGATTTATGTTGGAGACGGAAATAATTTACCTATATCTCATACCGGTGATATTTATGTTAATATGCATGAATGGCAATTAAATTTAAAGGATGTGTTTGTGGTCCCTGATTTGAAAATTAATTTATTGTTAGTTGAAAATTTTACTTCAGATAATTTGTATACTTTTGAATTCATTGCTTCTGACTTGTTGTGAAGGATCAAAATCAAAGGACAATAGCGAGGGGGCATAAGAAAGGTCAACTCTATGCTCTAGATGGGATTTCTCAAGAGGCTCTTAATGCAATAAGGAAAGGCGGATCATCTGCAACCCTTTGTCTCTTGTTAAAGGAAAAGAAAGTTATTGGTATTACCCATTGGATTTCTAAACCATCAATATGTGTTAGTTGTCAAATGGGAAAGAGTTGTAAATTGCCTTTTCATTCTTCAAATAGAATTTCAAATTTCCCTCTTAAGAAAATTCATTATGATCTTTGAGGACCTGCCCCTTTGGCTTCAAATCAACGATTTCGTTTCTATGGAATTTTTGTGGATGATTATTCTAGGTTCACATGGTTATATCCTTTATGAAGAAAATCAGAATTCCTTGATTGTTTTCTCAAATTTCAAAGGCTAGTAGGGAACTAATTTTATCGACGAATTAAGATTTTTCAGTGCGACGATGGTGGTGAATTCAGTTCAAATGATTTTTTTGATCATATACAAAATTGTGGGATTGAAATGAATATCTCTTATCTAGGAACTCCTGAGCAAAATGGAGTAGCGGAACGGAAGCATTGACATATTGTTGAAACAGGCTTAAAAATGTTGTTTCATGCAAATTTGCCTCTACCACTTAGGGTTGATGTTTTTCTTTCTGCAGTATATCTCTCTAACAGATTACTGTCTTCCATTTTACAAAATGACAGTCCTTACCATAAACTTTACAAATGACATCCTGATTACATTGGCTTACGGATGCTTGGGTGTCGATGTTTTCTGTCACTATGATATCACAGTGGTATTAAATTTACTAAGAAAACGAACCTATGCGTTTTCATTGGCTACAGTCCCATACATAAAGGTTATCACTGCTTAGAGCCCAAAACAAAAAGAGTTTACATATCCTGCCACATCATTTTCGATGAAGCTTCGATATCCTTAAATTCAATAGATTGTTGTAACCAAAATTGTGTTGCAGGTTCAAATCAAAATTCTATAGAAAATATTACTGAAATTTCGGAGCCTTCATCTCCTGCAAATCAATCAAGTTTATGTAAAGAGTCAGAGCTAGTCATTGCCGAAAATCACGTCAACGACAACCCAACACCAACTAATGTCTTGGCACTTCTCGTCCTATACTGAGATGTCTTCTCTAACGCCTTACCACTTTCTCCAGACACTCATAGCGAAACAATGCAAGATAGTCTAGTTGCCAACGTCTCATGACCAACTAGAATTTGACGACCACATGTTTATCTTAATGATTATGCATTCACCACCACCTCTAATCGTGCTTCCCCATCCGAGCCTAAAACTTTAAAAACGGCTTTCAAAGATTCACGATAGGTGACGACAATGGAAGACGAACTTCAAGCTCTCTATGACAATCACATATGGGAAATTGTTCCCCAACCTTTCGATATCAATATCGTTGGATCAAAATGGGTGTATCATATAAAGTATCGAGATGATGGTTCCATCGATCATTTCAAGGCTTGACTGGAGCAACCGTTATGGTTCAAAAATCCAAAATTGCCTGATCTTATTTGTTCACTCAAAAAGTCCTTATACGATTTTGAAATAAACACCCCGTGCTTAGTTTGACCGTCTCTCACAATTTTTGTTTCATCTTAGATTTTATTGCAATAAGGCCAATTCTTCCCTATTCATTTTCCACAACAACAATATCACTACTATCTTACTCATCTATGTAGATGACGTTCTTGTTGCTGGTAACAAAGACCCCTTCATTACAAATTTACTTGCTCAACTTGGTCATAAATTTGCAATTAAGGATCTCGGTTCATTTAATATGGAAATTAGACATTTCTCTGGTGGTATTTTTCTATCTCAGACGAAGTACATGTAAGATCTTCTTAATCAAACAAAAATGCTTGAAAGCTCTCCCATAATTACACCGATGATCATTAAAGAAAAGTCAGCCGGTTCCGATGTTGATCCAATTGATACCATTGCTTATCATAGCATCATTGGTGCTTTGCAATACTTAACTTTCACAAAACTCGACATCATCCATGTAGTCAATTGGGTATGTAAACATTTTAACAATCCAACTTTAGCTCACATGAAAACAGTTAAACGAATCCTACGATATCTTAACGGAACTCAACATGTTGGGCTACGTTATCTTTCTCAAAGTGCTTCATCTTTGTATGGTTTTAAGGATACCGATTGGGCTGGATGTCCAACTATAACGAGAAGTATTACAAGTTTTTGTGTCTTCTTTGGCGCAAACTATGTTTCATGCTGTTCGAAGAAGTAACCGATGGTCGCTCGTTCTAGTTCGAAGGCAAAATATAGGTCTATGGCCTCCACCACCACTAAAATCACTTGGTTAACATTTTTGCTCAGAGACATTGGTATAACACCTCATCAACCTCCTCAGTTATTTTGTGACAATATTAGCGCACTTCATACGTCCATAAATCTAATGTTGTGATACCTCTCGATTCTAGAGCCACGGGTGATCAAGTTCGAGTACAGATCCGAGGGATACCAAACAATTAAGTATGTAAATGAACACAGAATATAAAAAGAATTTAAAAAAAAAATAATTAAAAAAAAATTGAAAAGAATTCTAAATAATAATCCTCAATAATGCTAATTAAATAATCCTCCAACATAATCCATAAAATCCTCCAATAATAAAACAACTCGGTAATCCATTGAGTGGACCCCTAATAAGAATCTCAACTGAAAAATAACTGAACTAAAGAAGAAATCCAAAACTAAACATAAATAGCAGGCCTACGTAGTTGGAAGAATGAGTGACTGTCTTTGCTCAGTACGAACAAGCTCTAAGACTGGAACCGTCTGATACTTGAAAAATAATAGTGGGTTAGGCCCACGAATAAGTTCTATTCTAACTACAATCCAAACAGAGACCCGATACGTAGATACATCCTAGATAACTCAACAATATTTATCTAGTCCATACATATATATATCCATACTAAGGGACTTTCTCACTGGACTACAAAGGGGGTCTCAACTTGAATAGAAGGCAACATGCAAAACGCACCTGAAGTGGGCATGAGTACCTAGACCTAACAGGGTATACCTCTACCATCATAGTTAGCTATGCATCCCAATGCATATACGTTCCCTAACCATTGATCCTGAGACTCAAGTTTATATCGTGGTACCATAAATATATATTTATAATCTATCCATAACCAAAGTAGTGCCGCTCAACTGTTCGTTGCCTTGACACGATATAAGTACAAGTAACAAGTAATCCAGTTAGTCATTCAACTTGTTCAGTTGATCTGGCTTAAATATAAGTAAGATTTATTTTTATAATCCATTCCCTTATTCCAGAATAGGTAAGACTTAGTGTTTTGAACTAATCCATCCCTAGTATGCCACCGTCCCATACCGGCGCATACAATCCACAAAACAAATCCAATAATTAATAAAACAAAATTTAATAGTTCATCAATTAAAATCCAGAATAAGTATAAAAAAGATCAGATAAATATATAATCATGTTATGCATCCAAAACAAGATTTAAAAATTATGTCACAGTCCTTTAAATTGCTAAAATAAAATTAAGCAACTAAATCCACTATATCCATTAACAACATGCAAATTTGTTTAAAATTTCATATTATGCCAATCAATAACATATAGATTAAACTATGCATTATAGGGTTTTAATATACCATAAAACAATATTTAGAACCCTTATTATTAACCCAAAACAGTCTGGGAAACCCAAATCATCCAAACAGTGCCGAAACTACCTCCAGTACGCATCAAAACAAGAGAACCTGCTCACAAAAACTGAGAGCAGGCTCAATCCACACATGGAGCCGGCTCTATACATGAGAGCTGGCTCTTCACTTGAGGGAGCCGACTCCCACTTCCATGGAGCCGGCTCTCTCCCCATCTAAGAGCCCTGAATCCGTTTTGCCCTCTGCCTCATCTCCGGCAAGTTCCAACCCTTCTGAACGTCTCTGTTGCAATTACTAGGATCTAATCCATGTCCAAAACTAACCCAGAAACTCATCAAAACTACAGTATGCATCAACACAACAATTAACATACAAAATGAAACAATTGATACAATAAATAACTTCAATCTAACAACACGCAATATAGTTTAATCATTGAATTAGAATGCATATAAAATTAACTTTAACGTCCGATTAAGTCCTGGAGCTTCTCTAGGCATGCACAGAACACAAGTCAAAGGGAAGGAGCAAGAAATAGAACTTGTCTTTGAGATTTCAGAATAAAATCTCGGCGTCGTCTTCCTAGCTTTTCCGGCAATTCTTCACTGCTCTAACTCCTCTGTTGCCCCTTGGTTCAACCCACGAGCAACACTCCTTCATTCTCTCCTTGATTCAGCCTTAATCTTAGCCAAACCCTAATCTTCCTCTTTCTGTTTTCTCTCAGACCTCTCTGTATCTCTCCGCCACTATGTTTCGTGAATAGGTTCTAAAACCCTTGGCAGACTTATACAAGTATATTTATAGGCCAATAACTTTACCCTACTTCTAATCAAAATAAAAGAACGAAAAACTAAAATAAAAATATAACTAGTCGGCCACCACGTGATTTCATAAAAGAATATAAAACCCTAAACTATATACTACATAATTACCTAATTAAACAATTAATGAAAACAAATAATTAAATTAAAACATTAAACAATTAAAACAAACAATTCAATTAAATTAAAACATTAAACAATTAAAACAAATAATTCAATTAAATAAAAATAATTAAATAATTAAAACAAACAATTCAATTAAATAAAAATAATTAAACAAATAAAAAAATAATCAAATAAAAATTCAATAAAATAATTAATTAAAATACCGAGACTATCCTTTTAAAATTAGGGGTATTACAAATGTTCCATGCTCGATCTAAACATATCGAGCTTGACTATCATTTTGCTCGTGAGAAGGTTGTTATGGGTACTCTTATTACACGAAACATTTCTTCATCCTCTCAACCGGCGGATATTTTGACAAAATCGTTGCCCAAACAAGCGTTCATTTTATTTCGCGACAAGCTGGGAATCCACATTGATTCCTTTTCCAGCTTGAGGGGACTTGTTAAGGGAAACTATCTCTATAATTGTGGTGATGTTAATGCAGAGTTTGTTAACGAAACAAACTCCTCAAATTGTGGTAGTATCAAGGAAGATCGTCAAAGGTCACGTTAAACATGCGCTTTTAATTACTCTTTCTCATTATGCAAATTTCCATGTTATTAACGTACACAAAAGGTCTATATATTTTGTACAATTGGTTAATGAAAAATCATCTTTTCCTTTACCAAATTATTCAAAGTCTTCAGGGATATCTATGACAATTAGTAATTTTTCAAAAAAAAAAATAAAAAATAAAAGTGGAAGGATTGTTATGGAAAATTTAGTTTAATAACAACTAGAAATTTAAAAAATTATTCCCTTTTTTTATTAAAATTATTATTTTCTTTCTAATTCTACTCTCATAAACTTAATTAATGCATGAAAAACAATAGGTAATTTCTGGGAAAAAAAATTGAAAGAATTTGTTATGGAAAATTTAGTTTAATAACAATTGGGGTAGTATATAAACCCAATTGGTCAATGGTTGTGATATCTATGAGTATTAAAATTCTAAATACTCTTTTTAAAGTAAAAAAATAAAAAATAAAAACTCTATATGCTATATGCTATAGTCTTACGGAAATATAGGATGGAAATAAACTCTATATTTTTTTAATAAAAAATATAGGATGGAAACTCAAATTGGATAGAAACTCTAAAAACTCCTTGTACTTTTAGTAATAGTATAAGGATTGTTGTGAAAATTTTAGTTTAATAACAATTGGGGATCGAATTATAAAATTCCAGTTGGTCTATGGCTGTGATGTCTATGACTATTAAAATTCTAAAAATTCTTTTTAAAGTAAAAAAAATTTATATACAAACTCTTTATGCTACAAATTCTTATATAAACTCTTCTATTTTTATTTTATTTTATAAAAATATAGGATGGAAACCCAAATTGGATAGAAATTAAAAAAACTTCTTGTACTTTTAATAATGGGGTAAGTGCATACCCTGAAATATATCTCTCATAGTATTTTTACATCTTATTAAAAAAGTGTGAAAAAAATACCCCTATTCTTTTCAATTTGTGCGAAAACACTCCCCAATTAATATAATATCCATTTTACCCTTTTACTCTTCCAAAATACCCCTACCATTGTTGATGCCAAGGTCACAGAGGGAAAGGTGGAGGTTGGGGACGGTCGGGTAGAGGCTGCCAGAGAGGTATGTGTTCTTTGCAAAATCAAACCCAAGTCATCACTGCCATCAACCCAAAAACCCAGTCCGAAGATCTGCAAATCAACCACCGCTGGACTCGCAATTTTTTTACAAGTCTCTGTCCGTCGCTTCGACCATTGCTGTCGAAAATCGCATCCCTCATCGGACCCATCAAGCTCACGGCCGATTCAGTTCTTCCTTGCTTGCAGTTCATCTCACCGTTGAGCCCTCCCTTGTTCGCCAGCCACCGTTCCACGCTCTCTGCCGCGAACCATCATTGTCACCACCGCCCGCCAGATCCATCAGCGCTGAGCACCTCTTTGCGTCGACGTATCCAATTTGAACTCCTAGCTGTATAGCATACGCAAAAAGGATGGAAAAAGGTTGTGCCTTCATCGGATGGGAAGTGGCATTAATCAAAGGCCAAGATATCATAGAAGTCATGATTGTCAAAATAATTGGACTGCTTTATAAACCCCCTTTCTAAAGAAGCAAAGGAAGACAGAGAGTGGATCAAAAGAAGAGAATCAGCTTCAACCACATATGCTCAAAAGAGGCTTTCTTGGGACTGGTGGTGGTTCTCCACTATATATATATATATATATATATATATATATATGTCAGTGTATATATGTGTGTGTATATATATATATATATATATATTATAAAATGTGTTGCTAAGGGCATTTTAGTCTAATTTTTATAAATAGGACCTATTTGCACAAATGTCATAATTTATTGATGTTTTTAATTTGCACGGGAGGGGTGCAATATGCACTGTAAGCATACTATAAGGGTGTTTTTTGCACTTGACCCTTTTATAATAGTATATAGATATAGATATAGATATTATATAGAACAAGAGAGGATGGGGGACTGGAATGTGAGAAAATCGACAACAAATTATAGAGTATGTAATAAGAGTGGGCAAATAATTCGTGAATCCGATCCGATCCATGCAGTTTTGATCGAATTACTATGTCCAAGGATCGGTGACGAATTAAAAAATATTGAATTCGTAACTTACGGATCGGATCACGGATTGGTTTGTTAAAATTCGATCCGATCCATGAGATTTATATATATGTTCAAAGAATGTATTAATTAATTTAATTAGTTAATATTTAATGAACTCTAAGAATATATTAGTTAATGATCTTTTAAATATATGAATTAATGTTGATAGATTGAAATTTAATCTATTTGGCAATGATTAAAAATAAATAATATTGGACAATTTAAGAAAAATCTTAATTTGCTGATTCGATCGGATCTGATTCGTCATTCTACGAATCTGGTCCGAGCTATGGGATAACGGATTGGTGGCGGATTAAAATTTTTCTAATCCATCGGGAGGAGATCGGATTAGGATTGATACCTAATCTGAATCGATCCGATCCGTGACCACCCCTAGTATGTGATATGTTATTGTTTTAGGTGTTTTGATTTTGTTACAGTGTCTGGGGGGTGGGGCCTAGGTCCTACCAACATAGTTAAAATAGAGTAAGACTAAAATGCCCTTACTTTGACATTTTATAAAAAATATAAAAAAAAATCATTTTGTAAAATGATTGAAAAGGACTTTGTGCAACCAACCCCACAAGAGGTAATACACTACTAATCTCATAGTAAAGGGGTATTATGTGCACATGAAATGCAATATATATATATATATATATATATATATATATATATTTAGAATTATTGAATTCTTTATAATTTTTACCTTTGGAATTATTGAATTATGATTCTTTACCAAAATTATTACATATGAAATGCAATAATAAATAAATTATTTTTTTATTTATACCCTCAATATGCATATATATATATATGTATATATTTTGGCACAATTTTTGTATTTAAGCTAGGATTCCTTATGTTGAACTAAAAAAAGAATTTCAAATGAAATTGAATTTAAAAATATATATCATAGAAAATGTTCGACAATTTCATACCCGAAATAAATAAATAATTAATTATTGTATTTCATGTGCAATAATTTAGTAAAGAATCAGAATTTAATAATTCCAAAGCTAATAATTATAAAGAATTCAATAATAAAAAAAATAATATTACATTTCAAGTGCACATAAATCTTTCTTAGGGGCGGTCATGGCCCAAGGCCGTCGCCTTGGGCCTCAAAATATCCTGGCCCAAGGCGGTCGCCTTGGGCCTCAAATTTTGAGGCCCATAGGGGATGGAAAAAAAAAATTTAAGTTAGGACAAGTTTTGGTCGCCTTCGGCCTCAAATTTTAGAGGCGTCAAATTTTGAGGCCCATAGGGGATTGAAAAAAATAAAAATAAAAAAACATAAGTTAGGGCAAGTGTCAGACGACACAATCTGCTTCGACACTCCGCTGGGCGCAGCCGCCGCTATCGCCTGAGGTGACAAGGTATGTTAATCCTCTTCTCTCTCCTTTTGCATGAATCGATCTTTTATATATGTTTCTTTCTTTCGTTCATCTTATCATTGGATTTGTTCTAACTTTGGTTCATTTGAGTCGGGCCTTTACCTTTGTTCCAATAGTGAAAAGTAGTTTCCAAACTAGGATTTTTTTTTTTTTTGTTGTGTGTGTGTGTGTGTGTGTGTGTGTGTGTGTCACTGTGTGCGATGGCTATCAAAAGCTGAATGAATATATTATGGTTCTCTTAGTATTTTAATAAATGTGTGCCTTTCTACATGTGTCTTTCATGGCGATCGAGTCCATAATCTATGGCAGGTACTTTTTTTTTCCTCTCCCTAATTCCACTCCAATCTCACAACAGCAGCAACCATACTCCTTTTCCTCATAATTTTTTGCATTTTCTCCTTCAGTCCTATGAAAATTAAGGATCCCTTCTAGTGGGTTGAGCCTTTGAGGTAATAATTAACTTTTTCGATCTCTAAATTATGCTCATACTTAAAAATGCCAAATTAAGGGTTTGTTTATATTTTATTTTTATATGAAGATACATACCACCATTATTGATGTTATTTGAAGTTGGCTCAGCTAGAATTTCAGTTAATAATACTATCAAAGCACTTGCCATCAGAATGTACAAACACATGGAAATCAAGAGCAGGCTTTAAGAAAACAAAAGTTAATGGTTTTTCTATTAATTTTCACAGGTCTTCTGTAGCAATGATCAACCAATCACTGCTACTAAAGTTGATTCCTCATCCTGAAATCAAGAAAGGGGTAATTAGCTCCCAAAAAAAAAAACAAACACAAAGTGTACTGTAGTTAATACAAAGAGTGAAAGACAAAACTATATATGATAGTGGATGCCACATATAACCTAAAAGTCCCACTACTTCTTCAGTACTACAAGTTCAGCCTCCTATAATATATATAGTCACCTCATCTCCACATATTTTTGTCATCTGTAATCATCAAATTTTAGTAGCTATATAAACAAGGAATGTAAAAGAAGCTGCAGTTTTCTGTTCTCTAGTAAACTGTTCTCTTCATTTTTTATTTTGTGCATGTGAAAATTTGGCACTCTTTAATTGATAGATTTATTGTTATTAGTTAGTTGTCTTATGCACACTGCACATGCGCACAATTATTTATTGGTGATGATAGATTTATAGTTATTAATTAGTTGTCTTATGCAAACTGCACAGGCGCACAATTATTTATTGGTGGTGATAAAAATTTATAGCTATTAATTAGTTGTCTTAAGCACACTGCACTGGCGCACAATTTTTTATCGGTGGTGATAGATTTATAGCTATTAATTAGTTGTCTTATGCACACTATACAGGCGCACAATTATTTGTTGGTGGTGATAAATTTATAGTTATTTGTTAGTTGTCTTATGCACAATGCACAGGCGCACAATTATATTAGCTATAGAATTTGAAAACATCGTGTGAAAATTTCGCACTCTTATAATTTTTTTTCTGCGTGTGTGAACCTTAAGGGCCTCACATTTGAAAGTTCGCCTAGGGCCTCTCAAAATATTTGGAATCTCAGGGCCGGCCTTGAACTTTCTACTATGAGATTAGTAGCGTATATACCCCTTGGCATTTTCAGAAAAGTAAAAGGGCAAAACGAGTATAACAACACTAATTTATTTCAGATTTTTTGATTGAGGGGTGTTTCTCCATAATGTGAAAAGAATATGAGTACTTTTTGCATACTTTTTAAATAGGGAATAAAATTGCTACATGTATACACATTAGGAGTATTGTCTGTACTTGCCCGGTGGTAAATGGGTACAAACCCATGTCACAAAATTAGTGATATTACTTTGGTTTGGGCACTGCGCTCAAAAACTCAGCCCAAAACAAAACCATTCTTATATCAGACCACTGTAGCGAGGCCCAAATTTCTGAACCCCAAAATTGTGCCTCCCATTTCTCTCTCTTCTCGTGCCATTGTGCGAGGCGATTTGATAAAAGCGATTCGACTAAAAGCTAAAGTTCAATCGTTGTGCGACCACGGTTCAAGGTTTTGAGTTCCATACCCATTGTTCTTCCTATTGTTTCTCTGGTTTCTCTCTGTTATCTCACCTATTGTGAGGTAGTTCGCGACCACGAATTCCAGCTCTTGGTCTGCAAAACCAGTGTTGTGCCACCGGATCAAGGTTTTTCTTTCCAAAACTTGCATGACCGAGTCCTATTCACGGTATGTTGAGTATTCTTTCCATTCTCTGCCTTCCGTATTTCATAATAGTTTCATTTCATTATTTCAAAAAAACTTCATATATTCTGTAGTAACTGGTAAGAGGATGAAACTGTGTACGTATTGGAAATGAAATTCAAGAAATTTGACTAAGATGGCCATGTGTATTGAAAACTATTTTCAACTATCTAACCAAAATTTATTCTTGTAGAAAATACCCAAATCAATTCATATGCTTATGCTTAGTGGGTACACAGAACTTTTAAACACCAAATGAGAATGTGAAGCCTAGAATCTTAAGTCTTTTGAGCCCATTCCGATCATATCACAGAGATAAGATAGTGTCCCATATCACCAAATTGGTGATATTGTTATGTTTTGACACTGTAGCGGAGGAAACTAAACCCAAACTAGTAACATACTTATATCAGGTTACTGTAGCCAGCATCTCATATATAAGCTCCAATTTTCTGAAACCCTCACTCTCTTCTCGCACAGTTGCTCGGGGGCGATTTGGGCGACCACGGTTCTTAGGTTTTGAGCTGCAAAATCATTGTTCTGCCTCTCGTTCCTCTCTGCTGCCTCACCTAGTGTGAGGCGATTCAAGGCCTATTCGACTGAAACCCTAGTTCCTCGTTCGCAAAGGGTCTCTCATGGAGGATTGAATCACACATCTGGCTTAGTATCTCTCTCCGGGTTAGTATCCCTCTCTCTAAATCTGGTAATGTGATTTGGGTTTTTTGGGATTCTTCGTCTGAACATTTTGGATCTGGGTTTCTTCATTTTAGGTCAAATTTTGATTGTTTTGTGTTGAATCGTGTTGCTGGATGTGAATTTAGAGCTTTTCTGTTGTGGGTATTCGAGTTTTTGTTATTTGAAAGAGATTTTGGTTCTCTGGCTGTTTTGAGCTGATTAGGGTTTTGTATCGAATTTCTTATGGAGGCTGCAATAGTTCCAGTCAATATCTAGTACTCTTTATCTTCTTTCATTTTCATCGCAGGATTATAGATTCCAACAACGGCATTGATGATTGTCTTGTATATGTATATATATCATGTTTTGTATTGTATTTCATATAATAGGTTACCCTATAACTGTGAGTACTTCTCCAAGTGTGTGTATCTATATATATATATTTATATATATGAAGTGGGAAATTAAGAAACTAGAGACCTTTTGGTTGACACAACTCTCAAGCAGTCTTTCCTCTTTTGGTGTTAACATGTATGAAATCTAGAGTCACAGAGAGCCATTTTGATTCTTCAACCAAAAGAGTATCAACTACTTGTGTGGTTGTTTAGAAAATCATAATCAAGGAGATTGCAAGGTAGGACCGAAATTCCATGGAAAAATTCCTCCAATTGTTGATTGTCATAGCAATTTAAGTTCCTCCTAATATCATGGTCATTTGTTCTACGAATGTTTTTCTTTGCTGATCAAATTTGTTTTCATGTCATTTTCAATCATATAGACCAATCTTCTAATTATCGGAATTTGCTGAGCAGTTGAACTGCTTCTAATGGAAATTAAATTTCAAATTCAACAATTCTAATCCTCTAAGCTCTGCCTTGTTGCTTGTATTTATTTTTTCTTGAGGGAGATGACTATAGACTCAACTACTGGAAAATACTGCTAATTTAGCTTGCAAGATCAGGCATTAGAACTCGATTTTTTCGAGTGGAGCTAGCTCTTCTAAGATCTACTAATCTTTGGGCACTCTGTTTTCAGATGGGTATTTTTCATAAATGCCTCGCAACAATTTATTATTCAATTGCATATGCAAACACACAAATATAAGATTGTAAAACAAGTCTGGGAATGTGTATTACCAACAAAACAGAGAGAATCTGCAAGGGACCTTATTTTTGTCTTTCAGCAACCATGTTTTGATATTAAAAGGTAACCAAAGATGAGTTTAGAGAGGCAGAGAGGGGCCATGCTTCCATTGGTGCATAATTTTGGCCAGCTGATTGCTGTCTGTACTGATGAATTGCACCAACCCCACCCCAAATAATTCCTATAAATCTAATTCTCAAACCAATAATCTCCTACCAAGCAATCGTATCCTTCCATTTATAAATAAATTCTTCCTCTACCCAATAAAGTATATCAAAGAATAAACAATATTTAACTTGAACTTCACCAAAAATAGATAAATAAATAATAACTAATATAAAATTTGACTGACTTTTGTTAATGATTTTGAGTTCCTTACTACTATACGTATATTAATTAACTTTAGAATATAAATGAATTCACTAGAAAAGTTTACTTTTTATACTACTTCTATGAGAAATATTAAAATTTTATAATAAGAAAATTGGAAAAAAATATAAAAATAAATGTTCGCTAAACCATCTATAGAAATTCTAACCTCCTTGAGGAAAAAGATAATAATAAAAAAGTCAAAAAGAAAAAGAAAAAGAAAAAGAAAAAGAAATTGTATTCTCTTAAAAGGAAAAGAACATAATAAAAAACCATAACACACAGCTGTCACTCCAAAGAAAAGATGAGAGGTGCCATTAGGATAAGAAAATTAGTTTTTCGATGAGAGGCGCCATTAGGATTTTGGCTTCTTCAATGCAGATATGCATTATGGTCCCCTGCGATGGTCTCGCCATTTTGAAGGAGGAATATCGTCACATGTAAAATGCTGGATCTTCCCTGACTTGGCTAATGCAATGTGTCAATTTGCATTGTGGAGCAGTTCAATTAGCCCATCCGTGCAGGAAACCATGCACAATATGTATATATATAGATGGTTTCCTTGCATGACAAAGCAAAAAAAAAAAAAAAAAAACTGCATAATTATAACAAAATTTAAGAAAAAATTTTAAGCATTGTTGTTGTCTCTTTCTTTTCCTCGCCTCTTTAGCATTGCTGAGAATAAGCATGCTTACGTAATTGACTGTTATCATCTTGATAACAGTGGAGTTATGTGGGATGTGCGTTTTAGGCGTTCCTTTCAGGATTGGGAGATAGCTGAAGTTTGCGTCTTTTTGGACCTGTTGTATAGATAGAAGGATGTTGGCAGAGGTTGTGATGATATTTTGTGGACTCGCTCTCTTCATGCTAGATTCGAAGTTCGATCCATGTTCTTGTGTTTGTCTAATTTTATTGGATGTGATTTCCTATGGAAGTGTATTTGGCGCTCTAAAGCTCCTCTTAGAGTTGCCTTCTTTGTTTGGATTGCCACCTGGGGAAAAATTCTAACATTGGATAATTTGCGTTAGAGAGGTAATACCATTGTTAATTGGTGCTGTCTTTGTAAAAATGATGGTGAGTCCGTGGACCATCTTTTAATGCATTGTCCTGTTGCATCTGATTGCTGGAATCTCATATTCAGTATTTTTGGCGTTCAGTGGGTAATGCCTAAGCACTCTTTCCAATTAATTAATTCTTGGAGAAGATGCCCTGGTCATGCTCGTGATTTTTGGAGGGTCGCCCCATATTGTGTTTGGTGGTGTATTTGGAGAGAGAGAAATAATAGAAACTTTGAAGGGAAGGAATCTTCTTTTGCAAACCTTAAGTCTTTTATTCTACGCTCTCTTTTTTGTTATGTTAGAGGCAGCGCTTGCTCCTCAATCGATGACTTTTTTGTTCTATTGGACTCTGTTGGTCCGTAGGTTTGGCTTTTGCTCTTTCGTTTTTGTGTATTAGGGACGCGTTCCCCTTTTGAACGTTTTTCTAATATATTTTTACTTATAAAAAAAAAAAAAAAAAATACACTAATTTTTTTAAAAAAGTTACTTATAAAAAAAAAAAAGCATTGAAATTAATATAAATAAGAGGTGATGGCGTAAATTTGGTTAGGAGCCACTTTTAGGTTGTTTATGATTCCCATAACACCATTGAAGAATTTTTAATAGTTATGGAGCAAGTTGGCAACATATCCCAGGTAAGAAAAGTTTTAAAAATAAAAAAATCATATAATTACATTTTTAAGGTGCATATGGCTTAGTAAAGAAAGACTCTCATGCATCAATATTTACCTTTTCTTTTTTCCACTTTCTCATTATTTGATAAGAATCACATGATTATGAATCTAAAATTTCAATTGTCTTGGAGCTTATTCAAATACTTGTTTTACTTGTGCAAATAACTCCACTTTTTCTAATAACCAAAATAATAGAAAACGTTAAAAAGAATAATAGTAATAATACAATCTTTGAACTAATTCAAATACTTGTTTTAGTTGTGCAGATAATTCTAATTTTTTCAATGACCAAAAACAAATAGGATACATTAAAAAAATGTAATCTTTGAACTATATCATTTCCCTGAATTTATCTACAATCAAAGAAAGTACGAGCGGGTTACTTTAGCTCGTATAGCTGATTACACTACCATCCGAGTGTGAATATAATCTAGATGAATGCATATACATATATAGACATACGTACAAAACATGGTTGCTGAAAGACGAAAAATAAGGTCCCTTGCAGACTTTCTCTGTTTTGTTGGTAATACACATTCCCTGCCTTATTTTTAAATCTTATATTTGTGTGTGTTTGCCCGCATATGCAATTGAATAATAAATTGTTGCAAGGCCATTGTCTGTTCTTTCTGGTAGGCTGTCTATGAAATACTCAATTGACTTCTCAATATTACTTTTTACAGATACGGAGAATAAAGGACATAGAAGTAGCTCAAACATGCAAGGATGAAGATGCTCTTAAGAGGCCGAGGTATAGTGGTTACATGGATATTGAGTAAATTAGTTTATAATTTCAAGGATTTTCCAACCTTGGATTCAAGTGTGTTACGTGTAGATCTCATTCATCACTTTAACCATAGTTACTGTTGATAATTGTCTCTTGCTCCATCTCGCGCAGTAAACTTCCTTATGTTGGTTGAGATGGTCTACTTAAAAGTCTTAAACCAAAATTAATGTGTTCTCAAAGTTGCAAGGTTACTTAGTGAAATAGTATTTTAATATTTTCCGTGGGTGTTGTTAGTTTAAGGGAAGTGGGTAGATTGGGTGGTAATTGATATCAGTAGGCTGTAGATTAAGTTTTCGAAATTTGTCTGTTCAGGTAGTTGTTTTTTTCAGCCTCTCCACCTATTTTGTTAGGATTCTGAGTTGGGTGCATTTTTTTGTTGTTTATTTGGTTATGCAGGAATACTAATTCACTCTAAGAGGAAATGCCATTGCATATTATCATTTTCTAAGAAGTTCTCATCTTCAGGCAATGGGACTTCTGATCTGGATGGGAGAGCTCTTTCTTCTGTGGAGGGGGCAAATCAAGGAAATTTAAAAACATTGGAAGGGATAAGAAAACGAGTTGATGATGTGTGCAGGATCTTGGAAATCCATCCTTGGGGACCTTACTTAGAGGAAACTCTATCTACATTTGATGAAATAGCTCAAACAGATTTAGTGATTCGAGTTCTAAAGAGACTGAAGAATGTTGATCAAGCGGTAAACTATTTTCGTTGGACTGAGAGAAAAACCAACCAAGCACATTGTCCAGAAGCATACAATTCTCTTCTTATGGTAATGTGTAGGGGTAAAAATTTTTGTTGTCTTGAACAGATTTTGGAGGAAATGAGTCTTGCTGGATTTGGTCCATCTAATAGCACATGTATTGAGTTAGTTGTCAGCTGTGTTAAGTCTCAGAAGCTGAGAGAAGCATTCGATTTTATACAATCCATGAGAAAGTGCAAATTCCGCCCTGCATTTTCAGCTTATACAACTCTAATTGGTGCTCTATCTGCAATTCATGAACCTGATCTCATGCTCATGCTCTTTCATCAGATGCAGGAGCTAGGTTACGAAGTAAATGTGCATTTGTTCACAACTCTTATTCGTGTATTTGCCAAGGAGGGTCGGGTTGATGCTGCTCTTTCTCTGTTAGATGAGATGAAGAGAAACTCATTTGATGCAGATCTTGTTCTCTATAATGTTTGTATTGACTGCTTTGGCAAGGCAGGTAAAGTGGACATGGCCTGGAAATTTTTTCATGAGATGAAAGTGCATGGTCTTATGCATGATGATGTGACATATTCCAGTATGATAGGGGTCCTTTGGAAAGCTAATAGACTGGATGAAGCTGTGGAGCTATTTGAGCAGATGGAACTTAATAGGAAAGTCCCTTGTGCATATGCTTATAACACCATGATAATGGGTTATGGCTCTGCTGGAAAGTTTGATGAAGCATACAACTTACTTGAGAGACAAAAAATAAAAGGGAGCATTCCGAGTGTGATTGCATATAATTGTATTCTTACATGCCTTGGAAAGAAGGGCAGGGTGGATGAGGCTTTGAGGATATTTGAGGAGATGAAAAAAGATGCAGTGCCTAATCTTTCGACCTACAATATTCTTATGGACATGCTTTGCAAGGGAGGGAAGTTGGAAGCTGCTCTGGAGATTCGGGATGCCATGAAAGAAGCTGGCTTGTTTCCTAATGTTTTAACTGTGAACATAATGATTGATCGCTTGTGTAAGGCTCAGAAACTTGATGAAGCTTGTTCTATATTTGAAGGGATGGATCATAAAGTTTGCACCCCAGATGCAGTTACATTTTGTTCCCTGATTGAGGGTTTGGGCAGACATGGCAAAGTAGATGATGCTTACAGACTATATGAACGTATGTTAGATTCTGACCGGATTCCAAATGCTATTGTCTATACATCCCTCATCAGGAACTTTTTTAAGTCTGGCAGGAAAGATGATGGTCACAAAATCTACAAAGAAATGGTCCGTAGGGGCATTTCTCCTGACCTAACCCTCCTCAATACTTACATGGATTGTGTTTTCAAAGCCGGTGAAACTGAAAAAGGCAGGGCTTTGTTTGAGGAAATTAAGGCTCTGGGGTTCGTCCCGGATGTGCGGAGTTATTCTATACTAATTCATGGACTTACAAAAGCAGGTTTTGCACGAGAGACTTATGAGCTGTTTTATGTGATGAAAGAACAGGGTTGTATTTTGGATACCCTTGCTTACAACACTGTTATCGATGGATTCTGCAAATCAGGCAAAGTGAACAAAGCTTACCAGCTGCTGGAGGAAATGAAGGTGAAGGGTCACCAACCCACTGTGGTTACCTATGGTTCTGTTATTGATGGGCTTGCTAAGATTGACAGGCTTGATGAAGCTTACATGCTCTTTGAAGAAGCAAAATCAAAGGGTGTGGAGTTAAATGTAGTTGTATATAGTAGTCTTATTGATGGGTTCGGGAAGGTGGGTAGAATTGATGAGGCATACCTAATCATGGAAGAGTTGATGCAAAAAGGTTTAACACCTAATGTGTACACATGGAATTGCTTACTTGATGCTCTGGTTAAGGCTGAGGAAATTAATGAAGCGCTTGTTTGCTTTAATTCCATGAAGGACCTGAAGAAATGCACTCCCAATTCCATAACTTACAGCATCCTCATAAATGGTCTTTGCAGGGTTAGAAAATTCAACAAGGCGTTTGTGTTTTGGCAGGAGATGCAGAAGCAAGGGTTAAAACCCAATATGATCACCTATACAACAATGATTTCTGGGCTTGCCAAGGCTGGAAATATATCAGAGGCTAATGGGCTTTTTGAAAGGTTTAAGGAAAATGGTGGTAAACCTGATGCTGCTTGTTACAATACTATGATAGAAGGGTTGAGCATTTCAAACAGAGCAATGGAAGCATATACACTATTTGAGGAAACTCGCTTGAGAGGCCGTAATGTTTATACCAAAACTTGTGTTGTTCTTTTGGATGCATTGCATAAGGCTGAATGCCTTGAGCAGGCAGCAATTGTTGGCGCTGTGCTGAAGGAAACAGCAAAGAGTCAGCATGCATCAAGGTCCTTTTAATGACAGGCTTGTAGTGGCATTACGAGTATACGGTCAGCATTGATTTTGACATATTTTATTTTATTTTTCTGGAGCTTATTCTGATGGTTTTGATGAACCATATTAGTCCATTGCTTTCATCCACATATTAGTAATTGTGGTAAAATACAATTATTATACAGTCAGGTTTAATCCATGGTTTCTATGTGGAAAAATGCATCATATTATATTGTCTAAAATAGATGATATACACTAACAGTTCCTCAAGGGACCTCTAGTCATTTCCAATATGCAGATATCTACACAGAGGTCAATTGCTCAGATAGATGGATTAAAATAGTGGATCATCAAACAGCTCCAAAGCATCATTTGATCTAACGGCTGAGATTCAACTTGTTCAAATATTTTATTGGCTGAGATTATTGTGCTGTTGATAGCTACTGTGTGAACATCCAAATGATTTAATCCAATTGGTCAATGTGTTAAAGTGATCAAGCAGCTGTGAATAATCCTTGGAGTCAAACAAGGACCAACATCAAGATATGTATCCACTACTGATCTAACGGCTGCAAGGTTTTGGTCCACTTATATAATCTTGTGTCATTATCAAGAAGATAGGGCTTGCACTGGGTCGGCGGAGAAAAGAAAGAAAATACAGAGAGGTTTGAGGGTCGAAGGATTTGAGAAGAGAGCTCAGAGGGTCAGTGCTTCATTGATAATATGAATAGAGAAAGCTTGAGTGCTGAAATCAGACCAAGAGAATCAAGCGTCTACTCAACTGATCTGTGCAACCTCATGAACCAATGGTAAACTTCATTGAGATATCCTTTGTGATGTTCATCTATTGAAGACCAAACAGAGACAACCGGCTATGATTGTGAGAGTTTCAATCAGTTCAGTTGATCCGAACAACGGTGAGTATCAGAGACACAGCCAATGAGTGCGCATAGGTATAACGCCAGAGAGCAACAGTTTCGGTAAACCCCAGTCCAAGTGAACTTCAGTCTGTGCAAGTGCAGAGAAAGCCTCAGCTCCATTCAAACATATACCAGCTCCAGCGAGTTTCAGTCCAGGTCCGGTGCAGTTCATTCCAGAAGCTTCAGTCTGGCAAGCTTCCTTTGTTTCAGACTGACAAACTTCTGTTCCGGCAACAGCTCCAAATGTTTGTAACCAAAATCCGAGCAACAGTCTCCATTATTGCCGGTGAACACAGAGCTACAACACAAACAGCTCCTGGCGAAGTGTTTAAATCTTAGTTCAGTCCGGTGACCCAACAAAGTTTACATCCAAAGCTTGGTCGCTGAGCCTCAAGCGACCCAACTGGTAAAGCTTCAGAGACCGAGTTGATGACCCAGTAGTTCCAGTGTGCTCTAGATTGCCCGGGCAGAGCTTCAGTGGCATATCAACATGAAGACCAGGTTTGGGTGGATTTGTGTTAATGGAAGTTGGGTCTTGCAGATAAAGGACAGTGAAGAACCAGCCAGCAACAACCAAACTGCAGTGAAGAACTCCAACGAACAGGTTTGGGAGTTTGAAGAAGATCAGTGAGCTTAAATTGAAGATCCAAGTACTTCAAAGATGGACATTCTTTTGGTGGGTCTTAAAATGGTTTGTTCAAGCTTTATTATTCAATCACATTCATAGGAGCTGCTTCAAGTCTCAAGGGCTTAAGTAACGTGGGTTTGGTTCTCATTTGCTATATGACTCATATTATGGAGAAAATGGATTTCAACCTAATGGAGCCGTGGTGAATCACTCTAAGCTTGGATAGAGGGTGAACTACAATCATATCATCTTCCTCAACGTTCACGTTTGGAGTAAGGGCTGTGAATCTTAGTCTTTAGTTATATATTTATTCATTGATATCTTATATAACTAGAGAGGCATCATTAGCTATATTTTTTTGTGAGTGACAATTGTGAGTACTTGGTCCAAGCATTGGAATGTTGTGGACAGGGGGAGTGCAAGAGTGATTGTTGTGTGGTCCAAGCATGGGGGTGCTTAGGACACGGGAGAGAGCAAGAGCGACTTGTACATGAGATTGGTGAGAGAGTCCAAGCACAGGGGTGCTGTGGATAATGCGAGTTCTGAGTGAACTTGCAGTGAGCTAGGGTGTGTGTGCAGAGAGTGAGAAAGCTAGGGTTTCAACTTGTACAAGGGTGTGGGTAGAGTCTGAGATAGTGTGTATCATCTTGCAACACAACTAGTGGATTTACACTGGCTGCCAGGAACCAAGGTTTTTTAACCCTATTGAGGGGGATTTTCCTTTGTAAAAAATCCTGTTGTCAAGAGTGGACTGTGGTGGTGACATTTCATCAAACAAGTTACATAAGCTCTCATTAGTCAGAAAAGAAATTGTAGAAGAACCAATTCACCCCCTCCCCCTCTTGGTTCAACAATTATAGAAGGGTCCTACTCTTTGCCTGTCATGGGATGATTTTATTGGGTACTGACCACATTGAAGAGTAACTGCAGATAAATTGAGCTATCTTGATGAAGTTTCCAACTGCTATGGAAAAGTGACTGTTATAGAAAATTGAACTATCATTTTCAGCTCTTCGTTTTTGAATTTTAAATTTTAACAGGAACAGATAAGTATTATTTTTCCTTATTACTGAATCTCGATCTATTATTAATCCCTGAAAGGCCCAAGAAGCAAGTAAACACCACAGCTTTAATAACAAACAATCTGATCTGCAAGCATTATCCAAGTAACTCTCTCTCTCTCTCTCTCCCCCCCCCCCCCTATATATAGTGAATATCTTTTTGAATCGATCTTCTATTCTCTTTTAATAATTAAAAAAAACTTTTTTAAGATGTTACAAAGAAAACCATGTGGTTTTTAATTTTTATTTGCAATGTTTGGAGAACACGGAGCTTAGTTGGAGGGCTGAAACGATGGACTGATTGGAGGTCTACAACTCCTGAATAATGTTAGGCGGTTTGCCCTCTATTGATCCACTGTCTGCTCCTTTGCTCCCCATTGTGTAACATTTCCTCTTATCTGTTTTTCTTTTTTGTACAAAATTGAATATTATTGAACTTCTTGATGGTATTTGCTAACATTTGGTGTGGTGATGCATACAGACAAATAAATAACTAAAAAGTTAAGTTGGTGCTGGTGAAAGCAGTGAAGATCACAGAAAGTGCTATGTGCATGACCTCTATTAATATCTTCAAAGTTCAAACAATACACATTTGGTGATAACTGATAAGTCACTAAAGTCTACCAACTCTGATAAATTCAACTACTCAGTATGGACACACTTCTTTTCCTTTTTATTTCTGTTTATGATCATGAATTTGGAAGATTCATAAATTTGACTGTTTTCTGATGAACGGTTCCAAATGCGTGAACCACCACCAGGGGTAGTAGACTGAGATTAACTATAGATCTAACTTCTCATATATGCTAAAATAAAGCCTTTACCTAGTAGTAGTGAACCACCACCAGGGGTAGTAGTTCATTGGTATTCCCTATAGCTTCTAAAGTGGAAGGTTAAGGGTTCAAGTTCTCATAGAGGCATCAGGGTTCATCAATGTGGAGTGTTCCGATGGGTAAACTAAGTATGGATGTAATTTCTGGTATAAGTTGTTGCCTGAGCTCGAATCACTTTCTCACATGATCTGAAGCTTTTACCATTCTATTGTAAGTGGTAAAATGTGCCTCTTTGAGCTTGGAATAACAAAGGGGACTTGTGTTGACTGGTTCTAGCAGTTTTAACTTTTAGTTTCAACTTTAGGGCATGAAGTAGCTGTCCTGTCTTTAAGATTGGACTCATATTCACAACCATCTGAGCTTTTACCGTTCTATTATACAGTATTATACTAAATGCGTCACTTGGAGATTGCAGCAACAAAATATTTTTTATTTTGACCGGTTCAAATGACCTCTACTTGTAATTTCAGTTTTATGGACTTTAAGGAATGAAAGAATTTGAATTGCTATGGATTTCTTGAATGACAGATTGCCTGGCTCAAAAGAAGGCGCTTGAAGTACTGTGACATTGTTGTGCAACACTTTGTTACTGAAGAACGAAGCAGGAGTCATGACAAAGATTGCCAGCTATTCGAGCACCCATGATTGGAATTCTCTGTTTTCAATGGAGTTTGTGGTAGTGGTTGCACGATCAGCTGTACAAGGGGTAACCTTCAGCCATGATGGTGTGTTTGTATTTCAGTTTAATCTCAAAATGTGTTGCATGACACTGTTTGTGCGTTAACATGTGTGCCGCCAAAATACTTGTTTTGTGGCAGAACCAAGGAACATAGTTCATCTAAACGATTCTGGGATGTTATTATTTTTTCCCCGAAGAACATTGTGCATCTCGTTTGGCTTAAGGAAAATGTGAATTAGTATTGGTTCGATTGCAAGAGGCACTTATTTGATCTTGCATCATTCATTATGATTTTTATGACAAATGTTTTTCACTTGCGATTTATGATAAATACATCCAGGCATAGTTTTATATCAACATGCACTATGCAATTCACAACGCCTTGCAGAGCTTTATGACAAATGAACAAATCATGATGCAATATAAGCATCAAAAGGTTGCCAGTTTTTTAATTTTTAAAAAATTATTATTATTATTAAAGAAGTGAATAAAGCAATGCCTGCCGCACGGGTTTGGCTTGAGTAGTGCCAAAACGAGTCCGTGATGGTACACCAGAGCGAGGTTCTGCCCAAGGGAACATAACCTTGTTGGAGTAGGCATCGCTAACACAGGAGACTGCTGAGTCCATGTCATGGAGCAGACCTTGGAGGAACAGCTTGCTACCCACGTGGTTTACATGGAGACAAAGTTGTCAAGACCCGAGAACAAGATCATAGATCTCTACAAGTTGATTGACAGCATGGCTATCAAGGTGTGAGAGAAGGAAAAAGAAATTGCATGACTGGGTAGATGACTTGCGCATAGAGATTGCCAAGTGCAAAGAGTTCTCGCAAGCGCACGAGGTCGTGGTGAAGCCGCGGAAGAAGAAGGCGCTAGAGCCCAAGGAGTATGAGGTGGCAATGAATGCGCACCAGATTGACAACATCTTCTGGCATATGGAGCGGTACTTCAAGTGCATGGACATCGAGGACGATGAGGAGAAGGTGTAGACAGGCACTATGTACCTCATAGGCATTGCCGCTCTATAGTGGATGCAGTGCTTCATCGGCAGGAGCGCGAGAGCAGTTTACACATGGGAGGAGTTCAAGAGGCAGTTCTACCCCAAGTGCGTCGAGTACCTCGCCATGATCAACCTAAGGCACTTGAAGCAGAAGGGCATCATTAGGGTGTACGTGAAGGAGAACTCCAACTTGATGTTGGAGACCCCAGAGATGCCAAAGCGGCAACACGTATGCTTGTTCATAGATGGGTTATAGTCTTGGGTGGCCACAAAGCTTGATGGTGGAGATTGAGAGGCTCTTAGATATGCCCATTCCCCTTTTGTAGCAGTCGAAAATGGAAAAGGAGGGAGCCTAGAGACTTGGCATCCACCATGGCTATAACGGAGTGCCTTGAAGACTTTAGGCGTGATGACAATGGGGCCACGTCTCCCAGGAGGGACCACAACAAAGGTGTGGGAGACCGTCTGTCACACCCTGAATTTAGATGACCCAGTGCATGAATGGATAGCCTGTAACCCGACCCAAAAACTGAGCCCCAATGCGGAAGCTACAACCCACATTAGCCTACATGGCTAATGTGACCTTGAATGAAGTCCCAATTAGGTCCATTAATGTCATACTAAACATATATTAACAAGCTATGAGGTTCTAGGCCCTTCGGGAATGGTTCTGTTACAGATTGGCATTTTTTATATGTGAAAAACATGACCAGCCTTCACTAAAATGAGTATAACTATATCTATGTCCGGAATCATGGGATAAGATTGGTATCATTGAAAAGATGGTTTCAAGGCAGTCATTTTGAGCACAAGAATGACTTAATTTGGATTTAAAACGAGGGATATATGATTGTTTCAAGTTCGGGTAACAAATCTAGCCAGTGTATGAGCAGTTGGGCAACCGGTCGTAGATAGGGGCGACCGGTTTTTGGGAAGCTGACATTCTGCCCAACAATTGGAAATAAGCCTCAAAATTCAATTCCCATGCGTCCGATCAATTGTGGGGTGCCTAAATGCACCCAAATAACCCCCAAATACCCAGAAATAGCCGGTTTGGTTGCAAAAAGCTACGTATGAGCTAAGTAAATCATCCTAAGGTTTAACCTTGCATCAAAGCTTTCCCCACACACAATTATATAGATACATAACATTCATTACATTAAGATGGCCTCATGGCCTCATTACATGCCTTTGTCTCGATATCAAATATCCATGTAAGCACCAAAATTTTACATATCCCCAAATACTTATATATATATATATATATATATATATATATATATATATATATATATATCCAAGTCATATTACAATCCGAAAATGCTTTACATATAGCATGAAAACATCATCAAAAATTCCAAAAATGTCATAAGAGCTTTACACGAACTAAGGACAAGAAAGATCCTCAATGATGATGCCCTTACTTGAAAAATGTAAGTCAACAAGTGTGAGCAACTTAAGGCTCCATAGGATGATGAATTACACAATTAAACTATGTTTTCTTGGGACAATGCATGAGACATGCTCCTTAATGCCTAGTCCAGGGAAAATTCCTAGAGGGATCATCCTAGAACTAGCAAGAGAGTAATATACATTATTCCATTCAAGTAGTTAAGTATAATAATAATGAAATGAAATAAGATCCCAAGTTGCAATACACATGAATGCCAACTTAAGGTAAGATTCAATATCAACAAATGGGATAACTTAGACACATCCACACCCCGATCACACCGGTAAAAATAGTTATTTTTGGAATCGATCCGCAGGTAACTGATGAGCGCTGAATATTGCATATTCGAGCCCCTAAATATATGTATGTTAAGGCCTAAAGTGATACTTCTATCCATTATTAGACTGATTTATGCTTATTGGGTGTTTATAGGTACTTTCCCTGAGAATCGGTTAAAACTGGGACTTTATTATGAAAAGACTAATATCGAAGCTTACAGAGTCATTGCCGGTCATTTAAAGCAAGCCGAGACCTTAAATGGTGAAGTTTGGAAGAATTCAAGTACCAAAGCTCGAGCCTAAGTTCTAAGGCTTGAGCCTTGCAAGAAAAAAGAAGAAAAATCAGCAAGGCATTGAAGCTCGAGCCTTGTACCTCCAGAGCTCGAGCCCTACTCAGTGGTGCTCGAGCCTTACCTCAGTGTGCTCGAGCCTTGGCCCTCAAGCTCGAGCATGAGGTGTCAGAATTTGAAGAGTTGATTTTAAAGAAAACCAAGCTCTCAGGACCTCGTGCCAGACCTCAAGGATCGAGCACCATCATTCAAAACTTGAGCCTTGAGTACCTAAAGCTCGAGCTTGGTACCTAAAGCTAGAGCCCTATGAAGGTTGGATCAAACAATGTTAAAAGAAGTAAACCCCAAAATATTCTAAGTGTTGATGGAAAAGATGCTTCGGAAAATAGTTGAAGAAATTTGACTAAATACAAAATTGGAAATCGAACACCATCTTTTGAAGCTCGAGCAATAATTCAAGGAAGCTTGAGCTTTGTTCCCAAAGCTCGAGCCTGAGCCCCATAGCTCGAGCTTTACTTCTTAAGCTCGAGCCTTCCAGGATAGATCAGATTTAAAGTTACGGGGATTATTCTTTTCTAAGTCATACTTCACTCCAGATGGGCCAGAAGACCTAAAAGCCTAGCAAACCTTTATTATTATTATTATTTTTTCTATAAAAGAAGGCACAGACCTTGATAGAAGAGGTCCCTTTTTCTCGTATTATTCAGAAGGTTGATATTGTGGTGGTGACTTTTAGGGTTTCCATAACCTTAGAAGGTGAAGATCTTGAGAAGAGAAGTGCTGTCTGTGACGATGAAGACGACCACAACACAGATGATATTCGGCATCGCCATGAGTAGCTAATTCCTCTCTTAGGGCACTGATGTAACCGGATCTAAGTACTATGGTTTGATTGTTTTAACTCTGGTATATTTTTAATATATATTATATTTCTGATTACATGATTATGAGCATTTGAGATAACTCAATTGGATTTTAATGTTTTAAATACTTTTAGAATTGTTATTACCTTATCTTAGATATAACTGTTCGTAATCTATTCTCAACCCATTCTTATTGGACGGTATCTGGCAGAGCCCTGCCGGATATGAGATCATGTAATGGTGTTCCAATATTTTTTATAACTGAATATTTTCATAGACTATTCTTAGGAAAGATGGATTGTTTACAAAACTAGTTAAAGTAGTTAAAGTAGGTTGGTGAATAGTCCATGCTAACCGCAGATAGGTTATAGTTAACTATAATTTATAAAACATCTTTCTTTAAAAATCGAATTGAACGAATGTTATTGAGTTCAATTCATTTGAAATATAATTTGTTAAATCCCAGAGTTGAAATAGTTAAACATAGTATGAAGGTTGTGGTGAAGTCAAAGCCCTAAGAGCTCTCTCTCTCTGATCACTTTAGTTTAATTTCAGTTTAATTTCATTCTATATTCGTGACAACCAATCAATCAATCAATTCAACCAGTTACCTATAAACCAAGAAATATTAGTTAAAAGCAAAACAAAGTACACTCATCTCTTTGTGGGTTCGACACCCTCTATATAGTACTATCCTATAAAGATTCGTGCTATTGCAAGTGGTAATTTATTATTGGAAATAAAAACACACCAATTTTTGGCGTTGTTACTGGGGAGATTTGTTTATTTGTTTAGTTTTTAATTATTTTATTATTTTTGGTTTACCAGTCTTCTGAATTCATGATATCTCACCTTAATTCTTTTTCTTTTCAAGTGCAGGAAATTAGCAGTGAGAATAAAGACGCTTAAGGGATAAAAAATTTCGATTAATAAAACCTTCTGTGAGTTTTTGCTGTTTTCTTTTGCTTGAAAATTTTATTTTTGTTACTATTAGGGTTAGTGGAATTTGTGCATGTTAACTCACCATACTCAGTCAGAACCTTTAGTGCATGATCCTGAAATCGAGAGAACTTACAAAGAATTTAAATTCAATAGGAATTTCCTCTAATAACATGGCTGATAATCGTGATGCACCGGGTAATGGCAATGGTAATGGCAATAGAGGGCCATTAGCACATGTTCCTCCACAACCACAATTGAGGGATCATTTTATTCCAACCACATACACTTCTCCTTCGTGCTTTGTATTTCCTGATACTGATGCAACCCATTATGAGATCAAGCCTGCTATGATCCAAATGCTTCCTACTTTCCATGGGCTTGCAATAGAGTATCCTTATACGCACTTGGATGTATTTTTGGAATTGTGTTCGACTACCAAGTTGACCATTCTTACCAATAATTCATTCAGGATGCGACTTTTCCAATTATCTCTCAAGGACAAAGCAAGAACTCGGTTGCAGTCCCTTCTAGCAAATTCCATATCTACATGGGACATGTTGCAACAAGAGTTCTTGAAAAAGTACCACACAGTGGGTAAAACCTCTTAAATGAGAAGAGATATCATAGCGTTTTCCCAAATCCCGGGAGAACAGTTCCATGACTCATGGGAAAGATATAGTGATCTTTTAAGAAAGTGTCCACACCATGATATTGCTAAATGGCACTTAGTATATATTTTCTATGATGGTCTTTCTGATTCTCATAGGAACATGGTTGATGCATCCAATAATGGAGCTTTTCTGCATAAGAGTCCGGTTGACGCTTGGGAACTGTTTAAGGCCCTAGGTGAAAATTCAATGCAACATGCTTTTTTCTCAAGGTCTAGGTTTTCACCTGGAATGCATAAGGTTGAAAAACTCTATGAGGTAGACACATCAAGTGAGTCAACTGTTCAAATAGAAGCATAAAACTGTAGGTCTGATCAAGTCTTATCATCTGGCTATGTTCTTGTTGCTAATCCACAAACTACATTGCCAAAGGAAGTTTGTTCCATATGTGCTAATCCTTCCTATTTTGATTACACTTGCCTTATGATGGGACAATCATCTGAGATCCTATAGGAGCAAGTGAATGTTGCATTCTTCAGACCAACTTATAATCCATATGCTTCTACATATAATCTTGGCTGGAGATATCATCCCAATCTATCATGGTGTAATCAAAGTCAAGGAGCCACTATTCCACAATCACAGGGATAGTGCCAAAATTCATCCAACCCTTTGCCACAAAATAATTCTTTCAATCAATCTGCTATTTATTGTCCACCTCAGTTCAAGAATCAACCCACTCAAACTCCTAATCTTCCACCTCCTCCTAGAAATTCTGTTTTTGAGGATCAAGTACTCAATACTCTTGTTGATCTTAAAGCCAATACCCAACTTTTTAATTCTCATTCATAAACCATAGCAAAGCTAGATGCACAAGTTGGGCAAACATCGAGTACTCTATCTCAAAGAGAGGATGGAAAGCTGTGATACCCCTCAGATCCGAGACACGGGTTGATCAGGCCCAGGCCCAAACCTGAGGGAATATCAAACAATTAAAGTATTTTAAAATGAACACAGATGACAAAATGCAATAAGAATAAATATTAAAAGCTGAAATGAATACTAATATAGAATCCTCAACTGATAAAACTTAATAAAATCCCAATAATCCAAAACCTCCAATAGAATAAACAACTCGGGAAACCATTTCTAGTGGACCCCTGATAATAATCCAAACTGAAATAAAAACAACTGAAAGAAACATCCAGCAACAAGCTATGGAGAGAGTTCTACGTAGTCGGTGGAATGGAAGTCTGTATCTGCTCTGCACGACCAACACAACCAAGCTCTAACCGTGGAACTGGCGAGCACCTGAAAAATAAGAGAGTGGGTCAGGCCCACATGCAAGTTCTAATCTAACTGCAATCCATACAATGACCCGATACGCAAATACACCCTAGATACCCTCAACATATCTATTTAGTCCATAAGTATATATATATCCACACTAAGGACATTCACTGGACTATAATAGGGGTCTCAACCTGAATAGAAGACATCATACGAAAACGCACCCAAAGGTGGGCATGAGTACCTAGACCTAACAGGGTACACCTACCTATTATATCCAGCTACGCATCCACTGTATATATGCACCCTAACCAATGACTCTGAGACTCAAGCTCATATCGTGGTATCATAATCATATATCTAAAATCCATCCAATACCATAGTATGTCATTCAATTATTTATTAAGGAGGCATACAGAACACTGTCTAGATAAGCACTCAACTTATGCAGTTGATGTGACTTAACTATAGCCAATTAATCCAGGAAGTCATTCACCTTAGTCAGTTGATTTGACTTAAACACTTCGATGGATTCAATATTTTACAATCCATCCTTTCCATCCGGTAGGTTAGGTCTTAGCGTTTCGAGCTAAACCGTCCCCAGTATGCCACCGTCCCATACCGGTGCATACAATCCTCCATATCCATATAAATTACAACATATAAATCATAACTGAGTAATTTACAGTCCCAACTAGTATCCAAATAATTTCATAAATGGTTTCGTTATTCTAGCAATTGAAATTCAACAGTAATCCATGTAATTGTAGAAAAGGTTTACTATTTCGACAATTAACATCCCAAAGTATGTATAGATCAAAATAAATATATAGAGGACCCTATCATGCATTTAAAATAGGTTTTTAGAAATATCCTACATCCCATTACATTGCCAAAATTTAGTTAGGCAATTAATCCATCTTTCATCCGTTAATAGTATAGAAAATTAGTAATTTTATACCGTTTGTCCCATTGACTAGAAGTAAGCTTTAATCAGTTAAAGGTCTTAATAATACCTAAGATTAACTTTTTTAATCATACTGTGAAGTCCTAGACTCAGTCCAAACAGTCCCCAACTCCTACAGTCTCAAAATTAATCGTAAAAACATAGTTCAGAAACTATATGTGAGAAAGAGCGTTCTCCAGATTTTGGAGCAGGCTCTAGAAACACTTGGAGCAATCTCCTAGGAGGGTAGAGCCGGCTCTACCACTCCTAGAGCTGGCTCTACAATGGGGGGAGCCGGCTTTTTGCATTCCAGAGCCGGCTCTCTCCTTCTCTGAGAGCCTTCTTCAACCTTGTTACTCCTACGACTTTCTGCAATGTTTCCGGCAATTCTCAACCTGTCTAATTGGTTTTAAACTATTCCTAAGAGTCCTAACTATGTCCAGTATAATCCCCAAGATATGTTTACAGCAGTTGAAACCAAAAACAGAGGCTACAAGTTCTACAGATTTTTTATGCTTTAAGAAACATTCTGATATCAAATATGCACAAACTGTAACTAAACAAATTTTAACACATACTAATCATCGATATAGCATCTATTATACAAATAAATCCCAGTTAATGTTTAATTAAACCCTAGAGGCTATCTAGGTGCATAGAACACAGGCAAAAGGAAGAAGGAAGAAAAGAACTTGCCTGTTTAGAACTTGCTTGTTCCGGCAACACAAACCATTGTCCAGCCTCTTCTGATTCTAGGTAGTCCACCACCACACCTCCTTAGTCCCCCCTATTCTTCCCTTGACAGACCCTACAATGCTCTATTCTTACAAAACCCCTCTCTATTTTCACTCTGTAACCTTGAGACGTGAACAGAGCTTTTGCATTCCGAAACCCTAAATAAACACATTATACTATATATATAGAGAGACGTAAATAAACCCTATTCCTTGTATGTGTAGAGACAGAGCCCTAATCCTAATCCTTGTCGGCCCATAACAAAACCTACGTTTTAAAACAGTGTCGGCTACACACGTGAATTCCATTATACAGTTAAAACTATAACCTAATTTAATAAATAAAATATTTACTTAATCCAATTAAAATAAACCATGAAAAAAATAATTAATCAATTAAAATAAAATAATTAATCAATTAAAGCAAAACAAAAACCAATTTAAATAACCATTAAATAAACACACAATTAATGCAACCAAACACACAAACAAATAACCAATTAAATATATTAAAAATGAAATTAAACAATTAAATAAATACCAGGACTATCCTTTTAAAATTAGGGGTATTACATTCTTGCCCTCTAATAAAAGGAATTTTGTCCTCGGAATTCGCTCTTACCTTCTTCCAAAATTTCAGGAAATTGCGAGCGAATGACGTCCTCCCATTCCCAAGTAGACTCAGCCTCATTGTGATGACTCCATTGGACATGAACTAAAGGGATAACCTGGTTACGAAGGATCTAATCTTGACGGTCGACAATATGACACGGTGGCTCCAAATAAGTTGCATCCGGCTACAACTCAATCTCCCCAACATCGATATGCTGATACCGATCCTCATCTCCCCAACATGGAAACGTGGAATACGTTGTGTACGTGATCCAAATTATTCAGAAGTGCCAACCGATAAGCAACAGCTCCAACTCGATCTGTAATCATAAATGGACCGACAAACCGCGGTGACAACTTTCCTTTCTTCCCAAAGCGCATTACACCCTTCATAGGCGACACTTTGAGTAGAACCTGATCCCTAACCCGAAACTCCAAAGCACGTGTGCTACGATCCGCATAACTCTTCTGCCTACTTTGGGCAGTGTGTATGCGATCACTAATAAGAGCGATCTTCTCAGAAGTATCCTTGATGAACTTAGGACCCAAGAATCTGCTTTTGCCAACCTCCATCCAACAAACAGGCGATCGACATGGTCGGCCGTATAACGCCTCAAATGGTGCCATCCCAATAGTCTTCTGAAAACTATTGTTTTAAGCAAACTCCACAAACGGTAAGTAATCCTCCCAGTGGCCCTTGAAATCAAGAACACACGACCGAAGCATATCCTCCATAATTTGATTAACCCTCTCAGTTTGTCCATCAGTCTGGGGATGATAGGCAGTACTAAGGTGTAATTCAGTACCCAAAGCCTGCTGAAAACTCTTCCAGAATTTTGACACAAAGTTCGAATCCCTGTCCGATATAATAGACAATGGAATGCCATGCAACTTCACAATCTCGGTAATGTAAAGTCTTGCCAACTGCTCCGAAGTGAAGTCAGTGCGAATAGGCAAGAAATGAGCTGATTTCGTCAATCTGTCCACGATAACCTAAATAGAGTTGTGATCTTTGAAAGAGTTTGGCAATCCCTCCACAGAATCCATAAAAATGCTCTCCCATTTCCACTCTGGTATCGGCAGTGGCTGTAGATCTCCTGGCGGCTTCTGATGATCAATCTTGACCATCTGACAAGTACTACATCGTGAGACAAATAGAGCAATGTCCCGCTTCATACCTACCTACCAAAACTACTGCTTCATATCTTGATACATTTTGTCACCTCTTGGATGAACCGAAAACTCAGAGTGGTGAGTCTCAGTCATCACATCCTTCCTCAACTCATCAACAGAAGGTACCATTAACCGTCCCTTATATCTCAAACCTCTATCAGCCCCAACATAGTAGAATGAAACCTCTTCGGAAGCTATCTCTGCAACTTTATCAATGCACTGCTGATCCATGAGTTGTGCCTTTAAAACCTTATGAATGATAGAAGGTGTAACTATCATACAAGCCATGAAAGCATCCGACAACTCATCCCCCGTCCTCAAAGCATTCCATTCAGTAGTGAATAGAATAAAAAGATTACCAACAGGTCGGCGACAGAGTGCATCCGCCACCACATTCGCTTTCCCTGGATGGTACTGTATAAAAAAGTGATAGTCTTTCACAAACTCCAACCACCTGCACTGTCTTATATTCAGCTCCCGTTGAGTGAACAAATACTGCAGACTCTTATGATCGCTGAATAATCTGAAGGACTCACCCAACAGATAAAGCTTCCAAATATGTAAGGCAAAGACCACAGCTGCCAACTCCAAATCATGTGTTGGATAATTAAGCTCGTGAGGCTTAAGCTTCCGAGATCCATACGAAATCAGTCGCTTCTCCTGCTTCAAAACACATCCAAAACCCTGCAAAGAAGCATCCGTGTAAACCAGATACTCTATTCCACTCTGTGGGGTAGACAAAACCGGTGCAGAAGTCAACTTAATCTTTAGCTCATCAAAAGCTTTCTGACAATGTTCATCCCACACGAACTGTACACCCTTCTTAGTCAGATGAGTGAGTGGTCCCGCTATCTTTGAGAACCCCTGGATGAATCTCCTGTAATATCCTGCCAAACTGAGGAAACTCCGAATCTCAGTAGGTGAAGTAGGCTGTCCCCCCTCAACCACTGCTAAAACCTTGGCTGGATCCACCGCTATTCCCCTTTCTGACACCACGTGACCCAGAAACTTCACCTCCCGTTGCCAAAATTCACACTTCTCGAACTTAGCATATAACTGGTGCTCACGAAGTGTCTGCAACACAATCCGTAGATGTCTAGCATGGTCATCCTCTGACCTCGAGTAGGTCAAAATGTCATCTATGAAGACAATGACAAATTGATCCAAGTAAGCCCTGAAGACTCTGTTCATTAAATCTATGAAAACTGCTTGTGCATTAGTCAACCCGAACGGCATCACCCGAAACTCATAAGATCCATATCTAGTGAGAAACGCTGTCCTTGGAACATCCTATTCCCGAACCCGAAGTTGATGATATCCAGACCACAGATCAATCTTAGAGAAATAAGTAGCTCCCTTCAACTGATCAAACAAGTCATCAATCCTGGGCAAAGGATACTTGTTACGAATCGTAACCTTGTTCAACTCCCTATAATCTATACACAGCCGAAGTGAACCGTCCTTCTTCTTCACAAACAAAACCGGTGCTCCCCAGGGTGAAGTACTTCTGCTAATGAAACCCTGGCTGAGTAACTGCTGAATCTGATCCCTCAGCTCGCTCATCTCCACCGGTGCCATCCTATATGGTACCCTAGCAATAGGCGTAGTTCCTGGAGCTAAGTTAATCACAAAGTCGATCTCTCGACTAGGCGGCAACCCTGGAATCTCCTGAAATACATCCGAGAAATCCTGTACAATTGGTATGTTATCTAATGATACAGTAGTCCCCTCTTCCGTGTCCTCCTTCATATGGAACAAATAGGTACTAGTGACCACGCTAGAACGCGGCATAGCGACGACGTACATGTCCTGACCAGGTATGGTGAAAATAACTGACCTATCATAACAATCAACCTAGGCATGGTAATGCGATAGCTAATCCATCCCAAGTATCAAATCGTCAGTGTGCATGTCCAGGACCAAAAGATTGGCTAGAAATCTGACTCTACCAATATCTAGTGTCACCGGCCCATCATTCTCATGAAAAATGGCTATATCGCCTAACGGTGTAGAAATACCCTGTGGTCTATTGCATACTCGAGTCGTCATCCCAGACAAAGCAACAAATGATATAGCTACAAACGAGTGTGTAGCACCCGTATCAAATAACATACGTCCAAGTAAACCATGAATAGGAAACTTACCCTCAATAGCCTGAGGTGCCTGCGTATCCTGTGGCATGGGATTGTACACCTTACCATAATGTAACTGCTACAGTGCCTATCCCTGAGGCTGCGGCGGTACCGGTAAAGCCGGATATATCTATCCCTGAATCCGTGGAACCTCTGGAGCTGGTAGAGGCACTGACTCCCTCTGCCCCTGCTGTACATGCTGTCCCGGTCCCTGTTTCTACCCCTGTCTGGCTGTAGGACACTGCCTGGAAATGTGACCATACTTTTCATAAGTATAGCAACTACCCTAGAAAGTACCAAATGGCCTCATCTGTCGGTTAGCCTGTGGCTGACCCTGTCCCACCTGTGGTCACCCATTCTGCTGTCGCTGAATAGGTGCCACATCCCTGGGAGCATTTGAACCACCCTTATGCTTCTTCCAAGGCTGCTGTCCCTGGAATTTGCCCTTGTCATTCTGTAGGTGTCCGTCCCCACTCCCTTTCTTAGCTGATTGATTAACAGAGTCTCTATCACCCCGCTTCTCATCCTTGGCCTGTCTGAAGTCCACAGTCAACTGATACTGCTGTAGAGCGGCATCTACCACCTTAGCATATGTAATATAGGTTGGACTGCCTGTAGTAGCTCTCTAGATAGACCACATTAGTCCCTTAACGAAACTGTTGCGCTTCTTCTCCTCTGTATCCACCTCATTCGGTGCAAAAAGAGATAAGCGCGTAAACTGCTGCTCATACTCTGCCACTGTCATGTTCCCCTGTTGCAGTTTAAGAAACTTAGTCTTCATGGCTGCCTTGACTATATAAAGGAGATATTTCTTATCAAAGCGTGCACCGAACTCATCATAAGTCAATGCCATCCTTTCCTCTATGGTAGTAACTGACTCCCACCACTGTAGTGCATCCCCAACTAGCTTGAAAGTAGCAAGCATCTGCTTCTGAACCTCCGTGCACTGAACCAAGCGAAGATATCGCCCGATGTCCTGTTTCTACTGGTGAGCTGCTTTCGCATTGGTGGAGCCTGTGAACTCAGGTGGGCTCCCCTTTGTGAAAGAGCTCCTGGCCTTCTCCTAGGTATCAGTCTGAACAACGGGTGCTGGTAGCGGTGTCGGCTGTACCTGAGGCTGATTTCGAAGTGCAGCTATTACCCCTGCTTCTATAGCTCGAGCAATGAGGTCGTTGATGTGAAGAGGATACTCTGAATCTCTGACCTGATCTTGAGCCTGCTGAACTTCCTCCTGCTCTACATGGAACTGACCATCATCCTGAAACTCTGGCATATGTTGCTCTTCCTGACGCCGTAGGCATTCCTGTTGCCTACGTGCCACTTTCCTCTGTCGATTGTTCATCTGTCCTCTTCTAGCGTTAACCATGATGTTAACAAAGTAAGACAGATATCAGTACGTGTTTAAACGAACCGTAAAGGAATACAATGAATCCTAAACTTAAGCTCTAATCAAGAGAAAACGCTACGCGGAAGTCTTAATACGAAACATCCTAGAGACACTTGAACCTGGAGCGCTCTAATACCAACTGTGATACCCCTCGGATTCGAGACACGGGTTGATCAGGCCCAGGCCCAGGCCCAAACCTGAGGAAATATCAAACAATTAAAGTATTTTAAAACGAACACAGATGACAAAATACAATAGAATAAATATTAAAAGCTGAAATGAATACTAATATAGAATCCTCAACTGATAAAACTTAATAAAATCCCAATAATCCAAAACCTCCAATAGAATAAACAACTTGGGAATCCATCTCTAGTGGACCCCTAATAATAATCCAAACTGAAATGAAAACAACTGAAAGAAACATCCAACAACAAGCTATGGAGAGAGTCCTACGTAGTCGGTGGAATGGAAGTCTGTATCTACTCTGCACGACCAAGCTTTAACCCTAGAACTGGCGAACACCTAGAAAATAAGAGAGTGGGTCAGGCCCACATGCAAGTTCTAATCTAACTGCAATCCATACAGTGACCCGATACGCAGATACACCCTAGATACCCTCAACATATCTATTTAGTCCATAAGTATATATATATCTACATTAAGGACATTCACTGGACTACAATAGGGGTCTCAACCTGAATAGAAGGCATCATACAAAAACGCACCCAAAGGTGGGCATGAGTACCTAGACCTAATAGGGTACACCTACCTACTATATCCAGCTACGCATCCACTGCATATACGCACCCTAACCAACGACTCTGAGACTTAAGCTCATATCGTGGTACCATAATCATATATCTAAAATCCGTCCAATACCATAGTATGTCATTTAATTATTTATTGAGGAGACATATAAAACACTGTCTAGATAAGCACTCAACTTATGCAGCTGATGTGACTTAACTACAGCCAATTAATCCAGGAAGTCATTCAACTTAGTCAATTGATTTGACTTAAACACTTCGATGGATTCAATATTTTACAATCCATCCTTTCCATCCGGTAGGTTAGGTCTTAGCGTTTTGAGCTAAACCGTCCCCAGTATGCCACCGTCCCATACCGGTGCATACAATCCTCCATATCCATATAAATTACAACATATAAATCATAACTGAGTAATTTACAGTCCCAACTAGTATCCAAATAATTTCATAAATGGTTTCGTTATTCTAGCAATTGAAATTTAACAGTAATCCATGTAATTGTAGAAAAGGTTTACTATTTCAACAATTAACATCCCAAAGCATGTATAGATCAAAATAAATATATAGAGGACCCTATCATGCATTTAAAATAGGTTTTTAGAAACATCCTACATCCCATTACATTGCCAAAATTTAGTTAGGCAATTAATCCATCTTTCATCCGTTAACAGTATAGAAAATTAGTAATTTTATACTGTTTGTCCCATTGACTAGAAGTAAGCTTTAATCAGTTAAATGTCTTAATAATACCTAAGATTAGCTTTTTTAATCATACTGTGAAGTCCCAGACTCAGTCCAAACAGTCCCCAACTCCTACAGTCTCAAAATTAATCGTAAAAACAAAGTTCAGAAACGATATGTGAGAAAGAGCCTTCTCCAAATTTTGGAGCAGGCTCTAGAAACACTTGAAGCCACCTCCTAGGAGGGTAGAGCTGGCTCTACCACTCCTAGAGCCGGCTCTACAATGGGGGGAGCAGGCTCTTTGCATTCCAGAGCCGGCTCTCTCCTTCTCCGAGAGCCTTCTTCAACCTTGTTACTCCTACGATTTTTTGCAATGTTTTCGTCAATTCTCAACCTGTCTAATTAGTTTTAAACTATTCCTAAGAGTCCTAACTATGTCCAGTATAATCCCCAAGATATGTTTACAGCAGTTGAAACAAAAAACAGAGGCTACAAGTTCTACAGATTTTTCATGCTTTAAGAAACATTCTGATATCAAATATGCACGAACTGTAATTAAACAAATTTTAACACATACTAATCATCGATATAGCATCTATTATACATATAAATCCCAGTTAAAGTTTAATTAAACCCTAGAGGATATCTAGGTGCACAGAACACAGGCAAAGGGAAGGAGGAAGAAAAGAACTTGCCTGTTCAGAACTTGCTTGTTCCGGCAACACAAACCACTGTCCAGCCTCTTTTAGTTCTAGGTAGTCCACCACCACACCTCCTTAGTCCTCCCTAGTCTTCCCTTGACAGACCTTACAATGCTCTGTTCTTACAAAACCCCTCTCTGTTTTCACTCTGTAACCTTGAGACGTGAAGAGAGCTTTTGTATTCTAAAACCCTAAATTAACACATTGTTATATATATATATACAGACGTAAATAAACCTTATTCCTTGTATGTGTAGAGACAAAGCCCTAATCCTAATCCTTGTCGGCCCATAACAAAACCTACGTTTTAAAACAGTGTCGGCTACACACGTGAATTCCATTATACAGTTAAAACTATAACCTAATTTAATAAATAAAATATTTACTTAATCCAATTAAAATAAACCATGAAAAAAACAATTAATCAATTAAAATAAAATAATTAATCAATTAAAGCAAAACAAAAACCAATTTAAATAACTATTAAATAAACACACAATTAATGCAACCAAACACACAAACAAATAACCAATTAAATAAATTAAAAATATAATTAAACAATTAAATAAATACCAGGACTATCATTTTAAATTAGGGGTATTACAAAAGCTGTCTAGTCAGCCAGTAGCCAACCCGAAAAGGCAGACTTACATGATTGATGAGACCAATTCCTCAGGTATTCATCATGAGCAAGTTCAGGCTATCACTACATTAAGGAGTGGTAAAGTGGTTGATAATCAAGTTGAAGAAGGATAAGAAGAAAAAGAGAGGCTTAGGGTTCCCATTATTCTTATGATTTATAATTTACATCCCAGGGATGTTTCCTCAAACTCTATTCTACAAACCACAACAGCATTTGAAGGTGGAGTCACTTCTTTATTTGCTCCCAACCTTGAGACAGCTTATGAGCCAAAAACGCCTTATCATGAACATCTCAAGGAGCCTTCCTACTTTGGTAAGCAAGGGGAGAAAATCTAAGATATGATGGAGGTCTTTAAATAGGTCAAAATCAATCTTCATCTGCTTGATGCTATAAAGCAAATTCTAGCCTATTCCAAATTTCTAAAGGACTTGTGCACTCTCAAGAGAAAATCCAAAACCCAAGTTCCTAAAAAAATTTGTCTTACCGAGTAAGTCAGTACTATTCTTAAGTACAACACTCCTCTAAAGGTTAAAGATACTAGTATTCCTATAATTTCTTGTATCATTGGAAACAATGTGATAGAGTGAGCACTTCTTGATCTTGGAGCAAGTGTTAATCTTATTCCTTACTCGGTGTGTGAGAAGTTAAGTTTAGGAGAGTTAAAATCTACGTCGGTTGTTCTACAGCTTGCTGATCGTTCTGTCAGACAACCACGAGGTATTGTTGAAGATGTACTCATAAAAGTGGACAAGTTCTTTTTTCCGGTTGATTTCTTAGTTCTTGATACAGGATCGGTCCTCGATTCCAAAAAGTATATTCCAGTCATTCTTGGGCATCCTTTTCTAGCCACAATGAATGCTTGCATTAATTGTAGGACTGGAGCCATGGATTTATCTTTTGGGAATATGAAAGTTAAGTTGAATATCTTCAATACTATTCATCATCCCCACGATGATAGTAAATGTTTCTTCCTTGATGTTATTGATGAGTTGGTCGAGGAATCACGCCCAACTATTTTATCCAAGGATCCTTTAGAAGTTTGTCTGAATCACTTCAATTATGAAGACTTCGATATCGAATCTTCAATAACTGAAGTGAATTCATTACTCAACTCCACTCCTATCACAGATTTTCCTCCATGGAAATCTAGACTTGAGCCTCTTTCTCCACTTTCTAGTACTCCGCCTATTCCTTCCTTAGAGTTTCCATCTAAGCTTGAGCTTAAGCCACTACCAGACAAGCTTAAGTATGCTTTCTTGGGTTTAAATAACACCCTCTCAGTGATTATTGCTTCCAATCTTACAAGTTCCCAAGAAAGTAGTCTCTTAAAAGTTCTTGAGCAAATAAAGAGGCTATTGGGTGAAGTGTGGCTGATTTAAAAGGAATTAGTCCCATAATTTGCATGCATCATATTTATTTAGAGGAGGATTCCCGAACATCTCGGGAACTCCAAAGAAGATTGAATCCTAATATGAGGGAAGTGGTTATGAAGGAAGTTATGAAGTTGTTAGATGCAGGAATAATCTACCCCATCTCAGATAGTAAGTGGGTGAGTCCTACTCAGGTAGAACCTAAAAAATCAGGTATTACAGTAGTTAAAAATTCTGAGGGAGAATTAGTTCCACAACGTACCACCACTGGATGGCGTGTGTGTATTGATTACCAAAAACTCAACTCTGTTACTAGAAAGGATTATTTTTCATTACCATTCATTGATCAAATCCTAGAGCGGTTGGCTAGCCAGAGCTATTATTGCTTCTTAGACGGATATTTCGGCTATAATTAGGTGGCCATTGGTCCTAAGGATCAAGAGAAAACTATTTTCACTTGTCAATTCGGTACATTTGCATATAGATAGATGCCTTTCGGATTGTGTAATGCGCCAGCAACATTCCAGAGGTGTATGATGTCTATCTTTTCAGACATGATTGAAAAGTTTCTCGACGTCGTTATGGATGACTTCTCTGTTTTCTTGTTCACATTCGAAAACTGTTTCCGACATTTGTCCCTAGTGCTTCAGCATTGTAAGGAAATAAATCTTATTCTTAGTTGAGAGAAGAGTCATTTTATGGTTCAAGAGGGGATTGTTTTAGGACATATCATTTCAGAGAGAGGTATTGAAGTTGATAGAGCCAAAGTAGATTTGATCTCTAAATTGCCTCCTCCTACCTCCGTAAAGGGAGTGTGATCATTTCTTGGGCATGTTGGGTTCTATCGAGGTTTCATTAAAGATTTCAGCAAAATTTCTTGTCATTTGTGTAATCTACTTGCAAAGGATGCTCCTTTTGTCTTTGACGAATCATGCCTAGAAGCTTTCTATAAGCATTGCTTTCTTCTTTCTTCAGCTCCTATCATGAATCTTCCAAACTGGGCTCTTCTATTTGAGATCATGTGTGACACATCTGATTATGCTATGGGTAGTGTCTTGGGACAACGAGTAAATAAACTTCCTCATGTTATCTACTATGCGAGCAAAACTCTTTCAAAAGCACAATTGAATTATACCACTACTGAAAAAGAGTTGCTTGCAGTTGTGATGAGCGCTAAAAAGTGCGTATTTAAATCCCTTAAGCTTAGGCATTCTAGTACCTTTATCTATCTTACTTTACCGTTTTAGATTGATTTTGTATTATTTCCATTTTCAGGCACTTATCCCAAAAATAAGCTAACTCAGCCAAATAAGAGTAGAAATGAATCAATTCTAGGATGAATCAAAGAAAGGAGCTAAGTGGAAGCAAAAGGAAGAAAAAGGTGGAAATCAACATCTTCGATCGATTTCAGATCAAAGTTCGATCGATCCAACATGATCGATCTTAGCACTTCAAGATGAATCAGAGCCATGATGACATTTTCAGAGATCTCAAAAGTTCGATCGATCCAACATCATTCTTCTATCGATCGAACTGGTTTATCCTTATCCAAATGATTGATCTTATCTAGTTGTACCACCCAACCAACCACTTTTGTCCTTTTCCCAAAAATATCTTCAAAATATCTCATATTAGTCTTTATCCAAAAAGCGCCACTAATGAGGATCGATCCAGCCTAAGTTCGATGGATCTCAGCCATGTTCAATCGATCCAAGTCCAAGGTTCGATTGATCGAACTTCCTCCAATGCGAAAAAGTTAAATCTCCAGCTCACCAAAAGTTATCCTTTATCCAATCATTGGGGAATATTTTGTGCACGACCCCAACTCATTTTGTGTGCCATTTTGACCTACCCATATAAGGATAAGGATTACTTTTTACACCATATCACCTTATACCATATCATATCATCTCATACCTTGTAAGAATTCTTGGAGAGCAAGCTTAGAGGAGGAGGAGGAAGCTAGAGACACCATTGGAGACTCTTCATCAACCAAGGAGCAAATCTTTACCATGGAGTTAGCCCTTGAGGGTTAGAGAAGCACTACCTGAGTGGCTAGACATCCTTTTGGGGCTAGAGTTAGCCCCAAGCATGCTTTCTACATCTTGATTATGTGTATTATTGAAGGATTAGTGTTGTAATACATGGTTTGACACTTTTATATATATAGATCTTATTTATTCAATGATTTATGTAGTTTAATGCTTCCAATTGATCATTTCATTCTATCCATATGTCTATGTATGCTATAATAGATGTTCGTGTGTTTGTCTCTATTTCTTGTGTTATTAATGCATGTCTATGTGTATTATTGTTATAGATCTAGAGATTGTCAAAACATTGTGCTTAAAAGAATGCTCTTATGATTTTCTAGATGGTCCATGCTCATTTCTTGATGGATTGTGCCTCCCCCTTAGGTTAATTAGTTTAATTTCATGTCATTAGCTTAATTGTAGTGTAGTGGTAGCATAGTTGTTAGATGGGAGGACAATCTATGCATGTTGTTTGATGTTCCATACTTTTAAATGCAAGTAGCATATGTCTCTAACCTTGTGGTATATTTGGCTTGTGAGCTTAATGAAATGATTAATGACTTACTAGATATATTGTGCTTTTCACATACTATTTAGACAATATATACTTAATTGCTAGATATATTGTGCTTTTCACATGTTGATTAGACAATATATGCTTAATTGGTCACCCTTGCTAATTGAATCAACCAAACACACACACACATCAATATTGCAACACATATTTCCCTCATTAGTCACTAGTTAAGGGTGTAGAAAAACATTGTTTGGTGGTGACCTCTAAACCCCCAAGATTTTTCTTTCTCTTACTTACTCCTTATTGCATTCAATTATTTAGTTTAATTTGCTCTCTAGTTTAATCATCCAACGAATCATTTGTTTGATCACTCGACCTACTAACCCTAATAGCAATTCCATAAGCTAGTACAACTCCAATCCCTTGGGACGATCACTACTCACCCTTGCTACGTTAGTAGTAGTGGTAGTAGTGGTTTTTATAAATTTAAACTTGACCAAAAAGGCTTTTCTTGAACCGCACATTCACTACATTATTTTGGCGTATAACAAGCGGCCACCCGTCAAATTTTGGCACCGTTGTCGGGGATTAGGCAAAGTTGTATTTGTGGAATCAATTAGGAATTAGTACTCTTTTGATCTTGTCTTTAGTTTGTTTTTATTTTTCTTTAGATTACTTATTGTGTTTATTCATCTTTGACAAGGAGCATTGAGTTAGGATCCAAGCAAATGAGCATCCAAGCACAGGGGCTAAGCAAGTAAGGAAAAATGCTAAAAATTTAAAATTTTTTTGCTAAGCTAAGCTATAAATTTGGAGTTGAAGTGCTAAAGGACCTTTGTGAGCTTTTTCTTACTCAATCCCTTAGTTAAATCGTCGGCCCGCGTGGAGGCTTGTTTTTAATTTCTTAGATAAATCGTGAGCCCGCGTGGAGGCTTTCTTAATTGTTCTTTGCATCATTGTTGTTAAAGCATAGGAGTATGGGTTAAGTATTTGTGGAGGAAGTTTCATTGAAATTGTTGTGAAGTTGAAGTGTTTGTTCATTCATTGTGTTTATATGTTTTCACATTGTGCATGCATGGTCGTAGATCACTAAAACCAACTCTTGTCCCTCTTGATTTGCATCTTGAATCCGTAATTAGAAATCCTAGAGAAAGAGGAAGTTCTAGTGCTAGCCGATCCATTACATCAATGGAACGCCATAATGAAGAGAATGTAGAGGACCTTGGTCACATAGACCAACAAGGTATCCTTCATCTAAATGTGCATCATAAGAACATTCAAGCACCATTATGCATGCCTAGGCCATTCATTCACCAACCACAACAACAACAAGGTTAAGTTTCATTTGGAATGCCAAGGCCAATGTATGCTCTGCAACCTCCCATCATTCAAGGAAATCAAAATCAAGGTGCCCATGTTGCACCTCAAATTGCTAATCCCCAACTTGCTTTAAGAGATCACTATGTGCCTAATGAATACAATACACCCATATGCATTCAATTGCCACCATTTAGAGCACATCACTATGAAATTAAGCCACAAATCATTCAAATGCTTCCTAACTATCATGGATTTCCAAGTGAAGAACCTTACAAGCATTTGGATGAGTTTCTTGAAGTATGTTCCACCGTAAAATATACGGATATGCTGGAAGAGGTTTTAAGACTCAAACTTTTTCCATTCACCTTAAAAGACAAGGCAAAGTATTGGTTTAACAATCTTAGGCCTTTTTTAATCACTTCTTGGGTAGAAATGCAACAAGAGTTCTTGAAGAAGTACTATCTGGTTTCTAAGACCAATGCCATGAGAACCTTAATTTGAGAATTTTCATATGGGGATGGAGAAACGTTTCATGAAGCATGGGAACGCTTCAATGAATTGCTTAGGAAGTGTCCACATCATGACATGCCCAAATGTCAATTAGTTTAATATTTCTTTGAGAGCTTATCAGACAATTACAAAGGCATGGTTGATGCTTCTATGGGTGGCTTAAACATTGATAGGCATGAGGATGACGTGTGGCGTCTTTATGAGAGCATGAGTGAAAATTCTTTGCATAGAACCTTATCATCCAAGAATGGTAGAGATTCACAAGGTAGGAAGAGTGTTGGCTTACATCAAGTCGACCATTCAAATGAAATAGCCGCCAAAATGAAGTCCTTATCTCAAAGATTTGATCAATTCTTGATTAACCAAAACTCGGCGAATCAAGTATCTTCCTTCCCTAATCATTCTCATCATGCATCAAATGAAACATGTATGTTTCTACTTCTCATTGTCCTCACGGACAAGTGCAGAATGAACCTAATGAACAAGTCAATACAGCTTTTGTGAACCAAGGGAACAATCCTTATGGTACTCATTATAATCCAAGTTGGAGAAATCATCCGAACTTCTCTTGGAAAAACCAAGGAGAGGGCTTAAACCCTTCTCAAGGCGGTTTTCAAGGGAAGTACATTCCACATCCACTTCAAACCAAGGATCCCAAGGTTATAGACCTTATCAATCACACGGGAATTAATTTGCTAATTCTCATTTTCCCAACCAATTTTATTCCCAAGGAAATACTAGAAGTTCTGCCTTTGAAGAAATACTCATTTTCCCAACCAATTTTATTCCCAAGGAAATACTAGAAGTTTTGAATGCTTTAGGCACTCTTGAGGCAAACATACAATTGCTTCATTCTCACTCTCAATCTATTGCGAAGCTAGAAACCCAAGTAGGGTAAATAGCAAGCACTCTTAATGCAAGAGAGAAGGGAAAGATGCCTATGAATGTCCCACCTAAGCAACAATGTGTTGTGGAAACCCATTCCTCATCGGAAGGCTACACCATTGAACATGTTAATGCGGTGACTACCTTGCGGAGTGGTAGGATTGTGGACAATTAAGTTGAAATGTCCAATGAAGAGAGTGAACCGGTGCAACCTCAAGTTGTCACCCGTCCCGTTTCACATCCCATTCCTCCTTCATTGCATATACATGATCTTGTGAATGAGAAAACTTGAAAATGTAATTTGAAAAATGATTTTGAAAATGATTTGAAGAAAGATTTGCCGAAAAATGAATTTGAAAAGGTTTTGTTGAAAAATGATTTGAAACAAAATGATTTGAAAACTTCTTGTGTTGAAGAGACTTCAAAGAAAAATTCTGAAAAAGGGTTTGAATCAAAAGTTCCATTTCCGGATGCCTTAAAAGGATCCATTTTAAAAGACAAGTAAAAGGCAAAAACCAATGAAATCATGGAAATGTTTAGGCAAGTGAAAGTCAATCTTTCACTTTTGGATGCAATCAAGCAAATTCCGCCTTATGCCAAATTCTTGAAAGACTTGTGCACCCAAAAGCGGAAGAACAAGAGCTAAGCACCAAGAAAAGTGGTTTTGACCGAGCAAGTAAGCTAAATTTTGCAACATAAAACTTTGCCAAAGTTTAAGGACCCCGGTTCACCTACTACTTCATGCATTATTGGTGATCATATCATTAATCGGGCGCTTCTTGACTTAGGAGCAAGTGTTAACCTTCTTCCATACTCGGTTTATATCAAATTAGGCTTAGGTGAATTGAAATCGACGTCAGTAGTTTTACAATTTGCCGACCGATCCATTAAGAAGCCTAGGGTTATAATTGAGGATGTTTTGATAAAGGTTTACAAATTCTTTTTCCTTGTTGATTTTGTTGTCATTGACATAGAACCGGTCCCCAATCCTAAAAGCCAAATTCCCGTTATCCTTGGCCATCCTTTCTTGGCAACCACTAATGCCAACATCAATTATAGGACGGGGATAATGAAGATCTCATTTGGCCACATGAAGGTGAAGTTGAATATCTTTAATCCCACACCCAATTCATTTGACAAATATGAAGGAGAGGTTAATGTTATAGACAAATGTCATGATCTTCAATGTCAAGGAAATGAGCTTTTGTGTAAAACCAAAACTTCAGAAGGATCATCTTCAACCTTACATTCTCAAGGTGTTGTTTCAAATTCTTGCTTTGAAAGGGCATGGAAGCCCAAAGATTGTTCTTGTATTAACAAGGGAACAAAAGTTTCTTTTGAGCTTAATCCAACAAGTTCTTCAAAGAACCATTTGTTGGGTGGAGTTCAAAGCATCTATCACCCCAACAAGGAGGGGATGCATTACAAGATCTTTGATCCGGGCTAAAAGATCCCAATGTCTTGTTAGAGACGTTAAAGACTAGTAACGACATTTTGTAGGGTGTCAAAACCCTATTCCTCCTTCATTTCTATCTTAAATTTCATTTCTTGCGAAGTTTAGATACTTGTTTTTGGTTCATATGCATTGTTAGGAACTGTGATTAGGATTGCATGAAATTTTGTGTTGTGATTGAGCATTTTGCATAAGTTCGATTGTTCTCAAATGAGAGTTCGATCGATCGAACTTCCACCTGCATCCAACACTTAGAAAAATTTTCTACCTGCATCCAAATCACCTCTCTATCCCATCGTTCGAACTTATTCTTAGATCGATCAGGAGACCTTCAATCGATCCAACTTCAAAGTTTGATCGATCTCATGATCCAACACTTAGAAAATTTTGAGCCTGCAAAAACCTGCATATTTTAGCTCTTTGTCTTATCGATCAAAAACATTCCAAGATCGATCTGAAGTTCTTCAATCGATCTAACTCCAAAGTTCGATCGATCTCATGATCCAACACTTAGCCAAATTTTTAAACCAAAAACCTGCATATTTTTGCCATCTGTCTGATCGATCAAATATTTTGTTCAAATCGATCTCAGTTCTTTACTTCTCTATTTTGACCCTTGTTTGACTTTATTTGACTTTTTAATTTTCAAAAATTCAAAAATATTTTTATATTATTTTAATTTTCAAAAATCTAAAAATATTTTCTATTTTTCAATTTTAATTTTTAATTTTAGTTTTAATTTTTCAAAAAATCCCAAAAATACTTTAAGGAGAGATCATCAAAGTTCGATCGATCTGAAGTCTCAATTCGATCGATCTAACTAATCGGGAAATGTTTTTAAAAATAGACCTGGAGGGTCTCAAGATCGATCATTTAGATCGATCCAACCCTCAAAACCCTTGTCCCTCATCCTTCCCGTCACCACTGTGCCCCATCATCATCGTCTTCTCCGGCGAACCTCCGGCGAGTTCCAACCTTTGATTTTCTTTCTCTCCTCTCGAATTTGCATCATCATCTTCCTCTCATCTTCTCTCGGGACTAGAGGTGAGATCCGAACCACACTTTGTCCTTTCAAGCTTCAATTTGACAATATATGTTGCCTACATGCTAGATCTAGGATGAATGATGATGAAATCCACCATTGATGAGCTTGAAGCATGTTTGTATATATATATATGTGTGTGTGTGTGTGTGTGTGTATATGTTTATATATTTCAAATTTTGAATTAATTATGGGAGTATGGGCCATGCTAAGTGAGTATAATTGATTAGATTGCTGTGTTGATGGGCCCACGACCTTGTTCATGTGGCCCTTGAGCTTCCAAAGTCACAGATCTGTGACCTTTGAGTTTTCACCTTCGCACGGTTCGATCGATTGAACTTCAATCTCAGATCAATCTTGAGAGATCGATCGAACTGATACCTCAGATCGATCGAAGTTTTAAGATCGATCTCAAACCTTTTTATAATTAATTGAACTTCATAGATCTCATACACATACTTCATTCATCATGCATTATGTTCATGCTATCTCATATATACCCAATGCCTGTGATATTCCACATTGAATGCATTTCATACTTACACTGTTTAGCATGTTTCATACCCTGTCACTTGCATAGATTCATGTCATAGATATTTTGTCTATCTTATTTGACATGCATGTTTCTATTTTGTGCTTACAATTCTTAATTCTGGCACTAACTCCCCTTGCAAGTTTTTGAATTATTTTTCAGGCTATGACTAAGTGCAAGACTGTTGCCAAGAGGAAACACGGGCCTCAGAGACATATCCGACCGAGGATAGAGGAGCCGGCAGAGCCCTCTCATGTACAGGAGGAGCCAGTACAGCCTACTCCACCTTAGTCACCTGCTCATGAGGCTGAGGATGATCATATTCCATCCACATCTGTAACTCAGCCTACGTTTACACCATCACCATCTCTATCACATGCTGGAGCTGAGCATTCACCAGTACCATCTCCACCACATTAGCCAGCTCAGCCAGCTCGAGAGCGTGATAGGCCCGCGCCTAGATATGCACATATGACAGTGGACCATTAGTCGGTGTTCGACATAAATTTATTCTTTAGATTGGTGCTGACCCGATCAACTTACCATGACATTATTTAGAGGGGCCTTGCAGCTATTCTTGCCCTAGTTACAGAGCCAGTCTACCTGAGGCTGGTACGGATGTTCTTCCAGAACCTCCGACCGTCCCGCGTACCACAGCAGAGCTGGTCATTACTATAGATGGCCATCAGATCGCGATTACTGTGGACTCGCTAGCCCGCTTATGCCATTATCCACACAGATGCCCTCTGGAGCTACAAGAGCTATATCCGAGGCTATACAGGCTTTCTTATGCCGACATGGCAGTATTTCTTACAGGTCACCATGCCGATGGCGAGACTTTTGCCACCCGCACATTCCTTCCAGATGACCTATGGTTTTTTGATTTCGTTCTTTTTCGGAATATATATATGGCCGGGCACAAGATCCAGCGGCGAGGAGACTATTTGACAGCCTTCTACGCATTCTACACAGGCCATTGGGTATCTATCCCCGCGCTCATCTGGAGCGTGATGAGGAAGTTATTCAACGAATATATCAGCAAGGAGAAGCTCGGAAGGGCTAAGTCTCTCCCTTTTGGCCACCTCATCACCTAGATTCTGATTGACCAACGCTACCCTTTTCATCCTTGGGAGCACCCTAAGAGAGGTTCCTGTCATTTCTTAAAGAAGGACTGGGACAAGAACTACAATGCCATCATTACTAGACTGCAGGACCATGTAGTAGTGGCTACAGAGGAGCTAGAGGTTGAGGAGGCAGAGGCAGCAGCTCAGGCGGCAGCAGCAGATCCCGCAGCGGACGATGTACCAGTAGGTCCAGCTACCGAGCATATAGATATTGATTTGGAGCGACCTACAGATGACATAGAGCAGCACTCTCCAGCCAGGTTGCCATTACATGAGGAAGAGGAGACTCAGGAGCTTTCTTCTTATTCATCCATACCTGAGGCTCCTAGTCAGATCCCCAGCTTTGGAGAGCGTCTTCAGGCTCTTGAGGATGTAGTGGTTGCTATCCGAGCTGATACTGCTGCCATTTGAGCCGATGCGGTAGCCCACCGAGCTGATTTTGCTACATTCCACACGGATGTCATGATTGCACTCGAAGACTTATCTCGCGATATCCACGGAGCTCGCCTTGCCCGACCTGTCTCCTTCACCTAAAACTTCTAGTTCTTCTATCTTTTTATACTCCATTTCTGTGCTCTATGCTTCATTTTTATCACTATATATTATTTGCAGCCGGTCTGTCAGCTTTGGTCTTTTGATGTATCCAGTACTTTATTTTCCTTATATATACTTTGGTTATGGATGTCATGTGTTATATTCTTATCTCTGTATGTTTGACTCCATCAGGTACATCATAGTGACTTCAGTGAGAGAATGCTACCCGATTTTTAGGACCACCCTTATACCCCTCTCACTGCTTTATTTCATTTACACTTGCATGTCCACTGTGCACTGATTATCCCTTTTTGTTATCTGATGAGTTTATCCGAGTGCCAAATTTCAGGACCACAGTTAATCCTAAGTTTGGAGGGGCCATGCCACCCAATTTGGATACTTCAGTCCCGATCATTCTTTGCCTTCATTGCACAGGTATATTCTTTCCTTTTGTTCTTTTTGCACATTGAGGACATTGTGCCGTTTAAGTTTGGAGGTAATGGTGTACTTTACAGTGTTTGCTTTTAACTTTAAAATTTTGAGCATGACTTGTGTATTTGAGAGATTTTTTATGATTGGTCCAATCTAGCTATGATTTTGAACTTTTGAGGACTATATTGCTTAAAATTTTAAAATTGCTTGACTTGAGAGTCCAATACTCCTTGTATGCCTTGTGGAAGCCATTTAGGAGTAATTTTTTTGAAAGATTGATATTTTGCTTGCACTTGTGGTCCATATCATCTTGATTTTGTGATTATTTTGACATTCACTTTAGAATTCTACACTAGCACCGGCGCACACTAGTATTCATTTGTGGGGTACATACTTTGTTGATTATTGAATTGGTTATATCCCAATTGGGCTAGTAGTGCATTGAAAGTTTTCATTCTTGATAAAGGTGGATAACAACCCCTTTTTACTAAGTAGCCGGGATTCTAGCCTCATCAAGCATTGAACTTCTTGCACCAAAAGGTGGAGGGCCCAAACTCTAAGTTAATAATTGAATATAAAAAAAAAAAAAAAGCAAGCAAAAGCAAAAGCAATAAAAAAGTGAGGACTTCTCCCAAAAGGTGAGAAGTGGGAAATGATTAGATAGAGGTTGTCTTGATTTATAGCCTAGTTGATTTGAGCTTGTAAGTCCGTAGGGGTGTTTGAACACCTAATGCCCTAAAGCCATCTAGTTTGGGAGTCATTGACCTGACACTCGACCTCATGAATAGCTAGAAAGCTTAATAGATCAATACATTGCACCATGCTTCCATCTTTGATCCTATTTAAAAAAAAAAAAAAAATCGAGTGAAAAAAATAAGCGCACCTAGAACAATAAAGCTTTAACAAAAGGTCCACTTTTTGTCTTGATGATCGGTACTAGATTTGTGTGCTAGTTTGAGAGTAAGGATGTGATTAATTCTTTAGTTGGCTAAGATAGCAACACATTTGATGCCGGTCCACTCAAAAAGGATTCTAGAGTTGTTTTGATTTGCATGATCATTTTCTTGATGTGTGGAGGACCATACTTGCTTACTTGATGTTGAAATTTTGGGAGATTGCTCGAAAATGTTTGAAATATTGCATACTTGAGGTAGTTTTCTCCCAATGCTTGTTTGCAATATTGGTATCTCTTTTGAAAGAATGAGCTTAATGTTTGTGGGTACCATTTCTGGAAACCCTCACGAGACTTCACTCGTCCACTAGGGGTAACCTAGGGGTTTAAAAGGCTTGTTGCATATGCTAAATGCAATCGTGTTCCCTACGAAAGTGGTGTTATCCATTCATTGTTTTCTAGTTCATAGTTGTATAGTTGTTCATTTCATTCCTTTACTTTCTAGTTCATTGCTAGGGACTAGCAATATTTAAGTTTGGGGGTGTGATAAGCGCTGAAAAGTGCGTATTTAAACCCCATAAGCTTAGGCATTCTATTACCTTTATCTATCTTACTTTACCATTTTAGATTGATTTTGTATTATTTTCATTTTCAGGCACTTATCCTGAAAATAAGCTAACTCAGCCAAATAAGAGCAGAAATGAAGCAATTCTGGGATGAATCAAAGAAAGGAGCCAAGTGGAAGCAAAAGGAAGAAAAAGGTGGAAATCAACATCTTCGATCGATCTCAAATCAAAGTTCGATCGATCCAATATGATCGATCTCAACACTTTAAGATGGATCAAAGCCATGATGACATTTTCAAAGATCTCAAAAGTTCGATCGATCCAACATCATTCTTTGATTGATCAAACTACTTTGTCCTTATCTAAATGATTGATCTTATCTAGTTGTACCACCTTACCAACCACTTTTGTCATTTTCCCAAAAATATCTTCAAAATATCTCAGATTTGTCTTTATCCAAAAAGCGCCACTAGTGAGGATCGATCCAGCCTAAGTTCGATGGATCTCAGCCATGTTCGATCAATCTAAGTCCAAGGTTCGATCGATCGAACTTCCTCTAGTGCGAAAAAGTTAAATCTCCAGCTCACCAAAAGTTGTCCTTTATCCAATCATTGGGGAATATTTTGTGCATGACCCCAGCACATTTTGTGTGCTATTTTGACCTACCTATATAAGGATAAGGATTACTTTTTATACTATATCACCTCATACCATATCATATCATCTAATACCTTGTAAGAATTCTTGGAGAACTAACTTAGAGGAGGAGGAGGCTAGAGACACCATTGGAGACTCTTCATCAACCAAGGAGCAAATCTCTACCATGGAGTTAGCCCTTGAGGGTTGGAGAAGCACTACCATGAGTGGCTAAACATCCTCTTGGGGCTAAAGTTAGCCCCAAGTATGCTTTCTACATCTTGATTTTGTGTATTATTGAGGGATTAGTGTTGTAATACATGTTTCGACACATTTATATATATAGATCTTGTTTATTCAATGATTTATGTGGTTTAATGCTTCCAATTGATCATTTCATTCTATCCATATGTCTATGTATATTAGAATAGATGTTCATGTGTTTGTCTCTATTTCTTGTGCTATTGATACATGTCTATTTTTATTAATGCTATAGATCTAGAGATTGTCAAAACATTGTGCTTAAAAGAATGCTCTTGTGATTTTCTAGATGGTCCATGCTCATTTCTTGATGGATTGTGCTTCTCCCTTAGGTTAATTAGTTTAATTTCATGTCATTAGCTTAATTGTCATTAGCAAGCTTAGAGGAGGAGGAGGAAGCTAGAGACACCATTGGAGACTCTTCATCAACCAAGGAGCAAATCTTTACCATGGAGTTAGCCCTTGAGGGTTAGAGAAGCACTACCTGAGTGGCTAGACATCCTTTTGGGGCTAGAGTTAGCCCCAAGCATGCTTTCTACATCTTGATTTTGTGTATTATTGAAGGATTAGTGTTGTAATACATGGTTTGACACTTTTATATATATAGATCTTGTTTATTCAATGATTTATGTAGTTTAATGCTTCCAATTAATCATTTCATTCTATCCATATGTCTATGTATGCTATAATAGATGTTCGTGTGTTTGTCTCTATTTCTTGTGTTATTAATGCATGTCTATGTGTATTATTGTTATAGATCTAGAGATTGTCAAAACATTGTGCTTAAAAGAATGCTCTTATGATTTTCTAGATGGTCCATGCTCATTTCTTGATGGATTGTGCCTCTCCCTTAGGTTAATTAGTTTAATTTCATGTCATTAGCTTAATTGTAGTGTAGTGGTAGCATAGTTGTTAGATGGGAGGACGATCCATACTTGTTGTTTGATATTCCATACTTTTGAATGCAAGTACCATATGTTTCTAACCTTGTGGTATATTTGGCTTGTGAGTTTAATGAAAGGATTAATGACTTGCTAGATATATTGTACTTTTCACATGCTATTTAGACAATATATACTTAATTGCTAGATATATTGTGCTTTTCACATGTTGATTAGACAATGTATGCTTAATTGGTCACCCTTGCTAATTGATACAACCAAACACACACACACATCAATATTGCAACACACATTTCCCTCATTAGTCACTAGTTAAGGGTGTAGAAAAGCATTGTTTGGTGGTGACCTCTAAACCCAAAGATTTTTCTCTCTCTTACTTACTCCTTATTGCATTTAATTATTTAGTTTAATTTGCTTTCTAGTTTAATCAACCAACCAATCATTTGTTTGATCACTCGACCTACTAACCCTAATAGCAATTCCACAAGCTAGTACGACTCCAATCCCTTGGGACGATCCCTACTCACCCTTGCTACGTTAGTAGTAGTGGTAGTAGTGGTTTTTATAAATTTAAACTTGACTAAAAAGGCTTTTCTTGAACCGCACATTCACTACATTATTTTGGCGTATAGGAACGGTCGTCGTCAAGTTGTCTTTGCTTTGGACAAATTCAGATCATATCTGTTGGGTTCCAAAGTAATGGTCTATTCTGATCATTCTATTTTGAGACATCTTGTGATTGGCGGAGAGAGGCCGTTCTTACACACCAAAATTGATATAGTGAATGTGCGGTTCAAGAAAAGCCTTTTGGGTCAAGTTTAAATTTATAAAAACCACTACCAACACTGCCACTAAAGTAGCAAGAGTGAGTAGGGATCGTCTCAAGGAATTAGACATGTTGGAATTTAACTTTAACTCTAGCGTATCACAAGATTGCAAAAGATAGAGATTGGTTGATTAAATTAGAAAACAATTAATTAAAATGAAAGTGAAATAAAACTAATTAGAGATAGGGATTTAAGAGATATGAAGAGAGGACTTAGGGTGTTGGACTCACCACTAAGCTCGTGTAATTAACCACTTGCTTTCCATTAATGGGGAATACATTATTATGAACAAAATGCGACTACCAATTGCAATATTAAGCATAGACCATCTAATTTATTATGAATTGTCTACCTAAACTAAGTGTAGCACAACCCATCAATTTTAAGCATGACCCATCTAAGTAGCAACAATTGTAGCACACATCAATCTAGAGAATCATGGAATTTGCAATATTAAGCATGGACTATCTAATTTATGTATGAATTGTCTACCTAAACTAAGTGTAGCACAAGCCATCAATTTTAAGCATGACCCATCTAAGTAGCAACAATTGTAGCACACATCAATCTAGAGAATCATGAATTTGCAATAATAAGTCATGGAATATCTAAGCAAGCATAGATTGTCTACCTACCTACTAACATGAATTAAATTGTAGAACAACCCATCAAGTATAAGTATAAACCATCAAATTAATTGACAAACCTATTCAATGAAAACCCATGCTTAGCCATCACTAAATCCTTAATTAATCACATGCTTAGCCATCACTAAATCCTTAATTAATCACACATAGACATGCCACCAATATAGAGAATCTAGTGTAGAGATTAATTCCCAAATAATCACATATAAGACAACATGTAATCAAATAGAGAATCAATAGAAAGAATTAATCCATATGAATCATGTAAGAAATAATTCCTAATTTAATCACATAGATATGTAAATAAACTAGGGAATTAATAGGAAGAATTAAACCATAGAAATTATAGAAATATACCAAGATTCATAAAATTCACAAGGCTAGAACACTAATCACAAAAATATATATAAATCCCCAAAAATAGAAATACAAGGGTTTAGATTACACAAGACTTAGGGCTCATCCAAGCCTTAAGTGTAGATCTAACCAATCATGGAGAAGGTAGATGTGGTGATGAAATCAAGCTCTAAATATGGCTCCATCTTTTTCTTCCTCTTCTTCTTCTTCTTCTTTGAAGCTCTAGAGATGGAGAGAGAGAGAGAGTGGTCTAGAGATGGATCTTGAGATGTGCCTCCAGTTCCTTCTTTTATTCTAACCCTAATCTCTAACTTTGCTAGAGAGAGAAATAAAAAAAATATAATATAAAAATAAAAAGGTAAAAAGCTCTTTTACAAATGGGTTACTTCCCTTTATATAGAAGGTCCTTTTCTTAGTCACTAAGTCAGGAATATAGCCGCAAAAATATCTAATCCTGTACTATGTGATAGGTGGACTTTTGGGTGCGCACGTAATAAGACAGCTCGCTGCCAGCAAAGTTCGATCGATTAGAGAAAAAGTTGGATCGATCAGAGAAAAAGTTGGATCGATTCAACTTGGCAGTTTTTCAGCATTGGCCTCATTTTGCTCCAAATCAGCCTCTTTTTGCTCCGGATCATCACTAAGACTTAGTTTGACTCCAAAAAGGCCTTAAGAATCCATTTTTAGCCCATTTTAACATTATTGACCAGAAATAGACAAAAACACAAATAAGTACTAAAACGGATAAATAAGATAGATGAAGGTCCTAGAACACTCAAGCTTAAGGGGTTTAAAAGTGTACTTTTCAGCGCTCATCACACCCCCAAACTTAAATATTGCTAGTCCCTAGCAATGAACTACAAAGTAACGAAATGAAATGAACAACTGAACAACTATAAGTAGAAAGTAATGAAATGATAGCACCACTTTTGTAGGGAATACGATTGCACTTAGCACATGTAACAAGCCTTTTAAACCCCTAGGTTACCCCTAGTGGACGAGTGAAGTCTCGTGAGGGTTTCCTGAAATGATACCCACAAAAATTAAGCTCATTCTTTCAAAAGAGGTACCAATATTGCAAACAAGCATTGGAAGAAAACTACCTCAAGTATGCAATTTTTCAACCCTTTCCAAGTAATCTCCCAAAATCTCAACATCAAGCAAGTAAATATGGTCCTCCATACATTAAGAAAATGATCATACAAATCAAAACAATTCTAGAATTCTTTTGAGTGAATCGGTATCAAATATGTTGCTATCTTAGCTAACTAAAGAATTAATCACATCCTTACCCTCAAACTAACACACAAATCTAGTACCGATCATCAAGACAAAAAGTGGACCTTTTATTAAAGCTTTATTGTTCTAGGTGCGCTTATTATTTTTACTCGATTTTTTTTTTTTTTTTTTTTTTTTTTTTTTTTTTTTTTTTTTTTTTTTTCTAGGATCAAAGATGGAAGCATAATGCAATGTGTTGATCTCTTAAGCTTTCTAGTGATTCATGAGATCGAGCGTTAGGTTAATGACTCCCAAACCAAACGGCTTTAGGGCATTAGGCATTCAAACACCCCTACGGACTTACAAGTTCAAATCAACTAGGCTACAAATCAAGACAACCTTCATCTAATCATTTCCCACTTCTCACCTTTTGGGAGAAGTCCTCACTTTTTTTATTGCTTTTGCAACTTCTTCTTCTTCTTCCTTTTTTTTTTTTTTTTTTTTTTTTTTTTTTTTTTTGTGTTGTTGTAAGCAAGTTTAATTATTAATTTAGAGTTTGGGCCCTCCACCTTTCGGTGCGAGAAGTTCAGTGCTTGATGAGGCTAGAATCCCGGCTACTTAGTGAAAAGGGGTTGTTATAATGAAGCTTTCAATGCACTACTTGCTCAATTGGGATATAACCAATTCAATAGTCAACAAAGCATGTACCCCACAAATGAATGCTAGTGTGCGCTTGTGCTAGTGTAGAATACTAGAATGAATCTCAAAACAATCACAAAATCAAGATGATGTGGACCACAAATGCAAGCAAGATATCAATCTTTCGAAAAATTTACTCCTAAATGGCATCCACAAGGCATACAAGGAGTATTGGACTCTCAAGTCAAGCAATTTTTAAATTTTAAGCAATATAGTCCTCAAAAGATCAAAATCATCGCTAATCATGGATCTCCAATCTCAATCATGCATTTAAAGTTCAACTTTGAGTAGAATGCAACAAAGTCACCTTACCCCCAAACTTAAACCACACATTGTCCTCAATGTGCAATGAGAACAATGAAAAAGATGGAAAGAGTATACCGTGGTGGCAAAGACATGAAGCTCGGTTATGATTCAATTCGAAAGATGATAAGCGCCGAATATTGCATATTCAAGCGCCCTTAGCTGCATTACTTAAATCCATTATTTATTATTCTTTATAAATTATCTTTATTTGCACGTTTTTATTTATTTTCAGGTTCATTAGCCAAAAAGGAGCAAAAATGGTTTTTATTCAATCTTTGAATAGCAATGTGCTCAAGGCTAAGTTCTGGCAGCAATGGAATCTGACTTTGCTCGCCATTTTTGACCAATCAAACTCGAGAACTAGACTTCTATTAAAACATGACATATTTAGAGCTTCGAATTAACTTTCCAAATCTTCAAACAGTTCATTATTTGGAGTTTGGAGCAGAAAGTTATGGCTGTTCTACCAAAGTAGTGCAAAGCAGGCCAAGAGGAAGGAGTTCACTGGTCTAACTTCGAGCGCTCGAAGAGCTTAGTTCGAGCGCTCGAAGTGCTAGTTTGAGCCCTCGAAGTGCTTAGTTCGAGCGCTCGAACTCTGGGCAGATTCCTCTCCGGGAACCATCACTTCAGCCCACTTGCACCTTGTTTCCCTCATCTCTGATTTCCATCTTTATGGGTTGGTTGGAGATGTCTTTTGGTGGTTTTTTGTGCCTTGTTTGGTGGAGAGGAATGTCTACAAAGGAGGGGAACCACACAAACAAAAGGATAGCTGATCTTAGCAAGATTTGTGGAGAGAGAAAGAGGAGGAGAAGATAGAGTTCTTGAAGCCAAGGAAAGGGAGCTCGAAAATGGAGGTTCCAACCAAGCTTCTTCCTTCTTCTAAGGCTCCCATGGGTAACTAAACCTCCTTCTAGGGAGGTAATGAAGCCCCTCCCTTGTAAGCATGTTCTAATTTAGGCTATATTTTGGGGATTACAATGTATATTCTTTGGTCTTTTCATGGTTTAGAGCATTTTGCCTTTTGTAATGGATCTTCATGTATTTAAATGATTAATGTTGAATCAATTATCTATCTTTGATGGTTTATTCTTTTAATCATGTTGCTTGCACTCTCATGGTGACAATGGTAGTGAGATCATGGAATTGTTTTAATGGCAAGGAGTTGGAGGACTTTGATAGATCATTGCTTAGGTGAAACCTTTGATGATTTATGTTTATTTCTTACCTTCATGTGCTTCATCATTTTATCTAGGGCTTGATAGTTTTTCATTCAAGTGAATGTGGTTAAGCTACACCTTAGTTAGGTAGTCTAAACATTTTGACCTTTGATGGATTATGCTTGCTTCAGATTTAATGAATTTCTTGAGGATATTATAGCAACCAAGTGTGCTATGTATCATGACCATATATATATATTGTTTTCCCCCAATTTAGCTATAATCTAGCATGTGTATAGGGATGGAGGCGGATTCACTTCCCTAGTCCTCTTTACTTGTATTTCATCTCCCTTCAACTCTTGCAAACTTTTACTTTATGCACTTTAATTTCATAGCTTAAGTGACAACCAACAAATCCTCTATGAACACCTCTATCATTCTAAAAAGACTCTAGACACTTAGGTTGCCATAGATTAGCGTAGTCCCAGTGGTTCGACTTACCCAACCAATAGCCCTATTTTACAATGATTCGTGCTATTGTGAAGGTTGATTTATAATTGTAATCGACTCAACCGATCAATTTTTGGCGCCGTTGCAGGGGACTGCAAACGATTTAGCAATCGAAGTTCTAGGGATAATTTTAGTTTGATTGTTAATATTGTGTTTTGAGAATATTTCCTTGTGTGGTTTTGACAACTCTGTTGTTGTAAGTGTGTGAGATTCTAGGAACTCGGGGCTCACTAAGGGAACGCTAGCAAATTTTTAAGTCTAGGGAACTCCAGGTAAGTTTCTTGACCTTCTAGTTTCGAATTTGTAATATATTGTGCATGTGTTAACCTTAGTGATAATTTAGTTTTAAAGCCCTTGTTGAGGCTTTTATCTTGTTTAAATTTCCTGTACAAGCATCGGTCCTTGTCGTGGCCATTTAAATTCTGTCTTAATAATTGAGGAGAATGGGAACATCGTATGTGGAGTTGGGAATGATGAATAGTAGCATTGATAGCATTATATATTGTTGATGTTTGGCCGTAGATCGCTCTCCCTACCAACTCTTGACTCGCCAGTTGACTTAAATTCACTTGAAAGAACGCTTAGACGAAACCTTAGGGAATCTTCTAGCGTAAGAGAGCTTGAAACTGAATTTAACACAATGGCTGAAAATGTAAGAGATGTTAGAAATGAGGGAATTAGGGTTTAAATTCCAAATGAAGAGCCAATGACTCTCAGGGACCATTTCATCCCTACTACATATGCTTCACCTTCATGCATAGTGATGCCAAACATTGATGCGGCTCAATATGAGATCAAATCAAGTACCATTCAAATGCTTCCATCTTTCCATGGCCTTGATAATGAAGATCCGTATAAGCATCTTTATGAATTCCTTGAAATCTGTTCGACCATCTGGTTGAGAGGTTTTCCTGAGAATGCACTCCATCTGCATATTTTCCCATTTTCTTTAAAAGATAGGGCAAAGTATTGGTTAAACTCACTCACTCCAAATTCTATCACTTCTTGGGCTCAATTACAGCAAGAATTCCTTAAGAAGTATTATCCGGTGAGTAAAACCAACCAAATGAGGCATTCCATTCTTAGCTTTTCTCAAACGGATGGAGAACAACTCTACGAGACTTGGGAAAGGCTACAAGACCTTCTTAGAAAATGTCCGCATCATTTGATTCCAAAATGGCAATTAGTGCAAGCTTTCTATGCTGGCTTAACCGAACCCCATAGATTCATGGTTGACTCTTCTTGTGGCGGGATGTTCATGTCCAAGAATACAGATGAGGCTTGGACCCTACTAGAGAATTTAAGCGAAAATTCACTTCAACATAATTCTCGTAGGGCTCCGACCTCAACCAATGCAAAGAACACCAACCCGTGTCAACTAAAATCAATAAGGGAGGAATCATCCCAAGTGGATGCCATAGCTCATAAATTCTATCAATTGATGGCACCACATCTCTCTCCTTCATTATCTCAAAATTTGGCAAGTTCGGTATGCTCATCATGTACTAGTCCATTCCATCTCATGGAAGATTGCCCCACACCGGAGCAATATTCCAATCCAAATGAAGAGCAAGCTAATGCCATGTTCTTAAGATCCGGGAATAATCCCTATTCCAATACCTACAATCTGGGATGGCGAGATCACCCTAATTTTTCGTGGCGACAACAAGCCCCACAAAATTCCCAATTCCAAAATAAAGGGCATCAAAATCAGCCCCTTCCTCAATTTCAAAATAGGCAATTTCCAGCCTCCTCAAGCTACCGTCTTCCGTATAATCCAAATGTCTCTAATTAACCTCCGGTCTACCCAACTGATGAAATTATGGCTGCAAACAAGCAAATGATGGAGTCATTAAACAAGCAAATCATGGACTCCAACAAGCAACTCTTGACATCTTTGCAGCCTACTCTTCAAATGGTTCACTCTCATACTCAATCCATAGCTAAGCTCGAAAATCAAGTGGGCCAAATAGCTAACTCTGTGAACCAATTGCTTCAAAAGGACAAGGGTAAGCTTCCTGCTCAACCATTTGAAAATCCTAGAGGGATGCATGCGATTGATGAAACCCCTCCATCGAGTGGGCCGAGCCATGAGCATGCTCAAGCAATTACCACCCTTAGGAGTGGTAGAATGGTTGACAACAAGGTTGATGGAGACAAAAATGGAAAAGAACCTCCTTTGAGAAATCCAAATTCAAGCTCTTCCAATCAAATTCCAAGCTCTTCTTGTCCAAATACCATTCACAGAAATCCCACACATGTTAACCCAAATGTGGAAACTACTTATGAGCCAAAAGCTCTGTTTCCGCAACGTCTTCAAGAGTCAACACACATTGGGAACAAGAATTGTAAAATTCAAGACATATGGGAAGTTTTCAAGCAAGTGAAGATCAACTTGCCCCTCTTGGATGCTATCAAGCAAATCCCTCCTTATGCGAAATTTCTCAAAGACTTGTGCACTCAAAAGCGCACTTCTAAAAGTCATTTGCCAAAGAAAGTGAGGTTAACTGAAAATGTTAGTGCTATCATTCAGCACAGCACTCCTCCAAAGTATAAGGATCCGGGTACCCCCACAATCTCTTGTGTCATTGGTGACAACAAAATCGAGAGGGCCCTCCTTGACTTAGGAGCTAGTGTGAATTTAATTCCATATTCAGTTTACTTACAGCTTGGCTTGGGAGATTTAAAGCCGACTTCCGTGGTTTTGCAACTTGCTGATAGATCGGTCAAGCATCCACGAGGCATTCTTGAGGATGTTATTATCCAAGTGGACAAATTCTACTTCCCGGTAGACTTTGTGGTTCTTGACACAGAACCGGTCCACGATCCAAAAAAGCATATTCCAGTGATCCTTGGTAGGCCATTCTTAGCTACGGCTAATGCATCAATTAATTGCCGAACTGGGGTGATGGACATTGCTTTTGGAAACATGCAAGTCAAACTCCATATCTTTCATGCAACTCAACATCCTTCCAATGAGGATGATTGTTTTCTTGTTGATGTCATTGATGAAGTGGTTGAAGAATCTCTCCCCTTCATTCTAAGTAAGGACCCCCTTGAAACTTGCATGTCTCATTTCAACTTCTTAAACTTTGATATTGACCAATCCATCCAAGAAGTTAATTCTCTGCTTGATGTCGACGCTATCATGGATATTCCCCCTTGGAAAATTCCAAGAGAGCCGCTTCCTCAGCTTTCCACTACTCCTCCGGTTCCGTCTTTGAAATCTCCACCACTACTTGAGCTTAAGCCACTCCCGGCCTATTTCAACTATGTATTCCTTGGTTCAAATCAAACTCTCCTGGTCATCATTGCATCGGATCTTCTAAAGGACGAAGAAACCAACCTTTTAGCGGTGTTACAAGAGCACAAAGAAGCTATTGGTTGGTTGGGCAGTGGCTGACTTGAAGGGAATTGACCCCTCCATCTGTATACACCGCATTCATATGGAGGATGACGCAAAGTCTACTAGAGAGGTTCAGCTCCGGTTAAATCCTAACATGAAGGAAGTGGTAATGAAGGAAGTAATAAAATTGCTAGATGCGGGAATCATCTACCCCATCTCTGATAGCAAGTGGGTAAGCCCTACACAAGTTGTTCCCAAGAAATCCGGTCTCACCGTTGTTGAAAATTCAGTGGGTGAGCTCATGTCACAACGAACCACCACCGGGTGGCGTGTGTGTATTGATTACCGAAAGCTCAATTCGTCAACTAGGAAAGATCATTTTCCATTACCATTTATTGATCAAATCTTAGAAAGACTAGCCGGCCAAAGTTACTATTGTTTTCTTGACGGTTATTCCGGCTATAACCAAGTGGCAATCGCCCCTCAAGATCAAGAGAAAACAACATTCACATGTCCCTTTGGAACTTTTGCATATCGACGCATGCCTTTTGGGCTATGCAATGCTCCTGCAACGTTTCAAAGATGTATGATGTCCATATTTTCCGATATGGTTGAAAAATTCTTGGAAGTTTTCATGGACGATTTTTCTGTCTTCGGCTCCTCCTTTGATTCTTGTCTCAACAATTTATCTCTTGTACTCTAAAGATGTAAGGAGACAAATCTAATTCTAAGCTGGGAGAAAAGCCATTTCATGGTCCAAGAAGGCATTGTTCTAGGTCATGCCATCTCTAAACGGGGAATCGAGGTAGACAAGGCCAAAGTTGAGTTAATTTCTAATCTTCCTCCTCCGAATTCCATCAGTCAAATCCGTTCTTTTCTTGGCCATGCCGGATTTTATCGTTGCTTCATCAAAGACTTTAGCAAAGTCTCACGGCCCTTATGTAATCTCTTAGCCAAGGATGTTCCATTCGATTTTGATGAAGCTTGTATGGAAGCTTTCATTAAACTTCGCACTCTTCTCTCATCTGCCCCAATAATGAAACCGCCTAATTGGTCTCTTCCTTTTGAGATCATGTGTGATGCATCCGACTATGCATTAGGCGCGGTTTTGGGCTAACATATGGACAAGCTCCCATACATCATTTATTACCCTAGTTGAACTCTTTCTGATGCTCAATTAAATTACACAACTACTGAAAAAGAGTTGCTAGCTATAGTTTATGCCTTGGACAAATTTCGCTCATATCTTCTAGGTTCCAAGGTCATAGTTTTCTCGGATCATGCCGCCCTTCGGTATTTGCTATCAAAAAAAGAGACCAAAGCCCACTTGATTCGATGGATACTCTTACTTCAAGAGTTTGACATTGAAATTCGGGATAAAAAAGGGGCAGACAATGTTGTCGCCGATCATCTCTCCCGCTTACTCATTGAAAAATCGTCCGATTTCGCTGTTGTCCGTGATTCTTTTCCGGATGAGCAACTCTTCTAGGTTTCCCATGCAAATCTTCCATGGTTTGCGGATATTGTTAACTACCTTGCGGTAGGTAAAATTCTAACTCATTGGTCCAAACAAGAGAAGGACTGGTTCTTTTCCCAAGTCAAGCATTTCTTTTGGGAAGATCCGGAGCTATTCAAATACTGCCCGGACCAAATCATCTGGCGATGTATTCCCAAAGTTGAGACCACAAACATTCTCAATTTCTCTCATACTCTTGCTTGTGGAGGTCATTTCAGTGCCAAAAAGATCGCTCACAAAGTTCTTCAAAGTGGATTCTATTGGCCCTCCTTGTTTCGAGATGCATACAATTTCTGTAAATCATGTGAAAGATGCCAAAGGTTCGGATCCATGTCCCAAAGAGACATGATGCCCCTCAATTCCATATTAATAATTAAAATTTTTGATGTGTGGGGAATCGACTTCATGGGACCATTTCCATCTTCTTATGGCTACGAGTACATCCTTGTAGCGGTGGATTACGTTTCCAAATGAGTGGAAGTCGCGGCCACCAGAACCAGTGATCATAAAGTTGTGATCGAGTTCATTCAATCTAACATCTTTAGTCATTTTGGTACGCCCCGAGCAATCATCAGCGATGGCGGATCACATTTTAGAAACGTTATCTTAAATCCGTCCTTTCTAAGTATTCCATCATCCATAAGGTTGCTACACCTTACCATCCTCAAATAAGTGGTCAAGTGGAGGTTTCTAACCGGCAGATAAAGCACATTTTGGAAAAAACAGTTCGACCGGACCGCAAAGATTGGTCACTAAGACTAGACGATGCACTTTGGGCTTACCGGACGGCTTATAAGACACCCATTGGCATGTCGCCATATCGACTTATCTTTGGCAAAGCGTGTCATCTTCCAGTAGAATTAGAGCACCGTGCTTTTTGGGCCATAAAAAGACTCTAGACACTTAGGTTGTCATAGATTAGCGCAGTCCCAGTGGTTCGACTTACCCAACCAATAGCCCTATTTTACAATAATTCATGCTGTTGCGAAGGTTGATTTATAATTGTAATCGACTCAACTGATCAATTTTTGGCCCCGTTGCCGTGCTTTGCAACTAAATGAACTTGAGGAAATCCGAAATGATGCATACGAAAATGCCAAAATCTATAAGGTAAAGACTAAAGCTTTTCATGACAAGCACATTGTTAGCAAGTCTTTCGCCCCGGGACAAAAGGTTTGGCTTTTCAATTCCCGCTTGAAACTCTTCCCCGGTAAACTCCGGTTAACATGGGATGGTCCATACATCGTCACTACTGTCTTCCCTCATGGAGCAATCGAACTCCAAGATCCGGCAAGAGGATCGCTCTTTAAAGTTAATGGCCAACGGCTTAAGCCTTGCATTGACGGCATAGTCCTAACCCAAAAAATTGAGGAAGTCCTCTTGACAGACCCAATTTACGAGGATTGATGCCTGTTCTAGCTTCGTCTAGCTATCGACTTTAAATTTAGCACAGCATGAGAAGCACTTCTTTCTATTTCCAGGCTTCTCTACATTTTCATTGCCTGGGCTTTGAAATTTTCTGGGAAATTGCTAAGGAAAGCCAAAATTTAACCTTATCTGGAATTATCTTAAATTGTGTCCAACAATTCAAACTGGTTCTCTTAGGCCTTCTACAACCCTTGTTTTCATACTTGGAAATTTTCAGCTCCATCCGGCAATTTTATTGGGTCTTTGGAATGCTTCACATGTGTGTCACCTCTAATTTTTAATGCATTATTGGAAAATTTTCTCCAAATTCCATTCATGCATTGAAGAGATGTTGGCAAATTGGCAATTTCAGTCATTTCACCCACGCTTTGCTCACTGGTCAAATTTCGAGCACTCAAAGTCCAAGCTTCGAGCACTTGAAACTCCCATTTTTCATTTAAGAGCCTACTGCCTCAAGTTCGAGCGCTCGAAGTACACACTTCTAGCACTCGAAAGTCCATCGAAGCTCACTACCTCAAATTCGAGCGCTCGAAGTGCACACTTCGAGCGCTCGAAACTCACTGCCTCAAGTTCGAGCGCTCGAAGGCCTAACTTCGAGCGCTCGAACCCTCCTTCCCCACTTTTTAAATCTGAACTCTCTCTCTCCCGCGTCTTTCCAGCTCCTCAACCCACGACCTCTTCCCTCCATTTCCAACTTCCTCTCTCCCATTACTTCTCTTCTACCCCCCCCCCCACTCCCTCCATCAATCCACAACCTCAACCTTTCCACTTTCCTCTCTTCCTCCATTAACTCCTACCCACATCCCACTTCTCTCCTTCATTTACCCACATCCCACTACTCTCTTTCCATAATTCATCCACCCATTTCACTCCTCTCCTTCTTCTTCATCCATCCCTATATATATGACTATCACCCCCACTATTCCTCCTCATTCCATCCGTGCTTCTCTCCACTCTTCTTCCAAGGTATGTCTCTTCCCTCTTTCTCTTCAATCTTTGTGTTTTTTATATTACATTTGAGGAGTATGGGCATCAAATCCTTGGAGTTTAATTGTGCTTGTTGCTATGCTCTATCATAGAGAGCATTGTGTCTGAAATTTTTTGGGTTTCTTCATAGATTCCTTTCATTCTCACATCCTTTATTTCTTTATGCATACCAGGTGCTTGCTGAAATTCCCCAACTAAGTTCGCCTCTCTAAATGTCTCGTGCCGGCCCTTCCCGTCGTCCTAGACCCTCTGAGGATGTTCCCGTCATTCCTTATGAACAGCCCCGAGCCCCTTGGCTCGACAAAAAGCTCAATTATGAGCTTCTCTTCCCGCTCACGGGTGTCTTTGACACTCTTCCCACCACTTCATGGGCTGTCGCGGAGCTAGTTAACCGGCATCTTCAGCACATTTGCCAACCCGTTGCCAAGGTCACCTACCCCCGTGTGGTGCGGCTCTTCTTCCAGAATCTTAATTGCCCCGAAGAGCCGTCGGTCACTCTCACCACATCCATTGATGGCATCCCTTTTTCCTTCACTCTTGCTGACATGGTGGCAGTCTCTGGCTGTCCTCTGGAGTGCCCCGATGACATTGTCAATCGTGAGAATCTCCCTTTATATGAGGAGCTGGATACTTTAACTGTGGAATAGGTTGTCGCTGCCATTTGCAACGTGGATGACCCTCATCGACCTTGGAGCTTTACCCTCAAATCCACCCTTCCGGAGCGAGTTTGGTTCCTTGACTCCATTCTCAAGCATAATGTTTACCCCTTGGCGCACAGCACCGAGCGCCGAGGCCTGATGTTGCAAGCCTTGTATGCCATGGACCAAGGCAAATGGTTCTCTGTCCCAGAACTCATTTGGGACACATTTATGCGGTTTTGGGATGAGTGTATCAACGCACGACAGCAGCGTCTTAAAAATCGGCCTTTGCCATTACCATTCTTTGTTATCAAGCTCTTGAAGTACAAGGGCTTCATTGTTCCTCCTCATGAACCAAGGGGCAAAAAGATTCAAACTTTTACTCTCCGCCGGTGGACCAATGTTCTAAGCCATTCTCGAAACCCTCGGCTCGCTGCTCCTCGTTTGCCCCACTCTCTATCTCCTCCTTTTTCTGAGGATGACCCCATGGCGGAGGACGCTGAAAGGGACGAGCCTCCTGTTGATCTTCCGCCAGACCAAGCCTTCATCCGGGCTAGTCTTGCCCGTCTTCATGCACGGATGGATCGTTTTGAGATTTCTTTGGCCGACTACACTCGGACTGTGCGTGAGGACTACTTCCGTGCCGAAGAAGACCGTCGCCTTGCTGCCGACGACCGCCATGTTGCGGCGGAAGACCGTAGCATGGCACAGGAGGACCGGCGTGAGACTCAATCCCTCCTCAATGCCATCTTTGCCCGTTTTCCCCCGGCTCCGTAGATAGTTGCCAATGTTGAACTTTATCATTTTGTTTCGTATTTGTGTATGTTTCCTTTCTGTTTTTCTTTTACTTTTCAACTTTAGGATTGTGCTATGCACAAGTTGCTCTGGTTCAACATGATTGACTTTTAGTTCCTTTTGTAATCATGTTATTATGAATAAAAATCCTTTAGCATTTCTGTTATCTTCTTTTCAAAAAATTTTCGTCCATATTTTACTATTTGTTACTATTTTTGTCGTTGTTCTGCCTTTTCTTCGTGTCCCATTACAGGTGGCACATTTCAAGTTTGGGGGACACATTTTGCGCTTTTATATAGCTGGAAACCTTTGCCTTCGTCGCTCTACTTGGTATTTTTGTTCCTTTTGATGAGCACTGAAAAGTGCGCATTTAAACCCGTTAAGCTTAAGCATCCTAGTACCTTTATCTATCTTACTTTGCCGTTTTAGACTTATTACGTGTTATTTATATTTTCAGGCACTAATCCCAAAATTGAGCTAACTCAGCCAAATAAGAGCTTAATTGAAGCAATCCTGAGATAAACCAAAGGAGGGAGCAAAGTGGAGAAAGAAAGGAGCAAAAAGGAATCAAAGTTGTGCAACTGAAAAGTTCGATCGATCCAACTTAGAGTTCGATCGATCGAACATCTATGATCGATCACAGTACTTCCCGATAGATCCAACCTTGGCCTTTGCTGAAATTCCAAGTTCGATCGATCCAACATCACCTTCGATCGATCGAACCCTATTTTGTCCTATCCAAATGATTGATCTTATCCACAGCTGTACACCTACCAACCACTTTTGTCCTTTTCCCCATAAATATCTTCGAAATATCTCAGCCTTGTCCTTATCCGGAGGAGTCAGACCACTTCGATCGATCCAAGATGCAGTTCGATCGATCGAACCCATCTTCGATCGATCCAAGTTAAGGTTCGATCGATCGAACTTCCTCCAGCGAGAAAAAGTTAAAGTCCAGCTCATTTATTCCGTCCTTCACCCAATCATTGGAGAATATGCCTTGCACGACCACAGCTCATCATAGGGTGCATTTGACCTACCTATATAAGGAATATGATACACTTTTTGGAGGGGAGTCTAGAGTCTCTTGTCACACATTGAAAATCATTTTTTGGAGGCTATTCTTGGAGAGGAAGAAGGGAGGAAGCTAGAGCAACCATTGGAGGAGATCTTCACCAACAAGGAGCAGCCATGGAGTTAGCCCTTGAGGGTTGGATCATCACTACCATGAGTGGCTAGACATCTTCTTGGGGCTAGAGTTAGCCCCAAGCATGCTTTCTATACTCTAATCTTGTGTATTATTGAGGGATTAGTGTTGTATGATACATCTTGATATTCATGTATATATAAATCTTGATTATTTCATGGTTTGTATGGTTTAATGCTTCCAATTGACTATTCTATTCTACCCATATGTCTATGTATGCTAGAGTAGGATATTCATGTGCTTATCTCTAGATTTAGTGTTTTTGATGCATGTCTATGTGTATTGATGCTATAGATCTAGAGATTATCAAGATGATATGCTTAATGAATGCTATTTTGGTTCATTTGATGGTTTATGCCTATTCTTGATGGTTTGTGCCTCTCCCCTAGTCTAGATAGCTTTATTTTCATGCTAGTAGTGTAGATTTAGTGTAGTGGTAGAATAATGTTAGATAGGAGGACAATCTACTCTTGATGTTTGATGTTCCATGCTTGTGAGTCCAAATGGCATATTCCTCTAACATTGTGTTGCACGTGGATTGTGAGCTTAATGGAGGATTAATGACTTATTTTGATCTATTGTGCTATCCCCATGTTGTCTAGACAATATATGCTCTATTGTTTAGATATATTGTGCTCTTCACATGATGTTTAGACAATACTTGCTTGATTTGTCATCCTTGCCAATTGAATCAACCTAATGCATACACACCCTTATCATATTGCAACACATCCATTACCCTCAATTGATCACTTGTTAGTAGTATAGAAAAGTATTGCTTGGTGGTGATCTCTACACCCCAAGACCACTCTCTCTCTTGTTTACCTCATATTATTTTATTTAGTTGAATTCAATTTAGTATAATCAACCAATCAATCAACAATTGTGTGATCACTCGACCTATTAACCCTAATTACCATAGTTTCACGATTCGATACACCATCAAATCCCTTGGGACGATCCCTACTCGCCCTATCTATATTTTATATAGAGAAAGGTAGTAGTGGCTTTCTATAAATGTAAAACTTGGCCACCTCCTAAATTCACACACAACTCTTCAAGCTTTGTTGGTTGTGGCGACTCCATCAAGGAAACCAACAACACCTTTTATCCCCTATGCACTTTTTTTTTTCCATCTTTGTCTCCCACATTGAGGACAATGTGTACTTCCAGTTTGGGGGTGCAACTTGCATTTTGGTTCCATATTTTTGCTAAGCAATGACAGTATAATTTGAAACTTGTCGGAGATAAAGCATATGTTTAATACCGTGGATATAGAAGCAATTGTGAATTTTTAAAAATAAAGAAAAATGTGAATTTAAAGTGATCATGTGGATTCAAATTAGTCTGTATAAATGTCTCAATTAGATTCTCGCTGGATTTTCCACTCTTTTATGCTTCACAATGCACAGATGCACATTGGAAACTTAACCGTGAGGCATGTAACTTGATTAACCGTGATCTTGACCTAGTTAATCTGAATTGATGAACCAAATAGATGGATACCTTTGGTGTGAAAAAAAAAAATAAAAAAATAAAAAAAAAATAAAATAAAATAAAATTTGACCAGTTTGAGTTTGTAGCCTTTCCAACTTGAGTTATTAAGCCCTAGGAGTGTCTCTACACTCAACACCCTAAAGCCATCTGGTTTGGGAGTTTTTGGCCTAACGCTTGCTATATGGGTTGGTCAGAAAGCTTAAAAGACTTAGACATTGCACGGTCATTCAAAAATATTTTTATAAACATGGGTCGTTGGAGTTCGTAGCCTTGCCAATTCGAGCTATTAAGCCCTAGGAGTGTCTCTACACTCAGCACCCTAAAGCCATCTGGTTTGGGAGTTATTGGCCTAACGCTTGCTATATGGGTTGGTTAGAAAGCTTAAAGGATTTCAGCATTACACAACCATTTTATGTATCATTTTTGAGTTAAAATAAACTGTCAACAAGCAACAAAGTTGTTTGTAAATTAATTCATGCCTTAGGGACTTCATTTAAAATGGAATTCAATGATTTGAATACTTGTGTCTTAAAACTGGAAAAAGAAAGTAAAAGCCGTATGTTGTGAATCCAATCCACTTTCACTGAAGCTAGAGTTGATTTCCAATCAAGAGATGACAATTGAGTTATTTATATAGACTAGGATGTTGATGCGTGTATATTGAAATGTGTTTAACCAATTTTTTTTGTATTAATGCTTCATATATGCATGGTAGCCTCCTCAATGACCCCGTCTCCAGTCCTGTGTCTGTTTCGAGTTATATTCGAGCTATGTATATATTTCATTTTGCCATAGTTGATTTTGTGGTAGCATTCCCATTGTTGTCATTTCATTGAGTTTTTCATTTTAGTTTTGCTAAGGGACTAGCAAAATGTAAGTTTGGGGGTGTGATAAGCGCCGAATATTGCATATTCAAGCGCCCTTAGCTGCATTAGTTAAATCCATTATTTGATTATTCTTTATAAATTATCTTTATTTGTACGTTTTTATTTATTTTCAGGTTCATTGGCCAAAAAGGAGCAAAAATGGTGTTTTATTCAATCTTTGAATAGCAATGTGCTCAAGGCTAAGTTCTAGCAGCAATGGAATCTGACTTTACTTGCCATTTTTGACTGATCAAACTCGAGAACTGGACTTCCATTAAAACATGACATATTTAGAGCTTCGAATTAACTTTAAAAATCTTCAAACAGTTCATTATTTGGAGTTTGGAACAGAAAGTTATGGCTGTTCTACCAAAGTAGTGCAAAACAGGTCAAGAGGAAGGAGTTCACTGGTCTACCTTCGAGCGCTCGAAGAGCTTAGTTCGAGCGCTCGAAGTGCTAGTTTGAGCGCTCGAAGTGCTTAGTTCGAGCGCTCGAACTCTGGGCAGATTCCTCTCCGGGAACCATCACTTCAGCCCACTTGCACCTTGTTTCCCTCATCTCTGATTTCCATCTTTATGGGTTGCTTGGAGATGTCTTTTGGTGGTTTTTTGTGCCTTGTTTGGTGGAGAGGAATGTCTACAAAGGAGGGGAACCACACAAACAAAAGGATAGCTGATCTTAGCAAGATTTATGGAGAGAGAAAGAGGAGGAGAAGATAGAGTTCTTGAAGCTAAGGAAAGGGAGCTCGAAAATGGAGGTTCCAACCAAGCTTCTTCCTTTTTCTAAGGCTCCCATGGGTAACTAAACCTCCTTCTAGGGAGGTGATGAAGCCCCTCCCTTGTAAGCATGTTCTAATTTAGGCTATATTTTGGGGATTACAATGTATATTCTTTGGTCTTTTCATGGTCTAGAGCATTTTGCCTTTTGTAATGGATCTTCATGTATTTAAATGATTAATGTTGAATCAATTATCTATCTTTGATGGTTTATTCTTTTAATCATGTTGCTTGCACTCTCATGGTGACAATGGTAGTGAGATCTAGAATTGTTTTAATGGCATGGAGTTGGAGGACTTTGATAGATCATTGCTTAGGTGAAACCTTTGATGATTTATGCTTATTTCTTATCTTCATGTGCTTCATCATTTTATCTAGGGCTTGATAGTTTTTCATTCAAGTGAATATGGTTAAGCTGCACCTTAGTTAGGTAGTCTAAACATGTTAACCTTTGATGGATTATGCTTGCTTCAGATTTAATGAATTTCTTGAGGATATTATAGCAACCAAGTGTGTTATGTATCATGACCATATATATATATTGTTTTCCCCCAATTTAGCTCTAATCTAGCATGTGTATAGGGATGGAGGCGGATTCACTTCCCTAGTCCTCTTTACTTGTATTTCATCTCCCTTCAACTCTTGCAAACTTTTACTTTATGCACTTTAATTTCATAACTTAAGTGACAACCAACAAATCCTCTATGAACACCTCTATCATTCTAAAAAGACTCTAGACACTTAGGTTGCTATAGATTAGCGCAGTCCCAGTGGTTCGACTTACCCGACCAATAACCCTATTTTACAATGATTCGTGCTATTGTGAAGGTTGATTTATAATTGTAATCGACTCAACCGATCAAAAGACGTCTCCCCCAAACTTGGAATCAACAACCTACTTTAATAACCACACTAGCAAACTCACATCAAATATCAAATGGGATAAGAATAATCAAACATTCTAAGGCAATATATCACAAGATGAAAGAGAGATATGAAATCAAGCCCTACCTAAAGTATAAAGTATGCATGACGACACATAAGGGCACAATGGTGAATCTTTTTATATTTTTCATTTTATGAAAACAAGTATATACAAAATGCAAGAAAATCGAAGAGTAAAATGCATGAACAAAATATAAAAAGAAAAATAAAGAAGGTAAAATGCAATGAAGAATATGCACAATGCAAGAAATGAAAAAAAAAAAATATGTACAATGTAAGTATATACAAAATTTTTTTACTCTTTTTTTTTTTTTTTTTTTTTTTTTTTTTTTTTTTGTTTTTGTTTTTTAACATAACAAGTATGTATACACACACAAAAATAAAACAAATAAACATGGAAGGAATGAAAATGCAAGGAAATAAGGGATGCAATTTTTTTTTGTTATTTATTTATTTATTATTATATTTTTAAGAAATTATGTACAATGAAATAAAATGCAAGAAAAATAAAGAAATAAAAATGAAAATGAACATGTATGAAACAAGAGATAAATGACACAATGTGTCATGTGGGTACTAAGTTTAACTTCTCTAGCAAGATGGAATGCTACACTGAAAAATAATTATAATTTTTTATTTATTTTTTTTTAGACAAAACAAATATGTACACAAACAAAAATAAAAAGGCAAGAAATAAAAATGCAAGAAAATAAAGAATGCAAAGAAAACTTTTATTTATTTATTTATTTATTTTTTATTTTTTGAAATTAAAAATTAAAAATTAAGAAAAATTAAAAATTAAAGTTAAACAAAATATTTTTGGATTTTTTTTTTAATGAAAAATAAAATAAACTAAATAAAATAAAAGAAATATTTTTGGGATTTTTGAAATATAAACAAAAACAAAAATAAAAGTAAAAGTAAAAATAAATTTTCAAAACCTGCAGATATGTTCGATCGATCTCACAAAATGCTCGATCGATCTGACAGAGAGGTGAAATATGCAGGTTTTTGGGTTCAAAATTTTTCTCTGTGTTGGAACTTAAGATCGATCCAATAATGAAGTTTGATCGATCGAAGAACTTCAGATCAATCTTGAAATATTTTCAATCGATGGGACAGAGAGCTTAAATATGCAGGTTTATGCAGGTTCAAAATTTTTCTAAGTGTTGAAACTCAAGATCGATTGAACTTGATGTTTGGATCGATCGAAGGTCTTCTGATCGATCTAACTGAGAACTGAGATCTGAAGATTTTCTTGGATCAATGAGACAGAGAGTGATTTAGATGCAGGTTTGCTACAGGAATGAAGTTCGATCGATCGAACTCTCATTTGAGATCGATCGAACTTATGCAAACTGCTCAATTTCAGTATGAAAGTGCATGCAATCCTAATCACAGTTCCTAGCAATGTATATGAACCCAAAACAAATATCTAGACTTCGCAAGAAATGAAATTTAAAATAAAAATGAGGGAGGAATAGAGTTGTGAAACTCTACGAATACTAATGTTTAACGTCTCTAGCAAGACGTTGGGTCAACTCACTAATCAAAAGAATCAAAAACCGGATATGAAACATCCTTATTGACTCTCTTTTCACTTTTCTCATTTAATGTCCCACTTACAATAATGAAATCATCCTCTAAAAGAATGACTTGAAAAGAAATGAAAGAGATGATATTGTTCCTTTCATCCACGGTCTTGAAAACAAAATCAATCATGGTTAGCCTTGTCTCAATTTTGTGCTCTTAAAGTGTATTCAAAGAATCACTTCCTTTGTGAATTGGCTAGTCAATGTCTTTCAAAGACTCATTTGGAATATTAAGAAACACCTTCTCTTCATCCTTTTTCTCCTTCTAAAAAATCACTATCTCCTCACCTTCCAAGTTAGCTAAGGAGTCCATTAGAGAGTTCACTTCATTTTTGGAGCTTTCAAAGTCAAAACCATAATTTTTATACATTTCAAAAAGGCATTCCTCAAGAGGGTCATTGGAGATAATAGAAGAAAGGCCCTCTTCAACAAGTTCCTCCTCCTCCTATCCTACCTCAAGTGTGGTCAACACCTCCTCACTATCTAGAGTAGCAAGCTCATAGATAAAATCATAATCAAAATAAGGAAAGTCCTTACTAATCATGTTATGCTCTATTGGATTGGCTACTAACTCACTTACCACTTCCTCCTCTATACAAGATAGAGTGCTAGACATTAGCTCACTTGTTTCATCCTCTTCACTCTCATCATCCTCATCTATATACATTGAAGTTCTTGCCATTTTTTCATTTGCCTCTTCCTCCTCCTCTTGACGAGAGAGAGTACTTGTAATTTGCTCAACTTGAGCTTCAAGCTTGGCTAAAGTTTGAGAATGAGAATTAATAAATGGAGTTTGTGAAATATGCACATCAAGTAAAGCTAACACTTTTTCTTCAAATCTGGGTGAGTACCTAGAAGGTGGTGGAATTGGTTCATCATAAAATGGTGGTGGAGGGCAATAGTCACAAGAAGGATCAAATGAGTGATCAAGTCCATAATAAGATGATGCATGAAATGAATTAGACTCAATCTCATAAGGATTAAAACATGATGGAGGAGCATAAGGTGGAGGGATGTAATTTCCCCCCAAACTTGGATCAAACAATTCCTCCATTCACAATTAAAATCCAAATACAACAAATAATGGCCTTAACAAGGGCCTATGCTTGGACAAAGATAAAACAATATAATAAGCCTCAACAAGGGCTATCACAAGCATGCAAAGAAGTGAAACAATTAAAATACAAGAGTTCCAAGCAACTTCAAATTTTAATATTAGCTTTAAGCTCCAATTATTGCTTCAAGTTCCAAAGTTTGCCTTCCTTGTAGTCAAGTACCTAATTGAACAAATAATAATGAGAACAAGAGAAAAGAATATACAATGGAAAATAAAATAAAAATAGAAGCAATCAAATGAACACTATTGTCTAGTTTAATTCCAACAAAACCGTTAATCCCCGGCAACGGTGCCAACATTTGAAGGAAGGAGGCCGTTCCTACACGCCAAAATTGATGTAGTGAATGTGCGGTTCAAGAAAAGCCTTTTGGGTCAAGTTTAAATTTATAAAAACCACTACCAACACTACTACTAAAGTAGCAAGAGTGAGTAGGGATCGTCCCAAGGGATTATATGTGTTGGAATTTAACTTCAACTCTAGCGTATCACAAGATTGCAAAAGATAGAGATTGGTTGATTAAATTAGAAAACAATTAATTAAAATGAAAGTGAAATAAAACTAATTAGAGATAGGGATTTAAGAGATATGAAGAGAGGACTTAGAGTGTTCAAATCACCACTAAGCTCGTGTAATTAACCACTTGCTTTCCATTAATGGGGAATACATTGTTATGAACAAAATACGACTATCAATTGCAATATTAAGCATAGACCATCTAATTTATGTATGAATTGTCTACCTAAACTAAGTGTAACACAACCCATCAATTTTAAGCATGACCCATCTAAGTAGCAACAATTGTAGCACCCATTAATCTAGATAATCATGGAATTTGCAATATTAAGCATGGACCATCTAATTTATGTATGAATTGTCTACCTAAACTAAGTGTAGCACAAGCCATCAATTTTAAACATGACCCATCTAAGTAGCAACAATTGTAGCACACATCAATCTAGAGAATCATGAAATTTGCAATAATAAGTCATGGAATATCTAAGCAAGCATAGATTGTTTACCTACCTACAAGCATGAATTAAATTGTAAAACAACTTAAATGAAAACCCATGCTTAGCCATCATGCATAAGTATAAACCATTAAATTAATTGACAAACCCATTCAATGAAAACCCATGCTTAGCCATCACTAAATCCTTAATTAATCACACATAGACATGCAACCAATATAGAGAATCTAGTGTAGAGATTAATTCCCAAATAAACACATATAAGACAACATGTAATCAAATCGAGAATCAATAGAAAGAATTAATCCATATGAATCATGTAAGAAATAATTCCTAATTTAATCACACATAGACATGTAAATAAACTAGAGAATTAATAGGAAGAATTAAACCATAGAAATCATAGAAATATACCAAGATTCATGAAATTCACAAGGCTAGAACACTAATCACAACAATATATATAAATCCCCAAAAATAGAAATACAAGGGTTTAGATTACACAAGACTTAGGACTCATCCAAGCCCTAAGTGTAGATCTAGCCAATCATGGAGAAAGTAGATGTGGTCATGAAATCAAGCTCCAAATATGGCTCCATCTTCTTCCTCTTCTTCTTCTTCTTCTTCTTTAAAGCTCTAGAGATGGAGAGAGAGAGAGAGTGGTCTAGAGATGGATCTTGAGATGTGCCTCCACTTCCCTCTTTTCTTCTAACCCTAATCTCTAACTTTGCTAGAGAGAGAAATAAAAAAAATACAATGTAAAAATAAAAAGGTAAAAAGCTCATTCACAAATGGGTTACTTCCCTTTATATAGAAGGTCCTTTTCTTAGTCACTAAATCAGGAATATAGCCCCAAAAATATCTAATCCCGTACTATGTGATAGGTGGACTTTTGGGCGCGCACGGAATAAGACAGCTCGTTGCCAGCAATGTTCGATTGATCAGAGAAAAAGTTGGATCGATCAGAGAAGTTGGATCGATCAGAGAAAAAGTTGGATCCATCAGAGAAGTTGGATCGATAAGAGAAAAAGTTGGATCGATCCAACTTGGCAGTTTTTCAGCATTGGCCTCCTTTTGCTCCAAATCAGTCTCTTTTTGCTCCGGATCATCACTAAGACTTAGTTTGACTCCAAAAAGGCCTTAAGAATCCATTTTTAGCCCATTTTAACATTATTGACCTAAAATAGACAAAAACACAAATAAGTACTAAAAAGGGTAAATAAGATAGATAAAGGTCTTAGAACACTCAAGCTTAAGGGGTTTCAAAGTGTACTTCTCAGCGCTCATCAATGATACCCCCCAATTTCATAACACTGGTTGATCAAATCCGTGTACAAAACCAAGGGATGTCAAAATAATTAAAGTATTTAAATAAGTACAGAATACAAAAATGAATAATAAAGAATAAATAAACCACTGAAGAAAATTAATAAATAAATATCTTATTAATTAATAATTTTTCAACAATTCAACTCGGGAATCTCGTAACTCAAGGACCCCTTAAAATATTTTTCAATAATACAATCAATTACAAAAATAAGTCTATCATCCTACTTTGAAATAAACTAAAAGAATGGATAAGTCCTCTAACTGTGGATCCTCAACCTTGAGACTTGATCTTCTAATAACCTAAAAGATAAAAATAAGTGGGTCAATCCCACGAGAAAGTTCTCTCTACCAGGCCTCTGAAAACCAATAAGCAGACCATCTCTGATCAAAACCAAACCTAGTAAAGTTTTTATCGTTAATAAACAATGATATACATATATATAAATATAACAAGCACATCTATTAGTAGGTTCATTAATCCCAAAACTATTATCAATGATTAAATAATAATTATACCTAGACCAATCCACCATTTCTTTTAAAGAAAAGTTTCTTAACCTCAATCCCATCCTAGACAGTTAATTAATCATTTAAACAATAAACTATATTTAAAGGAATATTCCATTTAATCCAATACCTAATAAGAATTTTAATTATTTAAATCACACAACTAATATATAGGCTTTGACAAATCATCCATGTCTCCACCAATATTATTTTATTAATATATATAAAATAATACACTAACTTGTAAGTATTAGATTATTCTAATTTAAGAACATCTAATCTTAATCCAACCTATACATACAAAAACCATAGATGAAATTTTAATCATCTAACACATAACAATTTAATTACGCTTTGGCAAATCAACCATGCCATTATAAATATATTTATTTATATATTGGCAATTCAACCATACCTCCTTTAAGTATATTTATTTATACATTGGCAATTCAACCATGCCTCCACAAGTATTATATATTTATACTTTTAAATTAGTAACTCATCTATACTTTTTATGTATGTATTTTATTCATACAAATACTTAGGCAATGTATTTTCGTCTTTGGTAACTCATCCATGCCAACAATTCAACCACGTACCAAACCTTAAAAGTAAATTTATCAACCAAACAATTCTTACATAGGCAAATTAACTTATCAACAAAACAACTCATATCTAGGCATTCTATGCATATCATATGCATATAATTAATTTAATAACTAACCTATCCAGATATACCAAATAAGACTAATAGTATTAATCATCTTAAATAATATATACATATATGTGTATAACACATTCCTTAATAATCCTTGATTATTTAAAATTATATATACCTATATATCAATAATTATATATATAGATATACCTCCATCCATACAACTCATAAATTAAATAAACCATATATATATAAATATATATATATATATATATACCTCATTCTATCACTAATTTATTAATTTAATTATATTTGTGAAAATTAAATGCTACTAAACATCGTCATAAATGGTTTCCAAAAAATAATGCATATCGGTTTAAATAATTTTCCGACATTGTCTCACTATAACATAAATATCTCCTAGTAGAATGGGAATCTGATAATGAAAGAGGACGAAAAATCCTTAAATTTGAGCTCAAGAATGACCCAATTTTGATTTAAGATGATTGAGTTATGACCATTTAAATTTTGAGTAACAAAACAGTCAAAAATAATAGGTTGAGCTCAATCGCTACTGTGAGCGCGACCACACCGAATCATTTCTATGTTGACCAGAACAAGTCAACGGTCCAGATGCATGGGTGTACCAGATCTTCATACGCCGCGATGTGCTGGATCATCCGCCTTTCATCATTTAATCCAACAACCATTATTTGAGTGCACACCATGTTTTTCATGTGCCGCGCCACACCGAATCAATCCAAATACAATTAAATACTCCAATAGACCAGATTAGTGTGTGCACCATGATACCACGCACACACGCACACCGAATCCAAGCCCTTTGGGACACCGGTTCACAGATCCTCTTAAATATATATAACAGAGTATTTTGTATAATTATTTTGCATAAATATATATAACAAAACAATTCAAAACAAGTATTCATAAAATATAAAATAATTCTAGAAAAATTCTAGAAAATCCCATAAAATTCCAAAAACCCTAATTAATCCTCTTGGGTCACAAATCAAGTATAACAGTTGATTTTAAGTATGTACAACCTATATATATATAATTAAAATCTAACAATTCTAAAAATAAAATAAAAATAGAACATGCTTTTAATACTCTAATTTAATGCTGATTTAATCAAATAAAATTAATTTCATATTTTTGATTAATCCGTTTCAACCATGATTTTTAAGTAAATAAAATTAATCTAAACATTGATATTCAAGGTGAAATCCTTATGAGTTCTAAGAGGAAAGTTAGAGAAGAACTCGCCTGAAGGTTTCGAAACGAAACTGACGCTTCAAGCCTTAATTGTCTCTTCCAATTCCGGCGTCCTTTTTCTCAGATCCGACATCCTCTTTGTCAGCTTTCTTTACTTCTCTCTTTGTCTCTTTTATTTTTCTAACGTAAAAACCTTTTAACCCTAAACCTTATGTGTATAATCTATACACATTAAAATTCAAATCCTAGTCCTAATAGGACTACCAAATAAAAGAAATAATAATTATATTTTAAATAATATATATATATATATATATACCTTCTATAATTTATCACTAGTTAATTAATCACTAGTTAATTAAATCATATATACCTATATATATCAATATATATATATCCTTCCATAACACTTATTAATTAATTATATTTACATATATATATATATATATATATATATATATATATTTACAATTTTACAAAAATGATCATTAAAATAATCACATAATCACGGGCTTTTATTAATTAACCCAACAAGGCTTCCTTCAAGCTCAAGACCACATCCATCGATCCCACTACTCTTAAGCCCAATTCAATTAAAATAAAACATTTAAAATAATGAAATTAAATCTAATAATTACAAATAATTTACAAACAATTCACACAAGCATAAATACACACAAATTAAATAAACAATTCAATCATACAATTTCACAAAGCAAAACACCATATCAATTCAACAAATATAATCATGAAGTTTAATCTAATTAAAATAAGACAATTAATCTAAGTACTCAATAAAATAAAATAAACTATTTAAAAATAAAATCAAAGCAATTAATCACAATTAAATCAAACAAATCATCTAAAAATACCATAAAAATAATTAATCCCAATTAATAAATCCTTTAAAAATATCGGGGTATTACACATCTTCTCTCCAAAAAGGAAACCAAACCCCATTTGATTCGATGAATCTTTTTGCTTCAAAAGTTTGATTATGAAATTCGGGATAAGAAAGGGTCAGAGAATGTGGTAGCTATCTTTCTAAAATTCTGATTGAGGATACCTCAACTTCACTTCCAGATTGTGATTCCTTTCTGGATGAATAGTTGTTTGTGGTTTCTTATACGGATTTGCCTTAGTTTGCTGATATTGTGAATTATCTCGCAATAGGCAAAATTCCTTTATCTTGGTCAAAGTAAGAAAATGATCGATTCTTCTCTCAAATTAAGATGTATTATTGGGAAGATCCTCAACTTTTCAAGTATTGTGCTGACCATATCACTCGTAGATATGTTCCTAAGAGTGAGTTTCATAGTATTCTGACCTTCTGTCATAGTTTGGCTTGTGGAGGTCATTTCAGTATAAAGAAAATTGCAGCTAAAATTCTCCAGTATGGTTTTTTTTGGTCTTTACTCTTTTGGAATGCATATTTGTTTTGTAGGTCATGCCTTCGATATCAGCAGTTAGGATTAATTTCCAGAAAAGACATGATGCCCTTAACTTCGAACTTAGTCATTGAGGTTTTTGATGTATGGGGTATTAATTTCATGGGTCCTTTTGTTCAATCAGATAAAAATAAGTATATTTTTGTGGCTGCTGATTATGTGTCTAAATGGGTTGAGGCAGTGACTACTAAAATCGCCGATCACGTAGTCGTGTTTGAGTTCATTCAAACGAACATCTTTAGTTGGTTTGGTATGCCACGAGCTATTATTAGTGATGGGGGTGCTCACTTCTGTAATAGATATTTTCATATTTTGATACAAAAATACTCCGTTACTCATAAAATTGCTACTCCCTATCATCCCCAAACAAGTGGCCAAGTTTAAATATCCAATCGTAAGATTAAGAGAATTCTTGAAGAAACGGTTAAGCCAGATCGTAAGGATTGGTCATTCAGACTAAAAGATGCTTTGTGGGCTTACCAAATAGCTTTTAAGACTCCGATTGGTTTGTCACCTTACCGTCTAGTCTATGGTAAATGGTGTCATTTTCCTGTAGAGTTAGAACATAGAGCTTTCTGGGCCATAAAAAAGCTCAATTTTGATATGAACTCTGCTAGTTCTAATAGGAAGTTTAACTAACTGAGCTCGAAGAATTACGTAATGATGCTTATGAGAGTGCTAAGGTTTACAAATCAAAGACTAGGGCATTTCATGACAAGCATATCTTGCGTAAGACTTTTGAGCTCGGGAAGAAGGTTTGGTTGTTTAATACACAACTGAAACTTTTTCCTGGAAAGCTGAAGTCATGTTGGGAGGGTCCATATATAGTTATTTCTATTACACCTTATGGTGCAATAGAAATACAAGATTGCAAGACTGGACAAGTGTCCAAAGTTAATGGATAGAGGCTTAAACCTTACATAGAGGGTAGTGTGCAGAGTGACACATTGGAGGCAGTAGAACTTAATGATCCTATTTACTTGGACTAGAGAGGTCAGTTTTCATCGAGCTATCGACGTTAAACTGTGACCCTGGTTTTTAGGCCAGCGTGTCCTGTGATGAACCGAACATTGACCCGATAACAGATCCGATATGCGGAAGCGAAAACAGAAAATAAGACTCTAAGAAGTCAGAGTGACCTTCCATGAGGTCGTGGCACTCAATGAGAACTGATACAGAAGCATAAGATCAAAAATATGACAAATAAGCCCCTAGGGGCAAAATAGTCATTTTTAAAAGTATGGATTCCGGTGCCATCGAGCACACCACTAGAAAGACAACGAAAAATTAACTAAGATGGACTCAAGAGTCATATGATTCGGGGTCCGGTTGAAGAAGATATGAAACTCCAAAGTTTCATAAAATTAAATTTTTGGGTTTTTAAAACAAGTGCGGCAATGGTACTTTACAAGGGGTAAACTGATCTTTTTAGACAAAACCAGATGCAACTAAGAATACCATTAGATAGACAAGGAAAAACTAATAAATCTAGACTTAAGAATCTCTTGATTCAGAGTCCGGATGAAGAAGATATGAAACGTCAAAGTTACAAAAAACAAGACTTTTGGGTTTCAAATCAATGCGGCAAGGGTACTTGGCGAGGGGTAAAATGGTTCTTTCAGAGAGAATTGAATGCAAGCGTACATACCGTAGGATAGACAAGCAAAAGTTAATAAACCTAGACTCAAAAATCACTTGATTTGGAGTCCGGATGATGAAGATATGAAGTCTCAAAGTTTCAAAAAAAATTAACTTATTTTTCGGGTAAGAAATTTTGGCAGGAATAGTGTTTTTACAGCAAGCAACATTTGATTTTTTCCTAGAACTGAGGCTAAGAATGGACCCTTAAACGAGTTTTTCTAAAAAAATACAAAGAAGAAACCCCCCTTAAAATCACGTTTTCTACTTGACATTGTGGAAGAAACCAAAAAAAACACAATGTAAAGTCCATAAAATGCCACTTGAACAACATAGGTCAAGATGGACCCAAAAAGCTGCTACATGAATTTTTTCAGAATCTGCCCACAACTGAGAGCGAAAACGGGCTACCAAACGAATTTTTCTGGAAAAACACGAAAAAGAAACCCCCCCTAAAATCGAGTTTTCTACCCACTGTAAGAGAAAATGAAAAAAACTCACTGTAAGATGCCCAAAATGCCCCTCTAAGAAATCTGATCATGAGGGTTCAAAAAGCTGCTAAATGAAAACTGGAAGCTAAACTTTGCGATGGATTTCCGGCACTAAGACGACATTTTTTGGAAAAACACAAAGAAGAAACCCCCCCTAAAATCACGTTTTCTAAGTGACTATATAAAGACTGGAATTTATTTCCTGAAGGAAATCCCAAAGTACCCCTAAACCAGATTATGCAACAAAATATCAAAATGAATCCCTAGGAGGCTCAATTCACAAAGGAAAGGGTTTTTCTCGGAAACGATCTTGCACATAGATGTAACTTACCTAATTGGACATGCTACAATGGTCCATGGCTTAAAAATACCACCGATGCAAAATTTGACCCCCCAACGGCCAAAGGGCGAAAATGCACATGAAATGGAAAAAATGAAAACCAAAATTAGGAAATGGTTTACTGTTTGGCCCTTGACCACACTTCATGCAAGATAAATGAGACCTAGTGGAGGTGCCGGAACACACTTTACACCACCTGATTTGAAAATGAACCCTTAAAGGCTCGGTTTATACTATTTTAGACCAAAATGCAATATGTGAATTGAAATGCAAAAATGAAAACTAAATGGTGTTTGGCCCTTAGCCACACCTCACATATGGCAAGTGAATACTAAAGGAGGAATTACATACACAATGCACACACCGGTGTGAAAATGACATATTGAAACCTAAGTTTTCATGCTTTTCTCATTAAAGGTAAAATTCTACATTTTTGAATATACATGGATTACAAATGAAGTTTGGCCTTTGGCCACATATTATACACATAGAATGAATACTAAAAAGTGCGCTTAAGCACATAATACAAGTTTTATACAAAAGTCTATAAAATGATATTCCATGCTAACATTTGCATGAAATAGAAACTTAAAAAGCTAGTAGCCATCCCAACGAACGACAAGCATCACGAGCCAAATCTTCATACCTGATCAAATCCCCCAGTAACTTCGGGGTGAGTAAACAAGTTTACTTGTAGAGAATGAGCATGCATCGACTCGATTTCTTGAAGATTTTTAGGACTTAACATGATATAGTTCAAAGGGATCATGCCACCTAACGTTTATGTCAAAGTGAAACTCAGGGATCATCCTAAGCTATCATGGAGTATAAACAATAAGAATCATAATGTATATACATATGTGAAACAAATTAAGATTGGAATAATCCAATTAATACAACAAGTTTATAGTTAACATGAATCACATTTTCAATGTAATTGAACTAGGTCTAGAGTAATCCATACAATATGACAAAAGCATATTTGAATACAAGTTAACAAGAATCACATTATCCATGCAATTCAACAACCTAAGAGCAAATTATACAATGCAACAAAGTACAAACTCTTAAAGCTATCAACTTAAAATCTAAAGCATGAAATTAACGAAAGTGGGTCATGCCACCTAACGTCTATGTTCACAATGTATCTATAGGATCACTCCTAAGCTATATTAGAACATCAAAACACAATTTACAATACTTATGCAATTTAACCAACATTGGAACTTCTAATGCAACGCATAAAGCAAAATTTCACAAAGTTAACATCATGTACCTTAAAATGGAAAGACAAATAAGGAACCACAAGTTACAACATCATCTAGTTATCAACTTGAAAATGAAATGCGAAATCACATAAAGTGGATACTCGGGCATTAGTCGGATCAGGCCGACACCTTGGTTACTTTAGGGTTACTAGCCCATGGTAGACCTTCCTATGTGCGCACTAGACTACATAGAGGGACTATCCCCCGTACTAGAACCACGTCCTAGCCGTAGCCAAACAACGACATCTCCAAGTTTCCAAAATCAACAAATTGTGCAACAACGTATATATCAGCATGTATATACAAGATAATCAACTATTTACCATGCACAACCAAATTTGGAAACCTATACAATACATGCTCTAAGTCCACAACTAATATGATATGATGAATGTCGAATCTTTAGTGTGCGATTTGTTACACGCTATACATGAAAGATGTTAAATACGAAGTGTGTAAATCATTACACAAGGCAACAATATATTCAATAAGGAAAACATATTCTCATGAGTATAAACATAGCAACTACGTTATCCAATGCTCAAAACATAACCAAATGAATATACAATAAGTCCATGTCTAGGATTTTGATACAGAAACGACTTTCAAACACAATTAAATCCATGGCTCAATTAGATAGAATTTAATTAAATAAAAATAATTAAATTCCCTAGATTCTAATTCAATTCCAAATAATCTCAAATTAATACATATTAAAGAACATGGCATGGTCATCATCTATATCAATTCTAAAACTCAATTAGGTTATTGGAACAACAAAGTAGAACTTTAATTAAATCATGCTAATTTAATTACCAAGGTTCTAAAGCAACTTCAAATGGTCTACAACTAATATATACTAGTAAACAAGTCATGGCCAATACAAATATCAAGTTAAAATCTTAATTAAGCTAATGGGACCACAAAATAGATTTTAATTAATTCTTTTAATTAAAATCTCTAGATTTTCAAACTTAACCAAATGCTCTCAATTTAACATATCTTAGAGAACATGCCAATGACTAGTGTAATATCACATTACAAACTTATTTTATGTAAGTTACACCTATGTAAATTAAACTTTCACTAAAGTTAAATATAAAATAAAGGTTGCAATTCTCATGCAATTAATCCCAATTTAATATATGTGAACAACTGTATCAAAACTTAATTTTCTAACATGCCACAATTCAATTCCAAGTTGTATATAACTATGAGGATTAAATCTTAAATAAGGAAATTAATTAAATGAAAGGTTTCAAAACCTCACCGAATATTCTAAATCAAATATATGTGAAGCTATATGGCATGTAGATCAAGAATATCAAGTCGGAATTCAAATGGAGTGAATAGTGCACTCGGGGCAAATTAATTAAAAATTACTAATTTTCAAAACACCTCCAATTACTTTCAAATTCAACTATGTTGAAGAGCATGCTAAGGCCAAATATAATATGTTATCACACATTGATTTCAAGCTAGTTAAGGCCACATGAATTAATATTTTATTCAAGATAAATATTAAATAAAATCTTCATTTCTTATCTAAATGCTCTAATTTTAATATATGTTAATCAACATATCAAGGTGTAATATAATGTCAAGCCACAAGTTTAAAACATGCTATAACTCACCGGGAAAATTAAATTTCATACTAGAAAATAAATAATAAAAAATTCTAGATTCAATATCCAAGCATGCAATTGTGTTGAATAAGCATCACAAGCATGTAATAGAGCAAGAAAGTAAATTATAACACCCCCTACCTCAATTTGAGATGAAAATCCCAAAATCCCCACTGAATTGAAACGGCTCCGAATCTGACGAAACTCCTAGGTTTTGTCGGGGACAACACGATCTATATGAATCCCCAAGAAGCCCTATGAAAATCCAAACTAGACCTTAATCCTGAACTTGAAATTTGGTCAGAAATGGTTTCTAATAAGGGGTAATGGTAGAGCACGACGAGACGAACAACAAATGTTAAGGCCGAAGGATTTTCACTTAGGAATACAAGTGGAGTAGAAGGTCAAAGGGTGGCAGCCAAGGAGCTCCCATGGCTGCTGGCCAAGGAGAGGAAGAAGATGAAGAAAATTCTGATTTTCTACTTTAAGGCACCTATTTATATTAAGTCTCAAAAAGTGCCCCGCCAAGTCCGGAAAAATGGACTTTGAGAAAACACGTTCAAATGGCAAAACTTCATGAACAAAAAAGATTTAAAAAGAGAAAATATGAACAACGGAAGAAACAACGTCAAAAACTGAGTCCCGAGCAGAAAGTTATACCCCAAACAAGTTCGGTAGCGACCGGGTCCAGAAACTCTAAAACTGGAGAAAAATGACCAGAACGGAATTCTAAGAGTCCACGACTTGATGAAATGAATCCTGTACGAGGATCCAGGCTCCAGACGAGACATTTTGCAATAACTTTCGTTAATTGCATAATGGCCCTTACAAAAAGGGTTAACCGAGAAACTGCCCCAGAATGAAAATATCTTCCAAAAGATATCTTTCAAAAGATATTTTCTTAGATACCCCAGAAATAAAATATCTTCAAAATATATTTACAAAAAACACCCCAAGAAATGAAAAAGATTCTGAAGAATTGTGCATCCACGCCCCTATGGACACCGGGAGCAACCAGAGTACTTTCTTGCAAAAGTAAAGATACGTATTTCGAGGAAACCACTCAAGATGAAGGCACGTGAAGTCAAAAAACAACTCTGAGCATGAGAAGTGAGGTTGTGCCAATAATGTGACAAATGGGGAAAAGACAGAATAGGGAAAAGGACGAAACAAGGAAAATGACGAAAGGCGTATAGTGTCTAAAAAGTGAAAATGCGAAAATGACTCGGTCCTCAAAGGAAGTTGTCAATTCCAATGAAAGAGTCTCAGAAACCAATTCTAAGTACTCGAGATGATACTAAGCGACACGAAACAGAGCTCAGAAAAGAAATTTAAACGAAAAAAATTCATTCGTAAAATTTCAGGAAAAAGGAAAGGGAGGCAAATGACCGGGTCGTTACATAAACTTAGCTTACTATCGAGCTATCGACGTTAAACTTAGCATTTGTCTGTTGTACTTTAGTTTTTTTTTATTTTTAGTTTTGCTTTAATTTTTAGGTTTTTAGTTTCTTTTTATTGTTATTTTATTTCTAGCTTAGTTTAGGTTTAGGTTTAATAAGAAAAAGAAATAAAAATTGAAAAACTAGAAAAATATGAAAACTTTGTCTTTAAAGCTCGAGCTTTCATTCTAAAGCTCGAGCATCAGCTATCAAAAGCTCGAGCTTGCACACGTTAAGCTCGAGCCATCCTTCATTGCTAACTTAAGGGTTTTTGGCGGAAGGCTCGAGCTCTCAATTTTTAAAGCTCGAGCCCTGGGTTTTAAAAGTTTGTAAAAAGCCTGAGTTCTCTTTCTTTCATTCTACCATAATCTATCTCTCGAAGTTTCTAACCAAAGTTTTCTTCTCCATACTAATTCACTATGATTTTTGACATTCGCTTTCCAGATTTGCAGGTATTATTCAGGTAACAATCTCCATCTCCATCTTCATCTTCATCTTCATTACATTACTTCCTTCTTAGTTGTTTAAATTTCTAGATCTGGACTAGGGAAGCATGAGTCTCTTTTTGGATGAATGATTATTTGGGTTTTCATAAGTTATCTGCATATAATGGTTGTGTAAGGAATTTCTTGTTCATCTATGTAACGACTCAAACCCGTGGGTCCGAACCGTTAACCGGGTCCTTACCCAAACCCAAGGTCACCTAAGTCAATCTACATTATATTTAATGTCCATGCATCATCGTTACATCCTAAATATGCTTCAAGAAGGCTCTAAATAACTTGCCAAGGCTCGGGGTTAAACAAACCAAAAGAAGGAACAAAGTGCCAACAACAGCAGCAAACCGGTCGACCGAAGTGGAGCTTCGGCTGGCCGAAATAGCTCCTGTACCGGTCGACCGAAATGGCTATTCAGGTCAGCCAGTTATGGCCCAAACAATAAGTGAGGCTACTAGAAGTTTCGAACAACCGAAATGCCCATTTCGGTCAGCCGAAATGGTTCTGCGAGGTATGGTGTAGCTACTAGACTGTAATAAGAGAGAAAATGAACAATAACCTATATAGAAGTCTTGTAAACTGCTAACACCTTATGAAAATGGTATACTACATTCCATGGATAAAGACATTAACAATTATACTACAATGCCACTTCATTAGCTCAATTCAAATAAGAAATATACATCGCCTTTACAATTAGTCCAATTTACAACAAAATGGAGACAAGGCTAAAAGATTATATTACAAGGCCATGCTAAACAAACTTAATACATTCTTGTCATGATGCTATACAAAAATGGGCTAAAGTCTACAAAATGATTACAAAACATACTTCTAGTCCCTTTATGCTTGTGGTGGATTGTCATTCACCACCTTCTTTCCGTAACCTGAAAAATGTTAATATAAAAGGGACGAGCATAAGCTTTGTAGGAGGTGCGTAAGGCACACCTCTTGAGACCCCGTGAATCCATACAATGAATAGATAATAGATAGCGGGATCATGCTATACCGGGGAGAAAATAACCATAAAATCACATTTATAAACCAAATCATGAATGAATATGCCGTGCAATAGGATGCAATGTCATGCAATGTCGCTCCTCATTTTCAAAACCGTTTCCATTATCATTGCTAAACCATTTGTGCAACCTATCCCATGGCAACTCCATAGCAGCACGAGAGGAGGATTGGCTAACTGTCCCTGACCCATGGCAACTCTATGGCTTCATTTAGGCCCAGGTAACTTAACCACGCTAAGGCAATCTCTCTAATCCCCTTTAAGTCCCACTAACGCAACGGTCCCTAGGCAACTCCTGGGTAGCCGGGTTTTTCGTAAACCTTTTCAAAACTTTTCCCTAAAAACCCATTTCATTTCTTTTAAAACCATATTCCCATTTCTTTCCCAATGAAGTGCATGAATGCTTCATGCTTCACAATGTCATGTGTAAATGTACCATGCCAATATTTATCTTTATACAACTAGTTCAAGCTTAAACCACTAGCATGCTTTATAAGAATTTCCACAAAGCACAACATGATTTCATTCAATAATAATCTAGCATGGTAAGCATATATAACATAAATTTAATTCATACAAGCATGCTATTTCATGTAATATCAATTAAAACACATAGACACATATTTCATTTACAACAATTTGATCATTTTAAAGGAAACACAACATAATTTAGCTTGCTAAACAATAAAAATAAGAAAGATAATTCACAAAGGAGCAAGAAATTTGTGAATTAGGAGCCCCTACCTCAAAGAATGCAAAAACCCCAATTCCAAGCCCTAGATTTCAAAAATCCTATGGTTGGCCAAAGAAGAAATTGCTTACATCAACGTGTAGATCTCGTCGAGCTCTCTGATTTGCCACAAACGACGTCAACAAACTCCAAATGGTTGAAGAATAATGAAAGCTTTAAGCTTTAAGGAAAAGTGAAGAAAAAAGAAAAGAAAAGAGGGAGAAGAGAGAGAGTGCCAGGGAGAGAGAAGAAAAAATGGGGCAAAAAATGTTCGCCTCTTGGCCATAAAAGTCAAAAGTTAGTGGTGATGGGTCTTACCACTAAAAATGCCACATTTTTGCTTTATTTCCTACCACAAATATATATATGCAAACTAACCATATTATAACCACATAAAATACGTTAAATAAAATGAATGAGATGCAAATGGACCCAAATAAAAACCCCGTACGCGACAATTTCGGTAGCAGGTCCCATACGGGACTTTTCGGATAGAAAAAGGGGAAAAAAAAAAAAAAACGAAAATGGCAACCGGTGCATTTTCAAGAGTCTTGAACTCAAGAAAATGTCTCAACCAACTCTTAGACACATCCAGTACATCCAACGGTGTTTGGCACGCAAAACGAGAAAAGATGAAAATGCCTTTGTAAAACAGAAAATTCTAAAAAATGAAAAATGGCGAAAATCGGAAACATCACAATCTATATATTGATTTCTGAGATCTATTTTGGTGTAGTTTCAGGTAAAGCTCGAGCTTTGCAACTTTAAGTTTGAGCATTGGTTCAAGCTCGAGCCCGTAAGGTTAAGCTCAAGCTTTAGTCCCCAGATTGCAGAATTTGGAGAATTTTGGTGATTTAAGGGAATTTCTTTGAGGGTATTTTCCATTGGAAGTTGATATGGTTCATCCTGCTCCTTCTAAGCGTGCTAGGGTGACTAAAGATGTTTTGCCAAGTGCTTAGAAGATAATTCCAATTTCTTATGAAACGACCTTTGATTATTAGGCGTTTATCACTGATCCTCACACTAGATGGGCTATGAAGTCCTTTAGTTACAGGCATTTTCTGCATCTTATGGTTCCTGTTACTAAGATTGCTTATCCTCGTCTTGTTTGTTTGTTTTATCTCAATCTTGTTTATAGTGAGGATGACCCTTGGGAGCTTAGGACTATGATCGATGGGCATGAGTTGATTGTTAATCCTTGTGCTATTGCTGCAGCTTTAGAATGTTATTATAAGCTTCTTGAGGTGGTAGATAAGAGGCGTAGTTGTCCTCCTTTCACACCTTTCCCTAGGGTACCAATTGCCAAAAATTTGATTCAAAAGTTGTGTGATGGTAGGTTTACTAAGAGAAAATGTAATAATACTACTAAGGCTAAGATTCCAAAGAGATTATGGATTCTGGATTCTATTATATCTGCTAATGTCCATCCTCTTAGGCATAAGAATATTCAGAATACTGATTTTCTTCAGGCATTCTATACTATTCAATTTGAGCATCGGTATTCGTTTCCTAGGATGATTTTCTGCCAGTTACTGGAGTTTTGGTCAGAGATTGGACCACATGAGAATGTTCTTTCCCATAAGCTACCATTTCCATATATGATTACCAGGCTATTAAAGCTACAAGGTTTTGTGGTAGATAAGAAAGAGGAGTCTTGTGATGAATCCCCTATGTTTGGAATGAAGGAATGGAATAAAGTGTGGACACATATGCTAGCAAATCGTCGCAATACAGTGGAATTTGGCGATGAGGGTTATATAGAAGTTACTGCTAGACTGACATATAATGATAATGGGGCCACAGAGGACGAGATGGATACCTCTGAGGGCCGGGCACCATCGAGGAGGAGGCCAGTTCCTCCAGCACAGCCCGAGAGTTCTTTTGAGGCTGAGATCAAAGAGTTACATGCCAGAGTGGCAGAGCTGCAGGATGGATAGACAGTGCTGAGACAGATACTGATGGAGCAGCAGAGCCTTCTTGCTGAGCTTTTACGCCACACTCTGTCTACTGCAGATCCTCCTCCACCTCATATAGATTAGCTGTCTAGGGCTTTTTTGTATTTTGATTTATTAGCTAGGCACTTTTGGGGGCTAGGGCAGTATTTTTCATGTATTTCTTTCTCTATGTTATATTTCTGTCTTAAGTCTGTTATTTCAAAGCATTGTATTAATTCTGATTAGTTATATACATACTTTTTGCTTATCTTATACTTGTGTTGATATTTGAGCTACATGTGATAATTCTCTGTTATTACTCCATATACTTGATACTCTGATGTGTGTTAGAGTGTATTAATTTTGCCAGTTACTATAGACCAATTTTGGGGGTGACTTCTCTCATTTGCCCCTCTATGTTTTATGTTGGTATATATTTGCTGGTTTGATGTTGTATGGTAATATCTTTCTAACTCTCGTTTATTTTCACACATTGAGGACAATGTGCACACTAAGTTTAGGGGTAAGGGAGAATTTTTAAAATTTTTTGAAAATATAAATTAACACAAGGTCCTGAAATTTGATGTTACAAGTATGATTTTGAGTCTGTTGATTGTCATGTATTCTGTTTGCAGTTTGATATTGGTTAGAAATGGTTTGTATGCCAAAATAATGTTGAAAAGGGATTCTTGAAATTTTTTGAGATCAATTGGTGGCATGTGGTCCACTTTGTTAGGATGATTATTGTTTGATGATATTGATCTCTGAAATATTATACTTTACACATATTCACACTTACATGAATTCTGTGGGGTATGAATTGGAGGTCTTGTTTTGTTTTGAGTTAAACTGGGATGAGTAGGTGGATTTGATAATTTCAAAAACCGAGACATAAAAAAATATAAAAAAAAAGCATGAAAAGGTATGTATGCAATAAAGGAAAAAAAATTTCACCAATGTGAATGAAAGAAGAAAAAAAGAAAAAAGAAAATGAAGGAAAGAAGTAGAAAAAGGTCGAGTTCCGGTTTGTACCAAGATTGTTTAAGCAATTAAGTCCTTAAGGGCATGTTCTGACACCTAATGCCCTAAGACCATCTGGTCTGAGAGTCATTGGTTGAAAGCTTGTTACATAAGGGGTTTAGGTTGCCTAGATTACTTGAGCAATTAGGTCTGGAGAGGTGCTTTATCACTTAATGCCCTAAGACCATCTGGTTTGGGAGTCATTGGCCAAAAGTTCGTTACATGGGTGATATAGAAAGCTTAATAGACCTGAACATTGCACAGTATCCTTTTTGAAAGATGCATACCAGTTGAAAAAAATTAATAATGCCTTGGAAGTTGGAATTTGAAAAGTTTACATGTGAGTTGAAGAATAGCAACGAATAAATGCAAGTATGGATAGTAAGCCACATGTTTGACTGTAAGTTCACTTTTAAAGAATTTTGGAGATTTAGGTTGTTGAATAAATGATTAAACTAACATATGGGGACTGATGAGCACTGAATATTACATATTTGAGCCCCTAAATATACGTATGTTAAGACCTAAAGTGATACTTCTATCTATTGATAGACTGATTTCTATGTATTTCGTGTTTTTAGGTACTTTCCCAAAGAAACGGTTAAAATTGGGCTTTTATGATGAAAAGAATGATAAATAAGTTTATCGAGTTGTTGCCGGTCATTCAAAACAAGCTGAGAGCTTAAATGGTGAAGTTTGGAAGAAGTCAGAATCCAAAGCTCGAGCCCAAGGTATTAAAGCTCGAGCATTACACCTTCAGGCTCGAGCCTGAATAAAGGGTGCTTGAGTCTGACCATAGGGTGCTCGAGCCTTGACCCTTAAGCTCGAGCACAAGGTGTCAGAATTTGAAGGAATTGATTTCCAAGCTCCCAGACATCGTGCCTAACCTCAGGGATTGAGCATTAACACCTAGAGCTAGAGCCTACAACCCCAAAGCATAATCCAACACCTTGGGATCGAGCACAATGAAGAGAGGATCGAGCACCATCAATAAAAAGACGTTCCGGACAAATTTTGTTCCTAGAGCTCGAGCCCGAGCTTTAAGTCTTGAGCACGAATTATAAAGCTCGAGCACCACCACTTCGGGCTCAAGCATTGCTGAAAACTCTGAACCCGCTTCAGTATTTTGGCCATAACTTTTGACTCAAAAGTACAAATTGAGCAAACTCAATGGATCTGGAAAGAAGACTTGAAGTTCGATATTTTTGTCTCTAATATCCATCTACAAATTCACACTTTAAATAGGTCAAAATCGTGTTACAAAGGCAGAACAATTTGCTGGCAGATGATGCTCGATCCTGAACCAAAAGCTCGAGCCTGGGACTCTAGAGCTCGAGCCTGGACATCCTGGAAGTTGAAAATACATGCGGGAATTACCAAAAATCATATTTCTTTATTTCCTTATGGGCCTAATTGTTACTAAAAGCTAGAAAACCAATTCAAAGGGGATTGGGACTTGTTCTCGACTATAAAAAAAGAGGAGAAGGCCATAGAAAAGGTATCAATTGTCTCATATCTCTTTCTCATGGAAGAAGAAGATCCAAAAGGAGTTTTGGCGGTCCATGCCGATGAAGACCACAACAACACAGATGATATCTTGCGTCCTCATGAGTAGCTAATTCCTCTCTTAGGGTATTGATGTAGCCCGAATTCGAATATTCTGGTTTGATTGTTCTGTACTTTGGGAATTTAATATATTATGTATTTTGATTGCATGATTTTGAGCAATTGCTTAATTCAATTGGTTTTTAATGATTACATAGTTTTTGAATGATTAATACCTTGTCTTAGGTTTAATCATTCTTAAATTATATTCAACCCATTCTTATGGATGGTATTTGGTGGAGGCCTATCGGGTATAAGAATGGAGATCATGCAATGGTGTTTAAACATTTTTTATGAATGAATGTTTTCATAATCTATGCCTAGGGAAGACGTGTTATACTACAAAATTAGTTAGAAGTAGGTACGTAGATAATTTGTGCCAACAGAAGATAGGTTATTATTAATTAAAATTCATGAAATGTCTTTCTTTAAATCTGAATTAAACGAATGTTATTGAGTTTAATTCCATATGATACATAATTATTGAAATCCCAAGGTTGAACAGTTGACCATAGTATGAGATTCGTGGTGAAGTTAATCCCTAAGTATTTCTTCTCTTGATCTCAATCCTTTTATTCCGTTTATTTTCTTTAACTTTATTTATTTTCTGTTTATATTATTGCACCATAACACATCAAATCCTCTTTCTAAATTAAAATAGCAATTAATTGAAGACTCGATAAACTACCACAGTCCTTGAGGTTCGACACCCTTAACATAGCCCTATCCTACAAGGATTCATTTTAATACGAGTGGTTAATTTATTATTGACACACATCAATTTTTGGCGCCATTGCCTGGACTGTGTCATGGATTTATTTAGTTCGAGATCAATTCTAGTTTAATTTATAGTTTAGGACTTTGTATATATTTTTCTTTTGATTTTTTGTTTTTGTTTTTAGGTGCAATATTTTAGGCGTGGGAGCAACAAAATAGAAGGAATAGAATTTTCTGAACCTTTTGTGAGTTTTTCTTACGCTTATTTTTGTTGTACATTATTATTGTTATTTTTTTATGTTGAAGAGGATTGAGCGTGAATGGAGGAATTTTTAGATACAGGTTATAAAGACCATTACATCCCTTCTACATATAACCCTCCATCATGTTTTGTTCCTTATGAAATTAAGTCAAATTCGTTACAAGTATCACCATCTTACTATAGACTTGATTACTCTTTTTATCCTCCTTATAACCACTACCCTCCCTAACAATTCTATGATGAACCAACTCCATCACCTTTTTGGCACTCGCCTGTGTTTGAAGATAAAGTATTAAATGCTCTTGCTAAACTTAATGCTCAAACCCAACTTCTCCATTCTCATTCTTCAGCCCTAGCCAAGCTAGAAGTTCATGTTGAGCAAACAGAAGTTGACGTTAGGCAAATAATGAATATTCCGTCTTGTCAAGAGAAGGAGGAAGTGCCTAGTCTGCCAATGGCCAATCCAATAGAGCACAATATGATTGATGAGGATATTCCTTGTACTTTAGATCATGAATTTATTCAGGCCATCAATACCTTAGAGAGTGGGGAGAAGGTGATTCATTTAGAGGAAGAGAAAAATGATGAAGGGAGTGAGTCCTAAAGATCCAATTGAGTCTTTGAAAGATACTGTCTTGCTAAATAACAAAGGAAGTAATTCTTTGAATATATTTTAAGAGCACAACAATGATGCAAGGCAGACCATTGTTGATTTTGTTTTCAAGACCGTGGATGAAGGGAACAATATTAAATCTTCAATTTATTTTCAAGTTATTCCTTTGGAAGATGATTTCCGTATTGAGAGTGATGAGGTAATGGGGAAAATTGATAAGAGGTTAAACGTGGATGTTCTATATCCTGTTTTTGATAGTTTTGACTAGCGAGTCACCCCCATATCTGCTAGAGACGTTAAACTTAGCACTTGTAGAATAGTTTATTTATTTATTTTATAGGTTTTCTTTTAGTTATTTTTCTTTTTTAGATTAGTTTATTTTTATTTTTCTTTTATTTTTGTATTTTTCTTTTATTTTGAGATTAGGTTAGTTTAGGTTTGTTTTTATAAAATAAAATAAAAATTAGGTTAATTTCTTTGTGTATTTTTTTTTTTTTTCGATTAGGTTAGTTTAGGTTTGTTTTTGTTAAAAAAAAAAAAAAAAAAAAAAAAAAAAAAAAAAAAAAAAAAAAACCAAATTTGATTGACTTGTGCATAATGATATATATATGATTTATTCCATATACTTGATACTCTGATGTATGCTGTGGAGTGTGATTATTTTGTCATGTAAAAGGACTAAGTTTGGGGGTAAGGTGAAAATTTCATTCCTCTGAGCTATCAATTCTTGATCATTGCTGGTTCTGCGTATTTAATAATATCTTTCTAACTCTACATCTATTTTCACACATTGAGGACAATGTGCATCTTAAGTTTGGGGGTAAGGCAATGCCTTTCAAAAATTTTAAAAAATTTTGTTGTTGATATATTGTGCACAAGAGGATGCAATTTAATTGTTTAAGCATGATTTTGAGTCTGTTGATTGTTGTAATGTCCATATGTAGTTTAATATTGGTTTAAGATGGCTTCTATGCTGAATTAATTCTAAATAGGGATTTTCGAAATTTTTTTATATCAATTGGTGGCCTGTGGTCCACTTTTCAGGATAGTTACAATTTGATGATTTTGATTCCTAGAATACTTCACTTTGCATATGTTCACACTTACATGCATTCTATGGGGTATAAACTTGAAATCTTATTCTGATTTGTGTTAAACTGAAATGAGCAAGTGAATTTGATGATTTTGAGAACCAAGGTATAAAAAAAAAAATGAAAGAAATAAATGGTATGTATGCAATGAAAAAAAAAAAAAAAAAAAATTCTTCACCAATGTGAAAGAAACAAATGAAAAGAGAGAGAAATGGTCAAATTTGGGTCTGTACCTAGATTGCTTGAGCAATTAAGTCTTTAGGGGTGTTTTAACACCTAATACCCTAAGACCATTTGGTTTGGGAGTCATTGACTGAAAGTTCGTTAAATAAGAAATTTAGACTGCCTAGATTACTTGAGCAATTAGGTCCTTAGGGGTGTTTTAACACCTAATGCCCTAAAGCCATCTGGTTTGGGAGTCATTGGCTAAAAACTTATTACAAGAGTGATTTAGAAAGCTTAATAGACCTGAGCATTGTACAGTACCCTTTTGAAAAAAAGAGTTGAAAAAAATTTGAGTGATGAATGAAAAAAATACATACATGTAGAAAATTAGGAAAAATACATTAGGGATCAAAATTTGAAAGGTTTACTTGTGAATTGAGGAATGGTATGAGTTAGATATAAGTACAGATAGTAAGCCACTTGTTTAAAATTGTAAGTTCACTATTAAAAAGGATTTTAGGGATTGAGATTGTTAAACATGTGATTAAACTGACATATGGGGACCATGGCTGCTAATATGATATTGAGAGTTGGAAATTTTTCCTGTTTAATATAGTTCCTTATACTTGTTGTAGTTGACTGATTGATGCATTGTTGGGACATTATGATATGAAAATAGGTTTGAATGAGCTTACCGTGCAATTAAGGCATTGATTTGAGAAGTTGTGGGTATCTTCACTGGAAACCCTCACGAGGGGTAACCTAGAGATTTAAAGGCTTGTTGTATAAGCTAAATGCAATCGTGTTTCCCACGAAAGCAGCCTTTTAGTTCTGTATTGCTAAGGGACTAGCAATATGTAAGTTTGGGGGTGTGATGAGCGCTAAATATTGCATATTCGAGCCCCTAAATATACGTATGTTAAGACCTAAAGTGATACTTCTATCCATTATTAGACTGATTTCTGTGTATTTCGTATTTTTAGGTACTTTCCTAAAGAAACGGTTAAAACTGGGCTTTTATGATGAAAAGAATGATAAAGAAGTTTATCAAGTCGTTGTTGGTCATTCAAAGCAAGCTGAGAGCTTAAATGGTGAAGTTTGAAAGAAGTCAGAATCTAAAGCTCGAGCCCAAGGCATTAAAGCTCGAGCCTTGCACCTTCAGGCTTGAGCCTGAATAAAGGGTGCTCGAGCCTGACCATAGGGTGATCAAGCCTTGACCCTTAAGCTCGAGCCCAAGGCGTTGGAATTTGAAGGAATTGATTTCCAAGCTCCCAGACCTCGTGCCTAACCTCAAGGATCGAGTACTAACACCTAGAGCTCGAGCCCAACACCTTGGGATCGAGCACCATGAAGAGAGGATCGAGCACCATCAATAAAAAGATGTTCCAGACAAATTTTGCTCCCAGAGCTCGAGCCCGAGCTTTAAGGCTCAAGCATGAATCAGAAAGCTCGAGCACCACCACTTCAGGCTCGAGCATTGCTGAAAACTCTAAACCCACTTTAGTATTTTGGCCATAACTTTTGACTCAGAACTCCAAATTAAGCAAACTCAGCAACTCTGGAAAGACGACTCAAAGTTTGATATTTTTGTCTTTAATAGCCATCTCCAAATTCGCACTCTAAATAGATCAAAATCGCGTTGCAAAGTCAGAACAATTTGCTCGCAGATATGCTCGAGCTTGAACCTCAAAGCTCGACCATGGGACTCTAGAGCTCGAGCCTGAACATCCTCGAAGTCAAAAATACATGCAGGAATTACCAAAAATCATATTTCTTGATTTCTTTATGGGCCCAATTATTACCAAAAGCTAGAAAACCAATCCAAAGGGGATTAGGACTTGCTCTCCACTATAAAAGAAGAGGAGAAGGCCACAGAAAAGGGATCGATTATCTCATATCTCTCTCTCGTGGCAGTTTTTAGGGTTTTACAGAAGAAGAAGATCCAAAAGGAGTTTTGGCGGTCCATGGTGATGAAGACCATAACAGCACAGATGATATCTTGCGTCGTCATGAGTAGCTAATTCCTCTCTTACGGCATTGATGTAGCCCAAATCCGAATATTATGGTTTGATTGTTCAATACTTTGGAAATTTAATATATTATGTATTTTGATTATATGATTTTGGGCATTTTCTTAATTCAATTGGTTTTTAATGATTACATAGTTTTTGAATGATTAATACCTTGTTTTAGGTTTAATTATTCTTAAATTATACAAAACCCATTCTTATGGACAGTATTTAGTGGAGGCCTATTGGACATAAGAATGGAGATCATGCAATGGCGTTCAGACGTTTGTCATGAACGAATGTTTTCATAGTCTATGCATAGGGAAGACGTGTTATACTGCAAAATTAGTTAGAAGTAGGTAGGTAGATAATTCGTGCCAACCGAAGATAGGTTATTATTAATTGAAATTCATGAAACATCTTTCTTTAAATCTGAATTAAACGAATGTTATTGAGTTTAATTCCATATGATACATAATTATTGAAATCACAAGGTTGAATAGTTGACCATAGTATAAGGTTTGTGGTGAAGTCAATTCATAAGTATTTCTTCTCTTGATCTCAATCCTTTTATTCCATTTATTTTCTTTTACTTTATTTATTTTCTGTTTATATTATTGCACCACAACAAATCAAATCCTCTTTCTAAATTAAAATAGCAATTAGTTGAAGACTCGATAAACCACCACAGTCCTTGAGGTTCAACACCCTCAACATAGCCCTATCCTACAAAGATTCGTTCTATTGCGAGTGGTTAATTTATTATTGACACACATCAGGGACCATAGCTGTTAAATTGAAATTGGAAGTTGAAAGTTTTTCTGATTAATATAATTAGCTGGACTTGCTATATTTTATTGATTGATGAACTGCAGGGATATTATGATTTAAAAATAGGCTTGAATGAGCTTATTGTGCAATAAAGGCACTGTTTGAGATGTTTGTGGGTACCATAAATGGAAACCCACACGAAACTACAACTCATCCACTAGGGGTAACCTAGGGGTTTAAAGGCTTGTTGCATAGGCAAAATACAGCCGTGATTCCCACGAAAGCGGCTCTTTTGTTCTGTATTGCTAAGGGCCTAGCAATATGTAAGTTTGGGGGTGTGATGAGTGCAAAATATTCCATATTCGAACCCTTAAATATACGTATGTTAAGGCCTAAAGTGATACTTCTATCCATTATTAGACTCATTTATGCTTATTGTGTGTTTATAGGTACTTTCCTAGAGAATCGGTTAAAACTGGGACTTTATGATGAAGAGACTAATATCGAAGTTTACAGAGTCGTTGTTGGTCATTCAAAGCAAGCCGAGAGCTAAAATGGTGAAGTTTGGAAGAATTCAAGTACTAAAGCTTGAGCCTAAGTACTAAGGCTCGGGCCCTGTAAGAAAAAAGAAGAAAAATCAACAAGGCATTGAAGCTTGAGCCTTGTACCTCCAGAGCTCGAGCCCTACTCAGTGGTGCTTGAGCCTTACCTCAGGATGCTCGAGCATGAGGTGTCAGAATTTGAAGAGCTAATTTTAAAGAAAACCAAGCTTCCAGGGCCTCGTGCCAGACCTCAAGGATCGAACACCATCATTCAAAGCTCGAGCCTTCAGTATCTAAAGCTTGAGCCCTATGAAGCGTGGATCCAGCAATGTTAAAAGAAGAAAACCCCAAAATATTCTAAGTGTTGATGTAAAAGACGCTTTGGAAAATAGTTGAAGAAATTTGACTAAGTACAAAATTGGAGATCGAGCACCATCTTTTAAAGCTCGAGCAATAATTCAAGGAAGCTCGAACTTTGTTCCCAAAGCTTGATCCTGAGCCTCATAGCCTTACTTCTTAAGCTCGAGCCTTCCAGGATAGATCAGAATTAAAGTTACGGGGATTATTCTTTTCCAAATCGTATTTCACTCCAGATGGCCCAGAAGACCTAAAAGCTGTGACGGCCCAAGTTTTTCAACCCAGTGCGTCAGTGATGAACCGAAAGATGACCCGATAACGGATTTGAAATGCGGAAGCAAAAGACAAAACAACGGTTTCTAGAGATACCACGCATCTCTAAGACACCAATGTAACACTCAATGAGGTCACGGAACCCAAAGGAAACAAATGCGGAAACAACATTTCAAAAACGAACAAGATTGAACCTAGGGGCAAAATCATCATTTTCAGCTTAAAAGTGGGTGCCACTGAGTACACCATTGGAAAGACAATGAAAAATCAATGAACTTAAACTTAAAAATCGCTTGATTCGGAGTCCGGATGAAGAAGATATGGCTTACGAAAGAAGAAGGGGCAAAACGGTCAAAAATAGCAAACCGAAGAACATCTAACCAGTTATGAGACCTTCCTAACAGGTCAGGAGGCCAAAAATCTCGACCAAAACACTGCCCAAGCACATGTAACCGGTTATGAGACCCCATCTAAACGTTTAGATGTGAAGGGGCAGTAAGGGTGCGACCCAAAAACCTGGCAGCAGGGGTTTTTCCGGAAAAAATGGAAATTTGAGGGCATAGATGACATTTTCTAGAAAAACACAAAGAAAAAACCCCCCTCAAAATCGAGTTTTCTACATGACTAAAGAGAAATATTGAAAAATACTCACTGTAAAATGCCTAAAATTCCCTCCCAAAAAAACTGGTCCAGAGGGTCCAAAAAGCTGCTAAATTTAAAAACTGAGGGTTGAATTTCGGAAGTAATTTCCGATGTCAAGACAACATTTTCTGGAAAATCACAAAAAAGAAACCCCCCTAAAATCATGTTTTCTATTCAACGATGTAAAGAACGGAATTTATTTCCCAAAGAAAATTCCTAAAATACCCTTAGGTCAGAATATGCAACAAAAGTGAAAAATGAGTCCGTAGGAGGCTCATTTCACCAAAGTAGAAGCTTTGCCCGGAAACGACCATGCACGCAAACGTAAATTACCTAGTAAGATGTGGTACAATGGTCCATGGCTCAAAAATATGGCCGACACAAAATATGACCCCCCAATGGCCAAAATGCCAAAAATGAAGTTTGGAACGAAAACTTGGAATTTAAAATCATGAGATGGTTTAAAAATGCCGCTTGGCCCTTGGCCACACTTCATACATGGTGAATGAATGCTAATGGAAGAATCAAAAATGGAATTCCCACACCCAATGCAAACATGGTGAAGCTAAAACTCAATATTTTTCAATACTTTCATAATATTCCATGAAGTCAAAATTTACATAGGATACAAATTACATGTCATTGGCCTCTGGCTTCATCTCGTACATGTCAAATACATCGTAAAGAGTGTACTCATGTACACATTACATATAAGGAATCAAATGTACATATGTTGACATATAAGACTACAATTGGCATTCCAAGCCAACCTTCACAAAAATGGAAGTCTCCAAGTCCACAAACCATCCAAGCATAATGAAGACCTCAACTTTGATTCTTGTACCTAAAATATGCCCCAGTATCGTAGGGGTGAGTAACATAAACCTACTCGTAGGAAATGAGCATGCATCGACCTACCTTTTACAAGTTTGCATGATTTAATTATTGTGGTTCATTCCACCTAACGTCTATGTCAAAGGTGAGACTCAAGGAGCATCCTAGCTACCTAAGATCATTTCTAGCATCAATCACCTCATTCATGCAATTTTAGCAACATAAGGTCATGCTTACACAAAGCAACAACATAGGAGCATGCTTACACAATGCAACAACGTAGGAGCATGCTTACACAAAGTAACAATATATAGATTCTCAAGGTTATCAACTTGAAGTCTAAAATGCAACATTAACTAAATATAACAATTTAGCATAATTAGAATATCTAATACCACACATCAAGACATAGATTCTCTAGGTTATCAACTAAAAATCTAAAAGTGTGAAATCAACTAAATATATCAATTTAGTATGGATGTACTTAACAACATCAAAATCGCCAATAGCTAAAACCATAAGTCAATAAGGTAAACATGATTGTCAACTTGGAATTGAATGCGAAAACAAATAGTGGAAGACTTGGACATCACGCTCGGAATTCTGCCGAGACCTCAATGGTTATTCCGGGCACTAACCCGCAGGGAAGACCACCCTAAATGCGCACTATCTCAATGACTTAGAGGACTCACGTCCCCGTACTAGAGCCAAACCCTAGCCATCTCAACTCAACAATGTTCCAAGATTCCAAAATAAGCCAAATAAGTTCATAACTTATACATATTACTACTACATAGTAACAAGTTAGCAATATAACTCTCAATTGTGCATAATAAGCATTTCATATCCATAATGCTACGAAAGCACAAGCCAACAATATATTCATATAGAAACATACTCTCATGAATATAAATTTAACAACAATGCCCTTCAATGCATATAACACAATCAAGTGAATACTTCACAAGTCTAAATCCATGATCTTAAAATAAAAGCACCTTTTAAAACATGATTAAATCTATGGATAAACAACATAGAATCTAATTACATCAAAATAATTAAACTCTTTAGATTTCAAATCATTTCCAATTGGCCCCAATTTAATATATGCTAATAGATATATCATGGTCATTACATATATTCCCACAAAAGCTTAATTAGGCCTATGAAACCACAAAATTAGATTTTAATTAATTCTCTTAATTAAAGTCTCTAAATTTTCAAACTCAACCAAATGCTCTCAAATTAAAGTATGTTAACAAACATGCCAAAACTTAATTTAGAAGCATAGTACAACTCAATTTCATGCAAGGTACGGCCATGAACTTTAATCTTTCACAAAAGATAAATATTAATTAAAAAGAGTAATTCTTATTTAATTAATCCAAATTTAATATATATTAACCAACATATTAAAACAAGATTTTCTACCATGCCACAATTCAAATCAAAGTTATATATCATCATGAATTTTAAATCTTATACAAAGAATTAAAAATTACTAACTTTCTAGATTTGATACAAGGCACATATATAAGTTGTATAATCATGCTAAACACTTAATACAACACACACAAAATCCTAAAACATTCCCTACCTCTATTTGAGATAAAATCTCAAATCCCCACCAAAATAAATCGGCTCCGAATCCGACGAAACTCCTAGGTTTTGTCGCGGACAACGCCACGAACATGAATCCCAAGGAAGCCCCATCAAAAACACAACTTAACTTCAAGCCTGAACTCAAGAAATGGCCAAAACGAGATTCCAATCGGTTGGAATCGAAGGCCTCGCCGAGGGGAATAATAAACATAAAGGCATCACCACTTTTTAGTGAAGGGAGGAAGCTCAAAAGAAGAGAGAGAAGATGGCAGCCATGGCTGCCTCTAGATCTGGCCAAGAGAGAGGAGAGAGAGAGCAAAAATCTGATTTTTCACTTAAAGGCCCCCTATTTATAGAAAAACTCAAAAAGTGTCCCGAACGGGCCCTGCCGGGTCCAGAAAAGTGAAATCTGAGCAGACGCACTCAAACGGTAAAACTCTATGAACGAAAAAGATTCCAAATGAGAAAATATGAATAACGGAAGAAACAGCGTCGAAAACCGAGTCCCGAGCAGAGAGCTATGCCCAAAATAAGTTTGGCGCAAACCGGGGCCATAAACCCCGAAATTGGAAAATATCGTCCAGGAGGAAATTCTAAGAGTCCACGACTTGACGAAATGTGAAAATGAATTCCATACGAGGATCCAGGCTCAAAACAAGGCATTGAGCAATAACTTTCATTAATTGCACAATGACCCCTCCAAAAAGTGAAAACTACGAAACTGCCCCAGAATGAAAATATCTTCCAAAAGATATTTTCTTAGATACCCCTGAAATAAAATATCTTCAAAAGATATTTATGAACAATACCCCAAGAAAAGAAAAAGTTTCAAAATATCTTCAAAAGAACTTTGCATCCATGCCCCTATGGACACCGGGAGCAACCAGAGTACTTTCTCACGAAAGTAAAGATACGTATCTCATGGAAATCACTGAGAATGAAGATACGTGAAGTCAGAAACCAACTCCGAACACAAGAAGTGTGGTTACACAAACAGAGTGACAAATGAGGAAAAGATGAAATAGGGAAAACGATAAAAAGTGAATAGTGTCGAAAAATGAAAAATGTGGGAATGACTCAGTCCTCAAAGGAAGTTGTTAATTCACATAAAAGAGTCTTGAAAATCACTCCAGAGCACTCGAGATGACACTAATCAACAAGAAACCAAACTCAGAAGGGAAAAGACAACGGAAAAAATTTATCTGAAAAATCCGGGTCATTACAAAAGCCCACCAAACCTTTATTTTCTTCTATAAAAGAAGGCACATGCCTTGATAGAAGAGGTCCATTTTTTCTCGTATTATTCATAAGGTTGATATTATGGTGGTGGCTTTTAGGGTTTCCATAACCTTAGAAGGTGAATATCCTAAGAAGAGAAATACCGTCCGTGACGATGAAGACGACCACAACACAGATGATATTCGGTATCATCATGAGTAGCTAATTCCTCTCTTAGGGCACTGATGTAACCCGATCTAAGTACTATGATTTGATTGTTTTAACTCTGGGATATTTTTAATATATAATATATTTCTGATTACATGATTATGAGCATTTGCGACAACTCAATTGGATTTTAAAGTTTTAAATAGTTTTCGAATTGGTATTACCTTATGTTAGATATAACTGTTCGTAATTTATTCTCAACCCGTTCTTATTAGACGGTATCTGGCGGAGCCCTGCCAGACATAAGAATGGAGATCATGTAATGGTGTTCCAATGTTTTTTATAACTGAATATTTTCATAGTCTATGCTTAGTAAAGATAGATTGTTTATAACATTAGTTAAAGTAATTAAAGTAGGTAGGTGGATAGTCCATGCTAACTACAGATAGGTTATAGTTAACTGCAATTTATAAAATATCTTTCTTTAAAAACCGAATTGAACGAATGTTATTGAGTTCAATTCATTTGAAATATAAATTGTTAAATCCCAGAGTTGAAATAGTTAACCATAGTATGAAGATTGTGGTGAAGTCAAAGCCCTAAGACCTCTCTCTATCTGATCACTTTAGTTTAATTTCAGTTTAATTTCATTTTATATTCGTGACAATCAATCAATCAATCAATTCAACCAGTTACCTGTAAACCAAGAAATATTAGTTAAAAGCAAAACAAAGTACACTCATCTGCCTGTGGGTTCGACAGCCTCTATATAGTACTATCCTACAAAGATTCATGCTATTGCGAGTGGTAATTTATTATTTGAAATAAAAACACACACTAGTAACCAACCAATAAAAAGAGTTATTTTCGAGCTATTAACCAGCGTGTAACTAACCAAGTAGCCATTATAAATTGGGGAAACCCGAGTTTCGCCCGCGAGCGCGAAACCCTCACAATCACAAGTATAAAAAGATCCCAAGTAACACCTAAAAATCATCAACCAATCCACAATGTAAATGCACATACCATGTATGCTTCAATTAGCACTTTTCAAGAACACGTTGATAAATGACATAACGCATACAATTCCCTATAGTCTCAACACTACAATGACATGCCAAAAGATGTAACAACTTCATTTGTAGCTCAACATAATCATGGCTTGCTCAAATCACCAAGTTATGTCCTATATGCATTTTAATAAGCACTAAGTGTACATCAATGTACATAATCTCATTTAAACATAACCATAATAAATATAATTAATCAAGAATGCAATTTATTGCCACAAGAAGCTAAACATAAACTTTTCATGAGGAAAAAATAGAGTACATGAGTAAACATTAAGAATAATTGCATACTTTCACATCAACTACATAACTAACTACCAATAATCATAGATATCATCTAGACAATTCGTAGATACACCTCTACTTATGAAAACCCTCATCATTCAAGAAATAAATTACATAAAACTCACACCATGCATGCACCACACATCCTAAACTAACAAAACACAAGAAAATTATATTTTAAGGGTATAATACACCCCTACCTCAATATAGGATCAAACCCTAGAATCTCCTCTAAGAAATGTACTCTAAATTCGAAATAAAATCCAATGTTTTATAGCTAGAGTTGTCCTCAACCTTTTCTTCTTCTATGACAAGTCCAAAAGCACTAGGGAAGGGAATGAAAATGGTAGTTAGAGGTTAAAGAAGCTAAAGGATAACAATGGGGAAAGAATGGGAAGGGAGATTCGTGTAATGTATCTCATTTTTTTCATTTTTTGATTTCTCGAATTTTTGGTCCAGGAGGTACACAATGATTTTTTGTGTACGGGATTATTTTTCAGTATCATTACATTTTACATATTATTATTTAAAGTATATTTATGTGGCTATGTGTTTAATTTCATTATTTATAGCATGTATATGTATATATATGCAAGAAAGGAGACAAAAGAGATATCTTGGGTCATGTGGACCCCACATGGACCAAAGCTTATTACAAGGACCACATGTTCATTTTTGGGTTTGTTTTTCCTCTTCTTCCAAGCCGAGACTTGCTCTTTCTCTCTACATAATTTCTCTCTCTAAATCTACAAGTTTCAAGCCTTGTTTTCATCACCATTTACTTAGAATTGGACTTTGCTATTGAATACAAAGTCAACGAGCATGATGAGAGCTACAAGTTGATCGGAATGAATTTTCAATTTGGTGATTTTGGGAATTTCAAATTTGGGAAAAAATTGAGGCTTTTGCTTGATCTTGAGGTAAGGGTTTCTAAACCGTAATTCCTTTGGTTTTTGTGAGTTACTTCCATGTTTCGTGAATATAGCATGTTAAATTTATGAATTATATTCATGGTCATTAGAGTTTTTATATGGAAAGCATGATGGTTATTCCTTATGTGCTAAATGTGTTGAATTAGTTGTTTAAATGAATTACTGCAAAATTGTATACTTGAATTAAATGAATACTGGCTTTAGATGTTTAACATGCTATTGTTGTGTAGTTGATGATTTAAGGATTATTATGCTAGTTTCATGTCAAAGCATGCAAATATGATTGTAGTTTAAATGTATGGATTTTCATAGCATCGAAATGTATGTAGCGTTCATGCATTGGCATTGGGCAAGAAAAAGGAGATTGATTTTTCAAAAGAAAAGAAATTGGTTTGGGAAAAGGTTTTGAAATGATGTTTGCGAAAACCCAGACGGCAAGGAGCTGTCTTATGTCTGTGGTGTTAGTAGGACCTAGAGGGAAGTAGGGAGATTACCATAGCGTGGTTGAGCTACCTATGCCCCAAATGACGCTAAGGAGTTGCCTTAAGTCAAGGATAGTTAGCTAATCCTTTTCTCGTGATGCCATGGAGTTGCCACGGGCTGGGTTACATTAACAGTTGACAGTTGTTGTGATTGGTAAAAGTTTTGGAAATGGAGAGCGACATTTCATTGCATGGGCATTGTATTTAGTATGCTTAGATTGGATATAGAATAGTATGTTGATTTATTTCCCCTGAAATATATATGATCCATTCTCTATATTCCGTTCTTTGTTTGGATTCATAGGATCATTAAGGAGTGCGTTTTAGGCACCTCCTACTAAGCCGTTGTGATCACCCTTTTATTATCATTTTTAGGTCATGATAAAGATGTAATTGACGACAGACTTTCACAAGCCTAGTTAAGGTTAATCAGTACATTTTTATAAACTTTTGTAATTTAATGCTTAGGCCTTTATTAAGCTATGTAATTGTGGCATTATGAGCCTTAACTTGTAACCATGCTCTTTTGGTATTATTTTGATATAATTATAAGTGCTATAATGGCTATTAAAGCAAACATGAATCATGTTGTCACTTTGGAATGAATTGAATGGAAATGAACTATTTTAATGTCTATATGGATGTTTCAAGATTGTGTGATGGTTATCTTATAATTGTTGTGAGTTGGGATAGGTTTACACCATACTTAGGCTCACATATGATCCTAGTTGTGTTTGGGACTTTAGGCACCATAAATATATAGAATTTTTTCACCTTCCAGGGCTTGTCGGCCAGCTGGTGAAGGAGATCAGCCGACCAACAGTGCATGTGGATCGTAGACAGAAAGTTGAGTTCCCAGTTCCATCGTTTCGGCCGGCTGACATATGGCTGTCAACCGACCGACGTAGCCCAATCCACATACTCTTGTAATCATTTCCATTTAACAATGTTATGGTACATCATAAACCATAGAATGATGTATAAGTTATACTTCGACATAGGAAATGACCCTAATGCCTTTAGATGACTCGGGTTCGGGTAAGGACCCGGATAGTGATTCTGAACCTGGGGGTTCGGGCTGTTACAAATTTGATATTAGAGCTCTAGGTTTGACTACCTAGGGACGACGGGAATGGGTAGATGTGTATTGATGTGGCATGTGGTATTTAATCGTGTATGTGCTTCGTGTTAAATCGTTGTATGATAGGTATGTTAAATTAAAGCATGCTCTATGTAATTATGTGCTATTTACTTTAGTTAAGAAGCATCATATATGAAAAGAGTGATTATGTGCTAAGTGTTATGCATGCTATGTGTTATAAATATTGCTAGTCCCTAGCAATGAACTATGAAGTAAAGAAATGAGATGAACAACTATACACCTATGAACTAGAAAATAATAAATGGATAACGCCACTTTCGTAGGGAACACGATTGCATTTAACATATGCAACAAGCTTTTTAAACCCCTAGGTTACCCCTAGTGGACGAGTGAAGTCTCGTGAGGGTTTCTAGAAATGGTACCCACAAATATTAAGCTCATTCTTTCAAAAGAGGCACCAATATTGCAAACAAGCATTGGGAGAAAATTACCTCAAGTATGTAATTTTTTTCCAAGCAATCTCTCAAAATTTCAACATTAAGCAAGCAAGTATGGTCCTCCACACATCAAGAAAATGATCATGCAAATCAAAACAACTCTAGAATTCTTTTGAGTGGACCGGCATCAATGTGTTGCTATCTAAGCCAACTAAAGAATTAATCACATCCTTACCCTCAAACTACTACACAAATCTAGTACCGATCATCAAGACAAAAAGTGGACCTTTTATTAAAGTTTTATTCATCTAGGTGCGCTTATTCTTTTCACTCGGATAATTTTTTTTTTTTTTTACAGGATCAAAGATGGAAGTATAGTGCAATGTGTTGATCTATTAAGCTTTCTAGCGATTCATGAGGTCGAGCGTTAGGTCAATGACTCCCAAACCAGACGGCTTTAGGGCATTAGGCGTTAAGACACCCCTACGAACTTACAAGCTCAAATCAACTAGGCTACAAATCAAGACAACAACCATCTAATCATTTCCCACATTCCCCACTTCTCACTATTTGGGAGAAGTCCTCACTTTTTATTGCTTTTGCAACTTTTTTTTTTGATTAAACAAGTTCAATTATTAACCTAGAGTTTGGGCCCTCCACCCTTCGGCGCTAGAAGTTTAGTGCTTGATGAGGCTAGAATCCTGGCTACTTAGTGAAAAGGGGTTGTTATCCACCTTTATCAAGAATGAAAGCTTTCAATGCACTACTAGCTCAATTGGGATATAACCTTCACTAATTAACAAAGCATGTACCCCACAAATGAATGCTAGTGTGCGCTGGTGCTAGTGTGCGCTGGTGCTAGTGTAGAAGACTAGAGTGAATCTCAAAACAATCACAAAATCAAGATGATGTGGACCACAAATGCAAATAAGATATCAATCTTTTGAAAAATTTACCCCTAAATGGCTTACAAAGGGCATACAAGGAGTATTGAACTCTCAAGTCAAGCAATTTTTAAATTTTAAACAATGTAGTCCTCAAAAGATCAAAATCATGGCTAGATATGTACCAATCATAGAAATATCTCTCAAATACACAAGTCATGCTCAAAAGATATGCAATTTAAAACTAACATTGCAACACACCATTTCCCCCAAACTTAAATTGCACAATGTCCTCAATGTGCAAAGAGAACAAAGGAAAGAGTATACCAGTGCAACTAAGCAAGAATGATCGGGACTGAAGTATCCGAAGTGGGTGACATTACCCCTCCAAACTTGGGATTAAGTGTGGTCCTAAAAATTGGCACTTGGATAAACTCATCAGATAACAAAATGGGATAATCATTGCGCAGTGGATATGCAAGTGTAAATGGGATAAACAGATAAATAAATGAAAGAGGTATAAGGGTGGTCCTGAAAATTGGGTAGCACTCTCTCACTAAAGTCACTATGATGCAGATATGAGAATATAATCATATGACATCCATAGCAAAAACAGATATATAAAATAAATAAAGTGCAGGTACAACAAAAATATCAAAGCCGATAGATCGGCTGTAAAAATAATAGCACTGTACAGTGATAAAAATAAAGTATCTATGGGAGAGAGGTAATAAGATAGAAAGGACTGGGAGCTCATGAAAATGAGGTAGGACGGGCAGGTCTGGCGTCGCGGATGTCTCTAGATAAATCTCAAAACATGGTCGCGACATCTGTGCGGAAGGTAGCAAAATCAGCTCGATAGGCAATAAGATCAGCTCTATGGGCCATAGGATTAGCTCGGATAGCAGCAACAGCATCCTCAATCGTCTGCAGCCGTACTCCAAAATCAGAGGTTATATCAGGAGTCTCAGGCATAGATGAATCAGAAGAGAGGTCCTGAGTGTGATCCTGCTCATGAATGGGCGACCTAGCTGGAGAGTGTTGCTCTGCATCGTCTGCTGCAGGATCTGTGCCTGCTCCAGCTCTAACTCATTTGCAACCAGTGCTGCGTGGTCCTAGAGTCTGGTAATAATAGAGCGGTAGTTTCTGTCTCAGTCCTTCTTGAGGAAGTGACAGGTACCGGTCTCGGGGTCCTCCTGCGGGTGGATGGGATAACGTTGGTCAATAAGAATCTGGGTGATGAGGTGGCCGAATAGAAGAGACTTAGCCCGTCCGGGCGTCTCTTTGCTGATGTACTCGTCATAGAGCTTCCTCATCACGCTCCAGATGAGCGCGGGAATGGACACCCAATGCCTAGTGTAAAAGGCATAGAGGGCCGTCAAATAATCGCTCCTCCTCTGGATCTTGTGTCTGGCCATGTATATGTTTCGGAAAAGCACGGAATCGATGAACCAAAGGTCGTCTGGAAGATATGTGCGGGTGGCGAAAGTCTCGCTAGCAGCATGGTGACCTGTCAAGTAAACTGCCATGGCGGCATAAGAAGGCTTATGTGGCCTCAGATAGGTCTCCTGAAGCTCTAGAGGACAGCGGTGTGGGCAGTGGCATGATCTGGAAAGTGTGTCCATAGTAATGGTGATCATATGGCCATTTACAGAAGTGACTAGCTCGGCTGTGGTACGCGGGGATGGTCGGAGGTTCTGGTAGAACAACTGTACCAGCCGCGGGTAGACCGGCTTTGTGACAGAGGCAAGAATAGCGGCCAGGCCCCTCTGAATAATATCACGGTAAGCTAATTGGGTCAGCACCGATCGGGAGAAGAAATCTGTGTCAAAGACAGACTCATGGTCGACTGGCATACTTTCATATCGAGGCGTGGGCCTATCACGCGCTTGGTGAGCTGGCTGGCGTGATGGAGGTGGTGCTGGTGTACGCTCAGCGCTAGCATACGATGGAGATGGCGAAGGTGTAAAAGCAGGATGAGCCTGGGAAGGAGATGGGATATGATCATCCTTGGCCTCAGGAGCAGGTGACTGAGGTGGTGTAGGCTGCACTGGCTCCTGAGTATGAGAGAGCCCGGCTGGCTCCTCTATCCTAGGCCTAACATGCCTTTGCTGTCTATGAGGTCTCTGTGGCCCGTGTTGCCTGTTGGCAACAGTCTTACGCTTAACCATGATCTGTAAAGAAAAACTTGCAATGGAAGTTAGTGCTAAAATAAAGAATTGTTAAACATAATATAGAATTATGCATGTCAAATAAGATAGACAAAATAGATATGACATGAATCTATGCAGGTGACTGGATATTAATCATGCTAAGCAATATAAGTATGACATGCATCCAATGTAGAATATCACAGGCATTGGGCATAAATAAGATAGCATGAAAATGAGATATGATGAATGAAGTGTGTGTGTGAGATCTGTGAAGTTCGATCGATCATGAAAAGAAGTTAGATTGATCACAAAAGTTGGATCGATCGAAAGTAAGTGAGGTTGATCTCACAACTTCGATCGATCTCTCAAGATCGATCTGAGATACAAGTTCGATTGATCGAACTGTGCAACGATGAAAACTGAAAGGCCATAGATCTGTGACTTTTGAAGAACGGGGCCCACACGAACGTGTTCGTGGGCCCTACAATACATCAAATCGACAACTCCCATCACCCAAACTTGGCCCATACTCCCAAATCAAACAAAATATCAAAAATATATACAACGATATACATATATATATATACATATTTTAAGCATCAACAATGGAGGTTCAATCATATATAAAGCATGAATCAAACATATAAACTATGTATGCACGAGATTGAAGCTTGAAATCGACTAGTGAGGTCTCGGATCTTACCCAAATCGAAGGGAGATGTGGATGCAAAGAGGGAGGGATGAAACCGAGATGAGAGAAAGAGAGAGAAGCTTGGTTCTCGCCGGATATAGAAGATATGAGTAGGTGCAGCGGCGGCGACGAGAGAGAAAAAAGGGGGGGGGGTTTTGAGGTTAAGGGTGAGTTAGATCGATCTAAATGATCGATCATGAGAACCCTCGATTTTTTTAAAAACATTCCCCAATTAGTTCGATCGATTGAACTCAGCTGAGATCGATCGAACTTTCTCTCTCAAAGTTTTTTTTTTTTTTTTGAATTTAAATTTAATTAATTAAAAACTAAATAAATTAAAATATTTTTGAATTTTTGAAAACTTGCTGAAAATTAAAACAAAATAAAATAAGAGAGAAAAGTTGAAAAGTCAAACTAAAGTTAAAACAATGAAATGAAGATTTGTGATCGATCGAAACAAGAGTTCGATCGATCATACAGAGAGCAAAAATATGCAGGTTTTTGGTTCAAAAATTTGGCTAAGTGTTGGAACATGAGATCGATCGAACTGGGAAGTTGGATCGATCGAAGACCTTTCAGATCGATCTTGGAATGTTTTGAACGATCAGACAGAGAGTTGAAATATGCAGGTTGATGCAGGCTCAAAATTTGTCTAAGTGTTGAGGCATGAGATCGATCGAACTGGGAAGTTGGATAGATCGAAGAACTTTCAGATCGATCTTGGAATATTTCAAACGATCAGACAGAGAGGTGATTTGGATGCAGGTTCTGCAGGCTCAAAAATATTCTAAGTGTCAACACTCAAGATCGATCGAATAGGATAGTTGGATCGATCGAGGTTACTATGATCGATCCAACTGAGAACTAAGATCGCAGATTTTTCTGGGATCGATGGGACAGAGAGCCTATTTGGATGCAAGCTTGAAAATTTTCTAAGTGTTGGATTCAGATGGAAGTTCGATCGATCGAACTCAGGTATGAGATCGATCGAACTTATGCAAAATACTCAAAATTGACATGCAAGCTTATGCAATCCTCACCAAAGTTCCTTGAAATGCATATGAACCAAAAACAAGTATCTAGACTTCGCAAGAAATGAAATGTAAGATAGAAATGAGAGAGAAATAGGGTTTTGACACCCTACGAATGCTTTTGCTAGTCTTTAATGTCTCTAGCAAGACATTGGGCTCTTTTAGCCCAGATCGAAGATCTTATAATTCATCCCCTCCTTATTGGGGTGATGAATATCTTGAGCCCTACCCAACAAATTGTTCTTAGAAGAACTTGTTGGATCAAACTCAAAAGAAGTTTTTGATCCTTTGTTTATGCAATTACAACCTTTGGGCTTCCACGCCCTTTCAAAACAAGAGTTTGAAACAAGACTTTTAGAATGCAAGGTTGAAGATGAAGCTTTAGAAACCCTTGAGTCATATAAAAACTCATTTCCTTCACTATTGAATTCATGACATTTTTCCACAACATTGACCTCTCATTCATACTTGTCAAATGAATTGGGTGTTGGATTGAATATGTTCAATTTCACCTTCATGTGGCCAAAAGAGATCTTCATTATCCCCGTCCTACAATTGATGTTGGCATTTGCGGTTGCCAAGAAAGGACGGCCAAGGATAACGGGTATTTGGCTCTTAGGATTGGAAACCGGTTCCGTGTCTATGACAACGAAATCAACGGGAAAGAAGAATTTATCAATCTTAATCAAAACATCTTCAATGACACCTCTAGGCTTTTTAATGGATCGGTCGGCAAGTTGTAAAACTACCGACGTCGGTTTCAATTCACCTAAGCCTAGTTTGACATAAACCGAGTAAGGAAGAAGGTTAACACTTGCTCCTAAGTCAAGAAGCGCCCGATTAATGATATGTTCACCAATGATGCATGATGTAGTGGGTGAAACGGGTCCTTAAACTTTGGAAGAGTGTTATGTTGCAAAATTGAGCTTCCTTGCTCAGTCAAAACCACTTTTTTTGATGCTTGGCTTTTGTTCTTTCGCTTTTGGGTGCAAAGATCTTTTAAAAACTTGGCATAAGCCGGTATTTGCTTGATTGCATCCAAAAGTGGGAGATTAACTTTTACTTGCCTAAAAATTTCCAAAATCTCATTGGTCTTGACTTTTTGCTTTTCTTTTGAAATGGACCCTTTCAAGGCATCCGGAAATGGAACCTTTGGTTCAAACACTTTTTTAAGATTTTTTTTTTAACTCTCTTCAACACAAGAAGTTTTCAAATTAGGTTTCAATTCACTTTTCAACAAAATTTTCTCAACAACAATTTTCAAAACTTTCTTTAATGGATTATTTTCAAGATCACTTTTCAAACACATTTTTCAGCTTTCTCATTTATAAGATCATGCACATGCAATGAAGGAGGAATAGAATGTGAAATAGGACGGGTGACAACTTGTGGTTGCACCGGTTCACTCTCTTCATTGGTCATTTCTACTTGATTGTCCACAACTCTACCACTCCGCAAGGTGGTCACCGTATTAACATGTTCTATGGTATACCCCTCCATTGTTGCTTAGGCGGGGCATTAATAGGCATCTTTCTCTTCTCTCTAGCATTAAGAGTGCTAGCTATTTGTCCTACTTGGATTTCTAGCTTTGCAATAGATTAAGAACAAAGACTTCATTTCGGCGGCTATTTCACTTGAATGTTCGACTTGATGTAAGCCAACACTCTTCCTACCTTGTATATTTCTACTATTCTTTAATTACAATGTTCTATGCAATGAATTTTCACTCATGCTTTCATAGAGACGCCATACATCATCCTCATGCCTATCAATGTAAGAGCCACCCATGGAAGCATCAACCATATCCTTATAGTTGTCCGATAAGCTCTTAAAGAAATATTAAACTAATTGCCATTTGGGCATGTCATGGTGTGCACACTTCCTTAGCAATTCATTGAAGTGTTCCCATGCCTCATGGAATGTCTCCCCATCCCCATGTGTAAATACTCGAATTGAGGTCCTCATGGCATTGGTCTTAGAAACTGGATAGTACTTCTTCAAAAACTCTTGTTGCATTTCTGCCCAAGAAGTGATTGAAAAAGGCCTAAGATTGTTAAACCAATACTTTGCTTTGTCCTTAAGGGTGAATGGAAAAAGTTTAAGCCTTAAGACTTCTTCCGGCATGTCCGTGTATTTCACGGTAGAACAAACTTTAAGAAACTCATCCAAATGCTTATAGGGTTCTTCACTTGGAAGTCCATGAAAGTTAGGAAGCATTTGAATGGTTTGTGCTTTAATTTCATAATGGTGTGCTCGAAATGAGGGCAATTGAATGCATGTGGGTGCATTATATTCATTTGGCACATAATGGTCTCTCAAAGCAAGTGGTGGGTTAGCAACTTGAGGTGCAACATGAACACCTTCATTTTGAATTCCTTGATTGACAATGGGAGGTTTTGGAGCATTCATTGGCCTTGGTTTTCTGAATGGAACTTGGCCTTGTTGTTGTGGTGGTGGGTGAATGTATGGCCTAGGCATGCCTAATGGTACTTGAATGTTCTCATTGTGCACATTTGGATGAAGGATGCCTTGTTGGTCTATGTAACCAAGGTCCTCAACATGATCATCATTATGGTCATCCATTAATGGGCGGGTTCTATTTGAACTTCCCCTTCCCCTAGGATTTCTAACGATGGATTCAAGATGCAAATCAAAAGGGACAAGAGTTGGTCTCAATGAACGACGACCATGCATGCATAATAACAAATAAGCAAGCACAACAAATGAACAAATACTTTGCCTTCACAACAATACAATTAAACTTCCTCCACAAACACAATTCCCATGTTTGAAACAATAATAATGCAATGACAAGAAAATGCCTCCACGCGGGCTCACGATTTAACTATGGAGATTGAGTCAAGAAAGTCTCACAAAGGTCCTATAGCAATTCAACTCCAAATTTAGCTTAGCTTAGCAATTTTTTAGAATTTTTAGCTTTTTCCCTTATTTTGCTTTGCTCCTTAGCTTGGATGCTCCTTTGCTTGGCTTCTTTCCAACAATACACCTAGTCAAGTGAAAATAAACACAATAAGTAACCATAAAGAAAAGTGAAATCAAAGTAAAAAAAAGACACGATCAAAAGAGTACTAATTCCTAATGAATTCCACAAATATAACGTTGCCTAATCCCCAGCAACGATGCCAAAAACTGATGGTCGTGGTTACCGCACCATACGTTTGAGAGTGTGTATTAAGGCGAGGGCCAAGAGTTTTACATTTGTAAAAGCCACTACTACCTTTCACTATAAATATAGCTACGGCGAGTAGGGATTGTCCCAAGGGATTGGAGTTGGAGTTGATTGTGGAATCACTATTAGGGTTAGTAAGTCGAATGATCAAACAAGTGATTGGTTGGTTGTTTAAACTAGAGAGCAACTAAATTAAATTAAGTAAGAATGCAATGCTAGAGAAAATAAGTAAGGGAGAGAGAGATCTTGAGGTTTAGAGATCACCACCAAGCAATGTATTTCTGTATTGACAAGTGATTAATGAATAGTGTGTTGCAATATTGGTGTGTGTGTATTTGGTTGATTCAATATGCAAGGATGACTAGTTAAGCATGTATTGTCTAAACATCATGTAAAAGGCATAATATATCAAAGTTATGAAGCATATATTATCTAAACAACATGTGAAAGGCACAATAAATCAAAACAAGTTAATAATCCTTTCATTAAGCTCACAATCCAAATACAACACAAGGATAGAGACATATGTTAATTGCATTCACAAGCTTGGATCATCAAACAACAAGCATAAATTGTCCTCCCATGTAACACTACACTACAACTACACTACATCTACACTACTAGCATGAAAATAAACTAGGGGAGAGGCACAATCCATCAAGAGGTAAGTATGAACCATCAAGAGAATCACAAAAGCATTCTTTTAAGCACAATGTTTTGACATTCTCTAAATCTATAGCATCAATACACATAGACATGCATCAATAACACAAAATCTAGAGATAAACACATGAACATCTTTTCTAGCATACATAGACATATGGATAGAATGAAATGACCAATTGGAAGCATTAAACCACATAAATCATTGAATAAACAAGATCTATATATATCAAAGTGTCAAAACATCAATTACAACACTAATCCCTCAATAATACACAAGATTAAGATATAAAAAGCATGCTTGGGGCTAACTCTAGCCCCAAGAGGATGTCTAGCCACTCATGGTGATGATGCTCTAACCCTCAAGGGCTAACTCCATGGAAGAGGTTTGCTCCTTGTTGATGAAGATCTCCAATGGTGTCTCTAGCCTCCTCCTCCTCTAAACTTCCTCTCCAAGAGATTATATGAAAAGCAATGTTCCCTTCTTCTTCTTCTTTTTGAAAAAGCAATCCTTATCCTTATATAGGTATGTAATGACCCGGATTTTTCGGATAAATTTTTTCCGTTGTCTTTTCCCTTCTGAGTTTGGTTTCTTGTCGATTAGTGTCATCTCGAGTGCTCTGGAGTGATTTCCAAGACTCTTTTCAATGGATTGACAACTTCCTTTGAGGACTGAGTCAGTTCCGCATTTTTCGTTTTTCGACACTATTCACTTTTTGTCTTTTCCCTATTCCGTCTTTTTCCCTATTTCGTCTTTTCCTCGTTTGGCACTTTGTTTGCGTAACCACACTTCTTGTGTTCAGAGTTGGTTTTTGACTTCACGTATCTTCATTCCCAATGATTTCTATGAGATACGTATCTTTACTTTCGTGAGAAAGTACTCTGGTTGCTCCCGGTGCCCATAGGGGCATAAGTGTAAAGTTCTTTGAAAACTTTTTCTTTTCTTGGGGTGTTTTTCATAAATATCTTTTAAAGATATTTTATTTTAGGGGTATCTAAGAAAATATCTTTTGGAAGATATTTTCATTCTGGGGCAGTTTCGTAGTTTTCACTTTTTGGAGGGACCATTGTGCAATTAATGAAAGTTTTGAGCCTGGATCCTCGTATGGGATTCATTTTCACATTTCGTCGAGTCATGGACTCTTAGAATTTCCTCCTGGACGATGTTTTCCAGTTTCAGGGTTTCTGGCCCCGATTTGCGCCAAACTTGTTTTGGGCATAACTCTCTGGTCGGGACTCGGTTTTCGACGCCGTTTCTTCCGTTGTTCATATTATCTCATTTAAATTTTTTTTGTTCATGGAGTTTTGCCATTTGAGTGCGTCTGCATGATTTTCACTTTTCCGGACCCGGCGGGGCCCGTTCGGGGCACTTTTTAAGTTTTTCTATAAATAGGAGGTCTTAGAAAGAAAAATCAGATTTTTCTCTCTCTCTCCTCTCTCATGGCCGGTCCAAGCTCCATCCATGGCTGCCATCTTCTCTCTCCTCTTTTGGACTTCTTCCCTTCATTAAAAAGTGGTGATGCCTTTGTGTTTATTGTTCCCCTCGGCGAGGCCTTCGATTCCAACCGATTGGAATCTCGTTTTGGCCATTTCTTAAGTTCGGATTTGAAGTCAAGTTGCATTTTTGATGGTGCTTCCTTGGGATTCATGTTCGTGGTGTTGTCCCCGACAAAACCTAGGAGTTTCGTCGGATTCGAAGCCGATTTATTTTGGTGGGGATTTGAGATTTCATCTCAAATGAAGGTAGGGAATGTTTTAGGATTTTATATGTGTTGTATTGTGTGTTTTCCATGTTTATACAACCTATATGCATGCCTTGTATCAAATATAGGAAATTTGAAATATTTAATTCTTTGTATAAGATTTAATTTTCATGACAATGAGAAACTTGGTTTTGAATTGTGGCATGGTAGAAACTCTTGTTTTAATATGTTGGTTAACATATATTAAATTAGAATTAATTAAATAAGAATTACTTTTTTTAATTAATATTTATCTTTTGTGAAAGATTTAAGTTCATGGCCATACATTGCATGGAATTGAGTTGTGTAATACTTCTAAATTAAGTTTTGGCATGTTTGTTAACATACTTTAATTTGAGAGCATTCGGTTGAGTTGAAAATTTAGAGACTTTAATTAAGAGAATTAATTAAAATTTAATTTTGTGGTTTCATGGCCTAATTAAGCTTTTGTATGAATATATGTAATGACCATGATATGTCTATTAGTATATATTAAATTGGGGCCAATTGGAAATGATTTGAAATCTAGAGAGTTTAATTATTTTGATGTAATTAAATTTTATCTTGTTTATCTATGGATCTAATCATGTTTTGGAAGTTGTTTCTATTTTAAAAACATGGATTTAGACTTGTGATGTATTCACTAGATTGTGTTATATGCATTGAAGAGCATTGTTGTTAAATTTATATTCATGAGAGTATGTTTCTATATGAATATATTGTTGGCTTATGATTTCGTAGCATTATGGATATGAAATGCTTATTATGCACAATTGAGAGTTATATTGCTAACTTGTTACTATGTAGTAGTAATGTGTATAAGTTGTTAACTTATTTATTTTGGAGTTGCTTGGGACATTGTTAAGCTGTGATGGCTAGGGTTTGGCTCTCGTACGGGGACAAGAGTCCTCTAAGTCAAAAGTTCGCGTGTTGGGTAGGCTACCTGGGGGTTAGTAGCTCCAAATTAGCCCTATAAAGTTCGCGCGTTGGGTAGGCTGCCTGGGGGTTAGTAGCTCCAAATTTGCCTTGTCTCGGCAGAAATCCGAGCTGTGATGTCCAAGTCTCCCACTATTTGTTTTCGCATTCAATTCCAAGTTGATAATCATGTTTACCTTGTTAACTTGTGGTTTTGGCTATTGGCGATTTTAATGTTGTTAAGTACATCCATACTAAATTACTATATTTAGTTGATTTCACACTTTTAGATTTCTAGTTGATAACCTAGAGAATCTATGTCTTGATGTGTGGCATTAGATATTCTAATTATACTAAATTGTTATATTTAGTTGATGTTGCATTTTAGACTTCAAGTTGATAACCTTGAGAATCTATATGTTGTTGCTTGTGTAAGCATGCTCCTATGTTGTTGCTTTATGTAAGCATATGTTGCTAAAATTGCATGAATGAGGTGATTGATGCTAGAAATGATCTTAGGTAGCTAGGATACTCCTTGAGTCTCACCTTTGACATAAACGTTAGGTGGAATGAACCACAGTGATTAAATCATGCAACTTGTAAAACGTAGGTTGATGCATGCTCATTTCCTACGAGTAGCTTTATGTTACTCACCCCTACGATACTGGGGCATATTTCAGGTGCAAGAATCAAAGTTGAGGTCTTCATTATGCTTGGATGGTTTGTGGACTTGGAGACTTCCACTTTTGGTGACGGTTGGCTTGGAATGCCAATTCTAGTCTTATATGTCAACATGTGTACATTTGATTCCTTATATGTAATGTGTACATGAGTATACTCTTTATGATATATTTGACATGTATGAGATGAGGCCGGAGGCCAATGAAATGTAATTTGTATCCTATGTAAATTTTGACTTCATGGAATATTATGAAAGTATTAAAAAATATTGAGTTTTTGCTTCACCATGTTTGCATTGGGTGTGGGAATTCCATTTTGACTCTTCCATTAGCATTCATTCACCATGTATGAAGTGTGACCAAGGGCCAAATGGCATTTTGAAACCATCTCATGATTTTAAATTCCAAGTTTTCGTTTCAAACTTCATTTTTGGCATTTTGGCCGTTAGGGGGTCATATTTTGCATCGGCCATATTTTTTGGCCATGGACCATTGTAACACATCTTACTAGGTAAGTTATGTTTGCGTGCATGGTCGTTTCCGGGCAAAGCTTCTTCTTTGGTGAAATGAGCCTCCTACGGACTCATTTTACACTTTTGTTGCATTTGCTGACCTAAAAGTATTTTGGGAATTTCCTTTGGGAAATAAATTCCATTCTTCACATGGTTGGTTAGAAAATATGATTTTAGGGGGGTTTCTTTTTCTTGTTTTTCCAAAAAATGCCATCTTGGCATCGGAAATCGCATCCGAAGTTCAACTCTCAGTTTTTAAATTTAGCTGTTTTTTGGACCCTCTGGACCAATTTTATTGGGAGGGCATTTTGGGCATTTCACATTGCGTATTTTTCAATTTTCCTCAAGAATCACGTAGAAAACTCGATTTTGAGGGGGGTTTCTTCTTTGAGTTTTTCCAGAAAATGTTATCTAGGGCCTCAAATTTCCTTTTTTTCTGGAAAAACCCCTTCTGCCAGGTTTTTGGGTGGCACCCTTACTGCCCCTTCACATCTAAATGGTTACGAGGGGTTTCGTAATCGGTTAGAAGAGTGTGGGAAGCATTCTTTTTTATTGTTTTTGGCTTCCTAACCAGTTAGGAAGGTCTCCTAACCGGTTAGATGTTCTTGAGTTGGCACTTTTTGACCGTTTTGCCCCTTCTTCTTCCGTTAGCCATATCTTCTTCATTCGGACTCCGAATCAAGCAATTTTTGAGTCTAAGTTCATTGATTTTTCGTTGTCTTTCCAATGGTTGCTCAGTGGCACCCACTTTTAAGCTAGAAATGATAATTTTGCCCCTAGGTTCAATCTTGTTCGTTTTTGAAACGTTGCTTCCCTATTTGATTCCTTTGGGCTCCGTGACCTCGTTGAGGGTCACAATGGTGTCTTAGAGTCATGTTGTATCTCTAGAGACCGTTGTTTTTTCTTTTGCTTCCGTATTTCGGATCCGTTATCGGGTCATCTTTCGGTTCATCACTGACGCACCGGGTTAAAAAACTTGGGCTGTCACAAGGTAGGTCAAAATGACACCCAAAATGAGCTGGGGTTGTGCACACAATATTCCCTAATGATTGGATAAAGGATAACTTTCAATGAGATGGAATTTTAACTTTTTGGCACTGGAGGAAGTTCAATCGATCAAAAGTAAGTGAGATCGATCAAACTTAAGCTGGATCGATCCATCTGGCTAAGCTTTTTTGAAAAAGACAAATCCGAGATATTTGTGGGAGATATTTATGGGAAAAGGACAAAAGTGGTTGGTGGGTGGTACAGCTGCGGATAGGATCAATCATTTGGATAAGGACAAAGGTGTTCGATCGATCTAAGAATGATGTTGGTTTGATCGAACTTTTGGACTTAAGTGCTTTGGGTCAAGGCTTGGATCTATCTTGAAGTGCTAAGATCGATCAATGTTCGATCGATCGAACCTTGGACTTGGATCGATCGAACTTGCTACTTTGCTTCATTTTGCTTCTTTCTTTCTCACTTTGCTCATTTCTTTGTTTAATCTCATAATTGCTTCAATTAAGCTCTTATTTGGCTGAGTTAGCTTATTTTCGGGATAAGCACCTGAAAATGAAAATAATACGAAATCAATTTAAAACGGTAAAGTAAGATAGATAAAGGTACTAGAATGCCTAAGCTTAAGGGGTTTAAATACGCACTTTTCAGTGTTCATCATGTTATATGTGTTCCACCTTACTGTAATTAATTTATGAGTATGCCATACGTTGTTACCCATTGATTGTCCAAGTATGCGTTGTTGTTGTTAAATGTCACATGCTATTTAGCTAACTTATCTATGCGTAGCTAAGAAGGTGTTATGTCTTTATCATGATTTAGTATATGGCGAGCATGTTTAACTAGACTACGTGTTATGTTTTTTATATGTCAAAGCATGCTTACTTGCTTATGTACTTTCATGTTAGGAAATGATGACATTGTCACTCATTATAGGCTTAAGTTATAATGATGATGTCGTACATTGTGCATGTTTAGCATTAGTCAGTATGCGGTCTTAAATGTGGTTAGGTGTTGGGTGTGTATATTTATGGAGGCTACAGTTATGTGGGGTGAGTTGTTTTGCATATCTTTACATATTTGTGAATCGGTTTCAAGTTGTGTAAGTACCCAGAGTTTTGAGATGGGGTTACTTGGTTATGTTGTATTTAACTCTTTTCTTGTCACTTTTAGAGTCATGCCTTTAAAAAGGCGTAAAAAGGCAGATGATGGTAGGGAGTAGGATGAGCTTTTTGATTGGAACTGGTGTGGTTGGGACCAAAGTGTGATAAAATGTGGCCAAGTTTAAATTTGTAAAATGTCACTACCACTTCCAACTAAAAATATAGCTAGCGTGAGTAAGGATTGTCCCAAGGGATCGGAGGTGTATTTATGACAGAAATTAATGTCGAATTAGTAGGTTGAGTGATCAAAGATGATTGGTGGTTGTTTAGTTAAATGACAATGCAATTAAAGATTAATGCAAGTAACAAGCAATCTAGAAAGTAGGGAAAAGATATAAGAAGAGGTCTTGGGGCATAGAGACACCACTAAGCTTCACTTCATCAAATACTAGCAATTATACATTAATGGAGAATTTTAAATTGTAACTTGGGTGTGTGTGACATCAATTGAAACTAAGCATGGAAGGCAAATAAGTATAGTTTGTGATAAGCGTTGAAAAGTACACTTTTAAACCCCTTAAGCCTGAGTATTCTAGGACCTTTATCTATCTTATTTTTTCGTTTTAGTACTTATTTGTGTTTTTGTCTATTTCAGGTCAATAATGTTAAAATGGGCTAAAAATGGTTTCTTAAGGCCTTTTTAGAGTCAAACTAAGTCTTAGTGAGAATCCGGAGCAAAAGGAGGCAGATTTGGAGCAAAAAGAGGCTGATCCTAAAAAGCTGCCAAGTCTGATCGGTCTAACTTTTTCTCTGATCGATCCAACTTCTCTGATCGATCCAAATTTTTCTCTGATCGATCGAACATTGCTGGTAGCGAGCTGTTTTATTCCGTGCGCGCCTAAAAGTCCACCTATCACATAGTACAGGATTAGATATTTTTGGGGCTATATTCCTGACTTAGTGACTAAAAAAAGGACCTTCTATATAAAGGGAAGTGACCCATTTGTAAATAAGCTTTTTATCATTTTATTTTTACATTGTATTTTTTTATTTCTCTCTCTAGCAAAGTTAGAGATTAGGGTTAGAAGAAAGGAGGGAAGTGGAGGCTCATCTCAAGAACAAATCTCTAGACCACTCTCTCTCTCCATCTCTAGAGCTTCAAAGAAGAAGAAGAAGAGGAAGAAGAAGATAGAGCCATATTTGGAGCTTGATTCCATGACCACATCTTCCTCCTCCATGATTGGCTAGATCTATACTTAGGGCTTGGGTGAGCCCTAAGTCTTGTGTAATCTAAACCCTTGTATTTTTATTTTTTGGGGATTTATATATATTGTTGTGATTAGTGTTCTAGCCTTGTGAATTTCATGAATCTTGGTATATTTCTATGATTTCTATGGTTTAATTCTTCCTATTAATTCTCTAGTTTATTTACATGTCTATGTGTGATTAAATTAGGAATTATTTCTTACATGATTCATATAGATTAATTCTTTCTATTGATTCTCTATTTGATTACATGTTGTCTTATGTGTGATGATTTGGGAATTGATCTCTACACTAGATTCTCTATGTTGGTTGCATGTCTATGTGTAATTAATTAAGGATTTAGTCATGGCTAAGCATGGGTTTTCATTGAATGGGATTGTCAATTAATTAGATGGTCTGTACTTATGCTTGATGGGTTGTTCTATAATTTAATTCATGCTTGTAGGTAGGTAGAGAATCTATGATTGCTTAGATATTTCATGGCTTATTATTGCAAATTCCATGATTCTCTAGATTGATGTGTGCTACAATTGTTGCTATCTAGATGGGTCATGCTTAAACTAGATGGGTTGTGCTACAATTAGTTTAGGTAAAACAATTCATGCTTAAATTAGATGGTCCATGCTTAATATTGCAATTAGTAGTCGCATTTTGTTCATAACAATGTATTCCCCATTAATGGAAAGCAAGTGGTTAATTACATGAGCTTAGTGGTGATTCCAACACCCTAAGTCCTCTCTTCATATCTCTTAAATCCCTATCTCTACTTAGTTTTTTTTAATTGTATTTTCATTAATTGAAGTAGTTTAATCATCTCATCAAATCTCTTTTGCAATCTTTTGATACACTAGCGTCGAAGTTAAATTCCAACACGTATAATCTCTTGGGACGATCCCTTCTCACTCATACTATATAGTATAGGTGTTAAGCGGTTTATAAATTTAAAGTATGATGCCCACTTGACACTAATTTCCAAACTCAAGGTGTTGTGCATTATTTTGTGCACACGCTCAGGTCGCATCAGTTTGTCTAGTCAATTAAATGAATAGTACAACCTATCAAATGAGAGCAAAATCCATTCAATTAAACCACAATTAATTCATACACAATTATATAGATAAATACAGTCTTTGCATTCACAAGTATGAAACACCAAGAAACAAGCATGGATTGTTCACCTACCTAAGAATTTAAAGCAATTACGCTACACTAGACTATAGACATGAAATTAAACTAATTAAACTAGAGATGTGGTACAATCTATCAAGAAACAAGTGTGAACCATCAAATAAATCTCAAGAGTGTACAATTAAGCACTATGTCTTGACCATCACTAAACTAACATCATCAACACACATAGATATGCATCAATTCCATTAAATCTAGAGAAAAACATATGAACATCAATTCTAGCATACATAGACATATGACTAGAGCCAAATGATCAATTGAAAGCATTAAATCATACAAATCAAGTAGAGATTACAAGATCTATATCTATTCATTGTCAAAACATTCATTACAATTAAAATCCCCAAAAATACATAAAGGCTAAGTTTGAGAAGCAAGCCGGGCCATCTCTAGCCCAAAGAAAAGGATTTAGCCACTCATGGTAGTGGACATGGAACCTCCAAGGGCTAGCTTGGAGGTTGGCATCATCATATTCATCCTTGCTTTCTTCCTAAAAACCCTAGTTCTAAAGAGGAAAATTTTATATTCTATAGTTGGCAATAAAAAACTATCTATCTATTACAATGATTATTCAATAAATCAATTACACACTTATTTAAGTAAGGACCAAGTCAGAATAATTGCCTGTAATTGGAGGAAATTCGCAACTATGTAAGGTAGGTGGAAAACGGCGCGCTCAGGAATTAGACAGCTCACTGCCAGCAGCATTTTCGATCGATCGAAGATGTTTGATCGATCAAACACTTGGGCTTCGATCGATCGAAGTTGACGTGGCACAAAAATATCTTCAGACTTTATCCAAATGGCTGAGCTGGCACCGCCTTGATTTCGATCAATTGAAGATCACTTCGATCGATCGGGACTCCCCTTCGATCGATCGAAGTTACCCTGATGCATTTTTCTTGGCTTCTTTCCAACTTTGCTCCTTAGATCCAAAAATGATCTAAATGGCTCTTGTTAGCCTTTTTTAACATTATTCACCTGAAATAGGCAATAACACAAATAAGTATCTAAGACATGGAAATAAGATAGATGATTGAACTATAATACCCTAGCTTAGGTGCTAAAATGCATCACATTTGAATACTCATCACACCCCCAAACTTAGATATTGCTAGTCCCTAGCAATGAACTACTAAGTAAAGAAAGAAATTAACAACTAAACAACTATGAACTAAAAACGCAATAAAAGGATAACGCCACTTTCGTAGGGAACACGATTGCATTTAGCATATGCAGTAAGCCTTTTAAACCCATAGGTTACCCCTAGTGGACGAGTCAAGTCTCGTGAGGGTTTCCAAAAATGATACCCGCAAACATTAAGCTCCTACTCACTAAAGAGGAACCAATATACAAAACAAGTATTGGGAGAAAACTACCTCAAGTATGCAATTTTTTAACCCTTTCCAAGCAATCTCCCAAAATCTCAATATCAAGCAAGCAAATATGGTCCTCTACACATCAAGACAATGATCATGCAAATTAAAACAACTCTAGAATCCTTTTTGAGTGAACCGGCATCTAAGCCAACTAAAGAAATGATCACATCCTTACCCTCAAACTAGCATGCAAATCTAGTCCCGATCATTAAAACAAAGAGTGAACCTTTTATTAAAGCTTTATTGTTCTAGGTGCGCTTATTCTTTTCACTCGATTTTTTTTCTATTTTTTATTTTTTATTATTTTATCCTAGAGGATCAAAGATGGAAGCATGGTGCAATGTAGTGATCTATTAAGCTTTCTAGCGATCTATGAGGTCGAGCGTTAGGTCAAGGACTCCTAAACCGGACAGCTTTAGGGCACTAGGTGTTTAAACTCCCCTAAGGACTTACAAACTCAAATCAACTAGACTACAAATCAAAACAACCTCCATTCAATCATTTCCCACTTCTCACCTTTTGGGAGAAGTCCTAACTTTTTTATTACTTTTGCAACTTTTTTTTTTTTTTTTTTTTTCAATATTCAATTATTAGCCTAGAGTTTGGGCCCTCCACCTTTCGGCGCGAGAAATTCAATGCTTGATAAGGGTAGAATCCCGGCTGCTCAATGAAAAGGGATTGTTATCCACTTTTGTCAAAATGAAAGCTTTCACTGCACTACTAGCCCACTTGAGATATAACCAATTCAATAATCAACAAAGCAAGTAACACACAAATGAATGCTAGTGTGCGCCCGTGCTAGTGTAGAATCCTAGAGTGAATCTCAAAATAATCACAAAATCAGGATGATGTGAACCACAAATGCAAGCAAGATACCAATCTTTCAAAAAAATTACTCCTAAATGGCATCTACAAAGCATATAAGGAGTATTGGACTCTCAAGTCAAGCAATTTTTAAATTCTAAGTATCGTGGTCCTCAAGAGATCAAAATCATAACTCAGACTCTCAAATCATACCACATGCATAGAAATGAAGTGCGACATGTAAGATATACTAAAACACCCCCAAATTTAATCTCTGCATTGTCCTTAATGTACAAAAAAGCAACAGATAATGGAAAGAGTATACCAAATGGGTAAAGCAAAATGGACCCGGCAACGGAAGCTTAGCTTTGGAAGGCACACCCCCAAACTTAGATTCCGAAAACCTGTCTGAAAATGGTCACACTTACAACTATCAAAGCATATGCATCAATGATATAACTGAGAAGTAAAACTAAGAACTAGGCAAAAATCATGGCATCTAGCAATGTAAAACTTATAACATCCAAAACTAATATCAAGTATCCAAAAATCTAAATATAGAAAATAAGTGATATCCATCAAAATCTGAAAATATCCAAATCAAATCCAAATAACTATCTAAGAAATATCTAAATATATCCAAATAAATATCCAGAAAAATATATCCAAGACCAGTGCAAATATCCAAATATGATGCAAAAATATCATAGTCAGAGCAATAGAGATCATGAGTATGAGAGAGAAAATGGGATCAGCCGGTAGGATCTGGGGTAACCATGTCAGCAATATGTTGCAGCATGGCAGACATCTCTGTGCTGTGGTGAGTGAGTGAAGTAGTAAGGTCAGTCCTAAAAGCGCCAAGCTCATGTCTCACCTCAGCTACCTCGTCACGCAGGGCATCAGATTGTCAAACTAAATCATCATGTCTCCCCACCAGATCGTTGTGTCTCCTCACTAGGTCATTATGCCTCCTCAAAATATCCTCGTGATGACCAGTCATATCTGCTCTGAAAGATCTAAAATCTGTATGCAACTGAGCTACCTCTAATCGGTAGCTAAAGTCAGTGCTGTGATGCGATCCGAACGGGTGCACAAAATAATGCACAACACTTTGAGTTTGGAAATTAGTGTCAAGTGGGCATAATACTTTAAATTTATAAACTGCTTAACACCTATACTATGAAGTATGAGTGAGAAGGGATTGTCCCAAGAGATTATACATGTTGGAATTTAACTTCGACGCTAGCGTATTAAAGGATTACAAAAGAAATTTGATGAGATGATTAAACTACTTCAATTAATGAAAATACAATTAAAATAAAATAAGTAGAGATAGGGATTTAAGAGATATGAAGAGAGGACTTAGGGTGTTAGAATCACCACTAGGCTTATGTAATTAACCACTTGTTTTCCATTAAAGGGGAATACATTGTTGTAAACAAAATGCGACTACTAATTGCAATATTAAGCATGGACCATCTAATTTAAGCATGAATTGTCTTACCTAAACTAATTATAGCACAACCCATCTAGTTTAAGCATGACCCATCTAGGTAGCAACAATTGTAGCACACATCAATCTAGAGAATCATGGAATTTGCAATAATAAGCCATGAAATATCTAAGCAATCATAGATTCTCTACTTACCTACAAGCATGAATTAAGTTATAGAACAACCCATTAAGCATACGTACAGACCATCTAATTAATTGACAAACCCATTCAATGAAAACCCATGCTTAGCCATGACTAAATCCTTAATTAATTACACATAGACATGCAACCAACATAGAGAATCTAGTGTAGAGATCAATTCCCAAATAATCACATATAAGACAACATGTAATCAAATAGAGAATCAATAGAAAGAATTAATCCATATGAATCATGTAAGAAATAATTCATAATTTAATCACACATAGACAGGTAAATAAACTAGAGAATTAGTAGGAAGAATTAAACTATAGAAATCATAAAAATATACCAAGATTCATTAAATTCACAAGGCTAGAACACTAATCACAACAATATATATAAATCCCCAAAAATAGAAATACAAGGGTTTAGATTACACAAGACTTAAGGCTCATCCAAGCCCTAAGTATAGATCTAGCCAATCATGGAGGAGGAAGATGTGGTCATGGAATCAAGCTCCAAATATGGCTTTTGAAGCTCCAGAGATGGAGAGAGAGAGTGGTCTATAGATGTGTTCTTGAGATAAGCCTCCACTTCCCTCCTTTCTTCTAACTCTAATCTCTAACTTTGCTAAAGAGAGAAATAAAAAAAAAAAAAAAAAAAAAATGCAATGTAAAAAGAAAATGATAAAAGCTCATTTACAAATGGGTCTCTTCCCTTTATATAGAAGGTCCTTTTCTTAGTCATTAAGTCAGGAATATAGCCCCAAAAATATCTAATCCCGTACTATTTGATAGGTGGACTTTTGGGCACGCACGGAATAAGACAGCTCGCTGCCAGCAATGTTCGATCGATCAGAGAAAAAATTGGATCGATCAGAGAAAAGTTCGATCGATCCAACTTTGATCGATCTCATTTTTCTGATCGATCTCACGATCGATCTCACTTGGCAGCTTTTCAGGATCAGCCTCTTTTTACTCCAAATCAGCCTCCTTTTGCTCCGAATCCTCTCCAAGACTTAGTTTGATTCCAAAAAGGTCTTAAGAAACCATTTTTAACCCATTTTAACATTATTGACCTGAAATAGACAAAAACACAAATAAGTACTAAAACGGGTAAATAAGATAGATAAAGGTCCTAAAACACTCAAGCTTAAGGGATTTAAAAGTGTACTTTTTAGCGCTCATCACACCCCCAAACTTAAATATTGCTAGTCCCTAGCAATGAACTACGAACTAAAGAAATGAAATGAACAACTAAACAACTGTAACTAGAAAACAATAAATGGATAACGTCATTTTCGTAGGGAACACAATTGCATTTAGCATATGCAACAAGCCTTTTAAACCCCTAGGTTACCCCTAGTGGACGAGTGAAGTCTCGTAAGGGTTTCCAGAAATGATACCCACAAACGTTAAGCTCATTCTTTCAAAAGAGGCACCAATAGTGCAAACAAGAATTGAGAGAAAACTACCTCAAGTATGCAATTTTTCAACCCTTTCCAAGCAATCTTCCAAAATCTAAACATCAAGCAAGCAAATATGGTCCTCCACACATCAAAAAAATGATCATGCAAATCAAAACAACTCTAGAATCCTTTTGAGTGGACCCTCAAACTAGCACACAAATCTAGTACCGATCATCAAGACAAAAAGTAGACCTTTTATTAAAGCTTAATTCATCTAAGTGTGCTTATTCTTTTCACTCGATTTTTTTTATTTTTTTATTTTTATTGAGGATCAAAGATGGAAGTATGGTCCAATGTGTTGACCTCTTAAGCTTTCTAGTGATTCATGAAATCGAGCGTTAGGTCAATGACTCCCAAACCAGACGGCTTTAGAGCACTAGGTGTTCAAACACCCCTTTGGACTTACAAGCTCAAATCAACTAGGTTACAAATCAAGACAACCTCTATCTAATCATTTCCTACTTCTCACCATTTGGGAGAAGTCCTCACTTTTTTTTTTTTTTTTGTAAGCAAGTTCAATTATTAACCTAGAGTTTGGGCCCTCCACCTTTCGGCGCGAGAAGTTCAGTGCTTGATGAGGCTAGAATCCCGTCTACTTAGTGAAAAAGGGTTGTTATCCACCTTTATCAAGAATGAAAGCTTTCAATGCACTACTAGCCCAATTGGGATATAATCAATTCAATAATCAATAAAGCATGTACCCCACAAATGAATGCTAGTATGCGCCGGTGCTAGTGTAGAATCCTAGAATGAATCTCAAAACAATCACAAAATTAAGATGATATAGACCACAAGTGCAAGCATGATATCAATCTTTCAAACAAAAAATTTACTCTTAAATGGCATCCACAAGGCATACAAGGAGTACTGGACTCTCAAGTCAAGCAATTTTTAAATTTTAAGCAATATAGTCCTCAAAAGATCAAAATCATCGCTAACATCAATCTCAAATCTCAATCATGCATTTAAAGTCTCAAACTTATGTAGAATGCAACAAAGTCACCTTACCCCTAAACTTAAACCGCACATTGTCCTTAATGTGCAATGAGAACAATGGAAAAGATGGAAAGAGTATACTATGGTGATGTAGACGTGAAGCCCAGTCATGATCCAATTCGAAAGACATCTCCCCCAAACTTGGAATCAACAACCTACTTGAATAACCACACTAGCAAACTCACATCAAATATCAAATGGGATAAGAATAATCATGCATTCTAAGGCAATATAGCACAAGGTGAAAGAGAGATATGAGATCAAGCCCTAACTAAAGCATAAAGTATGCATGATTACACATAAGGGCACAATGGTGAATCTTTTTATATTTTTCATTTTATGAAAGCAAGTATATACAAAATGCAAGAAAATCGAAGAGTAAAATGCATGAACAAAATATAAAAAGAAAAATAAAGAAGGTAAAATGTAATGAAGAATGTGCACAATGCAAGAAATGAAAATATATATATATATATATATATATATATATATATATATATATATATATATATATATTTACAATGTAAGTATATACAAAATTTTCTTACTTTTTGCTTTTCATTTTTTTTTTTTTAATAACATAACAAGTATGTATACACACACAAAAATAAAATAAATAAACGTGCAAGGAATGAAAATGCAAGGAAATAAGGGATGTAATTTGTTTTTGTTTTTTATTTATTTATTTACTTATTATTTTTTTTAAGAAATTATATACAATGAAACAAAATGTAAGAAAAATAAAGAAATAAAAATGAAAATGAACATATATGAAACAAGAGATAAATGATACAATGTGTCATGTGGGTGCTAAGTTTAACGTCTCTAGCAAGACGGAATGCTACATTGAAAAACCTTTTTTTTTTTTTTTGAAGTAAATATGCAAAGAAATAAAAAATGCAAAGAAAGAATTTTTTTTTTTTTTTTGAAATTAAAATTTAAAAATTAAAAATTAAAGTTAAACAAAATATTTTTGGATTTTTTGAAATAAGATAAAATGAAGCAAAATAAAATAGAATAAAAGAAATTTTTTTTTTTTTTTTTGTTGAAAAATAAACTAAAATAAACAAAATAAAATAAAAGAAATATTTTTTTTTGGGATTTTTGAAATAAAAATAAAAATAAAAGTAAAAGTAAAAGTAAAAATAAATTTTCAAAACTTGCAGACATGTTCAATCGATCTCACAAAATGCTCGATCGATCTGACAGAGGTGAAATATGCAGGTTTTCTGGGTTCAGAAATTTTCTAAGTGCTGGAACTTGAGATCGATCCAATGATGTAGTTCAATCGATCGAAGAACTTCAGATCGATCTAGGAATATTTTCGATTGATCGAACATGTGAAATCATGCTCAAATGGAGATCCCGAGAGTTGACATTTTTGGATTGAAAGAAGGCTCAAATTTTTTGTAAGTGTCAAAACTCAAGATCGATCGAATTTTGAAATTGGATCGATCGAAGACTTCAGATCGATCTAGGAATGAATTTCGATTGATTGGACAGAGAGGTGATTTGGATGCAGGTGGATGCAGGTCGAAAATTTTTCTAAGTATTGAGTGCAATCCACAGTTTGATCGATCGAACTCCAATTTGAGATCGATCGAACTTGTGCCAAATGCTCAATTATGACATGAAAGTGCATGCAATCCTTATCACAGTTCCTTGAAATACATATGAACCCAAAGCCAATATCTAGACTTTGCAAGGAATGACAAACAAAAAGAAATAAGGGAGGAATAGAGTTGTGTGAAACTCTACGAATACTAATATTTAACATCTCTAGCAAGACGTTGAGTCAACTCACTAATCAAATGAATCAAAAACTGGATATGAAACATCCTTATTGACCCTCTTTTGTATTTTCTCATTTGATGCCTCACTTATGACAATGAAATCATCCTCCAAAAGAATGACTTGAAAAGAAATGAAAGAGATGATATTGTTCCTTTCATCCACAGTCTTGAAAATAAAATCAATGATGAGCGGCCTTGCACTTGGCAAGGGAAAGTCTTTCAAAGACTCATTTGGAATATCAAGAAACACCTTCTCTTCATCCCTCTTCTCTTCCTCAAAAATAACCATCTCCTCACCTTCCAAGTAAGCTAAGGAGTTCATTAGAGAGTTTATTTCATTTTTGGAGCTTTCAAAGTCAAGACCACAATTTTTATACATTTCAAAAAGACAAGTCTCAGGATGGTCATTAGAGTTGATAGAAGGAAGGCCCTCTTCAACAAGTTCCTCCTCCTTCTCTCCTACCTCAAGTGTGGTCAACATCTCCTCACTCTCTAAAGTAGCCATGTCATAGATAAAATCATAATCAAAACAAGGAAAGTCCTCATTAATCATGTTATGCTCTATTGGATTAGCCACTAACTCATTTGCCACTTCTTCCTCTATACAAGATAGAGTGCTAGGCATTAGCTCACTTGTTTCATTTTCCTCTTCACTTTCGTCATCCTCATCTATATACATTAAAGTTCTTGCCATTTTTTCATTTGCCTCTTCCTCCTCCTCTTGACGAGAAAGAGTACTTGCAATTTGCTCAACTTGAGCTTCTAAGTTGGCTAAAGTTTGAGAATGAGAATTAATAAGTGGAGTTTGTGAAATATGCACATCAAGTAAAGCTAATACTTTTTCTTTAAATTCTGGTGAGTACCTAGAAGGTGGTGGAGTTGGTTCTTCATAAAATGGTGGGGGAGGGTAATAGTCATAAGAATGATTAAATGAGTGATCAAGTCCATAATAAGATGATGCATGAAATGAATTGGACTCAATCTCATAAGGATTAAAATATGATGGAGGGGCATGAGGTGAAGGGATATAATTCCCCCCCAAACTTGGATCAAACAATTCCTCCATTCACAATTAAAACCCAAATACAACAAATAATGGCCTCAACAAGGGCCTATGCTTGGACAAAAATTTAAGCAATAAAATGAGCCTCAACAAGGGCTATCACAAGCATGCAAAGAAGTGAAATAATTAAAATACAGGAGTTCCAAGAATTGCTCACAATGGTCCTTTAGCACTTCAACTCCAAATTTAGCTTTAACCTCCAACGATTGCTTCAAGTTCCAAAGTTCGCCTTCCTTGTAGTCAAGTACCTAATTGAACAAATAATAATAAGAGCAAGAGAAAAGAATATACAATGGAAAATAAAATAAAAATAAAAGCAATCAAATGAACACTATTGTCTAGAGCTTAGCGGTAATTCCAATACCCTAAGACCTGTCTCATATTCTCTCACCTTAATCAATTCTAGCTTATTAACATTGCATGTTATCAATTCACTTGTAGTTTAATTAAACAAACCAACCCTCTATTTGATTATTCGACCTGCTAATCCGAATTTGATTCCAAAATACACTTGCGATCTCTTAGGACGATCCTTACTCATGTCATACTCCGTAGTATAAGTGTCCAGTGGTTTTATAAATTTTTAAATGTGGTGACACTTAACACTATTTTTAAGCACTAAGCTCGGGCAACACCACGTTTTTGGCACCGTTATCGGGGATTGCCAACGTCATATTTAGAATTGAATAGGAAATGGTACTTGATGAGCGCTAAAAAATGCGCATTTAAACCCCTTAAGCTTAGGTATTCTAGGACCTTTATCTATCTTACTTTCCCGTTTTAGACTAATTTCGTGTTATTGCCCTTTTTAGGTGCTTATCCCCAAAATAAGCTAATATAGCCAAATAAGAGCTTAAAAGAAGCTAACTCAAGCTGGATGGAAGAAAGGAGCAAAGTGGAAGCAGATTGAAGCAAAGTATGGAATTTAGCAGGTTCGATCGATCACAAGTATATTTCGATCGATTGAAAGTCCATCGATCTAGACATTTCAAGATGGATCCAAGCTCTTTTATCCTTATCCAAAGATCTCACAAAGTTTGATCGATCCAACAATTCTAAGATAAATCGAAAAGATTCCATCTTATCCTATTGTACCACCCCACCTACCACTTTTGTCTCTTTCCCCAAAATATCTCAGATCTGTCCTTATCCAAAAAGGCGCCACCATGGGAGGATCAATCCAACCAAAGTTTGATAGATCTCAGCCATGTTCGATCAATCTCACCACAAGTTCAATCGATCGAACTTCCTTAAGCCCGAAAAAAAACAAAATCCAGTTCATTAAAGGTTGGCTCATGGTGCAATCATTGGAGGAATATTGATGTGCGAGCCCAGACTATTGGGTGTGACATTTTAACCTACCTATATAAGGAATATGAGCCATTCTTGAGAGCATACTTGACATAACTTACATATTGTATAACATATTCTTGGAGAGGAGGCTAGAGACATTCTTGAGAGGTTTTCCATCTACTTCAAGAAGAGAAGCATTTCTACTATGGAGATAGCCCTTGAGGGTTGGAAGACACCATTCATGAGTGGCTAGACATCTTCTTAGGGCTAGAGTTAGCCCTAAGCATGCTTTCTTTATCTTAATTCATGTATTTTTTGGGGATTTGTGTTGAAATACATGTTTTGACGTACTTATATACATAGATCTTGTTTATTCAATGATTTGTGTGGTTTAATTCTTCCAAGTGACCATTTCATTCTATCCATATTTCTATGTATGCTAGAATAGATGTTCATGTGTTTATCTCTATTTCTTATTTGTTGATGCATGTCTATGTGTATTAATGCTATAGATTCAGAGATTGTCAAGACATATTGCTTAATATAATGCTCTTGTGGTTTATTTGATAATTCGTACTCATTTCTTGATGGATTGTGCCTCTCCCTTAGTCTAATTAGTTTAATTTTCATGTCATTAGCCTAGATGTAGTGTAGTTACCTTAGTTGTTAAATAGGAGGACAATCTATACTTATTGTTTGATGTTCCATACTTATGAATGTAAGTAGTATATTTCTTTAATTTTATGATGTGTTTAGATTGTGAGCTTAAAGAAGGATTAATGGCTTACTTTGATATATTGTGCTATTCATTGTATTGTTTAGACAATATACACTTAATTGGTTATCCATATTTGTTGAAACAACCACACACACTTACTCTTGTTGCAACATATGTCTTCCCCTCATTAATTGTGAATTGAGTATAGAGAAAAGTGATGCTTAGTGGTGATCTCTAAATCTCAAAACCTCTCTCTCTTGTTTTCTCTATCCTTTAATTACTTGCTTGATATTGATCTTGTTTAGTTTTAATTGTAGTTTAATCAACCAAACAACCTACCTTTGATCACTCGACCTACTAACCCTAAGCCTTGTTTCCACTACTAGTGCACCCTTAATCCCTTGGGATGATCCCTACTCACCCTAGCTATATTTTTAGTTAGAGGTAGTAGTAGCATTTATAAATTTAAAACTTGGCCACATTGCACATTCACTACCTTTTGAACATCTTTTAAACGTTGGTGCGATGGCAACACCAAGTTTTTGGCACCGTTGCCGGGGATTAAATTGGTAACGCCGTGTTTTGGAAACATTTAGGGATTAGTACTCTTTTGATCATGTCTTTACTTTATTTTTATTTTTGGTTACTTATTGTGTTTGTGCTTATTTGAGTAGGTGAAATTGAGCAAGGAGGTTAAGCAAAGGAGACTTCAAAGCAAGGAGCTAAGCTAAGCACAAAAAGGACTAAAAATCTAAAAAATGCAAAGCATAGCAAAGTTTGGAAGTTGAAAATGAATTGAAGTTGCTTAAGGACCCTTTGTGAGATTTTTCTAACTCAAGCTTTAGTTAAATCGTCGGCCCACGTGAAGGCATGTTTTCCATTTCTTAGATAAATCGTGAGCTCGTGTGGAGGCAATTTACTTTTCTTTGCATGTTGTTTAAGCATGGGAGTATGGGATCATTGAATGTAGAGATTTGTTGATTTATTTGTTGCGGGGGCGAAGTGATTGTTACTTGCTTGTTATTTGCTTTTCTAGTGTATGTATGGTCGTAGGTCATTGAATCCTACTCTTGTCCCTCCTAATTTGCATCTTGAATCAGTTGTTCGTAATCCTAGGGGAAAGGGTAGTTCTCATCACTCTATTTCACCAATGAATGATTTGAATGACAACCATGTGGAGGACCTTGGTCACATAGAACAACAAGGCAACCTCCACCCTAATGTTCATCATGAAAATGTTCAAGTACCATTAGGCATGCCTAGACCATTCATTCACTAACAACAACAAGGCCAAGTTCCATTGGGAATGCCTAGGCCAATATTTGCTCCACAACCCCCCATAGTTCAAGCTAATCAAGGTGTTCGTGTAGCATCACCAATTATGAATCCTCCCACTGCATTGAGAGACCATTATGTGCCTAATGAATACAATGCACCCACTTGCATTCAATTGCCTCCATTTAAAGCACATCACTATAAAATTAAACCACAAACTATTCAAATGCTTCCAAACTACCATGGACTTCCTAGTGAAGAACCTTATAAGCATTTGGATGAGTTTCTTGAAGTGTGTTCCACCGTGAAATACACGGTCATGCCGGGAGAAGTGTTAAGGCTTAAAGTTTTTCCTTTTACCCTTGAAGACAAGGCAAAATATTGGTTTAACAATCTTAGGCCTTTTTCGATAACTTCTTGGGCGGAAATGCAATAAGAGTTCTTGAAAAAGTACTATCCGGTTTCTAAGACTAGTGCCATGAGAACTTCCATTAGAGAATTTTCTCAAGGGGATGAGGAAATGTTTCATGAGGCATGGGAAAGGTTTAATGATTTGCTAAGAAAATGCCCACATAATGACATACCTAAGTGGCAACTAGTTCAATATTTCTTTGAAACTTTACCAGATAATCACATGGGTATGATTGACGTATCAATGGGTGGTTCTTATCTTGACAAGCATGAAAATGATGTGTGGCAATTGTATGAAAGTATGAATGAAAATTCCCTGCATAGGTCCTTATCTGCTAAAAATGGTAGAAATCTAGGAGGAAGGAAGAATGTTGGCTTGTATCAAGTTGATAACTCTAATGATATAGCCGCCGAGATGAAATCCTTATCTCAAAGGTTTGATCAATTCTTGATTAACCAAAACTCAGTGAATCAAATGCCTTCCGCCCCTAATCATGTTCATCATCGTGCATCTGATGAATCATGTATGACTTGTTCAAGTGTCTTGCATTCTATTTCTAATTGTCCCCATGGACATGTGTAAAATGAAAGCCATGAGCAAGCCAATGCTATTTTTGCTAACCAAGGGAATAATCCTTAAGGCAATCATTATAATCCTAGTTGGAGGAACCATCCGAACTTTTCTTGGAAAAGCTAAGGGGAAGGCTCAAATCCTTCCCAAGGTGGTTTTCAAGGGAAGTATGTTCCACCTCCGATGCAAAGCCAAGGTTCCCAAGGTTTTAGATCATCATCTCAATCGCATGGTAATCAATTTTCTAAATCTCATTTTCCTAATCAACCATCATATTCTCAAGGAAATTTTAGGAGTCCCGCTTTTGAAGAGAAAGTTTTGACCGATCTAGGCACTCTAGAGGCGAACACTCAATTGCTTCATTCTCATTCTCAATCCATTGCAAAGCTAGAAACCTAAGTAGGGAAAATAGCTAGTACTTTAAATGCTAGAGAGAAAGGGAAAATGCCTTTGAATGCCCCACCAAAGCAACAATGTGTTGTGGAGACTCATTCCTCATCGGAAAGTCCTATAATAGAGCATGTCAATATGGTGACAACCTTGAGAAGTGGGAGAATCATTAACAACCAAGTAGGCGTGTCCAATGAAGAGAGTGAACCGGTGCAACCCAAATTTGACACCCGTCCCGTTTCACATTTAATTCCTCCTTCATTGCATATGCATGATCATTCAAATGAGAAAGTGTCAAAAAGTGATTTGAAAAGTGAGTTCAAAAATGATTTGAAAAATGAATCAAAGCATGATTTGAAGAATGATTTGAAAAATTCTTATGTTGATGATATTTCAAAGAAGGATTTTGAAGAAGTTTTTGAGCCAAGAGCTCCATTTCCGGATGCCTTGAAAGGATCAATTTATCTTGACAAGTAAAAGACAAAGACAAATGAAATCATTGATGTGTTTAGGCAAATAAAGGTTAACCTTCCGCTTTTGGATGCAATCAAACAAATTTCGGCTTATGCCAAGTTTTTAAATGATCTTTGCACCCAAAAGAGGAAGAACAAAAGCCAAGCACCTAGGAAAGTGGTCTTGACCGAGCAAGTGAGCTCTATTTCGCAACATAACACTCTTCCAAAGTTTAAAGACCCTGTTTCACCTACTACATCTTGTGTCATTGGTGACCATGTCATTAATCGGGCTCTTCTAGACTTAGGAGCAAGTGTTAATCTTCTTCCATACTCGGTATATGTCAAATTAGGCTTAGGAGACTTGAAACCGACGTCAGTGGTTTTGTAACTTGCCGACCGATCCATAAAAAAGCCTAGGGGTATCATTGAGGATGTATTGATTAAGATTGATAAATTTTTCTTCCCCGTTGATTTCGTTGTCATTAACACGGAACCGGTCCCGAATCCTAAGAGCCAAATTCCCATTATCCTTGGCCGTCCTTTCTTGGCAACCGCGAATGCCAACATTAATTGTAAGACGGGGATAATGAAAATTTCATTTGGCCACATGAAGGTGAAGTTGAATATCTTCAATCCATCCCCGAATTCATTTGACAAGCATGAAGAAGTGAATGTTGTAGAGAAATGTCATGCTAATAAATGTGAAGGAATAGAGTCTTTGCTTGAAACCAAAATTTCAAAAAGGTTATCTTCAACCCTGAATTTAAAAAAAGTTGTTTCAAAATCTTGTTTTGAAAGGGCATGGAAGCCCAAAGATCACATTGAAAAAGGACCAACAAGTTCTCTAGGGAACCATTTGTTGGGTGGAGTTCAAAGTACTTATCACCCCATTAAGGAGGGGATGTACTACAAGATGTTTGATTCGGGCTAAAAGAGCCCAACATCTTACTAAAGACGTTAAAGACTAGTACATTTCGTAGGGTGTCACAACCCTATTCCTCCCTCATTTCTATTTTAAATTTCATTTCTTGCGAACTCTAGATATTTACTTTAGGTTCATATACATTACTAAGAACTATGATTAAGATTGCATGCACTTTCATGTTGAAAATAGACATTTTGTTCATGTTCGATCGATCTCAAAAAAGGTTCGATCGATCGAACTCCATACCTGCATCCATACCTGCATCCAATCAGCTCTCTGTTTAATCGTTCGAAGAAAACCTACATATTTCAGCTCTCTGTCTGATCGATCGTAAATTATTCGATCGATCCAAATTTATCTTGGCTCGATCTGCAATCTTAACACTTAGAAAGATTTTGAACCTACATCCAAAGACCTCTCTGTCCCATCGTTCGAACATGTCTGCAGATTTTTGCATATTCGATCGATCGGAGTACTTCTGAGATCGATCTTGGAGAAATCGATCTCTATTCTTTGATTTACTATTTGGACTTTGACTTTAACTTTTGTTTCGAATTAAAAATTAAAAAAATTAAAAAAAAAAAAGAAAAATTGTCAAAAATACAAAAATATTTCTATTTCTTTTATTTTATTTTATTTTATTTTTATTTTTTGAAAAACTTAAATATTTTCAATTTTCCATTTATTTTTATTTTATTTTATTCATTTTCCAAACAAAATCCAAAAAACATTTTTGATTTTTAATTTCTAATTTTTAAATTTTTTATTTTTCGAATTTAATTTTCCAAAATTCAAAAATAGTTTTAATTTTTAATTATTTTTAATTCAGAAAAATCCAAAATTTTCAAAAATAATTTTGTCATTTAAGAGGAGAGATCGATTCCAGTTCGATCGAACTGAAAAGGAAATGTTTTTAAAAATCGAACCTAGGGTCATTCGATCGATTTCAAAGAAATCGATCTTCAAACCTTAGAGCCCATCACCACTGCAAACCTTCTCATCCATCTCCGGCGAACCCTCCGGTGACTTCATCTCATCCTGAATCTCTCTCCCTCATCCCGGATCTTGGATTTCATTCGTATCTCATCTTCTCTCTCAGTTTGGGGTAAGATCCGAGATCCCTTTTTGATTTCGAAGCTTTATTTTGATGCCATCACTGTTTTCCATGTTAGATTGATGATCATAATGATGATTATAGCCATTAATGAAGCTTTGAAGCTCTGTATATATACGTGTATATATCGGTTTTATATTTTTGGTTTTGATTTTTTATTTTGGAGGTCACAGGCCTAATCAAGTGACCATGTTTGTTGAATTGTTGTGTAGAGGGGCCCACGAGCTTGCTTGTGAGGCCCCCATGCCATCCATGTCACAGATCTGTGACTTTTCAAATTTTACCTCACAGTTCTATCGATCGAACTTTTTCTCAGATCGATCTGTAATAGATCAATCTCACTTATTCAAGATCGATCGAACTTATATCGATCTCACATTTTTGTGATCGATCAAACTTCACAGATTTGCATAGACACTTTACACACCATCTTTTGTGATTCCATGCTATCTCATACATGCCCAATGCCTATGTTCTCCACATTAGATGCATTCCATACTTATACTGTCTAAGCATGAGTCACTTAATGTCATTTATTTCTTATGACTTGCATAGATTCATGTCCTTTATTCTGTTTTGTCTATCTTATTTGACATACATGTTTCTATATGCTATGCCTTATTTCTTTATTCAGCTACTGACTTGTTCTACAAGTTTTCCTTTTATTTTGCAGGCCATGGCTAGGGTCAAGACTGTTGCCCGTGGACATTATCATCTCAGAGTTAGAGGGAGATTAAACGACGAGGCAGGCCCATCTCACGTCCAAGACCGCATTCCTGAGCTAGAGCCAGAGCAGATACAGGACCAGTCAGAGGCAGATACAGCTCAGTCCCATCCGTTGACTCTAGACTACAGTCTTCGGCTGCCACATCATCTTCTTCAACTAAGGGTGAGCATGTACTATCTCCTTCACCACCACCAGTACAGCCAGACTTAGTCCCCGAGAGACCTGACAGGAGATACTCACGCCTTTAGGTGTCGCATGAGTCGGTGTTCGACATTTTTTCTTCTCCCGGTATGTATTGACCTTGCCAGCTTATGATGATCTTGACTGGAGGGGTCTTTCAGCTATATTTACCCCAGTCACTTATCTAGTTTATCCGCGGCTTGTTCGGTTATTCTACCAGCATCTCCGTCCCGCCCCAAGTAACTTATTAGAGCTACAGACCACTATCGATGGTTACCCTATCAGGATCACAGTTGATATTCTAGCGAGATCATCCCGATGTCCTCATGTCTGCCCTCCCGATGTTCATTATCCTATTTTAGAAAGGAGACCTTCTTACACAGACACAACTGTGGCACTCATAGGCCACTATGCAAATAGTAAGCTTTTCGCCACTCGGACTTATCTGCTTGATGAGCTATGGTTCTACGATTCGGTCTTATACCAAAATGTATTTATGGCAAGCCATAAGATCCAGAGGCGGTCTGATTTTCTAGTTGTTTTTTATAGATTCTACATAGGCCGTTGGGTTTCTATGCCAACACCTACTAGAATGTCATGATGAAGTTATATTCCACTTACATTAGCAAGGCCAAGCCCAAGCGAGCCACTTTTCTACCATTTGGCCATCTGATCACTCAGATCCTCAGAGATCAGCACTATCCTATCCGTACGGATAAGCGTCTAGAGACAGGAGCTTGTCACTTTGGAAAACAGGATTGGGATAAGAGCTATAATGCTCTTATCAAGAGTTTGCGTGAGGAGGCAGTTTTAGCAGCTGAGGAGCTTGAGATAAAGGAGATAGAGCAGGCAGCAACAGCAGCAGCAACAGCTGATCTAGCAGACCCACCAGTGGCTACTGATGTGCATATGGATATTGATTTAGAGCAAGAGCCGCTAGCAGAGGATCTTCTGCATCACTTTCTAGCAGGGTCACCAGTTCATTCTCAGGAGCAGACTCAGGATATACCGCAGTTTCATGATCCAGTTATACCTGAGGCTCCTGCTAAGACACCTGGCCTAGGAGAGCGTTTCCAAACATTGGAGGGTGAGGTTGTCTCTCTCCGGGCAGATGTTGTTTCTCTCAGAGCAAACGTCGTCTCCCTCAGGACAGATGTGGCATCTCTCCGCTCAGACGTTCTAGCTGCGCTACAGGGCATATCCAGAGATATCTAGGGATCACGCCCCACCCGCCTTACATCATCTGCCTGATCTCTCTACTTCTCTTTTGTTCTTATACATATATGTGATATTAGACTGCTATTTTGATACTGTTATATTATATTTTTTAGGCCACTTTGTCGGCCCTATTACTATGATGTACTATATATACTGTTTTCATTTTCTATATTATGCATGAAATTTTTGGATGTCTGGATTTTATATTGATATATCTGTTTGTGATTGACTCCATTTATTAGGTACATCCCAATGACTTCAGTGAGAGAGTACTGCCCAAATTTTTCAGGACCACCTTTTTCCTCTCTCTTTACTTCAATTTCTTATCCCATTTACACTTGCATGTCCACTGTGCACTATTATTATCCCCTTTGTTATCTAATGAACTTTTATCCAGTGCCATCTTTTCCGGACCACAGTTAATCCCAAGTTTGGGGGGGTTATACCACCCACTTTGGATACTTGTGTCCCGGCCATTCTTTGCTTAGCTGCACTGGTATACTCTTTCCTTTGTTCTTTTTGCACATTGAGGACACTATGCTATTTAAGTTTGGGGGGGTAATGGTGTTAATTGCAGTATTTGCTTTCAATTCAAAATTTTAAGCATGACTTGTGTATTTGAGGGATTGTCTATGATTAATCCATAACTAACTATGATTTTAATCTTTTGAAGACTATATTACTTAAAATTTAAAAATTGCTTGACTTGAGAGTCCAATACTCCTTGTATGCCTTGTGGATGCCATTTAGGAGTAAATTTTTCGAAAGATTGATATCATGCTTGCACTTGTGGTCCACATCATCATGATTTTGTGATTGTTTTGAGATTCACTCAAGGATTCTGCACTAGCACAGGCGCACACTAGCATTCATTTGTGGGGTACATGCTTTATTGATTATTGAATGGATTATATCCCAATTGAGCTAGTAGTGCATTAAAAGCTTTCATTATTGATAAAGGTGGATAACAACCCTTTTTCATTTAGTAGCCGGAACTCTAGCCTCATCAAGCACTGAATTTCTCGCACCGAAAGGTAGAGGGCCCAAACTCTAGGTTTATAATTGAATCCTTCAAAAAAATAAAAAAGTGAAGACTTCTACCAAAAGTTGAGAAGTGGGAAATGATTAGATGGAGGTTGTCTTGATTTGTAACCTAGTTGATTTGAGCTTGTAAGTCCTTAGGGTGTTTGAATGCCTAATGCCCTAAAGCTGTCTAGTTTGGGAGTCATTGACCCAACGCTCGACCTCATGAATCGCTAGAAAGCTTAATAAATCAACACATTGCATTATGCTTCCATCTTTGATCCTTAGGATTAAAAAAAAAAAAATCGAGTGAAAAGAATAAGCGCACCTAGTTTAATAAAGCTTTAATAAATGGTCCACTCTTTATTTTGATGATCGGCACTAGATTTGTGTGCTAATTTGAGGGTAAGGATGTGATCATTTCTTTAGTTGGCTTAGATAGCAACATATTTGATGCCGATCCACTCAAAAAGGATTCTAGAGTTGTTTTGCTTTATATGATCATTTTCTTGATGTGTGGAGGACCATACTTGCTTGCTTGATGTTGAAATTTTGAGAAATTGCTTAGAAATGTTTGAAAAATTACATACTTGAGGTAGTTTTCTCCCAATGCTTGTTTGCAATATTGGTGTTTCTTTTATGAGAATGAGCTTAATGTTTGTGGGTATCATTTCTGGAAACCCTCATGAGACTTCACTCGTCCACTAAGGCTAACCTAGGGGTTTAAAAGGCTTGTTGCATACGCTAAATGTAATCGTGTTCCCTACAAAAGTGGCGTTATCCATTTCTTGTTTTCTAGTTCATAACTGTATAGTTGTTCATTTTATTCATTTACTTTGTAGTTTATTACTAGGGACTAGTAATATTTAAGTTTGGGGGGGTGATGAGCGCTGAAAGTGCGCATTTAAACCCCTTAAGTTTAAGTATTCTAGGACCTTTATCTATCTTACTTTCCCGCTTTAGACTAATTTCGTGTTATTGCCCTTTTTAGGTGCTTATCCCCAAAATAAGCTAATTCAGCCAAATAAGAGCTTAAAAGAAACTAACTCAAGCTAGATGATAGAAATGAGCAAAGTGGAAGCAGATTAAAACAAAGTATGAAATTCAACTAGTTTGATCGATCACAAGTATATTTCGATCGATCGAAAGTTCATTGATCTAAACATTTCAAGATGGATCCAAGCTCTTTTGTCCTTATCCAAAGATCCCACAAAGTTCGATCGATCCAACAATTCTCATATCGATCGAAAAGATTCCATCTTATCCTATTATACCACCCTACCTACTACTTTTGTATCTTTTCCCAAAATATCTCAGATCTGTCCTTATCCAAAAAGGCGCCGCCATGGGAGGATTGATCAAGCCAAAGTTTGATAGATCTTAGCCATGTTCGATCAATCGAACTTCCTCAAGCTCGAAAAAAGACAAAATTTAGCTCATTAAAGGTTGGCTCATGGTGCAATCATTGGAGGAATATTGATGTGCGAGCCCAGACTATTGGGTGTAACATTTTAACCTACCTATATAAGGAATATGAGCCATTCTTGAGAGCATACTTGACATAACTTACATATTGTATAACATATTCTTAGAGAGGAGGCTAGACACATTCTTGAGAGGTTTTCCATCTACTTCAAGAAGAGGGGCATTTCTATTATGGAAATAGTCCTTGAGGGTTGGAGGACACCATTCATGAGTGGCTAGACATCTTCTTGGAGCAAGAGTTAGCCTTAAACATGTTTTCTTTATCTTCATTCATGTATTTTTTAGGGGATTTGTGTTGTAATACATTTTTAAACATACTTATATACATAGATCTTGTTTATTCAATGATTTGTGCGGTTCAATTCTTCCAAGTGACCATTTCATTCTATCCATATGTCTATGTATGTTAGAATAGATGTTCATGTGTTTATCTCTATTTCTTGTGTTGTTGATGCATGTCTATGTGTATTAATGCTATAAATCTAGAGATTGTCAACACATAGTGCTTAATATAATGCTCTTGTGGTTTATTTAATGGTCCATACTCATTTCTTGATGGATTGTGCCTCTCCCTTAGTCTAATTAGTTTAATTTTTCATGTCATTAGCCTAGATGTAGTGTAGTTACCTTAGTTGTTAAATGGGAGGACAATCCATGCTTATTGTTTGATGTTCCATACTTATGAATGCAAGTAGTATATTTCTTTAATTTTGTGATGTGTTTGGATTGTGAGCTTAAAGAGGATTAATGGCTTACTTTGATATGTTGTACTATTTATTGTGTTGTTTAGACAATAAACACTTAAATTGGCCATCCATGTTTGTTGAAACAACCATACACACACACTCTTGTTGCAACATATGTCTTCCCCTTATTAATTGTGAATTAAGTATAGAGAAAAGTGATGCTTAGTGGTGATCTCTAAATCCCAAGATCTCTCTCTCTTGTTTTCTCTATCCTTTAATTACTTACTTGATATTGATCTTTGGTGTGTCGTCAACCCAATTCAAAGTTTGTGCACCAAAAGATAGTGGTGTAGGGCTATGATGAATGTGGCCAAGTTTTACATTTAGAAATTTCCACTACTACCTTTCACTAAAAATATAGTTAGGGCGAGTAAGAATCGTCCCAAAGGATTGGTGGGTTGTATTAGGTTGTTGAATCGAGATTAGGGTTAGTAGGTCGAGTGATCAAAAGATTGGTTGGTGGTTGAATTTCACTAAGATGCAATTTATACTAAAGTAGGCAATTAAATGTAATGGATAGAAAATAAGAGAGAGATCTTAGGGTTTAGAGATCACCACTAAACATAGTTTTTCTACATCCTTAATGAATGATTAATGAGGGGGAAAACATGTACTGCAACATAGTGTGTGTGTGTAGTTGTTTCAACAAGCATGGATGACAAATTAAGCATATATTGTCTAAGCAACATGGTCGATAGGACAATATATCAAACTAAGCCATTAATCCTTTCTTTAAGCTCACAATCCAAACACATCACAAGGTTAGAGATATGTGTTACTTGCTTTCATAAGTATGGAACATCAAACAACAAGCATGGATTGTCCTCCCATTTAACACCTAAACTACAACTACACTACAATTAAGCTAATGACATAAATTAAACTAAGTAAACTAAGGGAGAGGCACAATTCATCAAGAAATGAGTATGAACCATCAAATAAACCACAAAAGCATTCCATTAAGCACTATGTCTTGACAATCTCTAGATCTATAGCATTAATACACATAGACATGCATCAATAACACAAGAAATAGAGATAAACACATGAACATCTATTCTAGCATACATAGACATATGGATAGAATGAGGTGATCAATTGGACGCATTAAACCACACAAATCATTGAATAAACAAGATCTATATATATAAAAGTGTCAAAACATGTATCATAATACAAATCCCCTCAAAAATACATAAATCAAGATGTAGAAAGCATACTTAGGGCTAACTCTAGCCCCAAGAGGATGTCTAGCTACTCATGGATGGTGTCCTCCAACCCTCAAGGGCAAACTCCATGGTAGAGATTGCTCCTCTTCTTAGTTGATGGAAGAACTCCAAACTTGTGTCTCTAGCCTCCTCCCTTCTTTTCTTCCTCACTAAGAATATGGATATTGTGTCTCTAATGTATGTATCTAGTCTCTAGTCAAGAATGGCTCATATTCCTTATATAGGTAGGTTAAATATCATCCCCAATGAGCTGGGCTCGTACACCAATATTCCTTCCAATGATTGGATATGAGGCAACTTTTAATGAGCTGGAAATTGGATTTTTGTGCACTTTAGGAAGTTCGATCGATCGAACTTGTGGTGAGATCGATCGAACATGGCTGAGATCTATCGAACTTAACCCGGATTGATCCTCTATGGCGGCGCCTTTTTAGATAAAGACAAATCGAGATATTTTGAAGATATTTTTGGGAAAATGACAAATATGGTAGGTAGGGTGGTACAACTAGATAAGATGGAATCTTTTTGATCGATTAGAAGAAAGTTGGATCGATCGAACTTTGTGAGATCTTTGGATAAGGACAAAAGAGCTTGGATCCATCTTGAAATGCTGAGATCAATGAACTTTCGATCGATCGAATATTTTATTAGATCAATCGAACTTGCTGAATTTCTACCACTTGCTTCCTTTTGCTCCTACTTTGCTTCTTTCTTTAATTCATCTCAAGATTGCTTCAATTATGCTCTTATTTAGCTGAGTTAGCTTATTTTGGGGATAAGTACCTAAAAATGGAGATAATACAAAATCAATCTAAAGCGGGAAAATAAGATAGATAAAGATTCTAGAATACCTAAGCTTAAAGGGTTTAAATGCGCACTTTTTAGTGCTCATCACACCCCCAAACTTAAATATTACTAGTCCCTAACAATGAACTAGAAAGTAAAGGAATGAAATAAACAACTATACAACTATGAACTAGAAAGCAATAAATGGATAACGCCACTTTCGTAGGGAACACGATTACATTTAGCATATGCAACAAGCCTTTTAAATCCCTAGGTTACCCTTAGTGGATGAGTGAAGTCTCATGAGGGTTTCTAGAAATGATACCCATAAACATTAAGCTCATTCTCACAAAAGAGGCACCAATATTGCAAACAAGCATTGGGAGAAAACTACCTCAAGTATGCAATTTTTCAACCATTTCCAAGCAATCTCCCAAAATTTCAACATCAAGCAAGCAAGTATGGTCCTCCACACATCAAGAAAATGATCATGAAAATCAAAACAACTCTAGAATCCTTTTTTAGTGAACTGACATCGAGTATGTTGCTATCTTAGCCAACTAAAGAAATGATCACATCCTTACCCTCAAACTAGCACACAAATCTAGTCCCGATCATCAAAACAAGGAGTGGACCTTTTATTAAAACTTTATTGATATAGGTGTGCTTATTCTTTTCACTCATTTTTTTTATTTCTTTTTTATTTTATAGGATCAAAGATGGAAGCATGGTGCAATGTGTTGATCTATTAAGCTTTCTAGCGATCCATGAGGTCGAGCGTTAGGTCAATGAATCCTAAACCAGACGGTTTTAGGGCACTAGGTGTTCAAACACCCTTAAGGACTTACAAGCTCAAATCAATTAGGCTACAAATCAAGACAACCTCCATCTAATCATTTCCCACTTCTCACCTTTTGGGAGAAGTCCTCACTTTTTTATTGTTTTTACAACTTCTTTTTTTTTTTTTTCAAGTTCATTTATTAACCTAGAGTTTGGGCCATCCACCTTTCGGCGCGAAAAGTTCAGTGCTTGATGAGGCTAGAATCCCGGCTACTTGGTGAAAAGGGGTTGTTATCCACCTTTATCAAAATGAAAACTTTCAATCCACTACTAGCTCAATTGGGATATAATCAATTCAATAATCAAAAAAGCATGTACTCCATAAATGAATCCTAGTGTGCGCCTGTGTTAGTGTAGAATACTAGAGTGAATCTCAAAACAATCACAAAATCAGGATGATGTGGACCACAAGTGCAAGTAAGATATCAATTTTTTGAAAAATTTACTCCTAAATGACATCCACAAGGCATACAAGGAGTATTGGACTCTCAAGTCAAGCAATTTTTAAATTATAAGCAATATAGTTTTCAAAAGATCAAGATCATAGCTAATTATGGACCAATCATAGAAAATTCCTCAAATACACAAGTCATGCTCAAAATTTTGAATTGAAAGCAAATACTGTAATTAACACCATTACCCCCCCAAACTTAAATGGCACAATGTCCTCAATGTGCAAAGAGAACAAAGGAAAGAATATACCAGTGCAGCTAAGCAAAGAATGGCCGGGACACAAGTATCCAAAGTAGGTGGCATAAAACTTAGGATTAACTGTGGTCCTGAAAAGATGGCACTGGATAAAAGTTCATTAGACAACAAAGGGGATAATAATAGTGCACAGTGGACATGCAAGTGTAAATGGGATAATAAATTAAAGTAAGGAGAGAGGAAAAAAGGGTGGTCCTGAAGAAATTCGGGCAGTACTCTCTCTCACTGAAGTCACTGGGATGCACCTGATGGAGTTAATCACAGACAGATATATCAATACGTATATATGACATCCATAAACAAAGTATGCATAAAAGAGAAATAAAGAATAGTACAATACATCCAGTGTCTAGGCCAACAGATTGGCCGCAAATATATAATAGTAGCAAAAATATGACAGATATCACAGATATATAATAGGAGAAGAAGATATGGAAATATTAAGTGGAGGAGGAAGGAAGGGCAGGGCGTGCTCCGTGGATGTCTCTAAATAGATCACGTAATGCAACTATGACATCCGTGTGGAGTGAAGCAATATCAGCCCAGATGGAAACCATGCCATCCTCCAGAGTTTGAAGACTCTCTCCGAAGCTCGGTATCTAAACTGGAGCCTCAGGTGCTGCTGGAGCGGGAGAATGATGATCCTAAACCTGCTCCTCATCATGAACGGGCAACCCAACCGGAGAGTGATGCTCTAGGTCCTCTGCGGGCTGCTCCAAGTCAATATCCATATGCATGGCAGGCGGATCGACTGGTACATCGTCCGCCACCTGCTCTACTGCTGCTACCGCTGCTTGCTCCAACTCCTCTCTCTCCAGCTCCTCAGCTGCCTCTACAGCGTCATCCTGTAGACTCTTGATAAGAGCCTGGTAACTCTTATCCTAATCTTTCTTCTTGAATGAGCAGGACCCAGACTCAGTATGCTCCCGTGGCTGGAAGGGATAGCGCTGGTCTCTCAAAATCTGTATGATGAGATGGCCGAATGGGATATACTTAACCCGTTTGGGCTTGGCCTTGCTGATATGGTCAACATATAGCTTCATCATAAAGCTCCAGATGAGCGCAGGAATGGATAGCCAATGCCTTATATAGAAGGCGTATAAAGCTGCCAAAAAGTAACCGCGCCTCTGTATCTTGTGGCCGGCCATAAAAACATTTCGGTATAGCACCGAATCGAAGAACCACAGGTCTTCTGGCAAATAAGTCTGAGTGGCAAAAGTCTTGCCACCTGCATAGTGACCTGTGAGTGCAACGGCCATGTCTGCATATGAGGGCCTCTATAGAATAGGATATATATCCTGGAGATCGGGAGCGCAGACGTGTGGACAACGGCAAAATCTGGAAAAAGTGTCCACCGTGATACTAATAAGGTAGCCGTCAATGGTAGTTCGCAGCTCTGCCAGGTTACTTGGGGCAGGTCGGAGGTTCTGGAAGAACATCCGGACCAACCTCAGGTACACTAGGTATATAACAGGGGCTAGTATGGCTAAGATGCCCCTCCAGTCTATATCGTCATATGCTGCTCTGGTAAGAACAGACAGGGAGAAGTAGTCTATGTCGAAGACTGACTCATACGCCACTCGAAAGCGTGAGTATCTCGGCAATGGCTGGTCTAAGTCTTTGGGTGGCTAAGCTGGTGGTGGTGATGGAGATGGTATGTGCTCAGCCTCAGCACCAGCCTGTGAAGAAGATGCCTCAACAGAAGACTGTAGTCGACTGTCAGCAGATAGAGACTGAGATATAGTAGGCTCTGCTGGCTCGGGCTCAGAAATGGGGTCCTGGACGTGAGATGGACCTGCCTCGTCGTCCAATCTCCGCCTGGCCCTGCGGTGATAATGTCCATGAGCAACAGTCTTTACCCTAGCCATGGCCTGCAAAATAAAAGGAAAACTTGCAAAAAGGAAGTCAGTGTTGATATAAAGAATTAAAGCACAGTTTATAGAATCATGTATATCAAATAAGATAGACAAAATAGATAAGGAACATGAATCTATGCAAGTGACAAGGAATAAGTGATATGATGTGAAGCATGCTAGACAGTATAAGTATGGAATGCATCCAATGTGGAAAACATAGGCATTAGGCATGTATGATATAGCATGAAACACAAGAGATGGTGTGTGAAATGTGTGATGCAAATTTGTGAAGTTCGATCGATCACAAAAATGTGAGATCAATGCAAGTTCGATCAATCGTGAATAAGTGAGATCGATCTGTTACCGATTGATCTAAGAAAAAGTTCGATCGATCGAACTGGGAGGTGAAATTTGAAAAGTCACAGATCTGTGACGTGGATGGCACGGGGGCCTCACAAACAAGCTTGTGGGCCCCTCTACACAACAAATCAACATATTTGGTCACTTTCCATGGCCCGTGACCCCCAAAATCGAAATTAAAATAAAAAATATATATATATATATATATATAACTTATATATACATATATATACACATATATACATAGCTTCAAGCTTCATCAATGGCAAGATTTATCATAAAAACACCTTAGATCCAACATATAAAGCATGAATTCATGGAGAATAAGCTTGAATCAAAAGAGGGATCTCGGATCTTACCCAAAACCGAGAGATGAGATGAAAGGGAGATGAGATTTGAGGTCCGAGATGAGGGAGAGAAATTCGATATGAGGTAGACTCGCCGGAGGGTTCGCCGGAGGTGGGGAAGTGAGTTGCAGCGCCGAGGGACGAAGGTGAGGGTGTTAGATCGATCTGTGGTATTGATCTAACAACCCTAAGTTTGATTTTTAAAAACATTCTGTTACCAGTTCGATCGATCAAACTGAAATCTCAGATCGATCGAACTGTGATCAATCTCTCCTCACTAAAAGACAAAATTGTTTTGAAGCTTTTTTTTTTTTTTTAATATCAAAAATTTTAAAATATTTTTTTGGAATATAAAACAAAATAAAATATATATATTTTATTATTTTAAATTTAAAATTCAAAACAAAAAATCAAACTTAAAACAGTAAATCAAATAACAGAGATCGATCTCTCCAAAATCGATCTCAGAATAACTCCGATCGATCGAACATACAAAAACATGCAGACATGTTCGATCGATGGGACAGAAAGCCTTTTGATGCAGGTTGGATGCAGGTTCAAAAATTTAAAAGTGTTGAGACTGCAGATTGATCCAAGATGAAGTTGGATCGATCGAAGAACTAAAGATCGATCTAGGAACAAGTTCGAACAATGGGACAGAGAGCTGAAATATGCAGGTTTTCTTTGAATGATTGGACAGAAAGGTGATTGGATGCAGGTGGATGCAGGTATGGAGTTCGATTGATCGAACCTCCTTGGAAATCAATCGAACTTATGCAAAATGCTCATTTTCAACATGAAAGTGCATACAATCCTAATCACAGTTCCGAGCAATGCATATGAACCTAAAGCAAATATCTAGACTTTGCAAGAAATGAAATTTAAAATAGAAATGAGGGAGGAATAGGGTTGTGACACCCTACGAAATATATTAGTCTTTAACGTCTCTAGCAAGACGTGGGCTCTTTTAGCCCGGGTCAAACATCTTGTAGTGCATCCCCTCCTTGATGGGGTGATAAGTGTTTTGAACTCCACTCAACAAATGGTTCCGTAGAGAACTTGTTGGATTAGGCTCAAAATAAATTTTTGGTTCTTGGTCAACATGATCCTTGGGCTTCCATGCCCTTTCAAAACCAGCTTTTGAAACAACTTTCTTAGAATTCAGGGTTGAAGATAAACTTTTTGGAATTTTGGTTTCGCACAAAGACTCTATTCCTTCACATTCAAGGTTATGATATTTCTCTACAACATTTACTTCTTCATGCTTGTCAAATGAATTGGGGGTTGGATTGAAGATATTCAACTTCACCTTCATATGGCCAAATGAGATCTTCATTATCACCGTCCTATAATTAATGTTGGCATTCGCGGTTGCCAAGAAAGGATGGCCAAGGATAACAGGAATTTGGCTCTTAAGATTCAGGACCGGTTCCATGTCAATGACAACGAAATCAATGGGGAAGAAAAATTTATCAATCTTAATCAATACGTCCTCAATGATACCCCTAGGCTTTTTGATGGATCGGTCGGCAAGTTGCAAAACCACCAACGTCGGTTTCAAGTCTCCTAAGCCTAATTTGACATATACCGAGTATGGAAGAAGATTAACACTTGCTCCTAAGTCTAGAATGGCTCGATTAATGATATGATCTCTAATGATGCATGAAGTGGTAGGTGAACCAGGGTCTTTAAACTTTAGAAGAGTGTTATGCTGCAAAATTGAGCTTACTTGCTCAGTTAAAACCACTTTCCTATGTGCTTGGCTTTGTTCTTCCTCTTTTGGGTGCATAAGTCTTTCAAAAACTTGACATAAGTCAAAATTTGCTTGATTGGATCCAAAAGTGGAAGATTAACTTTCACTTGCCTAAACACATCCATAATTTCATTTGTTTTGGCCTTTTGCTTGTTAATTGAAATGGATCATTTTAAGGCATCCGAAAATAAAGCTCTTGCTCAAAAAAAATTTCAGAAATTTTCTTTGAAGTCTCTTCAACACAAGAAGTTTTGAAATCATTTTGCAAATTTTTCTATTCAAAATCACTTTTCATGATATTCTCATTTGAAAGATCATCCATATGCAATGAAGGAGGAAGAGGATGAGAAATGGGATGGGTGTCAACTTTGGGTTGCACCGGTTCACTCTCTTCATTGGACATGCCCACTTGGTTGTCCACAATCTTCCCACTTCTCAAGGTAGTCACCGCATTGACATGCTCTATTGTGTGACCTTTCTATGAGGAATGAGTCTCCACAACACATTGTTGCTTGGGTGGGGCATTCAAAGGCATTTTCCCTTTCTTCCTAGCATTTAAAGTACTAGTTGTTTGCCCTACTTGGGTTTCTAGCTTAGCAATGGATTGAGAATGAGAATGAAGCAATTGAGTGTTCGCCTCTAGAGTGCCTAGAGCGGTCAAAACTTTCTCTTCAAAAGCGGGACTCCAAGCATTTCCTTGAGAATATTATGGTTGATTAGGAAAATGAGAATTGGCAAATTGATTTCCTTATGATTGAAATGATGATCTAAAACCTTAGGAACCTTGGCTTTGCATCAGAGGTGGAACATACTTCTCATGGAAACCACCTTGGGGAGGGTTTGAGCCTTCCTCTTAGTTTCTCCAAGAAAAATTCGAGTGATTCCTCCAACTAGGATTATAATGATTGCCATAAGGATTGTTCCCTTGATTAACAAAAGCTGCATTGACTTATTCATGATGCTCACTTTGCACATATCCATGGGGACAATTGGAGGTAGAATGTAAAACACTTGAACAAGTCATACACGTCTCATTGGATGCATGATGGGAATGGTTGGGGATGGAAGATACTTGATTTGTCGAGTTTTGGCTGATTAAGAATTGATCAAACCTTTGAGATAAGGATTTCATCTCAGTGGCTATTTCATTGGAATGGTCAACTTAATGTAAGCCAACACTCTTCCTTCCACTTGAATTCGTACCATTCTTGGAAGATAAAGTTCAATGCAAAGAATTTTCACTCATGCTCTCATAAAGACGCCACACGTCATCCTCATGCCTATCAACGTAAGAGCCACCCATGGGAGCATCAACCATACCCTTAAGATTGTCGGATAAGCTCTTAAAGAAATATTGAACTAATTGCCATTTGGGCATGTCATGATGTGGACACTTCTTAAACAATTCATTGAATCTTTCCCATGCCTCATGGAACGTTTCTCCATCCCCATGTGAAAACTCTCGAATTGAGGTTCTCATGGCATTGGTCTTAGAAACCGGATAGTACTTCTTCAAGAACTCTTGTTGCATTTCTGCCCAAGAAGTTATTGAAAAAGGCCTAAGATTGTTAAACCAATATTTTACCTTGTCTTTAAGGGTGAATGGTAAAAGTTTAAGCCTTAAGACCTCTTCCAGCGTGTCCGTGTATCTCACGGTAGAACATACTTCAAGAAACTCATTCAAATGCTTGTAAGGTTCTTCACTTGGAAATCCATGATAGTTAGGAAGCATTTGAATGGTTTGTGGTTTGATCTCATAGTGGTGTGCTCTAAATGGTGGCAATTGAATGCATGTGGGTGCATTGTATTCATTAGGCACATAGTGATCTCTTAAAGCAAGGGGAAGATTAATAATTGGAGGTGCAATATGGGCACCTTGATTGCCTTGAATGATAGGAGGTGGTGGAGTATAGATTGACCATGGGTGAATGAATGGCCTCGGCATGCCTAATGGTACTTGTATGTTTTGATGATACACATTGGGGTGGAGGATGCCTTATTGGTCTATGTAACCAAGGTCCTCTACGTGGTCCTCATTATGTCCTTCCATTGATGAAATGGATTGACAAGAACTTCCTCTTCCCTTAGGGTTTCTAACAACGGATTCAAGATAAAAATTAAGAGGGACAAGAGTAGGTTTCAATGATCTACGACCATGCATGCACAATGAAACACAACAAGCAACAAGTAATGAATAATCACTTCACCTTCGCAACAAATCAATTATCAACAAACTTTCTACACGTATAATGTTCCCATACTCCCATGCTATCAACAATATACAAAGAATAATAAAATTGTCCCCACGTGGGCTCACGATTTATCTAAGAATTGAAATACAAGCCTCCACGCAGGCCGACGATTTAACTAGAGATTGAGTTAAGAAAGAACTCGCAAATGGTCATTTAGCACTTCAATTCAATTTTTAATTTTAGCTTTGCAAATTTTAGATTTCAGCTTTTTCCTTGCTTTTGCTTAGCTCCTTGCTTGAAATGCTCATTTGCTCACCTTCTAGCTCAATTCACCTAGTCAAACAAGAACCAACACAATAAGTAACCAAAATGAAAATGAAAACAAAGTAAAGACACGATCAAAAGAGTACTAATTCCTAATTAATTCCATAAATACGACGTTACCTTCAATCAATCCCCGGCAACGGTGCCAAAAACTTGGTGTGTCGTCAACCTAATCCAAAGTTTGTGCACCAAAAGATAGTGGTGTAGGGCTATGATGAATGTGGCCAAGTTTTATATTTAGGAATTGCCACTACTACCTTTCACAAAAAATATAGTTGAGTAGGGATCGTCCCAAGGGATTGATGGGTCGTATTTGGTTGTGGAATCGAGATTAGGGTTAGTAGGTGGAGTGATCAAAAGATTGGTTGGTGGTTGAATTACACTAAGATGCAATTTATACTAAAGTAGGCAATTAAATGTAATGGATAGAAAATAAGAGAGAGATCTTGGGGTTTAGAGATCACCAGTAAGCATAGCTTTTCTACACCCTTAATGAATGATTAATGAAGGGGAAAACATGTATTGCAATATAGTGTGTGTGTGTGGTTGTTTCAACAAGCATGGATGACAAATTAAGCATATATTGTCTAAGCAACATGGTGGATAACATAATATATCAAACTAAGCCATTAATCCTTTCTTTAAGCTCACAATCCAAACACATCACAAGGTTAGAGATATATGCTACTTGCTTTCATAAGTATGGAACATCAAACAACAAGCATGGATTGTCTTCCCATTTAACACCTAAACTACAACTACACTACAATTAAGCTAATGACATGAAATTAAACTAAGTAAACTAAGAGAGAGGCACAATCCATCAAGAAATGAGTATGAACCATCAAATAAACCACAAAAGCATTCCATTAAGCACTATGTCTTGACAATCTCTAGATCTATAGCATTAATACACATAGACATGCATCAATAATACAAGAAATAGAGATAAACACATGAACATCTATTTTAGCATACATAGACATATGGGTAGAATGAGGTGATCAATTGGAAGCATTAAACCACACAAATTATTGAATAAACAAGATCTATATATATAAAAGTATCAAAACATGTATCACAATACAAATCCCCTCAAAAATACATAAATCAAGATGTAGAAAGCATACTTAGGGGTAACTCTAGCCCTAAGAGGATGTCTAGCCACTTATGGATGGTGTCCTCCAACCCTCAAGGGCTAACTCCATTGTAGAGATTGCTCCTCTTCTTGGTTGATAGAAGAACTCCAAGCTTGTGTCTCTAGCCTCCTCCCTTCTTTTCTTCCTCACTAAGAATATGGAAATTGTGTCTCTAGTGTATGTATCTAGTCTCTAGTCAATAATGGCTCATATTCCTTATATAGGTAGGTTAAATATCACCCCCAATGAGCTGGGCTCATACACCAATATTCCTTCCAATGATTGGATATGAGACAACTTTTAATAAGTTGGAAATTAGATTTTTGTGCACTTTGGGAAGTTCGATCGATCGAACTTGTGGTGAGATCGATCGAACATGGCTAAAATCTATCGAACTTAAGCTGGATCGATCCTCTATGGCGGCGCCTTTTGGGATAAAGACAAATCTGAGATATTTTGAAGATATTTTTGGGAAAGAGACAAATATGGTAGGTAGGGTGGTACAACTGGATAAGATGGAATCTTTTCGATAGATCGGAAGAAAGTTGGATCGATCGAACTTTGTGGGATCTTTGGATAAGGACAAAAGAGCTTGGATCCATCTTGAAATGCTGAGATCGATGAACTTTTGATCGATCGAATATTTTATGAGATTGATCGAACTTGCTGAATTTTCACCACTTGCTTCTTTTTGCTCCTACTTTGTTTCTTTCTTTAATTCATCTCAAGATTGCTTCAATTATGCTCTTATTTAGCTGAGTTAGCTTATTTGGGGATAAGTACCTAAAAATGGAAATAATACAAAATCAATCTAAAGTGGGAAAATAAGATAGATAAAGGTTTTAGAATACCTAAGCTTAAAGGGTTTAAATGCGCACTTTTCAGCGCTCTTCAATCTTGTTTAGTTTTAATTATAGTTTAATCAACCAAACAACCTACCTTTGATCACTCGACCTGCTAACCCTAAGCCTTGTTTCCACTACTAGTGCACCCTTAATTCCTTGGGACGATCCCTACTCACCCTAGCTATATTTTTAGTTAGAGGTAGTAGTGGCATTTATAAATTTAAAACTTTGTCACATTGCACATTCACTACCTTTTGAATATCTTTTAAGCGTTGGTGCGACAGCAGCACCAGTACTCTTTTGATCATTATTTTTACTTTTTATTTTTGTTTTCTTACTTGTTAATCTTGTCAATTAGGTACTTGGAGCTAAAAGGAAGCAAACGTTAGGCCTTGAAGCAAGCAAACAAGTATATATTAAAAAAAAAAAAAAAAAAAAAAAAAAAAAAAAAAAAAAAAAAAGGGAAGCAAAGTGAAAAACATAAAAATTATTGAAGTTGCTTAAGGACCTTTATGAGCATATCTTAACTCCTTTTACTTAATTGAACATCGGCTCATGTGGAGGCCTTGTTAATATTGTTAGATCATCGGCCCGTGTTATCAAATCCGTTGTTCATAATCCAAGGGGTAGAGGTACTTCTAATGATAATCTTTCTACTCTTGAGCACCCCATTACATCAATAGATGATCATGTTGAGGTTCTCGGTCATGTAAACCAACAAGGAATCTACCACCCTAATGTGCAACAACATGATAATATGCACATTTCTTTACGGATGCTTTGATACCCCCATATTTCCACCTGTAGGTTGGCCAGGCCCATACCCAAAAGCACAGGGATATAAAAAAAAACAAACTGGTAATAAACGAACATATAATACAAAAGGATAAATAAGAATAGACACAAAAAAAATTGAAATAAAACTAGAATGATAATCCAATATATAAAAAAAAATCTTAGAATAAATTTTCATTAATTAATTCTTTTGATACAATTAATCCTCCAGTAATACAACTCGGGAATCCATACTATATGGAGCCCTAGAAAACCAAAACTGGAAAGTAATAGTAATAATTGTCTACATCTGAAAACTAAAATATAACTGAAACTCCTATGTAAAATCGGAAGAATGAAGTAAACCGGTCTCTGCTTAGCACGAACGATCTTGACACCTGATAAATACCTGAAAATAATTGTGGGTCAGGCCCACGAATAAGTTCTACCCTATTTCAATCCAAGCAGAGATGCGATACACGTATACATCATAGTCAACTCAACAATAACTAAGTAGTCCGTATATATATATATATATATATATATATATATATATATATATATATATATACACATTATAGGATGCTCACAAGGCTATAGGTCTGCCTCAACCTGAATAGTAGGTAACATGTAAATTGCACATAAAGTGGGCATGAGTACCTAGACCTACCATAGCACACAGATGACCTGACAATATACGCACCCTAACCATGATCCTGAAACTCAAGCTTATATCATGGCATATAACTATATATATATAATCCGTCTATCCAAAAATAAAAGTAATCCATGATATGTCATTCAACTGTTCGTTAACCTGACACGAATAGGTAAGACTTAACATTTTAGTTAATCTGTCCCTAGAAAATATGAATAGGTAGGACTTAACATTTTTAGTTAATCCATCCATAATATGTCACCATCCCATACTGGTGTATATAATGCATACAATCCATAAATGATGCAACGGATATAATATCACATCAAATAAATCTTGAAATAAGCATAATAGAAACCAGATATTCCCATGATCATATTATGCAGCCAATACATGATTAAAATAATTTAACCTCCACCTAAATTGCTAGAATAGTTTTAAGTAATTAAATCCTCAATTATCAACATGCAAATTCAATTAGAATTTCATACTGATTAATCCCCAGCATAATAAAATCAGAAACAATACATGATTATATTATACTGCCAATGCATAATTAAAATTATATAACATCTATATAAATTGCTAAAATAATAATAAACAATCAAATCCTCCTTAACCAATAACAACATGCAAATTTAATTAAAATTTCATATTGTTCCAATCCTTATCATATTAATGTGAATTATGCATTATGGGTATTTAACATGTCCATTTAAATCAATTAAACGAAAAAATACCCATTATGGGCAAAGTAACCAAGAAACTCAAATCACAGCCATGGGCAAAGTAACCAAGAAACTCAAATCACAGCCAAACCAATTTACTAGCTCCTAATACTAGAGTATTAGTCTACTACTAACTAATAGACTACTGTGCTCTCAACATAGCCGACTACTAACAGATAGTCCACTGTGCCCTCAACATAGTCGACTACTATCAAATAGTCCATTGTGCCCTCAACATAGTCGACTACTATCAAATAGTCTACTATGCTCTCAACATAGTTGACTACTAACTTCCTAGGTGCGTAGTCTACTAGGTTCTTAACCTAGTCAGCTACTTCTTTCTTGCGACTCCTCTATTAATGGCCCAAATCATCCCAGATAAATATATAAAGGTAATATGCATCTCAAACACGGATTAAAACAAGATTTCATACAACAAATATCAAGATCAAGCAAGAACATGTAATAACACATAAAATCTGTTTTAATTCAACTTAAGCATGCATATATGGTCAAATTAATATCTGATTTAAACCTAGAATTAACCTAGTTATGGATAGAACACGAATTTAAGGGAGAGAGTATGAGAAGAACTTCTTTTAAGGATTTCGAATTTAAACCTTAAACCTCATTCTTCGTCTTATTTCGACGACTTCATGGCTGCCGTCAAGACTCCTTTACTACTCCAGGTACAACCCACAAGCCAGCCTCTCTTCCTTCCTCCTTGGTCTGGCCTTAATCCTTGGATGGGCCCTTCCTTTCTCTCTTCACGTTTTCCTCTCAAAACTCTCTGTAAAACTCTCTCTATGTATATAACATATCACGTATATAATATATCATAGCCCCCTCCTCAGACTTATAATGAATATATATAGGCTATGAAATTTAACCCTAATCCTAATTGTAATACATGTCAGATAACAAGGAAAATTAAAACCAAAATAGAAAATATATATATATATATATATATATATATATATATATATAAAATATTTAATCTGTACATTATATACGTATATATAAATATATACTATATATTTTATAACTATATATATATATATAAACTGACTATAGTTATTAATATTTACTATTTTAATACTAATAAATATAATAATCTTATATAAATATATACCCATATATATATATATACAACTATCCGTGGGTAAATATCTATACCCATTACACCTTCTATCCAAGTAGTCCATGCGACTCAATTGATTGGTCCATTACTATTATCCATATCCATCCTTTTAAACTAAAAATAAAATAAAATAAACATTTAATTACCAACAAGCTTGTGGCCTAGCGGTACAAGGCTCCTACTCTCCAAAGGGAGGTCAGGAGTTCGTGTAATACCCCTAATTTTAAAAAGGATATTCTCAGTATTTTATTTTATGTTTTTAGTGCATTTTTATTTTCACTTATTTGATTATTTGGTATTTGTTTAATTATTTAATTTTTTTATTGATGATTGTTTTTGTGTTTTTGAAATTTGTGGTTTAATTGAATTATCTGTTGTGTGATGATGTGTAGTTTAATGGGTAGTTTTAAAGATTTAATTTATTTTACATTTTTATTTAAGGATGGGATTGGATGGTATGAATTTAATGGATGTTTATACATATATCTATGCATATATATCTATTTTTTGGTTAGTTTAATTATTAGGAATTATTAATAATTAAATTAGGATTAGTTACTATTTAATGAATAATGTAATTCTAGGATTTTTATACTTTTCATGGGTTAACCAACTTGGTTATTTTATTTTAGTTTTGTTTTCCTTCTCTAAGTATAATTAAAAATTTAGGTTTCCATAAAGCCTATATATATATAACTTTATACGTTGGCCTAGGGTTAAAACAAAACCCTATTCACGTATACAAAGAGTTTGAGAGAAAACAGAGAGATGAAAATTAGGGTTGGCTAAGAATAAAGGATGAACCGAGGAGGGGTATTGGAAGCTTGCTTGTGGGTTGAACTAGAAGCAATAAAGGAGTTGAGGACGGTCTCGGATTGCCGAAATAATTAGGAAGACAACGTTAAGGTTTCAAAACTGAAATCAGAGGCAAGTTCTATTTCTTACTCTTTTCCTTTTACCTGTGTTCTGTGCATGCCTAGATAGTCTCCAAGAACTGAACGGATATTTAAAATTGATTAAGTATGCATGTTAATTCAGATTTTAAACTGTAATATATGTGTTGAATGATTGGAATTGATTTTCTTTTTAACTTGTTTCAATTCTATTTTAAATTTCTTGTAACGATGCGTACTAGGTTTTATATTTTTTCTAGATGACTTGGAACATAGTTGGACCTCTAGGAACTTAAACTAAGACATTACAGAGGGTTTTTAACATTGTTGGAGATGGAGACGATGACAGGAAGCAGGGATAGAGCCGGCTCCCTAAGTTTTTTGGCGACGGCTCTCTGTGAGAGAGAGAGCCTGCTCCATAGATTGAGGGAGCCTGCTCCCATTGGTTGAGAGCTGGCTCTCATGCCTAAATATGTACTCGACGTGGTTCTAAGTACTGTTTTGATTTTTTGGGGTTACTGGACTGTTCTGGGTTAATATTAAGGATTCTAAACATTATTTCATATAATATTAAACTCCATATTGCATAATTAATATCTATATGCTAATGGATTTAACAGTATGAAAGTTTAAACAATTGTGCATGCTGTTAACGGATATAAAGGATATAATTGCTTAATTTTATTTTAGCAATTTAACGGATTGTGACATGATTTTTCAATCTGTATTGGATGCATAATAGGGTCATATACTTATTAGATTCTATTATGCTTATTCTAAATTTTAATTGATAAATCATTAAATTCTGTTATGTCAATTACATGGATGTGATTCTGGATGTTAATTGATGAACCATTAAATTCTGTTCTGTCAATTAGATGGATGTTGTAGATTATATGCACCGGTATGGAACGGTGGCATATTAGGGACGAATTAGTTCAAAATACTAAGTCCTACCTACTTTGGAATAAGGGAATGGATTAACAATAATGTTACATCCTACTTATATATCGTGTCAAGGCAACGAACAGTTGAGCAGCACTACTTTGGATGTGAATGGATTTTAAATATATATTTATGGTATCACGATATGAGCTTGAATCTCAGAATCGCTATTTAGGGAGCGTATATGCATTGGGATGCATAGCTGGCTATGATGGTAAAGGTGTACCCTGTTAGGTCTAGGTACTCATGCCCACTTCAGGTGCGTTTTACATGTTGCCTTCTAGTCAGGTTGAGATCACCTTGTAGTCCAGTGAGAGTCCCTTAATATGGATATATATATTTATGGACTAGATAGTTATTGTTGAGTTATCTAGGATTTATCTGCGTATCAGGTCTATGTTTGAATTGTAGTTAGAATGGAACTTGTTCGTGGGCCTGACCCACTATCTTATTTTTTCAGGTGTTCGACAGTTCTAGCCTTAAAACTTGATTGTGCTGAGTAGAGATAGTCATTCATTCCTCCGATTACGTAGGATTTCCCTTTATGCTTTAGATTTTGATTTTATCTTCAGTTATTTTTTTTCCAGTTGGGATTCTTATTTAGGGGTCCACTAGATGGATTCCCGAGTTGTTATCTTAGAGGTTTTGGATTATCGGATTATTATAATTATTTAAATTTGAGGATTTATTAGTTAGAATTCTTTCGGCCTTTATTATTTATTCATTAAATTCTTTTGAATTTTGTGTTCATTTACGTACTTAATTGTTTGGTATCCCTCGGATCTGTGCTCGGACTTGATCACCCGTGACTCTAGAATTGAGGGGTATTACAGTTCTAACCGCAATGAAGGCAGTGTGTGTGGGTCCAAATTAGGAAAAAAAAATAAACATTTAATTTACCAAATAAAATTACAATTAATTCACATCATTTATGGACAAATAATACAAATAACGCATAGACAAATAGCCAATAAATCAAGTAACACTTAAATCAATTAAACACATAAGCAATTAGCCAAATAATCAATTAAACAATAAAAAAATTAAATTAAAACAAATAAATAAATACTTAGACTATCCTTTTAAAATTAGGGGTATTACATTATTTCCCCCTAACAAAAGGAATTTCGTCCTCGGAATTCGCCTTTACTTTCTTCCATTATTTCTGAAAATTGTGAGCGAATGACATCCTCCCGTTCCCAAGTAGACTCAACCTTACTATGATGGCTCTACTAAACTCCAATGTATCAAATAATATATATGGTTCCTATATTTAAGAAACACAATAACTATACTACAAATAGGTTGTATCTAATAACAACTCAATATTACATAATATTTAGTCAAGGGTAACGATCCATATTCCTCCAAGTTCCATAGCATATATGCAGAAAACTCCTATGCACCTAGCACTAACAATTTTGAAGAAACATAATAACCATACTACAAATAGGTTGTATCTAACAACAATTCAATCTTACACAATATTTAGTCAAGGGTAATGATCCATATTCTTCCAAGTTCCATAGCATATATGCACAAAACTCCTATGCACCTAGCGCTAACGATTTTGTAACGCTAATGTATAGTCTACTGCCTCAATTAATAAACATAATTCGCAAAAAGTCAATTCAATAAGTAAAACTGACCTTCCTCCAAAAATCGTCTTACTTCTTATATGGAAGATATCACGAGCAAACTACTTCCTGATAGAAAATTCTAGTATACGAGTTTGACTATTTATGAAAATCTGTTGCCACCTCCAAACCGTGCACAAACCATTACAAATGAGAGTATTTCTCTCCGACGTATCTTTAAATGAAGTCAATGTCTGATTATACAACCCTTACTTCCATTTCAAACCAACTAATGATAGGTCTGCACTATATAATATACAAAACCTACCAACGGGCCAGTGACCTAGTGGTATCAGCCTCTTACTTCCCAAAGGGAGGTCAGGTGTTCAAGTCTCAGAAGAGACGTGTGTATGAGTACCAACTAGGAAAAAAAAATATACAAAACCTCAAACATTGTCACGCCAACTTCCTTATGCCAGCATTATCATAGACAAATTCTGAAAAGCAAAGTAAATACTTCTAATTGTCCATAAAAACTTAGGATATATGCCTCGAACATATCCTCCGCGACCTAATTTAATTTCTCGATCAATTCCTCCGTCTAGATATATGAAGCAAAGTTGCTGCTCCAAAATCTTCAAAAAGCTCCTTCGAAATAGCACCTTTCATCCATTATAATGGACATCCACCCGCTATAACTTCACTATTAGTGCAACGTAGAACTGAAATGAAACTTCAAAGTGAACGCTACTCGAATCAATGTCCACAAGCGAACTTGCTCAATCCACCACTCTTAACCCATATGGAATCAAAATTCCAATGCAATGTCGATAATTCCTACATACCATCCACTTCTAATTAGTCCTACTCCCGTTTTGATATAGAAAGTGGCAAAAATCTCCAATATATTAGGTAGATAATTCGTGTCAACAGAAGATAAGTTATAGTTAGTTGAAGTTCATGGAACATCTTTCTTTAAACTCGAATTAAATGAATGTTATTAAGTTTAATTCACATGATACATAAATTGTTGAAATCCCAAGATTGAACAGTTGACCATAGTATGAGGTTCGTGGTGAAGTCAATCCTTAATATTCTCTTTCTCTTGATCTCAATCCTTTAATTTGTTTATTTTCTATTCATGTTATTGCACCACAACAAATCAAATATTCCTTCTAAATTAAAATAACAATTAATTGAAGACTCGATAAACCACCCTCAATATAGCCCTATCCTGTAAGGATTCGTTTTATTGCGAGTGGAAATTTTATTATTGATAAAATAACACACATCACCCACTATCCAATAATAGGTAAAGAACGAATCCAACCTTTCAGTACGTAATAGGAACAAATCCAGCCATCCAAGATTAGGTAAGAAACGAATCTAACTTTCTAGTAAGTGGTAAGGAACGAATCCAACAATTCAATAATAAGTAAGGAACGAATCCAACATTTAAATAAGTGGTAAGGATGGAATCCAACTTTTCTAATAGATGATGTGGAAAACACATCCAAACTCACATTTGATTCCCAATAATAAGTAAGTAACATACACCATTTGTATGGAAAAGAGACCAAATGAGTAACATATGCATAAAAGCTCAATAAACACGATATTTTCTTACGTATCAACACTAAACGGATTATTTTTACAATGATTTCAATTTTTCCCAATCCAATTTGGGCCTCAATCTTGTGTGTCTTCTAATGTCATAATTGATTCAAACAATTCACCAGCCTATAGATTAATACAAAAATAGGTTTCTCTCATTCAAATAATTCAAATAACACAGATAATACACTAATTAACCCATATATATATATATATATATATATATATATATATATATATAAACATCTTCCAGTTACCTATCAAATAAAGAGACACATCACTCACTTACAAGGATAACAATATGACAATTTATATTCCTAACATGCAGATATGGAACAATAAAATAATATAACAATCAACCTAATTCATTAACTAATGAAACATACATCAACACATGGTGATCTAAAACACCAAATCTCTAAATTCGGCAAACTCCTAATTAGCCTCAATAATAGAAGCACTTAATTCATCTCAATCACATATACATATACAGAAGAAGGCAAAATTAAACTTGCCTTAATTATCAAAGAATTTCTCTATGACCATAAGTATCAATTTGTCTGCAACTCTTCTAATATAGTTGTTTCACTCCCAAAGAACTATATTCAGATCCAACATGTTAACATGATTATCCATTTCAAAAATTGAATTCCAAAAGTGAGCCTCAAACACTCAAGTTAACACAGAATGAACTCCCACGTGTGTGATAACCCCAATTGTTTTTTTTTTTTTTGAAAAATAACCCCAATTGTTCATGTCAACAGAGAACAAACTCCTCCATGATAACTCCCACACGTGTGACTACAATTTAATAGCAACTCCCACGTAGTTACAACACGTCTCCAATATCCTATCATCCAGCTGAACCATTTAATCGTTCATAATATATATATATATATATATATAGATTAGTTATAAAAAGACAGAATATTACATTCTATCACCCTTAAAAATAATTTTGTCTTCAAAATTTGTAAAAAGTAAAATTTCATGCCAAACTTCCCAAAATTTGTGTAAGGTACCATTCCATGCAAAACTTCCAAGTGACTGACTCATTTATCAAATTTTAAAATTATTTATAGACATGCTATCACATAATGGGTAGCCAAAAATCAATCTCATCCAATGTCAAGATTATTTCTCTAGAACTTTAATACTAAGAATGCCAAGTATTTACTAAGCAATACATAGCTAGAAATTAGTCTTTAAAATTCTAATAAACTCTATATGTACTAAAACTTCGCCGCTATTCTAGAGTACTTGCGAGTGCCAATAGGTCATCACGCTATACACCACTCTATGTTTTCACTGCACGCTTTGATCATATCATTAAACTTAAAATGTCATGTTTTAACTACCCACTCAAATTAGATCCGTAAACTTATAATAACAAGACCTCAATAAATAACTTTGTTATGTATAAAGTGAATTCCTCACTAAATCAAGCCATATCATTTACCAAAATATTGATATACTCATACGTTACCTAAATTCCGAAAGGATCTAAAACCTATACTCTGATACCAAACAGTTACAGGGTGGCCCATCTGAGCTCACCATTCCCCTTCTCATTGATCCATTCTCTCTCTACTCTTGATTTACTTTATTCAGACTATTGAGATTTTGTTTTAACATTTATTCTTTTAACGGCCAGTCGGTTGGCCTTGCATTCAGTCTTGTACCATTATGGATGACATTGGTTTCATACTTGTAACTTGGATATTTTTTATGCCACACACACACACACACACACACATATATATATACATATATATATTTATTGTGTGACAGTTTTGTCAAGTGGACAACTATCTGGCCTAATTGAGATAATCTCTCTCTCTTTCTATCTTTCTTATTCTGATACATTGAGTTTGCATGAGTTTTTTCTGTACCATCATCCCAATTATGATATTGATGAGGCTGGTGCAAGTGTACATTTTTTAGGTGGTGCTAGAATCCAAGTTTGGGGTTACTCACCTGCCTTTTGAATCATTGATGTCGCCGTGTTGGTATATTCTCTCCATCTTATTTTTTGTTCTCATTTAACATTGAGGACAATGTCCGATTTAAGTTTAGGGGTAATGTAGTTTTGTTTTGCATTCTATTCATCTTTGATAATTGGTGATTAAGAGTTAAAAGCAATTTTAGGCATTAATTTTGATCTTACTAAAGCATGATTGTCATTTCTAAGCAAGATTCGAGAGTCTAATATTTCTTGTATGTCTTTGAATGTTATTTAGGGGTAAATTTTAAAAAAATTTGTATTCATACTTGCTTTTGTGGCCCACATCATCTTGCTTTTTCAACATGTTTTGAATGATTGATTATAGAATTCTACATTGGCACATGCACACACTAGCATTCATCTTGTGGGGTATATATTTAGATGATCATTGTTTTGGTTTTATCCCAAGTTAAGCTAGTAAACTTTGAGAGATCATCATACTTAACATAATGACCTTGCATGTTAATAATAGACCTTTTACTAAGTAACCAAGATTCTTGCCTTATTAATGGGGATAGCAATTTGCCCCGCAAGGAAGGGTACCTGCCCCGTTTGTAGCGATTTTGGGAGACAGTTTAACTTTTTTGGACGAGAATGATTTTTATTAATGAAAGCCTGCACGGGTTCAAAGCGAAGGAGGGTGTAGGTTGTCCCACCCCGCCACGCCCCCGTTTAGGTAGATAAATTATTAAATTACCTTATTTTATTAGTATATATAGTTAGCTCTAGAAACCTTATTTCATATTCACTCATTTTCTAAACCGTTCTAGAGAGCAGCAGAACCATACGAATTAAGAACGCTCGTACCTTTGAATTTTATGTTAAAATTTTGGACAATACTTGATTCCTTATGAGGATGAAGTTTGTCCTCCAATAAAATTTAGGGTAAAATATAAAAAATCTCTCTGAACTATGTAGAAATTTGCAAATAATCTCATTAAAGTATATTTTATGCATAAAACCCTCTGAACTATCACATTTAGTTGCAAAATGCTCTAATACATTGACTAAATTTTATTAAATGACCAAAATGTCATTTCTTATCGAATCATGCTTAATCTATTTTTCTTATTGAAATAAATTATGAAAAAAAAAAAAAATCATACTGATTTAATGACATATTCTTCATTAAATTTGAATAAATTTATTTTTAATTTTTGAAATTGAATTTTTAAATAAAAATCTTAAGTAGAAAATTTTAAAACAATTTAAGTAATTTCTTAATTTTTAATTAATTTATTGCATAAAAAAGATGGCATTTTTTTATTTAAGTATTTATTAATTTTTCATGACTATATTGCAGGTAAAAGAAGGTTTATGATAAAAAAAAGTTTATAGTGAGTAAAAACAGCTTTATTATAAATAATAAAGTTTTAATAATAAATAAATTATTTTAGAAAAAGATAGTTACAAATCTATTTTTTATATTTTATGATAAATTGATGCTAATAATAAAATTACGATAAATGATATAATTAATATTTAGATAAGAGAAAGATAATAAAAATAGTTTAATTAGAAATGACAAATGTAATGAGAAATGGTAAAATAGTTTTTGTGATGGGTTTGTCCTTAACTACACCAAATCAATAGTTCAGGGATAATTTGTAATTGAGGGAGATTATTTGTAAAAGTGCAATAGTTTAAGGGAATTTTTTTTTTTGGGAAAATTACATATAAATGGAGTCAAAATTTCATATTTACTTAGAGACTGAATCAAAGTTCCATATTTCTCTAAAATGGATTGCTGAGGTAGCACATGATTTTTTACTGTTTAAAAAATTGTGGTGCCTAAAATGCCCTTCCCTAATAAAAAAGTAGTACCTTCAGTTCAAAAAAGTAATACCTTCAGTTCAAAAAAGTAGTACCTTCGGAGAAAAAGTAGTACCTTCGCGAGTGTTTAAAAAATATGGTACCTGGACGCCAAAAAGTAGTACCTTCAGTTCAAAAAAGTAGTACCTTCGAAGAAAAAGTAGTACCTTCGCGGAAGGGTATTTTAGGCATCACAATTTCTAAACAGTAAAAAACCATGTGCCACCTCAGCAATCCATTTTAGAGAAATATGGAACTTTGACTCAGCCTCTAAGTAAATATGGAACTTTAACTCCATTTATATGTAATTTTTCCATTTTTTTTCCACTTTACTCTATAATTTATGTATTTATTTAAAATGTAAAAATTACTAAAAATGAATATTACCCACTTTTTTACAGGTTAAATCATTTTTTTTGTTTCTTTTCTCCGGAGTCACGTTACTCTCTCTCTCTCTCAGCCCCTCTGCAATCATATCGTAAACGACCTCTAGACTCCGACTACAAGACGATTCCGAGCGTGCTCCATCATCTCCTCCATGTACACTAATCTCAGCCCGTTCTCGATTCTCGTGGCTACGTTAATTCCATTTCCTGACCTTCTAGAAGTAAAGCGTCCAGAAGAGTAGGTGAATTTCAGGATCCGGTGTGAGTAGGTCAAGAGATTCACCATTATCTCTTAACATGTAGCAATTTGATAGTATCATTGTGAGGAACATATACATATAGAGAGAGAAATCAGTGAGGAGAAAGAGACGAAGAAAGGATAGCGGTTCTTCTTTCCAGAAGTGGGAACAAAACCGAGAGATATCCCTTCTATAGTTTGAAAATTGGAATTTATTTCACAAAATCTTTTCAACCAATAATGTTTTTTAGTGACCCCCTTGGAATAAAAATTTCAAATGCCTCTTCCTCCTGTTTATCTCAAAATTTTCAGTTATTTTTATTTTTATTTTTATTTTTTATTTTTCTTTAATTTATTGTTAAGTTTTGGTTTGGGAACGAAGATAGTGGCGAGCAGTAAAGGAGGCGGCGGAACAAGTTACAGAGGATGAAGATTAGAGCATTTGGTGTGCAATAAGCCTAGTATCTATCTACTTTTTAAATTAATATAGTGTCAAATAATCATATTTTAATAAAATAGACAGAAAATATGCATTTTAGATTTTGTTATATAGTGTGGAAGTCATTTTTGCATTGTCTATTTTATTATTATAAAATTAATTAAAAAGTGATGCGAGAGAAAAAGATAAAAACAAAGACAATCAATGATTAAATAATTGTGTCAAAAGGGATTAATATACTCTGTTACATTCTTCAAATGTGGACAATTAAATAGAGAACAATTGATAGGCCAGCACTTTGCTACTCCACATTTTACCCCCACACCGACTCTCCTTCTCTTTACTTTATAAAAATATTTTTTATTTTTTGCCCCACCCGAGTTGCTCTTAGAGCATCACAAACATTATCTATCCACTTTAAAAAAAGTAAAGTGTTACATCATCTATCCACTTTAAAAAAAGTGAAGTGTTACATCTGCTTACTTTAATAAAGGGTGCTAACGTGGTACTTTACCTTTTGTTATACTTCCATTGTGTGAAATTCAACTTTCTCATTATTAATTTATTAATTTATTATTATTTTAATTTAAAAATTAAATAAATATTTTATTTTATTTTATTTTTTTAATTTATTTATTTAAAAAATTATTAATTACTTTTTTGTCTTTTTTGATGATTGGAACTCATTATTGGATCTTCTCCAATGTCAATCCATGATTTGCATAATGCTTCATTTCTTCCATGGACCAATTATGTTTCGAACGCCATAAATTATGTTGGGTTTGAGAATGTTGGAATTGAGATGGTTGAAATTGAGAAGGTTGGAATTGGGACTGAGGTTGAAATTGGGGATATGGTGGGTATAGTAAATAAGAGTATTGGAATTGAGATGAATTTTCGGATTAATAAAAATTGAAAAAATTCAAATTACAATTGGATTGGGGTGGTAATTCAGAATTATGAGATTGATTGAGACGTAGGCAAAAAAATGGAGGTGAAAGATCCATAGAGATGAATGTTAACAAAAAATATTAAGAGAGATAATTGTTGAAAATAAAAAATTGTTAATAAAGTTGAATAAGTATTTTTATAGAGTGTTTTTAAAAAATAAAAATAAAAGAGCCATCGAGTGAAGAAGAGCTGTTGAATGATAAAATAGTCGTTGAATGAAAACATTTGGCACTAGAAAATTGACAAAAACTATTGAGAGATGCGTATGCAAATGGGTAGTTGATGTTGAAAAAATAAATAAATAAATAAATTGACGTGAGAAAATGAGACCAAAAGGCGCAAATGGGTATAGTTGATGTTGAAAAAATAAATAAATTGAAGTGAGAAAATGAGACCAAAAGACACAAAAAAAATAAAAAAAAATATGGTATAAACAGATAGATATTATTATCTACTTGATTTTTCAACTATAGACAATTCTATAGATTATAATACGTGGGGGCCACTTATTTGGTACTTTACCTTTCACCGATATCACCTCTCTTTACTTTATGCTGATATATTCTACTCTGCCTCGATAATTTAAGGAATTTCATGGAGGTTGGGTATATTTGGTGGGAAAGAAAGAGAAAGAGTCGCACGATTAAAAAAAAAAGTATATCAAAGTAAAAATAAAAATTAGGTGTTATTGGAACTCATCCTCCCAATGGAGGACCCTAGTATTCAAATATTTTCCGTTACCACGTCGTATGCAGTTCTATTTAAACTAATATTTCATATCAATTATCCCGATTCCCAAATCTACTAGTCACGTGTCGGGAACCTAAAATATTTTTCATTCTTGTTTTCTAAAAATTAACTAATATACAATAAGAAAATAATAAGAATAATTCCATAAAAATGGAGTTTTGAAGGTCAAAAGATAAAAGAATGAAGTCAAAATTCAATTTCCCAAATTAATGAAATTTTATGAAAGTCTTACATGGATATGGAAAATTACTATACATCATCTTTTTTATTCCCAAAATACCCTTCTATTATTGTTATGAAATTATGCTACTACCCATTTCATATTTACGGAGGGAAGAGAAACATATTTATGTCAATCCTCTCAAACTCTCCTTATCCAGCCGCTCCTCTTTACTCAAACTTCCGAAACATATTGTCAAAATCAAAGAATGAAGTCAAAATTCACTTTTCTTGTTCATTTTCTTTATAAATCATCAATTCTCAATGTAATTTCACTTTTCCAACTTTGATTTCCCCCTCTATTTTACTTATTTATTTTTATATATCTATATCTTGAATTTGGCAGTGGCAGTGAGAGAGAATAGAGAGAATCAAAGACTATAATATTTATCAGTGTCGGTTTAAATGGCAATTTTATTTGTTTAATAAATTTATTTTAATAATTGTGAAACTTCATTATTTTAATTAAAAAAATTACATTAAAATAAATAAGTAAAATAGAAATAAATAGAGGGGGAAATCAAAGTTAGAAAGGAAATTACATTGAGAACTTAGAAAGGAAATTAAAAATAAATAAGTAAAATAGAGGAAGAAATCAAAGTTAGAAAGAAAATTACATTGAGAACTGATGATTTATAAAAAAAATGAACAGAAAAGTGGATTTTGACTTCAATTTTTTTACAGTGATTTTGACGGTATGATTCAGGAGTTTGAGGAAATAGAAGTTGCTGGAGAAGGAAAGTTTGAGAGGATTGGCAGAAATGTGTTTTTCTTTTCTCTCTAGATTTGAGAGGGTTAGTAGTATAATTTCATAACAATAATAGAAGGTTATTTTGGGAATAAAAAGATAATATATAGTAATTTTTCATATCAATTTAGAAAATTTAATTTTGATTCTATTCTTTTGTTCTGTGGCTCCTAAAATTTCATTTTTATGAAATTATTTCAAAATAATAATTCAATATGTATATGGTCCCTAAATAAATTACACATGTATGTACTCGTTCGAAATTATTTTACAACTTAATTTTTAAGGTTAAGAAAAGCACAAGAACGTGTAACATACAATAAATTTATTAAGTGTGAGTCACAATTTTTAAAGCGTCTCATTATTTTGAAAATGGTATAGTTGTGATTGACAAAAAATAAAAAAAATAAAAAGGGTACTAGGGGACATGCAAGTCCCATCACCATCTTTTGCCCTTTTTTGTTTTTCATACATGTGATAATTAATTCCACTTTATCAGGTTAGCAATATAACTTTCTGCACATCACCATCTTTTTCGTTTTTCATACAAGTGATAATTAATTCCACTTTTTCAGGTTAACAATACTTCCTCCGCCCTGAATATTCTATTCATCTTTAGAAATTAAAATTTTTAAGATGACGCACAATTAATGTATTGTTTTTTTTTTTTAATTATTAAATTGTCTTTCTTAATTTAAATATATATAGTTATAAAATTTAAATTTTTTTAAAAAGATAAAGAACAATGATTGAAACATAATGAAAAGATGTTTTTGACTTTTCAAATAGGATAATTAATTTGAAACATGTAAAAAGAAAAAAAAAAAATAGACTACTAATATAGGACGGAGAGAGTATAACTTTCTGCACCACACAATGCATATATATATTTTCTACCCAATTTGCTTAAAACCAGTGGACTCGTGTTTTTTTCTTGAGGGGTGCTAATCACAGTCGCCCCCGCGATTGTCGAATCTCAGTCGCTACTTTAGGGATTAACGCGTATATTTTCTTTCTCAATAATTAATTACTATTTTTTTGCTAACTTCCTTTAGGTCTCATATTGTACTAGCCTCCTAACTGAGAAACTTTAGAAACCTCCACGGTTCCATCTCACTTTAAAATTTATTTTTTACAAAATTCTAATAATTAATTACTATTTTTATGCTAACTTATTTTTGGTCTCTTATTATATATAATTATTATACTAGCCTCCTAACTGAGAAACCAGTTAAAAAAGTACTATAATCTGGTTCTCTCTCTAAAATTATCTTATTTTTTTAGATCCCTATTCTCTGTTTCGAAGTATTCAATTGTTTTTCAAATAAATAAAAAATAAAATCAGATGAAAAAAAAGTATAATCTGAAAAAAATTTATAGTACTTTTTTTCTTTTTATTTTATGATAATTTTTTTTTTTTTTTTCTGAAAAATCAGAGCAATACTTCGAATACAAACAATACGGATCTGAAAAAATTCAGATTTGAACTTCAAACATTAATGGACTTTTATATAGAGAAAATTTTAGTGTTGGAACTTCAAACATTTATGTATGAAATTTTGTAAAAAATAAAATTTTAAAGTGAGATGGAATCGTGGAGGTTTCAGATTAAAAAAAATAAAAAAATTGGTGAAAAAAGTACTATCAGATCCCTATTATCTGTTTTGAAGTATTTGGTTTTTTTTCAAATAAAAAAAATAAAATCAGATAAAAAATAGTATAATTTGAAAAAAAATTATAGTACTTTTTTTCTTTTTATTTTATGATAATTTTTTTTTTAATTTTTTTAATGTGAAAAATCAGAGCAATACTTCGAATACAAAGAATACGGATCTAAAAAAATTCAGATTTAAATTTCAAACATTTAGATATGTACTTTTGTAAATAAAAAAAAAAAAAAAATTTAGCGTTAGAACTTTAAACATTTAGATATGAAATTTTGTAAAAAATAAAATTTTAAAATGAGATAGAACGTGAAGGTTTTTGAAGTTTCTCAATTAAGATGTTAGTATAATAATTATATATAATGAAAGATCTAAAAAGAAGTTAGCAGAAAAATAATAATTAATTATTAAAAAAAAAATATAAACGTCAATCCGACTAAAATTTCCCAGTCAAGAACTATTGTAATTAGCACCCTCGTTTTTTCTTTCAAATAACAACCCCTGTCGGGCACAATGCCCAACAAATGAAGGAGCCCGAAGTCCAGCAGACGTCAGTTTTGAGTTCACTTATACATCATTGATTTGTCAATTCAATGATAATATATTATTTTTATGAAATTGATCGCATCTATTTTTAAAATTATTGTCAATTAATTTTATTGACAAAACATACTGTCTATAACGTGTTAAAACAAACTAAATAATTATATAAATAATAAAAATAAAAAATAAAAAAATTCATTTGACCCAGAACTTCTATTAAATTTTAGATTTGGCCCATGACATCATATTAATTACTGTATCTTGTAACCAATGTAAATGACCAAACTGCCCTTGTCATGACAATTAACCCTTGTGTTCCCGAGTTCTGGTTAAGACCCGTTAATGATTTAAGATCCCAAATTCGAGTTGTTACACATAGACTTTTTTTATAGATACATATAAGTTAAATTCTCAAATAGAACACTCATGAATAAATAAATAAAGAAACGATTTTTTTTGGGCGATGTTAAGCATTCTAGGGTTGTATAGACTTAATGTCTAATATTTGACACTTGTGGCACACAGTCTAAGACACGATGGATGGCACATAGTCTGTATTTTCAAACCTTAAATACTTGTTTCAAATCAAATGTCTTGGTCTCCAGTAGACTTCAAGTAGACTTGTTTTTCAAGCCGAATATTAGATATCAATTGAAAATATAATAGAATATAAGAAAAGTTAATTCTAGAAGCATATATAACGTATATGTATCTTTCCTTCTGCAAAACATTTTAATCTTAACCTATTAAAATATTAGAAAACAATATGAAAATTAAGTTTTATATTTAAAATGTTTATGTCAATCTTACTGTGTAAGCCTTTGATCGATCGCAAACAATTTGATTGATGTCATCGGCATAGTCTGTCGATTGAAGCTGTAAAGGTGTCGATTGATTGATAAATGTTGGGTTCGATCGAGACAGCTATAACTCGCTATATTTGAATTCCTTGACTTGTGATCAACTTCAATTAATTTAGCACGTGTTTTAATCATCGTAAAACATGCTAGAAGGTTCTAGAAATATATTTTTTTGATGCGTACTCATATATAGTGTGTAAGATAACTTAAAACTTAACAAAATACTATTAATGCAATCTTTTAGAAAACATTTCTTTGATACTCAAGAACATGTTAAAATATCAATATGGAAAGTATTAGTATTTTTACCAAAACTGTTCTCAAGTAATATTTAGCTTCTATATATTTTAAGAAAACACATATGTAAATATACATAACATGTATACATTTAGTAGAAACCCCTAGAAATTTTTACCATTTGAAATTGATTTTCGGACTATTTTACCCCTCGTAATAGAACTCTAAACTATTTTGCACTTTCGATGATTTTTTGTCTTATAAGTGATGGAGTTTTCTTTTCTTTTCTTTTTCTTTTTGTTTTGGCAAAATGTTAAGACAAAAATAAGCTAAACTTTATCAGATGGGATCAGGGACGAATCCAGAAAATTATGTGAGTGGGGGTGACCTTTAACAGCAACAATAAAAAAAGAAAAAAAAAAAAAATCAAACCATTATAATAAGTAAAAAAAAATTCAAACCACGTGTTTGATAGTTAGATTGATATTTTTAGTGATTTGGGTCATTGGTCCTTTTTCTTTAAGGAAGCTTAATGTGAATTTGTGGGGTAATAGTGTTAATTTTTAAAAAAAAATTGTAGGGATAGTGATTAATTTTTATAGATATATATTTTAAAATAATTTTTTTACAAGGGGTATAATATTAAAAAAAAATTTCTCTGAGTGCCTCCATCCCTGCATGGGATACGTTAGTAAAAAAAAGATGCATGTTCCACATGCATGGTAACATATACATGTTCCATTTTACTCGCTCATACTAAATGGTAACATATAGATGGTAACATATATATATGTTCCAACATATATATATTTGTTGGGCACGGTGCCCAACAGGTGGGTTCATGAAAGGAGTAGATATGGCGTCGAGGATACCAAATTATTGGTATGTTTTGTCGGTAAAAATTAATATAGCAATATCAATTTCATAAAATAATATATTATCATTGAGTTAACGTATCAATGATGTATACTGAACTCAGAACTGACGTCTGATAGACTTCCGGCTCCTTCATTTGTTGGGCATTGTGCCGGACAGGTGGTTGTTATTTGAAAGAAAAAAAACGTGAGTCCACTGGTTTTAAGCAAATTGGGCAGACAAGTCAGAAATAATAACTGATTTTGAAATTGGTGATCAATAAGGCAAGGCATGTGACTTGCCATTAGGATAAAAACGTAAAAGAGGTTATGTAATGTTAGGTTTTTATATCTAGATTGTGGAGGGAAAAATCTCCCTCCAATAAGAGCAATTCACGTCATTATAAATATAACTTTATCTTCAATAAAGGTCAAAGCCTATTTCATCAAAAGCCCAAGTTGAGTTGGTCATTAGCCCAAAACTACCGCTATCTAACTACGAGCTTTACTAAAGCTCGAATCAAGACGCCAGCAGTTATGTGTACCAAGTTAGATGCGGCCCAAATCCATTTAAAGAAGGAACCGGTCCTACAAGGAAAATGATTCATCAAAAGAATAAGTTTTGTGTAAGGAAAATCCGGAAATGGAAGAATTATAAAGAGGAAAGAATTCTATTTGTAAAGAAATTGATATTTGGAAAGAATTAGAGGACAAGCAACGCGAGTCCTACCATAATTCTTTTAACTTTTGTATATAAATAGAGGCCCAAACCTCCAATAAAAGTATCCAAGCAATTCTATGCTTATTTAGATACTGTTCTTATTTATTTTTACTGTTCTTGAGTGTGTTGTATTATTTTTCTCAATTGTTATTGGTTGAGTAGAATTTTGCACTTACACTTTGGCGCCGTCTGTGGGAATCGTGTGCAAATATATTCCCATTCTTGTTTTTGTTTCACAAGAGAATCCTGCAGCTAACCGTCCAGAATGTCGAACGGAGGATCTTCAGCAGATCAACAGACGGAGTTGATGCAAAAGATGCGTGAAGAGTTTCTGCACCAATTTGACGTACTTCGTCAGGCAAACGAAGCAAGAGTAGCTCAGATCGCCTTGCTTCAACAACAGAATAATGCTCTACAAACGACGCTGGCTCAGTTGGCACCACTGCCACCAGTGGGTGACACAGCAGCACCCCCTAGTCAGAATATTCCTCCAATTACTGGACTTCCGCCTGATGGGGTTCCATCTAATGGGGCACGACCCAATGAGGTTCAGCCGAATGAGGTTCAGCAGCAACGGAAGGCAAGATCCGAGGTTGCGGCTTCAGATAACGTTCCTCGTCGCACGCAGGATGAGCAGGTCGAATCCAGCCATAAGCTTACGGTGTGGTCCAATGGAATCCCAGATGATGCAGATGTTCAGGATGCCTTTGACGAGAAAAGACTCCTGAAGATTCAAACACCTACCGAGATGGCTAGAGAACACAAAAATTCTTTAATCAAAACTCCTTTCACTGATGATGTGTATCTGGTAGAGAGGCCCAAGAAATTCACCATGCCTTCTTTCACCCAGTTTGATGGAACAAGGGATCCTTCTCGGCACCTAGATCATTATGCTCAAAAGATGGCTTTGGATGATCGTAATGACCCTTAGATGTACAGAGTTTTTCCTACCAGTTTGACAGGAGTAGTACTAGAGTGGTTCAGGAATAGACCGCATAAATCCATCCCGGATTACGTAACTCTATGCACCATGTTCCTGGCACAGTATTGCGGAAATAAAAAGCAAAAGAAAAGCATTGCCAGCCTCTTCACCGTAAGGCAGAAAAGGGGGGAAACATTGCAGGATTTCTTATCAAAATTCAACATGGATGCATCAGAAATAGCGGATTGTCATCCCGTAACTGCTATAGAGACATTTAAACTTGCAATGATTCAGGGGACGAAGTTCCACACCTCCCTAGTCAAGTATTCTCCTCCCGACATGCAGACTCTAAATGCCAGAGCCCAGATCTACATTTGGCTTAAGGAAAATATAGCCCACCGAGCACAGCACGCTACCCTCGTGACAGTGGAAAACAAGCCTCGAGAAAGAATCCCAACTCCAAAGATTCAAAAAAGCCAACGTTCCTCAACGCCAGTCACCCAAGCCCCTGAAAAAAGGCAAAGGGTAGAGGAAGGATTTACACCTCTCCGAACTACCTTGGCTCGGCTCTTCTAAAAGAATAAGATGAAGTTCACAACTCCGTAGCCAATAAAGCAACCCGTGGAGCAAAGGGACAAAAGCAAGCATTGCGCTCATCATCGAGATTATGGGCATTCAACAAACGATTACCGATCCCTCAGGCGACAGGTGGAGAATATGATCGCCAGAGGTGAGTTGACGAATTACCTCATGACAAAGGAGAATGCAAAGCCCCCCGAGGTCTATCCCTGCAAGGTAGAAGGTACGCAAGTAAAAGTCATCCATGCAATATATGGCAGGTCTAAAGATGATCAAGAGTCCGAGGAGGTGTACAGGTCCAGATTGAGGGCGACCCACAAGCTCAAGAAGATATCATAGGTCAATGCTATCAATTCTGGTAGCATTAGTATTAGATTCAAAGATGACAACCTATCCAGAGTGCAACTCCCCCACGAGGATCCATTGGTCATCAGTCTTTTAGTGGCCAATTGTATGATCATGAGGGTTTTGGTAGATCTAGGAAGTAGCGCTAACATAATCACAAAGACGGTCTTTGATCAGTTAGAGATCGCGTCATCATCTATTCGACCTACCTTCAGCCCGTTAATGGGATTCGATGGCACAAGAGTAGATCCCCTTGGAGTAATAGACTTATCCGTAACCGCGGCGAAGAGGACTCTGAAGGAGAACTTTATTTTAACAGAGATCCATCCTTCTTACAATCTCATCATGGGAAGAGGTTGGATACATCGGATGAGAGGAGTTCCGTCCACCCTCTACCAGGTGATGCGGTGCTTATCTCCGAACGAGAAAGAAGTAATTAATCTGTGGGGCGATCAAGTCGCAGCGAAGGAATGCTATATGCTGACAGAGGTTGAGGCGAAGAGGATGTCGACTCAACAGTAACCAGGTGAGGCTTCCAAAACTGGACCCAAATAGCAATTACAGAGCCCACTGCCCAAGTATCTTAAGGGAAAGGAGGAAGAGGAAATTGCGAAGCCCACCGAAGAGACCCTCGAAGCAGTGGAAGTTATCTTCGGCGACCCTCAGAAGGTTACTTATCTAGGCTCTTCTTCCACGTCCGAAGAAAATGAGGCATTAATTGATGTTATCCGGAGCAATGCGGATGCCTTTACATGGGATCACTCGGACATGGTAGGGATCAATCCCACAGTTTCCTGCCATAGCCTGAAGGTAGATCCGGAGTTCAAACCGGTTAAGCAGAAACACCGAAGGTTTGCCCCTGAACGCAATCGCATTATAGCTGAAGAAGTAAACAAATTATTGCAAGCAGGTTTCATTCGAGAAGTACAATATCCGCAGTGGTTGTCGAACGGGGTAGTCATACAAAAGAAGAATGGAAAGTGGAGGGTTTGTGTAGATTATACCAACCTCAACAAAGCCTGCCCTAAAGATAGCTACCCTCTGCCAAGGATAAACTAGATGGTTGATGCTACCACCAGTTACGAGAGGTTGACATTCCTAGATGCATACTCGGGATACAATCAGATTCCTATGGACCCTGAAGATGAAGAAAAAACGGCTTTTATTACAGAAAAGGGGACTTATTGCTACAGGGTCATGCCCTTCGGACTGAAGAATGCTGGAGTTACTTATCAATGCCTTGTCAACAAGATATTCAATAATCTGCTGGGAAAGACAGTTGAAGCATATATAGATGACATGGTGGTTAAAAGTGTGAAGAAAGAAGATTATCCGAAGCATCTACAGGAAGTTTTCAATACTTTGAAGAAGTGCAACATGAAGTTGAATCCATCTAAGTGCTCCTTCGCGGTATCATCAGGTCAATTCTTCGGCCACATAGTGAATAAAAGAGAGATAGAGGTAAGTCCAGCTCAGGCTAAAGCCCTCATCCAGAATCAGGAACCAAAAAATCGCAAGGAGGTGCAGGTACTTACTGTCGGATCGCCGCACTCAGCCGGTTTATATCCCGATTGTCAGATAAGTGCAAACCGTTCTTCGATGCTATACGATCCAAGAATAAAGATATATGGGGACCTCAGTAGCAGGAGGCCCTCAGTCGGTTGAAAGGTTACATGGCTAAACCACCCGTTCTATTCGCTCCAAAACCCGAGTAGGTTCTTATTATGTACTTGGCAATTTCTAATACATCGACAGTGCAGCATTGATTAGAAATGAAGGAAAGAGGCAATATCCAATCTTCTACACAAGTAAGACCATGACAGATGCGGAGACGCGATACAGTAAAGCAGAAAAAGTTATTTTAGCTTTGATCTACGCCAAGAGGAAGCTTCGGCATTATTTTGAATCTCATAGCATTGTGGTACTCACCAACTATCCTATACGGGGTATACTCTCTAAGCCTGATTTATCTGGGAGAATTACCAAGTGGGCTATCGAGCTTAGTTCCTTCGACATAACCTATGAGCCAAAGGTGTCGCATAAAGGACAAGTCATAGCAGATTTCCTTCTCGAGTATGAAGATATTCCCGAAGAGCCGGCACACCCAGAACCACAGTGGGAACTTCGAGTCGATGGTTCCTCAAATCAAGCAAGTGCAGGAGTAGGCGTTGTAATGTCAACTCCCGAAGGCACCAAGCTGCAACAATCTATCTGTTTGAAGTTCCCAACTACGAACAATGAGGCCGAGTACGAGGCATTACTTGCTGGTCTTCGGTTGGCTAGCAGTCTCCAGGTACGTTGCTTAAAGGTTTTTAGTGACTCACATCTTGTTATAAATCAAGTGACAGGTCAGTACCATCCCAAAGAGGAAAGAATGAAAGCATATAAAGAAGCTATAGAGAACATTACACGGGGATTCGATCAGATCGAATTCTATCAGGTACCTCGTGTTGAGAATGCCGAAGCAGATCAATTGGCCACATCAGCGTCATCTTCAAATGAGGATTTGATTCGAATTGTGCCGATTGACGTTCTGGACAAGCCCAGCATTAATCCTCTGCAGGAAGTAATGGTAGTTCCAGTTATTCCTTGAGAACCATGCTGGATTGATCCATTGGAAGCTTACCTCAAGCATGGGGTTCTTCCAGACCAGAAGTCCGAAGCACGGAAGCTCCGTATCACCGCAGCTAAATATGCCATCATTAACAATCAGTTATACCGAAAGTCATTTTCAGGTCCTTACCTGAAATGTTTAAGCCCTACTGAGGCTCTTGTGGTGTTGAGATAAATCCATGACGGAGATTGTGGTAACCATTTTGGGGGCAGATCCCTCGTGCATAAAGTCCTGACTCAAGGTTACTTCTGGCCGTACTTGTCCCGGAATACAGAAGAGTATACACGAAGGTGTGACAAATGTCAATGTCACGGTCCTATGAAGCATCAGCCTGCCGAAGATTTGCACGCAATGGCAAATCCATGGCCATTCGCACAATGGGGGATTGATATGGTGGGCTCGTTATCCAAGACTGTGGAACAAAAGGAGTACGTGCTATTGGCTACAGATTATTTCACTAAATGGGTAGAAGTCAAGGCCTACTCAAGTGTGACCCATGAGCAGGGAAAAAGTTTCCTTTGGAACAACATCATTTGCCGGTTTGGGGTCCCAAAAGTCATTATGATGGACAATGGTAAGAACCTCGATAATAGAAGTACAAGAAAATTCTTTGCTGAGCATGGAATTGTACAAAAGTTAGCTGCGGTTAGTCATCCACAAGGGAATGGACAGGCTGAAATAACTAATCGGACAATTTTCAGTTGTTTAAAGAAGAAATTGGAGAAACTCAAAATGAAATGGTACGAGAATCTCCCTCAGGTGCTTTGGGCATACTGAACCACACCGTGGCGGCCTACGGGAAAGAGTCCTTTTGCCATGGCTTATGGATCTGAAGCTGTGATCCCAACCGAAGTGGCAGTTCCGACCCTTCGGACATTCTTATTGCTTGAAGGAAACAATAGTCAGCAGCTCGAACATAGTCTCGATCTCCTGGACGAAAAAAGGGATGCTGCAGCAATTAGGCTTGTTTCATATCAGCAACAGCTGCGCAACAGTTATAACAAACGCGTCAGATTCAGGAGCTTTGTGGTAGGCGATTAGGTTCTGAAGCAAGAAACAGCTCATGTAAAGAAACTGGAACCTAATTGGACTGGACCCTATAGGGTTACGAAGTAATGGGGAAAGGAGCGTATCGTTTGGCCGAAGCTGACGAGCGTCCCATTGCGCGTCCTTGGAACGCAATACACCTTAAAAGGTATTTCCATTAGATAAGTTTGTCAATTTTGCTACAAATTCTTCACAAATAAGGCTGAGTATGTCCACAGTCAGCCAAACTTTTCTTTATTTTGTTTCTATCATATTCAGTACAATTCTACTCTATTTATTTCTTTCCATAAAAATGGGGGCCATACTACTCTATGATTTTGCAACTTTTATGCATGCGTCGCATTGCAATTTTTATGTAGAGATTTTTTCATACTACTCTATGATTATGCAATTTTTATACATGCCAAGTCGCACTATGCAATTTTTATGCAAAGCAATGTTAGAAGCAAGCTGTTAAAAAAGCATTCGTCACAATGATTTTTAAGGAAAAAAAAAACATGAGTTATGGCCTATGTTTAAAACTTTCTATCCCACATCGACAAAAAAATATGTGCTACATTCTGTTATATATGGGAATATTCAAATAGTTAATTGTGGTGTAAGGAGGGTCCACTGGTATTTAAGGCTGTCAAGTTCAATACCAGAGGCATTCCTTACACCGACCTTTTTGACAAAATTTAGTCTATATCCCACATCGGATAGAAATAGAAAAGAAATGCGATTAATATATGCGTAGTCCACTACATTTGGTTGCCAAGAAGTGAGTATCAATGGAGGAGGAAAGTCTCCAAAGTCAACAAATAGGAAACTTCACAGCCACTGTTACTCGCTTTCTTGGCCTCTTATCATTTTCTAATCCTCAGCCTCATCATAAGTTGTTTGAGAAAAAATATAAACCAACCTCCCCTCAGGCTCAGCGCCGGGGAGTAATTTATTCGCCTCGGACCCTAAGCGTCCGGCTCGGCAAACCTCCCCTCAGGCTCAACGCCGGGGAGTAATTTATTCGCCTCGAACCCTGAGTGTCCGGCTCGACAAAAATCTCGCCTCGGACCCTAAGCGTCCGGCTCGGTGATCGGTTGATCAACTATACATCAACCTTCGCAATAGCACGAATCATTGTAAAATAGGGCTATTGGTCGGGTAAGTCGAACCACTGGGACTGCACTAGTCTAATACAACCTAAATGTCTAGAATCATTCTTAGAATGATGAAGGGTTTATAGAGGTTTTGTTGGATGTCACTTAAGCTAGAAAATTAAAAGTGCATAAAACAATAATTTGCAAGAATTAAAGGGAGTGAAGTACAAGTAAAGAAGGCTAGGGAAATGAATCCACCTCCATCCCTATACATATGCTAGGTTAAGATTAATTTAAGGGAAAAACAACATATATGATAGTCATGATACATAACAATACTAGGTTGCTATAATATCCTTAAGAAGTTCATTTAAATAGAAAGGCAAGAATAAACCATCAAAGGTTCAAATGATCAACTACCTAAACTAAAATGTAGCTTAGAACATGCTTACTAAGTCAAGGATTATCAAGCCCTAATTTAAATGGTGAATGCACATAAAGCTAAGAATCAAGTATAGACCATCAAAAGGGAAACCCTAAGCCATGAATTATCTAGGTTCTCCAACTCCATGCCATTAAAACCATTCCATGATCTAACTTCCATTGTCACCATGGAAGTGCAAGCAATATGATTAAGAAAAGTAACCATCCAAGACAAGATGAATAACTCACAATAATCATTTATAAACATTCAACATTCATTACAACAAAAATGAGGCTCTTGATCATGGAAAGACTATCAAAAATACATTGTAATCCCCAAAAATAAACTATACTAACACATGCTTACAAGGGAGGGGTTTCATCACCTCCCTAGATGAGGTTTAGTTGCCCATTGGTAAGCTAGAAGAAGGAAGAAGCATCATCCTCATCTCCATTTTCGTGCACCCTCTTTGGAGCTTGAAGAACACCCTCTTTGCTCTCTTCTCTCTCCTCTAATCTTGTAAGAAAATGAAAGATAAAGATAATGTGTGGTTCTCCCCTCTTTAGCTAGATAAGAAATCCACCCAAAAAGCTCTCTCTCCTCCAAGAAACATCCCCAACTAACTCATAAAGGAAAGCTTCCAAAGTAGGTGAAATCTGAGCACAAGTGGGCTGAGTCATGTAGAATTCTGCCCTAATTTCGAGTGCTCGAAATAGGGCCTCGAGCACTCGAAAATTGGGCAGAATGCCCTATTCTCCATTTGCTCTGCCCGGACCTACTTTGATGAAATAGCCATAACTTTGCGCTCCGAACTCCGAATGACAAACTGTTTGAAGATTTGGAAAGCTAATTCATAGCTTTAAATACTTCATGTTTTGGTGGAGATCCAATTCTTAAGAATAGTTGGTCGAAAATGAAGATCAAGGAAGAATTTCACTGCTGCCAGGCAGTTCTGCGCACCTCTGGTAACAAGGCCATAACTCTCTGCTCCGAGCTCCAAATGACAAACTGTTTAAAGATTTAGAAAGATAATTTAGATTTCTAAATATTTCATGTTATGAGGGAAGTCCAGTTCTCGAGTTTGGAAGGTCAAAATGGCAAGCAAAGTCCAGGTTTCACTGCTGCCAGAAATTCAGCTTTTGAGCACATTGTTGATCAAAAATCCACAAGGGCTTATTTTTGCTCCCTTTTTGCAATTAAACCTGAAAATGCATAAAAACACACAAATGAAGATAATTTACAGAATTAAACAAACAACGGACTTAACTAATGCAATTTAGGGCGCTTGAATATACAGTATTCGGCACTTATCACACCCCCAAACTTACATTTTGCTAGTCCCTTAGCAAAACTACAATGAAAAACTTAATGAAAAGACAACCATGGGCATGCTACTACAAAAATATCATCCATGGTAAAATGAGATATATACATAGCTCAAAAATAACTTGAAACAGAAAAAGAGCTGGAGATGGGGTCATTGGGAAGACTACCTTGCATATATGAAGCATTGATACTAAACACATTTCAACATGCATGTATCAACATCATAGTCCATATAAATAACTCAATTGTCATCTCTTAAATGGAAATCAACTCTAACTTCAGTGAAAGTGGATTGGATTCTCAACATGTGGCTTTTACTTTCTTTTCCAATTTCCAAGCACAAGTTTTCAAATCATTGAATTCCCCTTTAAATGAGGTCCCTAAGGCATGATTTTATTTACAAGACAACTTTTGTTGCTTGTTGACAATTTATTGTAACTCATAAGCGAAACATAGAATGGTTGTGCAATGCTGAAGTCCCTTAAACTTTCTAACCAACCTATGTAGCAAGCGTTAGGCCAACAACTCCCAAACCAGATGGCTTTAGGGTGTTAAGTGAAGAGACACTCCAAAGGGCGTAATAGCTCAAGTTGGAAAGGCTCCGAACTCCAGCGAACCATGCTTATTACAATTTTTTTTTGAATGACCGTGCAATGTTTAAGTCCTTTAAGCTTTCTAACCAACCCCTGTAGCAAACGTTAGGCCAACAGCTCCCAAACCAGATGGTTTTAGGGTGTTAAGTGTAGAGACACTCCAAAGGCTTAATAGCTCGAGTTGGAAAGGCTACGGACGTCAACTGGTCATTATTTTCTTTCCTTCTCAATGTTTTTTTTTTTTTAGACAACTTAAATCATGCCAAAGATATTCATCTATTAGGTTCATCAAATCAGATTAACTAGGCTAAGGTCAAGGTCGATCAAGTTGCATGCCTCACAGTTAAGTTTCCAATGTGCATCTGTGCATTGTGAAGCTTAAAAGACTGTCAAATCTAGCGAGAATTTAATTGAGACATTTATACAGATTAATTTGAATCTACATGATCATTTCAACTCAAATTTTCTTTATTTTAAAAAATATCAGTTGCTTCTATACACAAAGTTTTAAACATATGCTTCATCTCCGACAAGTGTCAAGTTATACTATCATTGCTTAGCAAAATTATGAAACCAAAAATGCATAAATGCACTCCCAAACTTGAATGTCACATTGTCCTCAATGTGAGAAGACAAGTAAATCAAAATAAGCGCAGAGAGGGTTAAAGAACAATAATACCAAGTGGAGTGACAAATGCGAAGATGTTCAGCTATGTGAGTGCGCAAAAGCGTCCCCCCAAACTTGGACATGAAGACCTATCAAAATACAACTAATGTACACAGGTAAAAATCAAAACATAAATAAAAAGAAAAACATGACTTATTTATTTATATATATATATATATATATATTTATATTTATATTCAGTATAGTTATTATTTTTATTATTATTTTATTTACTTATTTATATATATATATTCTTTTTTATAATATTATTATTATATATATATAGTATTATGATTTTTTTTTTTTTTTTTTTTTTTTTTTTTTTTTTTTTTTTTTTTTTGTTACTCAAAATAGTATGCATGAAAGGTTGGTTTGGGGTGGGATGTTGGTTGAAGGAGAAGGCTGAGGGTTGGTTTGGTGAAATGCCGAGAGGGATGAGGTTGGTTGTTTTGGGTTGAGGATGGTGGGGTTGCATGGAAGTTGGATGAGAGGTGGCCGAGTGAGAGGGAGTTGGTTTGCTACATGAAATGCCGAGAGGGTGGGTGTGGGTTGCAGGTGGTTACATGGTTGGTGAGGAGGATGGTTGGGAGGTGGTGAGAGATGAGAGAGAAGTGTCGTGAAGTGAAGACTTGAGGGTGTTGCGAGTGCTCGGTTTGTGTTGTTGGTTGAGGGAGGTGGGCTGTTTGGGTTGGTGAGTTGTGTGGTTGGATGTGGGTGCATGGTGTTGCAGCAGGTTGGTGTGTGTGGGTTTGTGGTGTGTTTGTTGGTTTTTGGTTGTGGATGAGGGTGTAATGGCTTATGTCGAGAGGTAATGGTTTGGAGTTGATTGGGTTGGGAAGGTTCGAGCAGTAGGCATGGGGTGGCGAGTGCTCGGGATGGTGGCTGGTTGGGTTTATTTTGCCGAGAGTGGTGTTGTGTTAGGTTTAGGTGGGTTGTGGGTGGCATGCATGCATGGGGTGTGCATGCATACATGGAGGCCGTGGGCTTGATGGTGGTGAAAGGTTGCCGGTTGGGAAGATGGAGGAGTTGGGTGGTTACATGGGAGTTGGGTAGCGAGAGAAGCCGAGAGGGTGGGTTGTGGGTTTGGTGGTGGGATTTCGAAATTGGTTGTGGGAAGTGGGTTTGCCGTAGACATGCAGAGTGGTGAGGATGGTTGTCTGCTGTGGAGGTTGGGAGGTTGATTGGCATACATGGGTCGTGGCTGGGGTTGGTGTTGGGATGGTGAGGTGGGATTGCTTGGTTGAGGAGTGGAAGGTTTGGGTTTGTGTGGTAGTTGGCTGTTGCCTAGAGAGAGAAGGTTGGAGATGCTGAGGGGTGGTGGTTACATGAAATGGTTTGCTTGGTTGAGGGGTGGAAAGAGAGATGGGTGCTGTGGCATGCTTGGTTTATGGTTGACAAGAGAGTGAGGAAGCAGATTCGAGTGCTCGAACTGAGCCTGCAAGCACTCGAATTGAAGGCAGTGGGCTCGGCATGGTTAGTGCAGGAAATTCGAGCACTCTAACAGGAATTGAGAGTGCTCGAAAATGAGGCAGTGGGTTGGGAAGTTAGGCTGAAAATTTGGAGCAATCCAAATGGAATTTAGAGTGCTCTAAATGAAGGCAGTGAGCTTGGGATGAGATTGGTTCACATTTAGAGCACTCTAAAATGGAATTAGAGTGCTCTAAATACAAGCAATAGCCTCGGAATGATGGTGGAGAAGTTTGGAGCAATCCAAATGGTAGCTAGAGCGCTCCAAACTTGGGCAGTGAGCATGCAAAATTGGTATGGTAATTTGGAGCAATCCAAATGGAAGCTAGAGTGCTAGAATCTTGGCCCAGTGAGCATTTTGAATGGATGCAATTGCTGAAACAAATGTGTCAAAGTTTGCAACATCTTGCTAATGCATGAATCAAATTGGAGAAATTTTCAAAATGTAACACATTTCCAATGCATGGATGAATGTAGGAAAATTTTTAAACCTTTGCAACATCACACAATGCATGAATTAAATTTCAGAAAATTTTTTAAAACTTTGCAAATTCATTCCAATGTAATGCATGGATGGAAAATTTTGAAAACTTTTCAACTTCTTTCTAATGCATGGACAATTTTCAAACTTTTGAACTTCAATCCATTCTAATGCAAGGAGGGAAAATTGTCAAACTCTGCATTTCATTGCAATGCATGGAAAATTTAGAAAAATTTTCAAATTGTGCAAATTTTTTTTTTTTTTTTTTTTTTTCAATGAGTGCATGGATGATTTCAAGAAGATTTCCCAACTTTTGCAACCTCACACAATGCATGGATGATTTTGAGAAAATTTTTAAACCTTAGAACATCTCTTCAATGCATGGATGGGATTTGGTCTCTTCAAATGCATGGATGAATGTAGGAAAATTTTTTTTTTTTTTACCTTGCACTTCATCTCCAATGCATGGAAAATTTTGGGGAACCATGATCCAACAATGCATTGAAAATGAGAGGTTGTGCACATGAGTTGAATGCCAAAGATCCTATGAAATTGCTAGAAAGCGATGGAAATTTCCGGGAATGAAAATTAGAGCTGAGAAGGTCTAAGAGGCCGGTCTAAAATTGCGGAACACAACTGAAGACCATTTCAGAAAAATCAAATTTTTGGCTTTTCTAAACCATTTCCCAGAAAATTTCAAGGCACGAGCAATTTGAGAAGGTAGGGAAGCTTGGAACATCGAAAGAATTTCTTCCCTTGCTTTGCTAAATTTAATGTCGATAGCTAGACGAACCAGGATCGGGATCCATTGGAGAGATGGATCCTTAACGCTCTGTATGCAACTTGACTCCTTCATATGGTTTCAAACTTGGATCAATGAATGGTGAGGGATATTGATCCTTCTGAAGAGAAACAAGTTTGGCCTTAGAGGATTTGAGCATCGCTTTTAATCTCACTTCTTTTATTTTCAGATTTAAGCAAAGGTGTTACTTGTTCGAGATTATGGAGGCTCGTTTAATGTCATTGTCTTGACTAACAATGGGAGGATCATGACCATTCATATTTGCAATCTCCAAGTCATATACCTCACTGTACTCAAATGGTTTGTTCACAGGTTGAGTATCATGGACAATGATTCTAGATTGGGCCGGAATGATTGGAAGAATTTCCAGCAACTCGTCAACATTCTCCTTACCTTTGTCCGGTGGTTCACCCTCAAAATGTTGAGGTAACTCCGGTGAAGAAATGGAAGGAGATGGACATTCCCAAGATAGAGATGGGTTTGGTGCTACCCATAAAGGAGAGGAAAATGGTGATGGAATATCAAGTAAGGAGTTGACTTTCCGAATGGATTTTTCCTCATCAAAATCCTCAAAATCATAATGGACCAAGCAAGCTTGTAAGGGATCCTCCGTTGAAGGAGGTGGAATTGGATTTTCAATGAGTTCATCAGCAATAGTGATTGCAAAACACTCACTCTCATCCAGAGAAAGATGCACAGCATTGAAAATATTGAGCTTAACATTCATATTCCCAAAAGAGATATCCATCAATCCGGTTCTACAGTTAATAGAAGCATTAGCTGTAGCTAGAAAAGGACGTCCGAGAATTATGGGAATGTGTTTTCTTGGGTCGTGGACTGGTTCCGTATCAAGAACCATGAAGTCTACCGGGAAGTAGAACCTATCCACCTTTATGATAACATCTTCAATGATTCCCCGTGGTTGCTTAATAGATCTATCAGCAAGTTGCAATACTATCGGAGTTGGTTTAAGATCTCCCAAACTAAGTTGTAGGTAAACCGAATATGGAATCAAATTCACACTAGCTCCTAAGTCAAGGAGGGCCCTCTCGATTTTGTTGTCACCAATGACACAAGAGATTGTGGGGGCACCCGGATCCTTATACTTCAGAGGAGTGCTGTGTTGAATGATCGCACTAACATTTTCGGTTAACCTCACTTTCTTTGGTAAATGACTTCTGGAAGTGCGCTTTTAAGTGCACAAATCCTTAAGGAATTTTGCATAGGGAGGAATTTGCTTGATAGCATCCAAGAGAGGAAGATTGATCTTTACTTGCCTAAAGACCTCCCACATGTCTTGAATTTTGCAATTCTTATTCCCAAAATGTGTCGACTCTTGAAGACGTTGAGGGAATGGAACTTTTGGCTCATAAGTAGTTTCCACATTTGGGGTTACATGCGTGGGATTTTCGTGAATGGTATTTGGACAAGAAGAACTTGGATTTGGATTGGAAGAGCTTGAATTTGGATTTTTTAAAGGAGGATTTTGTTCACTTTTGTCTCCATCGACCTTGTTGTCAACCACTTTACCACTCCGAAGGGTGGTGATAGCTTGAACATGCTCAAGACTCGGCCCACTTGGAAGAGGGGTTTCATCAATTGCATGTATCCCTCTAGGATTTTCAAATGGTTGAGCAGGAGCTTACCCTTGTCTTTTTGAAGAAGTTGGTTCACTTGGTTAGTTATTTGTCCCATTTGATTTTCGAGCCTAGCTATGGATTGAGTATGGGGGTGAACCATTTGGAGAGTAGGTTGCAAGGATGTCAAGAGATGCCTGTTAGAATCCATGATTTGCTTGTTTAATGATTCCATCATTTGCACATTTAATGATTCCATCATTTGCTTGTTTGCAGCCATTATCTCATCAATTGGATTCCCAGGAGGTTGAGTGGAGACATTTAGATTGTATGGAGGTTGGTAGCTTGAAGAGGCTTGGAAAGGCCTACCTTGATATTGAGAAGAGGGCTGATTTTGAGGCCCTTGATTTTGAAGTTGGGAATTTTGTGGGGCTTGTTGCCTCCACGAAAAATTCAGATGGTCCCTCCAACCTAGATTATATGTATTGGAATACGGGTTATGCCCGGGCCTTGAGAACATGGCATTAGCTTGCTCTTGGTTGGGATTGGGAAATTGCTCTGGTGTGGGGCAATCTTCCGAGAGATGGAATGGACTAGTACAAGAAACACAAACCGAACTTGCCGAATTTTGAGACAATGAAGGGGGAAGATGTGGTGCCATCAATTGGTAGAATTTATGAGTAATGGCATCCACTTGAGATGATTCCTCCCTTATTGATATTTGTTGACAAGGATTGGTGTTCTTTGGAGTGGTTGACGTCGGAGCCCTACGAGAATTGTGTTGAAGTGAATTTTCACTAAAATTCTCAAGTAAGGTCCAAGCCTCATCCGCATTCTTGAACATGAACATCCCACCACAAGAAGAGTTAACCATGAATCTATGGTTGTCGGTCAAGCCGGCATAGAAAGCTTGCACTAATTGCCATTTTGGGATCAAATGATGAGGACACTTCCGAAGAAGATCTTGTAGCCTTTCCCAAGTCTCATGGAGTTGTTCTCCATCAACTTGAGAAAAGCTTAGAATGGAACGCCTCATTTGGTTGGTTTTACTCACCAGATAATACTTTTTAAGGAATTCTTGTTACAATTGAGCCCAAGAAGTAATGGAATTGGGAGCGAGGGAGTTCAACCAATATTTTGCCCTATCCTTTAGGGAGAATGGGAAAAGATGGAGATGGAGTGCATTGTCCGGAAAACCTCTCAACCGGATGGTCGAACAGATTTCAAGGAACTCATCAAGATGCTTATATGGATCTTCATTATCAAAGCCATGAAATGATGGAAGCATTTGGATGGTGCTTGATTTGATCTTATATTGAGCTGCATCGATGTTTGGCATTACTATGCAAGAAGGAGAAGCATAGGTGGTAGGGATGAAATGATCTCTAAGAGTCATTGGCTCGATATTAGGAATTCCAGCCCTTTCATTCCCCGGATTTCCTATATTATCTCCCATTGTATTAAATTCAGTTTCAAGATCCCTTGTAAGAGTAGATTCCCTAAGGTTTCTTCTAAGAGTTCTTTCAAGAGAATTGATATCAATGGGCGAATCGATTGTGGGTAGAGAGAGTGACCTACGACTGAACATCAACAGCACAACATATAATTAACAAAGCAATTCATTATCCACAACTCCACATACGATGTTCCCTTTCTCCTCAATTATCAAGACAGAAAATAAATGGCCACGACAAGGACCGATGCTAATACACAGAATTAAAACAATAATATAGCCTCAACAAGGGCTTGCAAATAAATTAACTACTTCTAAGCTTAACACATGCACGATATCTTACAATTCGAAAATAGAAGCCACGAGACTTACCTGGGGTCCTCTAGACTTACAATTTGCAAGCATTCCCACGGCGAGCTTTGAGTTCCTAGAATCTCACTTACAACACAAAGATGGTTAAACCACACGAAAAATATGCACAAAACACAATATGCACAATCAAACTAAATTTAACCCTAAACTTTGGTTGCTAAACCGTTTGCAAGTCCCCGGCAACGGCGCCAAAAATTGATCGATTGATCAACTATACATCAACTTTCGCAATAGCACGAATCATTGTAAAATAGGGCTATTGGTCGGGTAAGTCAAACCACTGGGACTGCGCTAGTCTAATACAACCTAAATGTCTAGAATCATTCTTAGAATGATGAAGGGTTTATAAAGGTTTTGTTGGATGTCACTTAAGCTAGGAAATTAAAAGTGCATAAAACAATAAATTGCAAGAATTCAAGGGAGTGAAGTACAAGTAAAGAAGGCTAGGGAAATTAATCCACCTCCATCCCTATACACATGCTAGGTTAAGATTAATTTAAGGGAAAAACAACATATATGATAGTCATGATACATAACAATACTAGGTTGCTATAATATCCTTAAGAAGTTCATTTAAATAGAAAGGCAAGAATAAACCATCAAAGGTTCACATGATTAACTACCTAAACTAAAATGTAGCTTAGAACACGCTTACTAAGTCAAGGATTATCAAGCCCTAATTTAAATGGTGAATGCACATAAAGCTAAGAATCAAGTATAGACCATCAAAGGGAAACCCTAAGCCATGAACTATCTAGGTTCTCCAACTCCATGCCATTAAAACCATTCCATGATCTAACTTCCATTGTCACCATGGAAGTGCAAGCAATATGATTAAGAAAAGTAACCATCCAAGACAAGATGAATAACTCACAATAATCATTTATAAACATTCAACATTCATTACAACAAAAATGAGGCTCTTGATCATGGAAAAACTATCAAAAATACATTGTAATCCCCAAAAATAAACTATACTAACACATGCTTACAAGGGAGGGGTTTCATCACCTCCCTAGATGAGGTTTAGTTGCCCATTGGTGAGCTAGAAGAAGGAAGAAGCATCATCCTCATCTCCATTTTCGTGCACCCTCTTTGGAGCTTGAAGAACACCTTCTTTGCTCTCTTCTCTCTCCTCTAATCTTGTAAGAAAATGAAAGATAAAGATAATGTGTGGTTCTCCCCTCTTTATTTAGATAAGAAATCCACCCAAAAAGCTCTCTCTCTCCTCCAAGAAACATCCCCAACCAACTCATAAAGGAAAACTTCCAAAGTAGGTAAAATCTGAGCACAAGTGGGCTGAGTCGTGTAGAATTCTGCCCTAATTTCGAGTGCTCGAAATAGGGCCTTGAGCACTTGAAAATTGGGCAGAATGCCCTATTCTCCATTTGCTCTGCCCGGACCTACTTTGATGAAATGGCCATAACTTTGCACTCCAAACTCCGAATGACAAACCATTTGAAGATTTGGAAATTTAATTCAGAGCTTTAAATACTTCATGTTTTGGTGGAGATCCAATTCTCAAGAATGGTTGGTCGAAAATGAAGATCAATGCAGAATTTCATTGCTGCCAGGCAGTTCTGCGTACCTCTGGTAACAAGGCCATAACTCTCTACTCCGAGCTCCGAATGACAAACCGTTTGAAGATTTAGAAAGCTAATTCAGAGCTATAAATCTTTCATGTTATGAGGGAAGTCCAGTTCTCGAGTTTGGAAGGTCAAAATGGTAAGCAAAGTCTAGGTTTCACTGCTGCCAGAAATTCAGCTTTTGAGCACATTGTTGATCAAAAATCCACAAGGGCTTATTTTTGCTCCCTTTTTGCAATTAAACCTAAAAATGCATAAAAACACACAAATGAAGATAATTTACAGAATTAAACAAACAACAGACTTAACTAATGCAATTTAGGGCGCTTGAATATACAGTATTCGGCACTTATCACTCGGCAAACCTTCCCTCGGGCTCAGCGCCGGGGAGTAATTTATTCGCCTCGGACCCTAAGCGTCCGGCTCGGCAAACCTCCCCTCAGGCTCAGTGCCGGGGAGTAATTTATTCGCCTCGGACCTTAAGCGTCCGGCTCGGCAAACCTCCCCTCAGGCTCAGTGCCGGGGAGTAATTTATTCACCTCGGACCCTAAGCGTCCGGCTCGGCAAACCTCCCCTCAGGCTCAACGCCGGAAAGTAATTCATTTGCCTCGGACTCTGAGTGTCTGGCTTGACAAAAATCTCGCCTCGGACCCTAAGCGTCCGGCTCGACAAACCTCCCCTCAGGCTCAGCGCCGGGGAGTAATTTATTCGCCTCTGACCCTAAGCGTCCGGCTCGGGAAACCTCCTCTCAGGCTCAGTGCCGGGGAGTAATTTATTTGCCTCGGACCCTAAGCGTCCGGCTCGGCAAACCAACCTCCCCTCAGGCTCAGCGCCGGGGAATAATTTATTCGCCTCGAACCCTAAGCGTCCGGCTCGGCAAACCTCCCCTCAGGCTCAGCGCCGGGGAGTAATTTATTCACCTCGGACCCTAAGTATCCGGCTCGGCAAACCTAACTCTTACGCTCATATTCACTGATTCTAAGTTCGGTAATATAAGCCACTAGATTGTCCCACATTGAAAAACTACAAGAAGAAATAAGTATAAATATACTTGTTTCACACAAATCCGTTTCAAGAAGGGTTCTCTTAACGATTAAATCACCAAAGGAAAAAACAATCCTCTATTATCAGATAAACCATTAGAGGAGATTTCTTCTTCACATCTTATTTATTTTGCTTTGGAATGGAACAGATAAGGAACTCTCAAGCAGAGTACTTTCCTTAGAAATAATCTCATCTGACAAAGTGTGTGCAATATTGAAAGCATACTCAGTCGAAGCAGAATAAAAATGACACAGCTTAAAGAAACATGAATATATCATTCATTCCCAATGTTGTTTCATTACAGGAAAAAAATAAAATAAAAATAAAATATTACTCGATCTTACTTCCTCTTCGGATCAAACGGGGTAGATTCAAAAGCATCTACCACAGCTGGACTTGCAGGTGGAGGATTTGATGGGCCAGTTGCAAGAGTAGAGACACTTGGAGCTGAAGGGACCTCAGGATGAGCTTTCACCATCTTGGCAAAAAGAACTTTAGCTTCCTGAGCTTTTGGACCCTCATCATAAGGGAACGACACTCCCATTTGGCCATCAAAAGCCTCGGGATCTGTTGTCTTTTCCCCTGAACCCTGATTGAAGCCGGACCTGAATACCTTGGCGCTAGATAGGCGCACCAAACTGGTGTAACGACCTTGCATCTGCCTCCCTGCAATGATGCAGGTGCTAAGGGCATCATTCAAACGCTGGACTTCAGCCTCCAGCGACTCAACTTTGGCATCAGAGGCAGCCAAACGCTTCTTGTAAACATCCCGAGCCTCGTATGCAATTTGTGCATTGGCAATGGCATGGGATGCCTTCTTCTCAGAATTACTGAGGTCCTTCTCCAGCTTCTTAAGGGAAAGAGACTGAGCCTCAGCAGTAGCACAGAGGGCCATAGTATGATACAAACCCTGCATTATAAGATAATAACAATGTAAGAAAGTGTGTAAGGCAATTATGACAATGGAAATGAAAGACGGGGCAAAACTCTATGGCTCGAACAGGGGCAGATGAGAGTAGCTGTTCCAGCCCCATTCTGCCGATAATTTCTTCATCCTTGGGGAACCACATTCCCCAAGTAACGGCCAGTGCTGCAGATGGGTTAGTGATCATAGAATCACCAACAGTGCTGCAGATGGGTTAGTCCAAGGTGTTCCAGCCTCGGCAAGGACGTAAGCGTTGACCTCATCCTTAGGGTTAACCTCTTCGGTTTTCTTCCCTTTGCTTTTTGGGTTGGAAGCACCCTTGGTTTTCGCGGTTGAAGAGGAGTTCAGCCTTACCCTTTTGTTTAAAGGGACTTCGTCAATCTCCTTTTCCTGCTCATTTGTGCGTAGTATAGTCAACGGAGCATTCTCTGCAGTTTTCCTCTTCAAGGCTTCGGCCCTCTTTTTTCTTCCTCAGTCATGGGGAAGCTGTCAAAAGATAGAAGTGAGAGGTCCATGAGATCCACGACAACAGCTCTGGAAGCAAATGCTTTAAGACTCGCAGAAGTGAGTAAGCTCTCGATCGAGGGAGGGTTGCTCCAGACCCGTTTTTCCAAGAAGGAAAGCCTCTTCTTAGCAGCCAAAGAAGGAAATGTTGCTGAAAAAACACCAAGAAACTCGTAAATATATCGAAATAGTAAGACTCGACATGGGAAACAGCCCGAGCACTCTTCATGAAGAAAAAGGGGACGTTCTATACCTAATTTTTCGAACTTGCGAGGGATTGGGAGTTTGCTCGATTAGGGCACGGCCCATTTCCCTTTAACAACTATCATCCTCTCTTTCCACTTCTTTTCAAAAGTAGGAAGGTCTGTGCATATCCTTTGGTGCAAGGGGGAAGTGAAAAAGAAACGACAAGGTTCGATTCCATGCTTAGAAATAGAATAAGTAATCAGCAAGACAGCCAGAGTTAGGTCAAGACTCTCCTGCCACCGGCGAATGAGGAGTGCTGAGATTACTTGAAGGAAGTTAGGGTTTACTTGCAGGGGTCCAATCCCCAATTTGTTGGAGACTAAATGATAGAAGGGATGAAAGGGGAACCTAAGAGCGTTGAGATGCCCAATAGAGAGGAGCAACTCATCTTCTCCGACGCCCTCGCCGGAGCAAAAAATCAGCGCCTTTGGGGTACTCTGCAATTTCTTTCCCCTCGGGAATCTCAAATTCTTCCATTACGGATTCAATGGAAAATGGGATGCGACGAATAGATAGAATTGTACTCCTCTCTTCCTTAGTGAGGATATTGTCCGACCCGGAAGTGGATGTTTCAGCTTGGATCGGAGAAACACCTGGCTGATTAGCCGAGTCACTTACGGGTTTAGGAAAGTTCGAAACCCTAGGTGGGGGAACCCTAATGAGATTAGGGGAAGACGAGGGAGTGGACTCAAAATCTATGATATCTATACGTTCAGGAGTAGTCGAAGTACTCATAATGCAAGATCGAAGAGAAAAAGATGGAGAACTAACCTGATAAGATGACGGAGTGAAGAATGCAAGAAACGTAGTGAGAGCAAAAGTAACCCTTATAGAATCTCTTAAGGCAGAATGGCAAGGGGCAATCTTCGAAACGTCTTTTGGTAAAAAAGACAACCGTGAAACTTCAATTCCCTTTTTAATAGGAGCCGCAATTCAATTAAAGAGGGAATTGGGGGCAAAGTGTGCAGGGAAAAATCTCCCTCCAATAAGAGCAATCCACGTCATCATAAATATAACTTTATCTTCAATAAAGGTCAAAGCCCATTTCGTCAAAAGCCCAAGTTGAGTTGGTCATTAGCCCAAAACTACCGCTATCTAACTACGGGCTTTACTAAAGCTCGAATCAAGACGCCAGCAGTCATGTGTACCAAGTTAGATGCGGCCCAAATCCATTTAAAGAAGGAACCGGTCCTACAAGGAAAAGGATTCATCAAAAGAATAAGTTCTGTGTAAGGAAAATCCGGAAAGGGAAGAATTATAAAGAGGAAAGAATTCTATTTGTAAAGAAATTGATATATGGAAAGAATTAGAGGACAAGCAACGCGAGTCCTACCATAATTCTTCTAACTTTTGTATATAAATAGAGGCCCAAACCTCCAATAAAAGTATCCAAGCACTTCTACGCTTCTTTAGATACTGCTCTTATTTATTTTTACTATTCTTGAGTGTGTTGTATTATTTTTCTCAATTGTTATTGCTTGAGTAGAATTTTGCACTTACACAGATAAATTATAAATGAAAACTAATTTTTAGATTAATAGAACAAGCGATTGTAAAATTATAATCATATTAGTGACTGTAATTAACAAAGTCCTATATATATATATATATATATATATATATATATATATATATTGCCATTAGGATAAAAACGTAAAAGAGGTTATGTAATGTTAGGTTTTTATATCTAGATAAATTATAAATGAGAACTAATTTTTAGATTAATAGAACAAGCGATTGTAAAATTATAATCATATTAGTGACTGTAATTAACAAAGTTCTATATATATGTGTGTGTGCATATATATATATATATATATAATTTTGAGAAGTTAAAATAATTAAAGGGCACACTTTATTTTCACCAAAATTTAAACCCTCGACTTTCTTTTTGGAAACAAAAAAGAAAAAAGGTAATACTGCTGGATCACATGCTGTTTGGTCTTTGGTTGCAGAGAGTTTTATTGTTAAGCTGATGGGATTGGGACTTGAATGTCTCCCAGTGCAGTATACTATTATACCCTTATAAAGTGGAATTAATTATCACTTGTATGAAAAACAAAAAAGGAGAAAAGATGGTGATGGCACTGATGGAATTGGGACTTGAATGTCCGTAGTGCAGTATACTATTATACCCTATAAAGTGCAATTAATTATCACTCGTATGAAAAACAAAAAAAGGAGAACAGATGGTGGTGGCACTGACGGGATTGGGGCTTGAATGTCCCTAGGGTTTGGGAAGGCGTCACTTCATTTGAATTGGATAAATTATGACAGGGCAGTGAAATTTAACCATAAAAAAATATTTAATAGGATTCGAATTTCATACAATAAACTTGTTAAATTTCAAAATCCAACGAAATAAATCATTGGCCATATTCAAAGTAAATTTTATTCTTGTATTATGATTACATGTTCTTGTGCTTTTCTTAACCGTAAAAATTAAGTTGTAAAAAATAATGTCCAATGGTTACATACATGTGTAATTTATTCAGGGACCATTAAGGTTTGGGTACATACATGTGGACTTGTTTTATTTTTGTTGTATATTAGTTAATTTTTATAAAAAGAGTTTGAAAAATATTTTAGGTTCCCAAGGCGTGACTAGTAGATTTGGAAATCGGGCAATTAATATGAAATATTATTTTAAATAGAAATGCATACGATTTAAATCCAACTTATTTTCCATACCCATCACATCCCAATTTCAACCTCATTTTCAATTCCAACCTTCTTAATTTTAATCATCTCAATTCTAATCTTCTCAAATCCAACATAATTTAAGAAGTTCGAAAAATAATTGGTCCATGGAAGAAGATGAAATATTATGCAAAGCATGTATTGACATTGGGAAGATCCAATAACGGACGGAGTCCGATCAACAAAAAAATCAAACAAAATAGTTAATAATTGTTTTAATAAATAAATTAAAAAAAAATAAAATAAAATTTAATTTTTTATTTAATTTTTAAATTTAAATAAGGCTTTAAATCATAAAACCCCCACTACTCTCAATTTTGATCATAAAACCTAGCCTGTTTCTACAACTCCAATATTATTATAAAGTTATCACATTACTCCAATATTCGTGTCCGACCTGTTAATCGGAGTTGTGAAATGACAAATTTGACCTTACTATTTAATGTTAAATTAAAAACTAAATATTATTATTTTTTAAATTAGAAAAATAGAGGGATGTGATCGGTAAAGACACAATTAGAGAATCCAATTTGTCAGAGTTACCTCCAAAGTAAGTAACCGAAACCCTAGAGGCAAAAGGGGTCAATTTTTTTCAAGAGGGTATTTTTGTAATTTAAAAAATAATAATTTTTTATTTTTAATTTAATATTAAAAATAAGGTCAAATTTATTATTTTACAGCCTAATTAACGGGTATATTGAGATAATGTGACAACTTTTTAAAAATATTGGAGTTTTTAAAAAAGTTCCTCACAAAGATGCTATCAAATTGCTACATGTTAAGAGATAATGGTGAATCTCTTGACCTACTCACACCTGCTCCTGAAGTTCACCTACTCTTCTGGACGCTTTACTTCTAGAAGGTCAGGAAATGGAGTTATCGTAGCCACGAGAGTCGAGAACGGGCTGAGATTAGTGTACATAGAGGAGCTGATGGAGCACGCTTGGAATCGTCATGTCGTCGGAGTCTCCGAGGTCGTTTACGATATGATTGCAGGGGCTGAGAGAGAAAGAAGAGAGTAAGGTGACTGCCAAAAAAACAAAAAAACAAAAAGAAAGAAAAAGAGTTAACTAGTAAGAAAATGGGTAATATTTATCTTTAATAATTTTTAAATTTTTAATAGATGCATAAATTATAGGGTAAAGTGTAAAAAAATACTCCCTTCAACTATTGCCTTTTTACGATATGATTGCAGGGCTGAGAGAGAAAGAAGAGAGTAAGGTGACTGCAAAAAAAATAAAATAAATAAATAAATAAATTTAGCCAGTAAGAAAATGGGTAATATCCTCTTTAGTAATTTTTTAATTTTAAATAGATGCAAAAATTATAGGATAAAGTGGCAAAAAAACTCCATTCAACTATTGCCTTTTTACAAATAACCTCCCTAAACTACAAATTGTTTCCTAAATTATTGATTTGTTGCAATTAAGACAAATCCATCTCAAAATATTATTTTACCCTTTCTCATTACATTTGTCATTTCTTATTAAACTATTTTTATTATCTTTTCTCTTATCTAAATATTAATTATATCATTTATAATAATTTTATTATTAGTATCAATTTATCATAAAAATGAAAAAATAAAAAAATAAATTTGTAACTACCATTTTCTAAAAGAATTAACTTATTATTAAAATTTTATTATTTATAATAAAGCTTTTTTTTTTTACTCACTATAAACTATTTTACCATAGAATACCTTCTTTTACTTGTAATATATTTATGAAAAATTAATAAATACTTAAATAAAAAAATACCATCTTTTTATTCAATAAATTCATTAAAAATTAAGAAATTACTTTAATTGTTTTAAAATTTTCTACTTAAGATTGTTATTTAAAAATTTAATTTCAAAAAATAAATAAATTTATGCAAATTTAATGAAAAATATGTCATTAAATTAGTATGAATTTTTATTCATAATTTATTTTAACAAGAAAAATAGATTAGGTGTGATTCAATAAAAAATGACATTATGGTCATTTAATAAAATATAGTCAATGCATTAGAGCATTTTGCAACTAAATGTGATAGTTCAAGGGATTTTATGCACAAAATATACTTCAAGGAAGTTATTTACAAATTTCAACATAGGTGACAGATTTTTTGTACTTTACTCTACATTTTATTGGAGTACAAACTTCATCCTCCTAGGAACCAAGTGTTGTCCAAAAATTTACGCTCTAATGTGCCAAGATAAGTTTATTATTGTAATAACTTACACCATGAGAGAAGCATGCCATAAATTTTAGCACTTGGCACACAATACTGGGACATAGATACTCGGACAGGATGAAATAACAGCGACCAACTATTGGTGGGCACATTCTTAAAAAATACATAATCAGAATTCTTGATAACTTGACGAGCCTTCAACTATTTTCGTATCATAGGAATAAGGCACAGTGGTTCTTTCTTTTTCACGAAAACATCAAACATCTCATTCATGTTAATCTCCGAAGGATTCATGTTGCCTGGAAGAAACCAATCAAAGTGGTGGACTAAAGAAGCTAGCACTAGAGGAACTACCCTTGAAGCCAGAGGTATTCCAGGACACATTCTTCTTCCTGAACCAAATGGTATGTATTCGAAATTCATTCCCTTGTAGTCCAACCCTGACATGAGGAATCGCTCCGGTTTGAAGCTCCATGGATCGTCCCAAATGGTGGGGTCTCGTGCAATTGCCCACATATTCACCTTCACTTGACAGCCCTTAGGAATGGTGTAGCCCATCACCTCACATGTTTGTATGGCGCGACGTAGGATCAGTGGTCCGGGAGGGTGCAACCTTGGTGTCTCCTTAACACAGGCTTCAAGGTAAGGTAACTCTGACAAATTGGATTCTCTGATTGTGTCTTTGCCGATCACTTCTGTGAGTTCATTGCGAAGTTTCTCCATGGCCTCTTGATTTCTAAGAAGTTCTGTAAGCGCCCATTCAGTCGTTGCACTTGTAGACTCTGTACCACCAGTAAATAGCTCCTAGAGAAGAATGAATATATGTTTCATATAATTAGTCCACTTGTTACGAGTGTGTTAAATATAAAGGGATAATTATGGAAACATGGAGTGTTGGATGATGATACACAATGTCATGAAATCTAAATCGATCAATTTTTTTTTCATGATTCTTCAAAAAGTATTGGTGTACATGGAGGTATCACTATTATGTGTGTAAGTTCAACTCTTATTATCTAAAGTACTATTTTTGTATCTATATAAGTATTACTATAGTGCAAAGATGTTCCATGCATGGGAGGTACCGCTTTTCAGATATGCCATTTTGATGACTTGTTTTGCACAAAAATGTTATTTACCTACACAAGAATGGTAACTTTATGTACAAGAGTCGTTTTTGCATACACAAAATTGGTACTGAAAATTAGTCTCCAAAGTTCTATATTTTTGTAATTATATTATTGTACCTAATAAATAAATAAATATATATATATATATATGGTCACATGCACATATATATAAAAATTTAAGGTTATAAATTCCTGCTAAAGCTTAGATTATGTAAACATATTTTTCTATGTTTTTCGAGAGAGAGAGAGAGAGAGAGAGTTACCCAAAGCAATGGATTGATCTGCTGATTGGTTAGCCCCATTCCAATCAAAGCATCGATGCAAGCTGGTGTACTTGAAACATCATTTTTATTTTTCCTCCTTTCTTCTGCAATGTCAATCCAAAAAGCAAATATTTTCTCAATACTACCCATCAACTTCTTATAAAATCTTTGCAAATCCCATCCACTCAAAATAGGATACAAGTCTGATAATTGTGGAACACCACCCAACTCCGCAGATCTCCTCATGTATTGGGACATGCGCTCACCCAAACCCTTGCCCTCAAAGTCTGTTAAATCCATTGAAAAAAAAGCATTACCCAAGATATTTAAAGCACAAGCAAATCCTATATCTTTTATCTTCACCACTTGGCCTGACTTTGCACCCAAATATTTCACCAAGTCCATCACGTTCTTCTCCCTAATTTCCACTTGGGATTGCATGGCTTTGGTCGAAAAGAGCTCTGTCCGGCAAATGGTCCGTAGGATTCTCCAACCATCGTCGCACTCGTCGCAAAATCTAGGACATAAGTTGTGAAGTTTTGAACCCTTTACCTTAATTGGATCAGACACCATCCGTCCTGAAAGTGCACGGTCATTGATCTTCAGAATTTCTGCAGCGGCTTCAGGGGACGACCCGACCACCACCAGCTGTGCACCGAACCGTAGTGACATGAGTGGACCATGGACTTTGGCTAGCTTGGCAAGGTTCACATTGGGACTCTTACCCATTTGGAGGATGTTGCCTAAGATAGGCCATGCATAGGGACATGGTGGAAGTGGTTTTTTGGGTGCATTAATGCTCTTGAAGATGACAAAGGTAAGGAAGGAGAGTAGGATGAGAGGGAAGAAGAGATTGGTCTCTCCTGTTACTAGTGTTGTTACTTCCATGATGGTTTTAGTGACACTACAACTGAATTGCTTCATCACCATTGCTCTATATATATATATACAGTGAGGGGACCCAAAAAATTTTGTAAGAGGGGCAGGCGTTTTTTAATTGTGGGGACAAACTTATACAGTGGATCAATTTTTGTAAATTTAATGGGTTTTCTTCATAAATTTTAAAAAATTGTTAGTATAAAATGCAAAAAAATAATATTCAGTGGGGTGAATTGGAATTTTAGTAAGAGCATCTCCATAAACTCTCAAAAATTATAAAACGCAAAAAAATATAATCCAGTGGGGGCAAATTATAATTTTAGTGGGGACATCTCCATAAATTCTAAAAAAAATTGAAGTATAAAATGAAAATATAAAAAATTCAGTGGTCCTATGTTGGGTCTGTGCCTGTATATATATATGTATATATATATATATATATATATATATATATATATTTATTGTCCTTAAATTTAGGGTTGGGAGTTCATGTTGGAGAGTTGTATTTGTGTCGTGTTAACATATGGATATCGTGTTAGATGGGTCGATATCAATGCAATACAATTATTATTGGTGTCAAGAAATTTTCACACAAACACGACAAGATTATTATATGGGTAACAAGACACGCGACGCATAATATATTGATTAAATGAGTGAAAATTTGTTTTAAATATTTTTAACATGAACATGACACGTTTCTCTAACACATTTAGTTAAATAGATATTTTTAACATGAACATAATACATTTATATAAAACGTTTAAACACGTTAGTGGGCTAAACCCGAACAAAACGCGTTTAATTACCATCTTAATTTGGTTTGGACACGATAACAACTCGAACATCTTTATGTCAAACTTTAAATCATTTATTTGGTGTAATGTTTAAGTCGTGTCAAATGTTGCCACCCTACTCAATTTTTGACTAGACTTTTAATGATCACTTTGTAGGTGTAATTTTTCACACCTGAACACTTAAAGAAATAAATCAAAGAAACTATACGAAATATAAAGGAGATAACATACAATTTTGGCAAGAGAGAACAATGATAGGAATTCAATCATTTTCTTTTCTTATTCATGCTTTATTTACAAGCTCGTATAGAGATTTACATAGAGTCGTTATTGGCAGTTTTCTTTCTGAATGTGGGTGTTTATGGCCCCTTTCTAATGCGGCCCTCTCTTTTATGGTGGGCGTTATGGAAGTTTGAATGTACTGATTCTGGGCCATTCCTTGGTCCGTTGCTGCTAAATGGACTCTCCCTTGCTAATTGGGCCGAATTGGCCTTTTTTCAAGTCTTCCTTGTTGGGCCTCTGGCTTTTAGGCTATTCTAATATAAAGTGAGCTTTATATTTGCTAACACGTTGTATATTATGATTGGTGGGGATATTTCCCTCCACACTTTGCTCCCAATTCCTTTTATGAATTGTATTCATGTATGGAATTGTAATTGTTTTCAGGAAGTGGAGAAATTTCTGCGGATGTTACTGCTCATCATTGCCATTTGTGTTCCCTATTTATAGGGTTTCGTGCTTGCTTCTTCGATATCTGCTTAACTTTATCTATGTATTGCATTCTTATCATTCGGAAGCCTGCACCTGTGATCTCGTCCTTGACTTAAGCAAGAATCTGTCTGCCGCTGCATAATCCTCTTTCCATCCATTAAGGTTAGTCATTCTTTCGTTCCCTCTTTTTGTCATTATGAGTCAAGAGAGTAGCGAACGAACCTATAGCGTTCGTGTGTCCGATTCCGAATCGGGGACGCCGGCGGTGAGTTCGAGTGGTCACGTTAAGGGGGCAATAGTTCTTTCCCCAGATATTGTAGAGAGGAAGCCTTTCTCTATTGCATAGTTGAGAAAGAAAAATCGTGTCCCCTCTAACGTTACCCTAGAGGAGTATGACCATGATTTAAATTTCAGTACTGGCACTACAACAAATTAGGGTTCTTGCCACAAGACACTTCGTGGCAAAAACCTTCAAATTTCGTGGCAAAAGCCTTTTAGCCACAAGAAATAGCTCGTGGCTCAGTCATGGGCGTAGCCCGTCACAGATTGCAAATAACCACGACTAAAAATTTTCGTGGCAAAATGTAAAACTTTTGCCACAAAATTTGAACTCGTGGTAAAATACCTCCTATCACCACAAGCTATTTCGTGGCTAAATACCAATACTTTCGTAGCAATTAACAATCTCGATATAGGAATTAATCGTGGCTAATTCAGTACTTTTGCAACGAAAATATATATCATGGCTAATTTAACCCTTTTTCCACGGAGTTCATTCATGGCTATAAATCTTAATGCCCACGAATATATGTCGTAGCAAATATCCAAAAAGACCACGGAGTTCATTTGTGGCTATAAATCTAATTGCCCACGAATATACGTCGTGGCAAATATCCAAAAAGGCCACGGAGTTTATCCGTGACTATTCTATTATTAATAAAATAAATTTTAATTTAATAGCCAAAAATATATATTATGGTAAACACTAAAAATATGCCACATATTTATTGTGGCACGATAAGAATTTGTAGCAAATCTGTAAATTATTAACATTATAAACATAAGAAATAATATAAAAAAAAATAAAAAAAAAAAATTATCACATCAACACGATTATGCAAACAAATAAATACTTGATATTGCGTAAGTTACACCAACCAAAAAATGTATTGTTTACAACATACATAATAAAGCCCATCAAGTAAAAAATTGAGTCTTCGCATCTAAAATAATTTCAAACTCCAATAATTTGGACCAAAACAAGTTAGTATCTTAAATAAAATGTTTCAAGATCTTAGACAAAAATAAGCAATAGATTCCTAAACAAAGGGTTCAAAGACCTGGACATGCACTACTTAAACCATCTTAAACAAAAAGAGTTTAAAGTCTTGTAGCATGAACCCATCCAAAAATCTGCAAAACAAACAATGAATAAATACAATTACTAATTTTTATTGCCTTGTTTATATTTACATTAAATTAGTTAAAGAATTGTTAGAATTTAAATGAAGAGTAGTGTTGGAAAATGAAACCAAAAATGCTGATTTTAGAACTGAAATCTCTATACTTAAAAGTGTTATCTTTTAAATTAAGTTTTAGATATGAAAGTTCAATTGTTAATGAGTTTACATGATTTTGTTTGGCTCAAATTGATTGAATTTTGAAATTACTATGGATTTTTGAAGTTAATGTTAACATGCTGTCAAAAATAGTTTAGTACTTTGATAACAGTTTTCAAGACTTCAAAAACAACGAACCATTTTAAGAGAACTAGAAAAGAAAGTTGTCTATATCATACATTTTTTAACTCAGTTTTCACAGATAGTTTTTGAGATAAACGGCAACCAAATGAATATTATTTTTGAACTTTATTCTGTTTTCAAGTGCTCTTAAAACTATTCCCAAAAAGCTAAACCAAACAGGCCCTAGATTTCTGAATAGGAAGATTTCAATAATCTGGGATACCCATAGAACAAAAATATGAAATTAAATAATTGTGACTTAGTTCGACTGAACATGTATTTCAAAATTTTCTTTTGTTTTCCTATGATTGCTCGTTAACAGATTCATGTATCAATTAATAATTGGGTAAGGTAACTTAATTCGCAACAATATCCGAGTGCAAATTCAATAAATTAGACCTTAGAACCAGCGAATGAAAGGGGAAAAAAAACCCTAGAAAAAATTAAGAATTACAACATATATATATATATATATATATAGAGAGAGAGAGAGAGAGAGAGACAGAGAGAGAGAGAGGAGATAATACAAAGAGAGATACCTCAGAGGGGATCTTGAAGGTTTTTCTTTTGGAAGAAGAATTCTTGGTACCCATTTGGCAGGGTTTGATGATCTTTCCTCCACCTGCAACAACAATCAAACCACAAAAGACAAAAAGAGGAAACAAAAACAGAGAAAAGAGAAGAAAGAAAATCCAAGTAACGGGATACAACTTGTGAATGCATTACATTACAACAAGCTAAACACACAAGTTCATAGGGTAGGCACAACACACAATTTGCAACGGAAAAAATATTTAACTTTTTAAGCATAGAATGCATTGCCAAGGACTACCATGTGGATTAAACATGATAGTGGAGATAAAATATAAAAAATATATATATATCTTACCAAGCACATCTTAAGTTATTTTATATTTCATTCTCACTTTCTTAAAAAACCAAACATGTAAATCGTAATTTCCCACCAAATAGCAATGAAAAAGAAGAAAACTCTAACCTTTGTTGTAAACTGAAATCATTAATTTTGTTGCTCCGGAAAAATAAAGACATAAATAAAAGAAAATAAGTACTTGAAAATCAAATCCTTTTATCACATGGTAACCAGTAAAACAGAATCATCAATTCAACAAGGTTCCAATATGCACTACTTTCTTGTTAAAGGTGTGGCCATGTCCCATTAATTAAACATAGTAATGTAGGTTATCAAATTGTGATTACACATTGTGAGAACCCACTACGCATTTTTGTGCGAGAGAGAGATGCAAAAAGGTTTACTTAATTGAGACTTGACCCTTTTTTTAATGACAACGAGTGAAATTTAAACTGTAGGTACTCACTCTATTGAAATTCATGTTTATGAATAAAGCAATTACTATATAATATTACTCATTATATAGGAAAGGGAAAATTTGGAAAAGCACAATAAATTAATATGGTTAATTTGAACATCCTAATGTGAACAGTGTAAAAGGTGAACTTACCCAGCATGCTAGCTTTAACATCACAATAGCTGCCTCTACAGAGATTAATAAACTTTCAAGCACCACCTGGTGACAATCTAGATAGACATGATAATAAACTTCTGCTTCAGCAAGCATACACATGATTATAAACAAGTTAGTCAACCCACCATGATAATAAACAAGGAATTGGTTTTATCGTAACCTTATATTAAATTGTTTTTCATAGAAAAAAGGAAGTATCAACCTGATAATAAATAAGTAGGGATAAATAGGGGAACAATCAGTATCTCTTTGCACGCTTCATCTACAAATTCACCCAATAATCCTTCAATTGGTTTCTGACATATAAATATATAATTTATAGACTATAGAGAGAGACAGAAATTGAGAGAGAGAGAGAGAGAGAAGTAGTTATAGAATAGGTACTTACGGCTATCAGCTATGGAAAATTCAGAGATTGGATCAACAAAGTATACAGACAAGTGCTATAGACATTAGTATCTACAAAGTATATGCCAATAAATATGAACAATAATTTGAACTCAATTAATTAAAATTTAACAACTCAGTCAAATGGAAGAAGGGAAAGAGGAGCTAATGATTACTTGTACTTCTACATATGTTCATGTATATTTGTGATTTGTGTGCATGTATATTTAAATCCAAACCATTCCACTGGAAATAATTGTCAATGGCAAGAAAAAAGTAGGATCATGGTGAGGAGGTGGTCCTAGCACGATTTGGGGGCATTTTACTTCAAAAAATTCTAGTAGAACAGCTGGAGATTTGGTTCAGACAATTTTACAAGCACCTTGAGTGCACATTTCTGAGCTTCATTATCTCAGCAATAGTCTTTATAACCCATATCTTCAACGTCTCCTCTTCCTCTCCTTTAAATCACGAAACCTTTTTCATTAATTCACAAACATAAAACATAATAGAACTCTAATTAAACCTAGGGCTTCAAGAAAATCAATAAATTGCATCAAATTAATTTAGTAAAATCCTCAAATCCCAAAATTCCCAGCTGATTTTTCATCACAATTACTTATCCACATACGGAGATAAATATTCCGCCAACATTTTGAGATGAAAGATAAGAGAGAACATTTACCTGTAGAGTTCTGCAATTTTGGTCGATTGCTGATCTTCAAGTCCTTACTCAACATCAATAGACAAACGAGGTTGTGAAGGAGCCAGGGCGAGAGTGAGAGTGAATGATGGAAGAGGGAGAACACTTACCAGCGAAGATCCAGAAGAGAGAACGATCCGATGTGGCCGCTAACATGATCAGATGATGCTATGGAAGGGAGCGTCCTTACGAGAGAGTAGAGGAAATGAGAGAATTAATGTAAAAGAATGAGGTATCTATCTCGATTTAGTATCCCAATACGAAATAAATCTCATTTTCCTTCTGCCAAATTTCAGGCGCCAAACTTTGGCGCTCCTGCATTTAGCTAAAAAAATAAAAAATAAAAGATTATTTAAATATAAAAAAATTTATAACCTGTTTAAATATTTAGAACTTTTTATAAACCATTTAAATAAATAAATTATTTTGTTAAATAGTATGATATATTATACTACAAGTGTTATATAAGTTTCATACAAATTAAATTAATTTTCATACATAAGTAAATTTATTTATATATATTGTTTTCTCAATATGGCATACACTAATTGATAGTGAAATTCATCCTTATTAATGTTTTTTACAGTTTGTTTTGCATAGGTGTTTAATAAATATGAGACTAATAGACTTAGTATTCTCTCTAATGACACTAATATAAGTTCGATTTACTATATTTTAAAAACCTATATTAAAAGGAAAAATTATTACTAAGTCCTACTTTTATCATTGAGAAACAAATAAATCCTAAAAAATTTCATCATGAGCAATAAGTCCTTTTTTTAAATCTTTTTTTCCCATTTAAGTCCCAATATATAAATAGATACTCTTTTATTAGCGATTGAATTATTTTTTAAAAAACGTATGTATATTGAGGCACTTAGAATCGAGTTTGGAAAAATCCGAAGCGCGAAATTTTCCCGCTTCAACGCACTTAAAAACTTTTGGTAAAAAGCAAAAAATAAATAAAAATTTTTTAAAAATATTTTTAATATAGTTTTCCTTAAAATGTTTTATAAATGATTTACATATATAAATAAACTACTTATTATATGTTATCATATTTAATTAAATCAACTTAATTAATAAAATAATTAAAAAATTTAAGTACAAGTAATTTTATTTTTTATAATATAATATGTTTAAATTTAAGTTTTCTAAACATTTTACATTTTATATATGATTTTCAGACAAAAAAATATTTTAAAAGAAATGAAAAACTTATCAATTAATGGTATGAATTGTTATTATTGCATTTGTATATATATATATACACGTACGTCAACTTTTTGAAGGAGTGTTTATGAATATTATATATTTATATATATATACACATTCATATTAATGTTTCTACATTTGATTTTATTAATCTAATTAATTTATATATTTAAGTAATAAATAATTATAAATTCCAATTATACATAATTTTACCTCCTATTCGGGATCAAAAAATGCTCGGGACTTGGCTTGGCCAAGAAATTCACTATAAAGAAAGAGAGTACAACGAGTCTAGTTCAACATGATACCTCCAGACTCAGCAAGACAGCAAATCCTCAATGTTGGTTGAATTATATATATATATACACACCAATGTAAGGTTGATAATAAAATCAGATTTGACTAATTAATATGTAATGAGTAAATACCGGGAAAAATTATTTTGAAAATATCTTTATTTCAAATTTTTTTTTTTTTTTTTAATTTAGCCAAAAACAGCAAAAACAATTTTCATAAGAAATGAACAGGTCATAAAGTCTTTTATCCAGTCATGGTAACAAAGGCCTTGTGGATGAAAAATAAGTTCAGTGCCTTAAAGTTTACTTTCTAGAAACCAAAATAAATCATATGATTGATATGCATGGTCCTAGCATTTCTAACCCAAGTGTTGAGTTCTTTTAAAGCTTATGCAAGCTTGAACTAACTCATTCTTTAGCAATAACTTCATATGTCAAATATATATATATATATATATATGATGAAGTTTATAGTCAATTCCTAATGGTTTTAAGACTCATATGAATGATGTACTGATATGCCTTGTCCAATAGAGATAAGCTTTAAATGGATTTCATCATATATATATACATTTGACATATGGTCCTATAGAGATAAGCTTTAAATAGATTATTAAAGAGTTTAACATTGAATTCTAAATACTTACCATCCTATCTATTGTTTTCTTCAAGCTTTGTCCATAATCATTTATGCTTTGAGGTTTCTTGCTTCTTCCTTTCTTTGAGTTACTTGCTTGATAGATCATTGTTGTCCAAGTTATCATTGGATGGACTTGCATTTAGCTCTTTGTAACTTCACAGCTTCTTTAGCTCTTTGATATAATCTTAAATAATGGAATACTTGGAATTAATCTTTATTGCTTCATTGAGGTCAATCTTTGAATGTAGATAATCTATAACACTCAATATAGATATTAGTCTATACACATCATTAATGATTTGTAATTATAAAAACAATTAGATTATCCTTGGATGAAATTCTTAAGGTCAACATAGTACAATGTTGTAATAATAATTATAATGTTTTAAGATTTAATATTAATTATTGTATCCAACTTAGTGGTATGAAATTAAGTTCACTAAAAGTTATCTCAATCTGAAGGTGATCAATTAATATATAATAGAATAGGTCGTATAATAAGTTAATTATTTTGTAATTGTAAATTTATTCAAGATTTGATATCTGATCTATATTTTTTATTATATCTTTAACTTTTAATTACTTATAAATATTGCATTATGGATTTATATCTATATATATATGATTAATTTAAATTCAATATAAGAATGTTTGGTACATTTTTTTTTTAATCTTTTCTGTATGACAAGTAGTAGTATTTAAAAAGGGTCACATTTAAAAGAAATACCATTTTGGATTTTTATTAACAATTAATTAATTTGCTTAGGGATTCAGTGTTCTAGGCCTCTTATTTAAGGAATTACAAAATCTAAATAAATAAATAAATAATAGTCAAAAAAGATATCCTAATTGCCACGAAAACAAATTCATTAACAAAAATGGCATTTCGCCACAAGAATTGAAAATTCGTGACAAAATAGTTCCTAATTGCCACGAAAACAAATTCATTGTAAAAAAGGCATTTCACCACAAGAATTGAAAATTCATGGCAAAAGATATTATTTGCCACGAATAAAGCATCGTTGCGAATAATTAATAGATTTGGCACGGAAATAGTTTCGTGGCAATAGAGCATATTATAGCCACAATTAATAATTCGTGGTAGAATCCATCTTTTAGCCACGAGAAAAAAACTTCGTGCCAAAAAATTATATTTGCCACGAGAATAACATCATGGCAAATTGTAAAGTGATTTGCCACGAAAATATATTTGTGGCAAAAGAAACATACAATTGCTACGAATAGAATTTCGTGGCACAAATAGCATTTTGCCACAACTTTGTATGTCGTCCCTAATTCGTCGTGGCAAAATTAACATTTTACCACAAATTTTTAGGTCGTCCCTAATATTCATGGCAAGAACAAGTATTTGCCACGAAAAATTTACTCCGTGGCAAACACTTATATATTAGCCACAAGAAGTTTATTTTGTGGCTAAAAGGTACTTTTTGCCACAAAATTTTATGCGTGGCAAAAAATTTCGTGGCAAGAGCCCAAATTTGTTGTAGTGTGGTGAGGGTTTAGGAGAGGGCGAGATGCTCTTCTCGACTTTGCACTTTCCTGTTTTTCGATTTCCCCTTAACCCATTCTATCTTCGTGTTTTGTCGGTGTTGAATTTGGCTCCCCTTTAAATTAACCCTAACTTTTTTGCGTATTCTCTCTTGCCTTCTTGCTTTGAATAGGGTTTGAGGTTTGACCTTGAATCTTACTGATCTTCTATTCTGTTATACGCTCAATAGAATAAAAAGTGAAGAGGGTAGATTTCACTTTCACTCTAGGACGGGTAGAGCTCTTTTTACTCATCTTAACACTTCTGATAAGGAGTGGAAAGATAAAACTGTTAAGGTCGGAGGGGTGTGGCGCTCCTCTTCCGCTCGGGATTTCTCTATCCGGACGAGCTTTCATGCCCCATCTGTTTATGCGTTTGATGATTCGGGCGAGTCTTCTTGCTTTGTCTATGTTGTAAAGCATTTCTATTATATTTATGACTTCTTGGGCCATAAAGCTGACTTTTTCCTTCGAAATTTACAGATATCCGACTTGAGTATTTGCAGGCTAGTGTCTGGATTGACACTTCTTCCGCTCGGGTCTTGCTTTCTTCTTCCCTTCTTGAGGCTATTTCTAGAGATGTCCCTGTGATTGTTCAGAATCTTAAGGAACCTATTAACCTTGTGGCCTCTGATACTAAGACTGATTTTGTTTCGCCTGCCCCTTTTCTTCTTTCTCAATTTGTAATGGAACTTCCCCCTCCTAAACCTCATATGACCAGGAAAGAGAGGAAGGCAACTGCAAAGCTATTGCAGGAGAGGAAGAATGCCCTTACTGTGGCGAGTAAGTTTTCCCTTTCTCAAAAACAGAAGGGGGTTCAATTGGGAAGGGGAGCAAACACCTTTTTGTGAGGGATAATCCTCCTTCCAAGCGCTCCAAGCTTATGGCTGGGGCTTTTGGAGGCAGAAGTGCCCTGGTTCCTAGTTCAACTGATGTTGTAGGGGGGTGACTTTGTGAGGTTTGCCGAAAGGTGGTTCCCCAAGATGCTGAAGGTTGATGGCTCCCCTATTACTATTGGTAAATCTAGAGCCAAGGACCCGGAGACACTGATGGGCTTAGCTAGAGGGATGTGGCTGCCCAGGGATGAGATTCTGCAGTAGCAGATGAGTGTTGAGAATCTCCTTTCCCTTGCTCCCAAGTCCATAATAGAGGTAATATTTCCTGATTCCTTTCTTTTACTTATTTGTTTTAGCTTCTTGATAACACTTTGTTCATTTTTTGCAGAACTCTTTCTTGATGTTTGCCTTTATGAAGAAGCTGTTAGCTGACTCTCTTCAGGTGAACCAATCTGCTGCCCTTCAAAAGAGGTAGACCTTTTGGAGGCCTCCCTTGCTAAGGCTAAGAAGGAGAAGGCCCAACAGCACAAGTCAATTGAATATTTTGATAAGAGGGCCAAGGAGCTTGAAAACGAGGCGGCTGAGCTTAGCCTCCAACTTGGGAAGGCGAACTGCTTGATCCAAACTTGCAAGGAAGGGAGTTTGGAAATGTTTAACCGCTTTTCCCAAGTTGCCAATCTCTGTTATGCCAAGGGTTTTAGACTTGGCTTTGCTCAAGGGCAGCTTCCCTCTGAGGAGAGAGACTATGGTGATGCTGATGAGCACGACGCCGAGTAGGGGCTCTTGATTACTGAAGAATATGCCGAACCCTCTGCTGGTCCTAGGGAAATTGAGTTTGCTACTCTTCTGAAGGGCGAGGTGGCTTCTGAGGTTTTGCCCCCACTTCAGTATCTTTCGAGCTCTCAAGGGTTGCCTTTTTCAGCACTTGATGCCCCCTCCTCTACTCCAGCTAGGGTGGAACTGGTTGATACTTTTACACAGAGGTTTAAAGCGGAAGGTGGAGCTGAGCCTCAGGATGACCCCGCACATGAGTACTTGATGTTCATGTGCCTTGATCTTTTTGTTATGGAGGTGTAGGGTATGTCATGCCTTCGTTGTAAATTTTTTTTATTTCTAATAGAAGTTTTCTTTGTTCTTCTTTTGATTGTTTATATTTGTTTGAGTCTTTTGTTAAGTTTGATCAAACATTTTTATTTTATTTTATTTATTTTTTTATCAAATTTGATGAGACGCTCGGCTCTTTGGAACTTGATCAACTTTTTGATCAAATCTGATTGGGTGTTCGGCTATTAAGGCCTTCGCCTATTTTTGCGATTGGCTCTTGTGGCCATTTGGCCATTTAGACTTGATCAACTTTCTGATCAAATCTTAATTGGGCGTTCGGCTCTTGGGGTCTTCAGCTATTTTTGCAATCGGCTTTTGTGGCCATTCGGCCTTTTTGGACTTGATCAACTTTTTGATCAAATCTTGATTGGGCGCTCGGCTTTTGGGGCCTTCGCCTATTTTTGCGATCGGCTCTTAGGGTCATTTGGCTTTTTTAGACTTGATCAACTTTTTGATTAAATCTTGATTGGGCGTTCAGCTCTTGGGGTCTTCGCCTATTTTTGCAATTAGCTCTTGGGGCCATTCGGCTTTTTTGGACTTGATCAACTTTCTGATCAAATCTTGATTGGGTGTTCGGCTCTTGGGGCCTTCGCCTATTTTTGCGACCGGCTCTTCGGGCCATTCGGCTTTATTGGACTTGATCAACTTTCTGATCAAATCTTGATTGGGCATTCGGCTCTTGGGGCCTTCGCTTATTTTTGCGATCGGCTCTTGGGGCCATTCGGCTTTTTTAGACTTGATTAACTTTTTGATCAAATCTTGAATGGGAGTTCAGCTTTTAGGGCCTTCGCTTATTTTTGCGATCGGCTCTTGGGGCCATTCGGCTTTTTTGGACTTGATCAACTTTCTGATTAAATCTTGATTAGGCGTTCAACTCTTAAGGCCTTCGCCTATTTTTCTGATCGACTCTTATGGCCGTTTGGCCTTTCTTTTTTTTTTTTTTTTTTTTTTTTTTTTTTTTTTTTTTTTTTTTTTTTGCCCTTATGAAGGTCCGAACATAATAAATGTGTCTTGATGTGGGGACAATCCCTTTTTATTGGGTCTATGTAGTCAAAATGGGTCTCTCCCTCAGTAATAGGTGATAATGGGCCTCCATTATTAAGGGGCTTGACCCGCTGATACTGAAGTCAAGTAGTTTTGTTTTAACTATAGAGGAAATATTTCCTTTTTAGTTAATGTGGGACACTGAACGATTTGAAAGAAAATATTTATTTGAAAATATTTAACTCCAAAAGAAAGCGAGAAATACTCTGAATTACGGATCCATGATAATGGGCTCTAATTGTCCATAGATCATATAATTCAGGATCCTCACCCACTGATTATATACCAATAAAGTCGTACTTTAATAATAAAAGTTATTTTTCCTTTTTGGTCGATGTGGGACCCAGGTTTTAAAAAGGAAATATCTTTATTAAAAAAGGTGTGGGGAGTGTGTGGAGACCTTTGACAATGGGGCATTTGATAATAGATTTATCGTAAATGGGTTACTATTATCAAGGATCCTATCACTGATTTGTAAGTAAATCATATAAGTTTATAAGAATAGCATAGAGGTATATTTTCTAGACGATGTGGGACATTTTTTTTTATTTAATTTTTTATGGATAGAGAAGTTTCGTCTTTCTGAAACAAGACAAAAGGTGTGAAGTGGAGACCCCTGATAGTGGGTCCCATTGTGGAAAACTTTATTCGATGTGGGACTTTCAATAAAGACAAAGGATAACTTTATTTATTCGCAAAAATAAAATACTGAAAAACATTATACGATTACTTTATTGAAAATACCTTTTTGAATTCATCGCATTTCTTAGTTTGGCCATTTCAGTGCCATCCAGGTGTTGGAGTCTGTAAGCTCATTTTCCAATCACATCTAAGATTCGGTACAGGCCTTCCCAATTAGGTTCCAATTTGCCGACATACTTTTTTGACTTTAGAAGCACCAGGTCTCCTGGATTGAAGCCACTGCGTCTGACTCTTTTGTTGTACCTGTTTACTATCTACTGTTGATACACAGCTAGCCAAATAACCGCTACTTCTCTTTTTTCCTCCAAGTGATCTAGATTGTGCAATAGGAGTTAATCATTTAACCTCTGTTCCCAAGCTAAGCTTCTAATAGTAGGTGCTACCATTTCAGTGGGGATTATGGCTTCAGTTCCGTAGGCTAAAGAGAAAGGAGTTTCGCCCGTGGGTCCTCTCGGAGTGGTTCTATATGCCCATAGGACATTTGGCAATTCATCCAGTTATTTTCCTTTCTTGTCTTCGAGGTTATTTTTAATGCAGGCGAAGATTGTTCTGTTGGTTATTTCTGCTTGTCCATTGCCTTATGGATGGTAAACGGCTCACATTTTTTAGTTGATTCTGTATTTGTCTTAGAAACGCTGAGTGTACTCATTGCTCAGATTTAAGCCATTATCCATAATGATAGATTTTGGTATTCTGAATCTACATATTAGATTGTTCCAGATGAACTTTCTCACCTGAACGTTAGTTACACTTACGTATGCTTCTGCCTCTACCTATTTAGTGAAGTAGTCAGTGGCTAATAGGACGAACCTTTTCTGTGATGCGGCCAGTGGTAGAGGTCGTACTACGTCTATTCCTCATTGAGCGAATGGCCAAGGGCTACTCATGGTGTGCATCTCTTCTAGGGGTTGATGGATGAGGGGGGCATACCTTTGGCACTTATCGCATCTTCTGGAATACTCTTCGGCTTCCCTTGCCATATAGGGCCAGAAGTAGCCTTGAGTTAGAACTTTGTGAGCTAGTGATCTGCCATCAGAGTGATTTTCGCATTCTCCTTCGTGCAGTTGTTTCAAAACTTCTCTGGATTTCGTGGGAGTCAGGCATTTGAGGTAGGGTCTTGAGTGTGATCGCTTGAAGAGCTGTCCTTCTACAACTGAGTATCCGGCAGCCTTTATTCTTAACTGTTAGGCTTCTTTTTTGGAATTGGGGAGTTCCCCTCTTTCGAGGTATGCTAGAATTGGATCTATTGAAGATGCCGCGTAGGCCAAGCGATCGACAATCGGGTTCTCTTCCCTCGGGATTTGTCGGAATTCAATCATGTCAAAATGCTTTGCCAGTTTCTCTACTTCTTCTTTGTATGCATTCATTCATTCTTCTCTGGGGGTATACTCTTTAGTCACCTGTCTGGTGATGAGATGTGAGTCACTGTGAGCTCGGAGACATTTTACTTGAAGCTCCTTGGCCAGTCTAAATGTGATACCCTCGGATTTCCGGATGCGGGTTGGCCAGGCCCACGCCCAAATACCCGAGGATATCAAAACAAATGGCAATAATCGAACACAGAATACAAACATAATAAATAGGAATACATAAAATTGCTGAAAGAAAACTAACACAATAATCCATTAATGAAATCCACAGAATAATTTTTTTTTATAAATAAGAAAGTATTTTGATACATCCATACTCCATTATTTTGATACAGAATAATTATTATAATTTTGGCGTGGCCGTTCCTACACGCCAAAATTGATGTAGTGAATGTGCGGTTCAAGAAAAGCCTTTTGGGTCAAGTTTAAATTTATAAAAATCACTACCAACACTATTACTAATGTAGTAAGGGTGAGTAGGGATCGTCCCAAGGGATTATGGGGATTGAGCAATGTCGGAGTAGATTGTGGAATTGCAATTAGGGCTAGTAGGTCGAGTGATCAAATAATTGGTTGGTTGGTTGATTAAAGGGCAACTAAATTAGACTAAGTAATAGCAAAATAGTGTAATTAAGAGTAAGTAAGAGAGAGAAGAGTCTTGGGGTTTAGAGATCACCACCAAGTAATGCATTTCTATATTATTGACAAGTAATTAATGAGGGCAATTAAGGTGTTGCAATATTGGTGTGTGTGTATTTGGTTGATTCAACAAGCAAGGATGACTAGTTAACTATGTATTGTCTAAACATCATGTGAAAGGCACAATATATCTAAGCAATGAAGCATATATTGTCTAAACAACATGTGAAAGGCACAATAAATCAAAACAAGTCATTAATCCTTTCATTAGGTTCACAATCCAAATATAACACAAAATTAGAGACATATGCTACTTGTATTCAAAAGCTTAGAACATCAAACAATAAGCATGGATTGTCCTCCCATTTAACACTACACTACAACTACACTACATCTAAGCTACTAGCATGAAAATAAACTAGGGGAGAGGCACAATCCATCAAGAGATAAGCATGAACCATCAAGAGAATCACAAAAGCATTCCTTTAAGCACAATGTTTTGACAATCTCTAAATCCATGGCATCAATATACATGGACATGCATCAACAACACAAAATCTAGAGACAAGAACATGAACATCAATTCTAGCATACATAGACATATGAATAGAATGAAATGATCAATTGGAAGCATTAAACCATAAAAATCATTGATTAAACAAGATCTATATATATTAAAGTGTCAAAACATTAATTACAACACTAATCCCTCAATAATACACAAGATTAAGATATAGAAAGCATGCTTGGGGCTAACTCTAGCCCCAAGAGGATGTCTAGCCACTCATGGTGAGGATGCTCCAACCCTCAAGGGCTAACTCCATGGAAGAGGTTTGCTCCTTGTTGATGAAGATCTCCAATGGTGTCTCTAGCCTCCTCCTCTTAACTTCCTCTCCAAGAGATGATATCAAAAATAATGTTGGCTCCCTTTGAAAAAGCCATCCTTATCCTTATATAGGTAGGTCAAAATGACACCCAAAATGAGGTGGGGTCGTGCACACAATATTCCCTAATGATTGGATAAAGGACAACTTTCAATGAGATGGAATTTTAACTTTTTCGCACTGGAGGAAGTTCGATCGATCGAAAGGAAGTGAGATCAATCGAACTTAGGCTGGATCGATCCAACTGGCTGAACTTTTCGGAAAAAGACAAATCCAAGATATTTATGGGAAATATTTATGGGAAAAGGACAAAAGTGGTTAGTGGGTGGTACAGCTGTGGACATGATCAATCATTTGGATAAGGACAAAGGTGTTCGATTGATCGAAGAATGATGTTGGATCGATCGAACTTTTGGACTTAAGTGCTTTGGGTCAAGGCTTGGATCTATCTTGAAGTGCTGAGATCGATCAATGTTCGATCGATTGAATCTTGGACTTGGATCGATCGAACTTGCTGCTTTGCTTCATTTTGCTTCTTTCTTTCTCCACTTTGCTCATTTCTTTGTTTAATCTCAGAATTGCTTCAATTAAGCTCTTCTTTGGCTGAGTTAGCTTATTTTCGGGATAAGTGCCTGAAAATGGAAATAATACGAAATCAATCTAAAATGGTAAAGTAAGATAGATAAAGGTACTAGAATGCCTAAGCTTAAGGGGTTTAAATACGCACTTTTCAGCTCGAGAATCCATACTATGTGGACCCCTAGAAAAAAAACCCAGCTGATCATGTGACTACATTACAACATTGAAACATAAAAAAAACTTCTAGGCAATTAATCCAGAAGATTGAAGAAGATAATCCCTGTTCAGCACGAACAATCCCTACTCTTGTCGAATACCTGAAAAATGATGGTGGGTCAGGCCCACAAACAAGTTCTACTCTAACTACAATCCAAGCAGAGACCCGATACGCAGATACATCCTAAATAACTCAACAATGACTATTTAGTCCATAAATATATATATATCCACACTAAGGACATTCACTAGACTACAAAGAGGGTTTCAACTTGAATAGAAGGCAACATGCAAAACGCACCTGAAGTGTGCATGTGTACCTAAGCCTAACAGGGTACACCACTACTTATTATAGCCAACTACGCATCCCACTACATATACTCTCCCTAACCGTCGACTTTGAGACTCAAGCTCATATCGCGGTACAATAGATATATATTTAAAGTCCATCCAAACCAGAGTATGTCATTCAATTTTTCATTGATCTGATATAAAATATAAGTAACAGATAATCCAGTTAGTCATTTAACTTATTCAGTTGATCTAACTTGAATCCATATAGGATTTAACTATTTTAGTTAATCCATTCCGTATGTATGAATAGGTAAGAATTAATGTTTTGAACTAATCCATCCCTAATATGCCACCGTCCCATACCGGTGCATATAATTCATATAATCCATAAATGATGCAACACTTAAAACAATACATCAAATAAATCCACAATACATAAAAAAAATCATTTATATATCCTTGCATATAATTAAGCAAAATAACAACTCTAAGTAGCATGCATTTAATTTTTACAATAATAAATTAACATGCATCTCAAATAGATTGTTTTAACCTCCAGGACGTAATTAAACTATTTAAATTCAATTAATTGATTTAATTAGTTTAATTTCAATATTCATCCATCTAAATTGCTAAATAATACTAAGCAATGAAATCCTTAGTTAACAATATGCAAATTGATTTAAAACTTCATAATTTTCAAGTCCATAACATATAGTCATCGATTATGCATTCCGGTTATTAATCCAATTTATTTAAATCATATAAATCATCCAAACTGAATTAAACATTATTGGAACCATCCTAACAGTCAAACAGAACCTTTAAAAACCAAAATCTACAAGTTCCCAGCGATGGAGCATGCTCTCGTTTTGAGAGAGCAAGCTCTGTCCTCAATGGAGCAAGCTCTCAAACTAATAGAGCATGCTCTCAACCAAAAGAGCAAGCTCCAAAACTAGTAGAGCACGCTCTCAACCAAAAGAGGATGCTCCCTAACTAATAGAGCATGCTCTCAACCAAAAGAGCATGCTCTCGGTCTGAGGGAGCCGGTTCCCTCTTCCATGGCGCCGACTCTCAACCTGAGAGTCGTCTATTTTCATTAGGGAGCCGGCTCCATGCCCTTGGGAGCCGGCTCTCAACCTATTCTGCTTCTTCTTCTTCATCTCCGACATCCTCTGATCTTTCCAATCATCTCCATTAAGGATCCTAAACTTCTGTTCTAAGTCCCAGATGATCTCAAATAATTTTTACAGAGTTCTTATATATCTTTTACATAAATTTAAAACAAGTTTCATGCAAGAATTTTAAGATCAAGCCACTATGAATATAAACATATAAATTCTGTTTTAAATCAACTTAAACAAGCATAAGATCAATTTAATACGTGATTAATCCTGGAATTATCCTAGGCATGTACAGAACACGAATCTAAGGGAAAAAGTAAGAGCAAAACTTGCCTCTCAAGGGTTTGGTTTGAAACCTTTAACCGTCTTCTTCCTAAGTTTTTCGGCGACCTTAGTTGCCGTTGAACCTCCTTTGCCACTCTTGATTTAACCCACGAGCCAGCCCCTCTTCCTCCTCCTCTTTAGTTCAGCCCTTTCGGCCGAACCCTAGCTTCCTCTCTCGATTTATCTTCTCTCCTCTCTGTTATTTCTCTTTCTCTAGAACTAATAAAACTCACGTAATAAACCTAGCCTCCTCCTCTACAGACTTAAATATATATATATAGGCAATAATATGTACCTACAACATAAAACCCTGATCCTAGTTTAACCCTAAGTCAGCTTATACAGAAAAGAGGAACAAATAATCTTAGTTTAATAATACTAATACTACCCTTACATATGACGTATTTACATATAAATATAATAATTTATAAATATAATATAGTTATATCTATTTATATATAACTAAATCTCCTTATCATTATTAATTAGAATAATAATAATAATCACCTCCAGTACCCATGGGTCCTACACCCTACACATGAAGGTCTATCCAAGTAGTCCATGTGACCTATTTATCTGGTCCACTACTACTATCCAAAATTAACTCATTTTTAAAATAAAATGAAAATAAAACATAAAGATTTAAGCCTAACAATTTAATTACAAATAAACCACACAATTTAACAAAGAATTAACACACAATTAAATCGCAAAAATCAAATAAACAATTATTCAAATAAACAATTTGCTACATAAATACAGTCACATAATCAATTAAAAATACACATAAAATTTAAATTTAAATTCTAATTTTATCCTTTTGAAAATTGGGGTTATTACATTCTTCTCCCCTAACAAAAGAAATTCCGTCCTCGGAATTCACGAAACTCTGAATTATTTCCTTTTAAAATTCATTTCCGTTCTCGTGTGGACTCAACCTCTATGTATAGGTTCCACCGAATTCCAATGCATCCAACAATAAACAAGGTTCCTATATTTAAGAAACACCATAAATGTACAACTCCTATGTTGTATCTAACAACAACTCAATCTTACCCAATATGTAGTTAAGGGCAACGATCTCTATTCCTCCAAGTTCTATAGGATAATCGCACAAAATTCCTATACATCCAGTGCTAATAATTTGGTAATGCTAATCTGTATGCAACACCAAAAGCCAATAACGAATTTAACATAGAAATCTAATTATGCTTTAACAATTCAACCATGCCATTATGAATATAGTTATTTAGATATTAGCAACTTAACCATGCCTTCGTAAGTATATGGATTTATTCGTTGGCAAATCGACCATGCCTCCTTAAGTATATTTATTTATACTTTGGCAAATCAACCATGCCTACAATTCAACCATGTACCGATTTAAAATTTAACGATGAACTAAATCACACATAGTCATAACATGCATATCATATGCATAATATTAATTTAAAACCAACCTATCCAAATATACCAATTAATCATGTCCCTACACCAACCGGTTCACTAGAACAGACATTCGATATCTTGTTACCTTATAATCGTCTGAGTGCAATTGATGAACTTTATATCTCATTCACTCCGACATCATTTGCAGAAACTATGAATCCTCCTCCAGTACCTTAAACTCTATCTAAGTAAGGTAACACCTCCACTAAAGTCAGCTCCAATATTTGAAGTTGACTTCCTTAATTTCCTTGGTTGATAAAAACATTCATTTCTATAGTCACTTCCACCAGACGGAACTAAATACAAAGTGTGAAACACCACATCTATCCATCTAAGCCATCTCGTAATCCGTTCTATTCGTATGAACAGATATCCTACCAGTTCAAAATAAACAAAATTAATATCAGTTAACTAACATCCCAACCAGAATCCTAACCCTTGTGTAAAATCAGCAATCCCTCAACTAAATCCATGAAAAATGCTCTGTCATTTCCACTTTAGTATAGGAAATGGCCGCAAGGATCTAGTGATCTCTGATGGTCCATCTCGGCTATCTAATAATATTAAACGAGGAGACTAAGTCACTATGTCCCTCCTCCTACATGTCCTCCAAACATTTGCTCCATATCGTGAAGCAATACGTTTCGACCAAGATGAATAAAGAATTAAGTGTTGTATACGTCAGTCCTTTCATCCTCGTTCCAATTTGTCTACAGAAAATACCATTAGTCTGGTACCGCCAATTGTCATTTGCACCCACTGTTTAAATTAAAGCAACTTCAAAAACTCATTCTACAACTGAATCAATGCACCGCAGATATGTGACAAACTTACCGATATTAAAAATTAACCAGTAATTCTATTCATCGATAGTCAACTAGCTATGACTTTTCTACACACACTATGCACCTCTTCCTTATATGGGCGATCGGTCTCCCCATTCGGTTTTAACATACCCTACTTCTATAATACAACTAAGTGTCAATTAGACTTCTTATTTAACTTTAAATGAATATGGAATCTGCACCCACTGTTTAAATTGAAGTAACGAGCCCCTTTTTAATGTGTTTAGAAAACGGACTTTTTAATGCGAGAGGTCGCTTCGCAAGGTCAAAATATAAATGTGGTTTTAGAAGCCTTTCTAGTCAAATTTACATTTATAAAACCACTACTACAACTAATGAAGTATAGCCAGTAGGGATCGTCCACAGAGATTATACGTGTTGGAATTTAACTTCAACTCTAATGTATCAATTGATTGCAAAAGATAGATTGGTTGATTAAACTAAGATGCAAGGAAATTAAAATGTAATTAAAATAAACTAGTGAGAGATAGGGGTTTAAGAGATATGAAGAAAGGTCTTAGGGTGTTGGAATCACCACTAAGCTCATGCAATTAACCACTTGCTTTCTATTAATGGGGAATACATTCTTGTAATCAAGATGTGACCACAAACATAAACACAATTTGCATGTAAAAGTGTGAACTATCTAATGTAAGAGTGAATTGTCTACCTAACCAACAAGTAAACTAAGTGTAGAACACCCACCAAGACAAAAGCACAATCCATCAATTAATTAACAAATGGGTGTAATGAGAGCACACATCAATCTAGAAAATCATGGAATTTGCAATAATAAGCCATGGAATATCAAATCAAGAATAGATTGTCTACCTACCTACAAACATGAATTAAATTGTAGAACAACCCATCAAGTATAAGAATAATCCATCAAATAAATTGACAAACCCATTCAATGAAAACCCATGCTTAGCCATCACTAAATCCTTAATTAATCACATATAGACATGCAATCAACATAGAGAATCTAGTGTAGAGATCAATTCCCAAAATAATTACACATAAGGTAACATGTAATTAAAATAGAGAATCATAAGGAAGAATTAAATCAACAATCACAAGGCTAAGCACTAATCACAACAATATATATATAAATCCCCAAAAATAGAAATACAAGGGTTTAAATTACACAAGACTTAAGGCTCATCCAAGCCCTAAGTGTAGATCTAGCCAATCATAGAGGAGGTAGATGTGGTCATGAAACCCTCAAGGGTAAGCTCCAAACATAGCTCCATCTTCTTCTTCTTCTTCTTTGAAGCTCTAGAGAGAGAGTATGTAGATCTAGAGATGTGCCTCCACTTCCCTTTTCTTTTCTAACCCTAATCTTTAACTTTTTAGAGAGAGAAAGTAATAATTACAATGTAAAAATAAAATTATGAAAAAGCTCTCTTACAAAATGGTTCAATTCCGTTTATATAGAAGGTCCTTTTCTTAGCCACTAAGTCAAAAATATAGCCCAAAAATATCTAATCCCGCAACTTTTTGGTAGGTAGAGATCGGCGCGCTCGGGAATTAGATAGCTCGCTGCCAGCACATTTTCAATCGATCAGACTTTTCTTTGATCAATTAGAGTTGGTTCGATCGATCAGACTTTTGATCGATTTGGGTTTGATCGATCCAACTTTTCTGATTGATCTCACTTGGTAGTTTTTCAGTATCAGTCTCCTTTTGCTCCAAATCAGCCTCCTTTTGCTCCAGATTCTCACAAAGACTTAGTTTAACTCTAAAAAAGCCTTAAGAAACCATTTTTAGCTCGTTTTAATATTATTGACCGGAAATAGATAAAAACACAAATAAGTACTAAAACGGGTAAATAAAGATAGATAAATGGACTAAAATACCCTCGCTTAAGGGGTTTAAATGCACACTTTTTAGTGCTCATCACACCCCCAAACTTAAATATTGCTAGTTCCTAGCAATGAATTGCAAAGTAAAGGAATGAAATGAACAACTAAACAATTATAAACTAGAAAATAATAAATGGATAACGCCACTTTCGTAGGGAACACGAATGCATTTAGCACATGCAACAAGCCTTTTGAACTCCTAGGTTATCTCTAGTGGACGAGTGAAGTCTCGTGAGGGTTTCCGGAAATAATACCCGCAAATATTAAGCTCATTCTCACAAGAGCGGCACCAATGTTGCAAACAAGTATTGGGAGAAAACTACCTCAAGTATGCAATTTTTCAACCATTTCCGAGTAATCTCCCAAAATTTCAACATCAAGCAAGCAAGTATGGTCCTCCACACATCAAGAAAATGATCATGCAAATCAAAACAACTCTAGAATCCTTTTTTAGTGGACCGGCATTAAGTATGTTGCTATCTAAGCCAACTAGAGAAATGATCACATCCTTACCCTCAAACTAGCACACAAATCTAATACCGATTATCAAGACAAAGAGTAGACCTTTTATTAAAGTTTTATTGATCTAGGTGCGCTTATTCTTTTCACTCGAATTTTTTTTTTTTTACCATCCCTAAGGATCAAAGATGGAAGCATGGTGTAATGTAGTGATCTATTAAGCTTTCTAGCGATCTATGAGGTCGAGCGTTAGGTCAATGACTCCCAAACCAGATGGCTTTAGGGCACTAGGTGTTGAAACACCCATAAGGACTTACAAGCTCAAATTAACTAGGCTACAAATCAAAACAACCTCCATCTAATCATTTCCTACTTCTCACCTTTTAGGAGAAGTCCTCACTTTTTTTATTTACTTTCGCAACAACCCTTTTTTTTTTAGTACTCAATTATTCACCTAGAGTTTGGGCCCTCCACCTTTCGGCGTGAGAAATTCAGTGCTTGATGAGGCTAGAATTCCGGCTGCTCAATGAAAAGGGTTTGTTATCCACTTTTATCAAGATGAAAGCTTTCAATGCACTACTAGCCCAATTGGGATATAACCAATTCAATAATCAACAAAGCATGTACCCCACACATGAATGCTAGTGTGCGCCTGTGCTAATGTAAAATCCTAGAGTGAATCTCAAAATAATCACAAAATCAGGATGATGTGAACCACAAGTGCAAGCAAGATATCAATCTTTCGAAAAATTTACTCCTAAATGGCATCCACAAGGCATACAAGGAGTATTGGACTCTCAAGTCAAGCAATTTTTAAATTCTAAGTAATATAATCCTCAAAAGATCAAAATCATTGCTAACATGGATCTCCAATCTCAATCATGCATTTAAGTCTCAAAGTTAAGTCAAATGCAACAAAGTCACCTTATCCCCAAACTTAAATTGCACATTGTCCTCAATGTGTAATGAGAACAATGGAAAAGATGGAAAGAGTATATCGTGGTGGCGAAAGTATGAAGCCCGACAATAATCCAATATGAAAAACTGTCTCCCCCAAACTTGGAATCAACAACCTATTTGAATAACCACACTAACAAACTCACATCAAATTTCAAATGGGATAAGAATAATCAAATCATGCATTTTAAGGCAATATAACACAATATGATAGAGTTTTATGAGATCAAGCCCTAACTAAAGCATAAAGTATGCATGACTACACATAAGGGCACAATGGTGAAAAGTTTTTATATTTTTCTTTTTATGAAAGCAAGTATATATAAAATGCAAGAAAAACAAATAATAAAATGCATGAACAAAATGCAAAAAGAAAAATAAAGAAGGTAAAATGTAATGAAAGAATATATACAATGCAATAAATGAAAAACAAAAAGTAAGAAAGGATGCAAGAACAAAATAATAAAGAATAAATATAAAAATAAAAACTCTTTCTATTTTTTTTTTTATTATTTTTTTTCATTTTTTTAATTTATTTATGACATAACAAGTATGTATACACACAAAAATAAAATAAATAAACATGCAAGGAATGAAAATGTAAGGAAATAAGGGATGCAATTTTTTTTGAAAGTATGTACAATGAAACAAAATATAAGAAATATGCACAATGATTGTTAAGTTAAACGTCTCTAGCAAGATGGAATACCACTTTGAAAGATTGGTTTTTTTTTTTTTCTGTTTTTTTTTTTAATTATATTTTCTAGAGAAAATAAATATTTACACAAACAAAGATAAAAAGGCAAGTAAATAAAAATGCAAGAAGTGAAAATACAAGGAAATAAATAATGCAGAGAAAGTTTTTTTTTTTTTTTTCATAAGAGAAAAGTAATAAAAGAAAATAACAAAAGTAAGAGAAAATGAAAAAGAAAGTAAAATAAAAATAGAAAGAAGAAAAAGTCAAAAAGTCAAAGGGTCAAAGGGGCCAGGCTGTCGATCTGAGAATGATCGATCTAAACTCGATCGATCGAAGATGTGAAAATCTACAGATAAGCTCGATTGATACACAGAGAGGTGAAAAATGCAGAGCTCCAAAAATTTTCTAAGTATAGAACTGAGATCGATCGAAGGGACATTCGGATCGATCGAAGGGACATCCGGATCGATCGAAAGATACTTGGATCGATCGAAGAAAAAGTTCGAACGATGGAATAGAGAGATGAAAATATGCAGAGATGATGTTCGATCGATCAAATATCTCTTGTGATCGATCGAACAGGGCACTAAATGCTTAATTTTGAGATGAAAGTGTAGAAAATCATATGCTAAGCCCCAATAATAATAACAAGAATGGAGATTGGAAAATGGATAGAAGAATGTACACAAAAATGAAAAATAAAAAAGAAATGAGGGAGGAATAGAGTTTTAAAACTCTACAAATACTAGTGTTAACGTCTCTAGCAAGACGTTGGTTCGACTCACTAGTCAAACATATCAAAAACTGGATATGAGACATCCTTATTGATCCTCTTTTTACTTTTCTCATTTAATGTCCCACTAATGACAATGAAATCATCCTCCAAAAGAATGACTTGAAAAGAAATGAAAGAAATGATATTGGTCCTTTCATCCACGGTCTTGAAAACAAAATCAATCATGGTTAGGCTTGCCTCTTTGTTGTGTTCTTGAAATACATTCAAAGGATCATTCATTTTGATAATTGGTGAGGCATTCTCTTTCAAAGACTCATTTGGAATATCAAGAAACACCCTCTCTTCATCCCTCTTTTCTTCCTCAAAGATAACCATCTCCTCACCTTTTAAGTTAGCTAAGGAGTCCATTAGAGAGTAGACTTCATTTATAGAGCTTTCTATGTCAAAACCACATCTTTTTATACATTTGCAAAAGGCACTCCTCAAGAGGGTCCTTGGAGAGAATAGAAGGTAGGCCCTCTTCAACAAGTTCCTCCTCCTCCTCTCCTATCTCTATAGTGGTCAATATATCCTCACTCTCTAAAGTATCAACGGCCAAGATAAAATCATAATCAAAACAAGGAAAGTCCTCATTAATCATGTTATGCTCTATTGGATTAGCCACTAACTCACTAGCCACTTCCTCCTCTATACAAGATAGAGTGCTAGGCATTAGCTTATTTGCTACTTCTTCGTCATTCTCCTCAACCTCATCTATGTAAATTGAAGTTCTTGCCATTTTTTCATTTGCTTCTTCCTTCTCCTCTTGACGAGAAAGAGTACTTGCAATTTAGTCAACTTGAGTTTCAAGCTTGGCTAAAGTTTGAGAATGAGAATTAATAAGTGGAGTTTGTGAAATATGCACATCAAGTAAAACTAACACTTTTTCTTCAAATCTGGGTGAATAACTAGAACGTGGTGGATTTGGCTCTTCATAAAATGGTGGAGGAATGTAGTAGTCATAAGGAGGATCATGAAAGGGATTAAGCCCATTGTCAAAAGATGATACTTGATATGCATTGAACTCAATCTCATAAGGATCAAAAGATGATGCTTGATATGCATTCAAACTCCAATGCTAGCTTTAAACTCCAATGATTGCTTTAAGATCCAAAGTTTGCCTTTCTTGTAGTCAAGTACCTAATTGACAAATAATAATGAGAATAACAGAAAAGAATATACAATCGAAAATAAAATAAAAATAGAAGCAATCAAATGAACACTATTGTCTAGTCTAATTCCAACAAAACCATTAATCCCCAGCAATGGCGCCAAAATTTGACAAGCCCTTTTTAAATATGTTTAGAAAACGGACTTTTTAATGCGAGAGGTTGCTTCGCAAGGTCAAAATATGAATGTGGTTTAAGAAGCCTTTCCAGTCAAATTTACATTTATAAAACCACTACTACAACTAATGAAGTATAGCGAGTAGGGATCGTCCACAGAGATTATACGTGTTGGAATTTAACTTTGACTCTAATGTATCAATTGATTGCAAAAGATAGAGATTGGTTGATTAAACTAAAATGCAAGGAAATTAAAATGCAATTAAAGTAAACTAGTGAAAGATAGGGATTTAAGAGATATGAAGTGAGGTCTTAGGGTGTTGGAATCAAAGCTCATGTAATTAACCACTTGCTTTCCATTAATGGGGAATACATTCTTGCAATCAAGATGTGACTACAAACATAAACACAATTTGCATGTAAAAGTGTGAACTATATAATGCAAGAGTGAATTGTCTACCTAACCAATAAGTAAACTAACTGTAGAACAACCCACCGAGACAAAAGCATAATCCATCATTAATTAACAAATGGGTGTAATGAGAGCACACATCAATCTAGAGAATTATGGAATTTGCAATAATAAGCTATGGAATATCAAATCAAGAATAGATTGTCTACCTACCTACAAAGATGAATTAAATTATAGAACAACCCATCAAGCATAAGAATAATCCATCAAATTAATTGACAAATCCATTCAATGAAAACCTATGCTTAGCCATCACTAAATCCTTAATTAATCGCACATAGACATGCAACCAACATAGAGAATCTAGTGTAGAGATCAATTCCCAAAATAATTACACATAAGACAACATGTAATTAAAATAGAGAATCATAAGGAAGAATTAAATCAACAATCACAAGGCTAAGCACTAATCACAACAATATATATATAAATCCCCAGAAATAAAAGGGTTTAGATTACACAAGACTTAGGGCTCATCCAAGCCCTAAGTGTAGATCTAGCCAATCATGGAGGAGGTAAATGTGGTCATGAAACCCTCAAGGGTAAGCTCTAAACATGGCTCCATCTTCTTCTTCTTCTCTTTGAAGTTCTAGAGAGAGAGAGTATGTAGATCTAGAGATGTGCCTCCACTTCTCTCTTCTCTTCTAACCCTAATCACTAATTTTCTAGAGAGAGAAAGTAATAATTACAATGTAAAAATAAAATGATGAAAAAGCTCTCTTACAAAATGGTTCAATTCCCTTTATATATTGAGGTCCTTTTCTTAGCCACTAAGTCAGAAATATAGCCCAAAAATTTCTAATCCCGCAACTTTTTGGTAGGTAGAGATTGGCGCGCTTGGGAATTAGACAGCTCGCTGCCAGCACATTTTCGAACGATCAGACTTTTCTTCGATCGATCAGAGTTGGTTCGATCGATCAGACTTTTGATCGATCTGGGTTCAATCGATCCAAATTTTCTGATAGATCTCACTTGGCAGTTTTTCAGCATTAGCCTCCTTTTGCTCCAAATCAGCCTCCTTTTGCTCCAGATTCTCACAAAGACTTAGTTTAACTCCAAAAAGGTCTTAAGAAACCATTTTTAGCTCGTTTTAACATTATTGACCTGAAATAGACAAAAACACAAATAAGTACTAAAACGGGTAAATAAAGATAGATAAATGGACTAAAATACCCTCGCTTAAGGGGTTTAAATGCGCACTTTTCAGCACTCATCATGAATCAACTTCAAAAGCTCATTCTACAACTGAATCCATGCACCACTGATCCGTGACAAACTTACCGATAATAAAAATTAACCGGTAATTCTATTCATCGAAAGTAAACTAGCTATGACTTTTCCACACACACCGTGCACCTCTTCCTTATATGGGCGATCGGTCTCCCCATCCGGTCTTGACATACCTTGCTTCTTTAATACAACTAAGTGTCAATCAGACTTCTTATCTAACTTTAAATGAATATGGAACTTGTCCATCCTCCCCATAGTCATCAATTCCCTAGCAAAAACTATTTGTTGCGAATTGTGCCCTAAAATTTTATTTTTTTATTTTTTAATTTTCCATATATTTGTGCAAATGAAAAGACTTAGTTTCCTCCTTCATATGCAACACCGACAACTCCTCTAATTGACAACCTCGTGAATAGTGTCTTGGTTAATAATAGACTGATGAAGATTTAGTCAGTCTACTATCCTCTTTCGGTGTCATTCCAGTAAGTACCTAACCCAGCATGAAATCCTCCTTCCCTCTAGGTGCCAACTTTTGGAATTTCTAAGAAGATATTCTGCAACTCCGCCACCTCAGATAAACCATCGTATTGTTACAATGGTCTTTGTTTACCACATCCTTACAAACACCGAAACATTAACTACCACCATTTTTATGGCGTTGTAAAAAGATACAAATCCAGACCTAGCGTAAATGATATCAAACTAATCGTACTAAATTATTTGATGCGTAGTGATGGTTTAACTATCCCATCCCAAATAATATACCATAATGATGCATACCAATGTCTAATAGATTGGCTAGAATTATGTATATCTACCAAATCCTATGAACTTATGCTCACAATCCTAGCGTAAATAACACTATTACTCTATGTTATTAAAACAATAATTGGCTGATCACATACTTGTGTCCCCAACTAAACCATAATCCCAATCTTGAATAATTTCTAAAAAATAAAACACGTATGATACACACAATAAAATAAAATATAATTTTACTTAAGACTCTTTCTTTCTAGAAAAGCAAATCTCCTCTGGAATCAACTTGTAAAAATTGTTTCACAAAATCTCCTTTTATAGTTTCGTAGGTAATCATCCAACCTCGAAACATAATCTTTAAACATAGCTTAAAAATATATCCATTTGCCTAAGCAAATACCAAAGGCTTAACCCACATCTTCCTTATACGTGAAATGCAAACCGTCTAACGTGGCTTGAGAAAGCAACTTAGAATGTCACAACATAATCCCCATACTTTCCTGAACGTGATATAAAATCATGTATTTCGTTTTGATAAGAACTCCATCAAATCTCCAAACTTCTAAAGAGTACTTTCTATCTACCTCTTTTAGAGATGATACGAAAGTTTCAATTTTTTTTTTTATATATATATTTTTTATGTAGATTGATCCACACCAACTCTACTAGTATAATTCACTATACTACTAGCGAATAAGATCACCCTTGTGTGATCATTCATCTTCAAGATTTAGTATCCTCTTTCTTGGATATGCTGAAATCTCCTCTATTAGAATCCTCTTTGGACTCGTATTCGTCACTTGTCTTCTTGTTGAGATCAACTGAAGTCATGTTGGGCCTGATATGTGGTGACCTAACACCTACCCCTTAATCCTTCCTTGGCTTATACTTTCTAAGTAATGCCATCCCCGGAACTAAACCGTCGATTCCTAATGCTGCCTTCTGGTAAAGAAATCGATAACGTACTCCTTTACTTCTTTGGGTCTTTATCGCTTTCATCTTAGACCCCATCACCTTCCTAGTGCCAACTATTCTGTGACTACAGAATATAAATGACATCAGCTCCTCTGAACAAACCGTAGATAGAGTACAACGAATCCTACTATAAGCCCTAAGTTTTAAGAGACGCAACACGGAAGTCATATAACGAAAGACATTCCTAAGGACACTTGAATCTGGAGTGCTCTGATACCAATTGTGATACCCTTGGATTTCCGGATGCGTGTTGGCCAGGCCCACGCCTGAATACCCGAGGATATAAAAACAAATGGCAATAATCAAACACAGAATATAAACATAATAAATAGGAATAAATAAAATTGCTGAAAGAAAACTAAAACGATAATTCATTAATGAAATCCTTAGAATAAATTTTTTTATAAATAAGAAAGTATTCTTATACATCCATACTACATTACTAATACAACTCGGGAATCCATACTATGTGGACCCCTAGAAAAAAACCCAACTGATCATGTGACTACATTAGAATACTGAAACATAAAGAAAACTTCTAGGTAATTAATCCGGAAGATTGAAGAAGATGATCCCTGCTCAGCACGAACAATCCCTACTCCTGTCGAATACCTGAAAAATGATGGTGGGTCAGGCCCACAAACAAGTTCTACTCTAACTACAATCCAAGTAGAGACCTGATACGTAAATACATCCTAGATAACTCAACAATAATTGTTTAGTCCATAAATATATATATATCTACACTAAGGACATTCACTAGACTACAAAGAGGGTCTCAACTTGAATAGAAGGCAGCATGCAAAACGCACCTGAAGTAGGTATGTCTACCTAAGACTAACAGGGTACACCACTACTTATCATAGCCAGCTACGCATCCCATTGCATATACGCTCCCTAACCGTCGACTCTGAGACTCAAGCTCATATCGCGGTACCATAGATATATATTTAAAGTTCATCCAAACCAGAGTATGTCATTCAATTTTTCATTGATCTGACATAAAATATAAGTAACAAATTATCCAGTTAGTCATTCAACTTATTCAGTTGATCTGACTTGAATCCATGTAGGATTTAACTATTTTAGTTAATCCATTCCGTATGTATGAATAGGTAAGAATTAGCTTTTTGATCTAATCCATTCCTAATATGCCATCGTCCCATACCGGTACATATAATCCACATGATCCATAAATGATGTAACATTTAAAACAGTATATCAAATAAATCCATAATACATGATAAAAATCATATATATATCCTTGCATATAATTAAGCAAAATAACAACTCTAAGTAGTATGCATTTAATTTTTACAATACTAAATTAACATGCATCTCAAATAGATTATTTTAACCTCCAGGACGTAATTAAACTATTTAAATCCAATTAATTGATTTAATTAGTTTAATTCCAATATTCATCCATCTAAATTGCTAAATAATATTAAGTAATGAAATCCTTAGTTAACAATATGCAAATTGATTTAAAATTTTATATTTTTCAAGTCCATAACATATAGTCATAGATTATGTATTCCGGTTATTAATCCAATTTATTTAAATCATATAAATCATCCAAACTGAATTAAACATTATTGGAACCATCCTAACAATCAAACAGAACCTTTAAAAACCAAAATCTACTAGTTCCTAGTGATGGGGCATGCTCTCGTTTTGAGAGAGCAAGCTTTGTCCTCAATGGAGCAAGCTCTCAAACTAATAGAGCATGCTCTCAACCAAAAGAGGAAGCTTCCAAACTAGTAGAACATGCTCTCAACCAAAAGAGCATGCTCTCTAACTAATAGAGGATGCTCTCAACCAAAAGAGCATGCTTTCGGCCTCAGGGAGCCGGCTCCCTCTTCCATGGAGCCGGCTCTCACCCTGAGAGTCGTCTGTTTTCATTAAGGAACCGGCTCCATGCCCTTGGGAACCGACTCTCAACCTGTTCTGCTTCTTCTTCTTCGTGTCCGACGTCCTCTCATCATTCCAATCATCTCCGTTAAGGATCCTAAACTTCTGTTCTAAGTCCCAGATGATCTCAAATAATTTTTACAGAGTTCTTATACATCTTTTACATAAATTTAAAACAAGTTTCATGCAAGAATTTCAAGATCAAGCCACTATGAATATAAACATATAATTCTGTTTTAAATCAACTTAAATAAGCATAAGATCAATTTAATACGTGATTAATCCTGGAATTAACTTAGGCATGTACAGAACACGAGTCTAAGAGAAGGAGTAAGAGTAAAACTTACCTCTCAAGGTTTCGGTTTGAAACCTTTAACCGTCTTCTTCCTAAGTTTTTCAGCGATCTTAGTTGCCGTTGAACCTCCTCTGCCGCTCTTGATTTAACCCATGAGCCAGCCCCTCTTCCTCCTCCTCCTTGGTTTAGCCCTTTCGACCGAACCCTAGCTTCCTCTCTCGGTTTCTCTTCTCTCCTCTCTGTTATTTCTCTTTCTCTAGAACTAATTAAACTCACGTAATAAACCTAGCCTCCTCCTCTACAGACTTAAATATACATATATAGGCAATAATATATACCTACAACATAAAACCCTAATCCTAGCTTAACCATAAGTCGGCTTATACTAGAAAAGAGGAACAAATAATCCTACTTTAATAATACTAATACTACCCTTACATATGACGTATTTACATATAAATATAATCATTTATAAATATAATATAGTTATATCTATTTATATATAACTAAATCTTCTTAATCATTATTAATTAGAATAATAATAATAATCACCTCTAGTACCCATGGGTCCTACACCTTACAATGAAGGTCTATCCAAGTAGTCCATGTGACACATTTATCTGGTCCACTATTACTATCCAAAATTAACTCCTTTTTAAAATAAAATGAAAATAAAATATAAAGCAATATATCATTTAAGCCTAACCATTTAATTATAAATAAACCACATAATTTAACAAGCAATTAGACACAATTAAATCACAAAAATCAAATAAACAATTATTCAAATAAACAATTTGCCACATAAACACATAGTCGCATAATCAATTAAAAATACACATGAAATTAAAATTTAAATTCCAATTTTATCCTTTTGAAAACTAGGGGTATTACACTAAACCCTGCCTACAACGCCTCATATTCTGCTTCATTGTTCATGGCTGGAAATTCTAGTCGGATTGATTGTTCGAGTTTGGTCCCCTTGGGGGTTCTTATCTCAAATCCTGCCCCAGTCCCATTCTGGTTTACGGAGCCATCTACGTATAACTCCCAACAGGGGTTTTTTGTGATTGGCTGTTCCTCTCTTGGATTAGTATCCAAGAGGAAATCTGCAACCACTTGTCCCTTTTTTGTAGTGCGTGGTTCATACCGAATGTTAAAGGAGTTTAACTCAATTGCCCATTTGGTAATCCGGCCTTAAATATCTGGCTTACTAAAAATTACTCTAATCGGATGTGTCGTGGGGACTATTATCTGATGAGCCCCGAAGTAATGTCGAAGCTTTCCTTTTGTCTGGACCAAAACGAGGATGACTTTTTTTGCCATCGAGTACCTGCTCTCTGCATCAGTTATGGTCTTACTGGAATAGAAGACTAGGTGTTGCTTCTTACCCACTTCTCTTACTAAGGTCGAACTGGTCGCCGATTGTGATACTACTAGATAGAGGTATAATGGTTCCTCAGGTTCAGGGGCAGATAAAATTGGGGGGTTCGTCATGTACTCCTAGAGTTTTATGAGAGCTTCTCGCTACTATGCCCCCTAAATGTCTCCCTTTTTTGCCTTGATTGCATCAAAGAAAGGCTTGCATTTGTCTGACAGCCTGGATATGAAATGGCTAAGAGCCGTTACTCTCCCGGTGAGGATTTGGACTTCCTTCATGGTTTGGGGCTCTTTGTTCTGTAGCAGTTTTGTCAGTTGAGTGGGGCTTGCCTCTATTCCTCTCTTGTTCACCAAATGGCCTAGGAACTGACTTGAGGATACCTTGAATGAACACTTTGCTGGATTTAGCCTCATTTTATTTTCCCTAGGAGTGTCAAACACATCTTGCAGATGTTGTAGATGATCTTTATTGTCTTTGCTTTTTACAACCATGTCATTTATTTAAGCTTCAACTATTCGGCCGATCTGCTTTTTGAACACTTTATTGATTACCAATTGGTAAGTTTCCCCTATATTCTTCAATCCGAAGGGCATTACTTTGTAGTAGCAGATCTCGCATTCGGTAATGAAAAAAGTCTTCTCTTTATCCGAAGGGTTCATCGGGATCTGGATATAACCTAAATAAGCATTAAGAAAAGTTAGTTTCTCATACCCAGTAGTAGCATCCACCATCTGATCGATTTTGGGTAATGGGAAGCTATCATTCGGGCAAGCCTTGTTTAGGTTAGTGAAGTCAATGCATACCCTCCACTTGTCATTTTTTTTTTTGACAACAACTACGTTTGATAACCATTGGGGGTATTAGACTTCTCAAATGAATCCTTCTTCCAAAAGTCGGTTGACCTCTTCACCAATGTTTTTGTTTATTTCAGGGGCGAATCTCCTATGTTTTTGTTTCAATGGGTGGTGGCTCGGGTCTATGTTCAGGCTGTGACACGCTATCTGTGGGTCAATTCCTAGCATGTACTAGTGATTCCAAGCGAAGATGTCGGCGTTCTACCTTAAGATTTTTGTCAGCTCTTCCTTTTCTTGGGTTGATTGGAGCGTCCCCATATAAGTTAGCTTGAGCTCATCCCCTTCGACTATTTACACGGCTTCTAGGGGTTCTTCGGTTAGACGTTCTTCTTCTGGCTCCTTACTCTTTTTAGGAAAGAAGGAGCCTGGTAATTGCTATTTTAGCAATTGCTTTCCTTTATCATTTGGACAAATAGTAGTGTGGTAGCACTCCTTTGCCGCCACCAGATCCCCCCCATATATCGATAACTTCTTACAACGCATCTCATGACTTGATGCAGAGTCGATGGGACTCCTTCCATATGATGGATCCATCCTCGACCCATTAAAAGGCTATAGGTTGGGTGGATATCCACAATCATAAAGTTCTCTTTCGAGGATCTTTTGGCTGCTTATAGTGTGATTACGCCTATGGCCTCCAATCTCTTTCCATCGAACCCTACCAAGGGGTTTCCGGTGGGGCGAACCTGGTCCATGTCCAACTACAGTTGGTCGAATGTCCACTTCATTATGATGTTGGCACTGCTGCCAAGATCAATCAGTACGCGACTGACCAAGCAATTTGTTGCCAGTAGGCTGATCACTAGTGGGTTTTCATGTGGATGCTTTATCCTCCTGAGGTCTCCTTCGTAGAAGGAAATATGCGCTGAACTCGGCTTACACTCGACTGCGTTGGTTTCGCCGACCCTTTTTACTTATGGGCTTGCTTGAGTTGAATCCAGTAAGAATTTTCTGGTTGTTCGTTCTCTTCCGGATGGCCATGGATTGTATTGATTACTTGAACGAGATGATTATCTCCTGCGGCTTTTGGAGTTAGCTTGGCTTGCTTGGGTTGCCTTTGTTGGCCTGAGTTAACCAGGTAGTCTGCCAATTCGCCTTTGGTTATCAATGCCTCGACCTATCTTCTCAGACTCCTGCAATCATTAGTTTGGTGGCCAAAATCATTATAGAATGTATAGTGCTTACTTTAGTCTCTCTGTTTTATCAATGCCTCGACCTATCTTCTCAGACTCCTGCAATCATTAGTTTGGTGGCCAAAATCATTATAGAATGTATAGTGCTTACTTTAGTCTCTCTGTTCCATTGGTTGTCTGATCGGCGGAGGGATCTGAAAAATGTTCCTACCCTTAGTCTCCTGATACAATCTTGTCAGTGTTACCTTGAGAGGTGTGATCTTCTCGGATGTTCGAGACTTTTTCTCAGGGGCTCTTCCTTTAATGCTCGGGGGTTCCTGTTGGATCCTTGAGGTGCTCGGGCGTTCCTTTAGTCGGCTTTCAACCGTGACCAGAGTTGCTCTTTGTTGTCTGGTTACTTTATTTTCTTCGAGTCTGATGTAGTTTTGCCTTCTTGAATTCAATTCTGACATGTTAGCCGGAGTTTTTTTCACCAGAGAAGAATGAAAACGTGAACTTTACAACATGGCTATCTTGAATGCCTCTATGGCCGTATCCTGGTTACAATCCGGAATACCTGAAGATTCTATGTTGAACCGAGTGAGAAAGGTTTGCAAGCCTTCTCCCTTTATTTGCTGAATCGTGAAGAGACTAGCAATGGTCTTTTTTTGTTTTTTGTTCCCGCAGTACTGGGCTAGAAACGCGATGAATAGTGTCTCGAAGTTTGAGATTGACTTGCACGGGTGATTTTTGAACCATTCTAGGGCTACTCCTGTTAGACTGGATGGGAATATTTTACACATAAATGGATCATTGTGTGCCTCTAAAGTCATCTCTTGAGTGTAATGATTGAGGTGCTGGAGAGGGTCTCCAATCTCGTTGAACTTGATGAACTTTGGCATTGTGAACTTCTTGGGTTTTGCCACTTGTTCTATCTCATTCGAGGGAGTTTTCACTATTGATGCAGTGAAATCTCTCACCATGTCCTCGGGTGTTTGGGCCTTCAGCCCTTTGATTTGCTCATCCATTTCCTTTTGGAATCTAGCGATAAAATCATTCCCTGGTGATTGTTGATCACCAATTGGGATCCATTCCTCTTTTCTTCTTGAATCAGCATCATCTGAGGCTGGGACCTTGGTGGTTTGAGGCCTTCCCATCATGAAGTTTCTCGGGATGCGGGAATGACTTGTTATTTCCTCGGCCTCATCACGATCCAATGTTTCATCGAGCTGCTGCCGTGGAACCTTCTGGTGGATTGGAGGGTTATTGAGTTCGGGTGCCAGAGGAGGATCTTCATTCTGACGCTCGGGTTGTGGGTTGATTGGCGGATCATTTTGCTGAGCATTGACTCGAAGTCCTTTATTTTCCTGGCATAGAGCATTAATTTGCGCTATGTTGGCTTCGTGAGCCTATCTTAGTGCATTAATCTGTTCAGTACTAGCTTCGTTGGCTCGTTGAAGGACGTCAAACTGTGTTTGCATCTCTTCATGTATCTTCTGAATGATTTTCTACTGCTGTGCTCGTGCGGCGTCTAATCCTGTCGCCATTCCGGAGTGATGTCACATAAAAGTGGTAGAAAAAAGACTTTTTATAACGAATTCCTTCAGACGGCGCCAAAGTGTAGGTGCAATTTTTCACACTCGAACATTTAAACAAATGATGTCACATAAAAGTGGTAGAAAAAGGACTTTTTATAACGAATTCCTTCAGACGGCGCCAAAGTGTAGGTGCAATTTTTCACACTCGAACATTTAAAGAAATAAATCAAAGAAAATGTACGAAATATGAAGGAGATAACAGACAATTTTGGCAAGAGAGAACAATAATAGGAATTCGATCATTTTCTTCTCTTATTCATGCTTTATTTATAAGCTTGTATAGAGATTTACATGGAGCCGTTATTGGCAATTTTCTTTCTGAACGTGGGTGTTTATGGCCCCTTTATAATGCGACCCTCTCTTTTATGGTGGGCATTATGGAAGTTTGAATGTACCGATTCTGGGCCATTCCTTGGTTCGTTGCTGCTGAATGAACTCTCCTTTACTAATTGGGCCAAATTGGCCTTTTTTCAAGTCTTTCTTGTTGGGCCTCTGGCTTTTAGGCTATTCTGATATAAGGTGAGCTTTATATTTGCTGACACGTGGTGTATTATGATTGGTGGGGAAATTTCCCTCCACACACTTAATTGATTGAATGCTCTTGGTGAAATTGAATATAAAAGATTGATCTTTCCCTTTTTTTTTTTATTTCTTTTTTATTTTTGGGTAAATTGCCTCACCTCACTTGTATGTTTGGAATGTTAGAGACAGGTAGTTAAAACTTAGGTCATTTTTTGAAAATGACACCCCCAAGTTCGATAAATTGAACAATAACACCCTAAATCAAGGTAAAAATACCTTATGTTCTGTATACATATTTTATTTTTTTATTGAATTGTTTTAAAGTGACTTTATTTTGTATTTTAATTTTAGTCAAAAGGTAAAGTTAAATTGTATAATAATAAATTGTATAAAGTATAAGACATAAAGTGGTATTCGTACATATGGTAAAACAAAAGTAATTTTTTTACTTGACTTGCTTATTTGGCACTGACTTGGTGATGATAAGGCTATGTTAGGTAGGTGGTGTTAATCACCACAGTTAGTGCTCACTAGATGTTATCTAGGGGGTGGTTTGTGCAAAACAGAAATATAAAAAGGGCGATTAATGTTGTTCACCCTATAAAAAATTAATCCCCTGCCTTTTTATTTTTTTGCCAAAAAACCCCCCTCAACTATCCAAGGGGGGTGAATTAAAAATGGAAGTTAATTGAAAGGAAACTAAAATAGTTATTGACTAAAATATCCATTAAGCCTATTTGAAAATCTACTTTATGAAAGTAGTGCAATTTGATTGTTCTTTTTATTTTTGCACATAATTGTTTCTCTAATGATTCAATATTAGTTTTTTTGTTTTATTTTAATTATTTAAATTTCGTAGTTGCATTTGATAGTTTGGAGTTTTCAAAGAAAAAAAAATTGAATTAGGGTCATTCTGAGATTTTATGTAAGAAAGAATGTCACATCTTTCCCTTTCTGCCTTATTGTGATGTTGGTGATTTTGGTAATGACTCAAGTTTACACAATAAAAATGTGTTCATCCAATGAAAGAAACTTGAATAATTTTATTTACTAGAGTAAGAGATCAAGATTTGTTTTTAACAATTTGGGTAGATCTTGGTTGGTATTAGAGACTCATGGGGCCACGGAAGGGAAATTATTTCTTCCACAATCACATTGCACGTTGGAGAATATGTAATTTATATTAGAAGATGACTCCATTTAATGAACTTGTATAAATTAAAATTAAAATTAATGAATGCACAGTATAATTCTCAAAAAAAAAAATTTAAATAAACAAATTAGCAGATAAATTTTTAAAAAAGATCAGAATCATGCATGTTGGTCTACTTAAAAATGCAAATATAGTGAACTAATATTTAATAGTATATATATTATATATAATATTATAATGATATTGTACCTGTTCTATGTATACCTCACCTTTCCTCCTCCTTTTTGCTCAGTACATAAACCAGGTACAATGACATTTTCGTCATAAAAATATATAAGAAAACTCAATTTTTAAATAATTCCCTTCAAATTATTGTGTGTGCGTGTGCGTGTGTGTGTGTATATATATATATATATATTAAGTAAACAAAAGAAGCTGAGCAAAAAGAAGAAGGAAAGGTGAGGTATACATAAAACAGGTACAATGACATTTTCGTTTTAAAAATATATGAGAAAACTCAATTTTTAAATAACACCCTTCAAATTAATGTCTGTCTGCTAAGCCTCGTATGGTTGAAGGAAATTTCTTAATAAAAAATAAATAAATAAAAGGGATTTAGTGTAAAACCAAAATTAAAAAAAGGGAGTTTAATGTTGGTCACCCACTTTTATATACATGGCCGGTGGTTTGAATATAGTATTACACTGCAACTGGATTGCAGCCTCATCATTCCATTTGGAAAGATAAAAAAAGGATTGCAGCGTCATCATTCCATTTGGAAAGGATTTCTTTCTTATTGTTTAATAAACGTAGGTATTGAGGGGCTATTTCATGATTCGCTGTATCGACTGATATGTTAATTAATTTATAACTCTTTTGTAAGAGTTTGACATCGTTACACATATTTTTGAACCGATCGATTCGATCAGTTTACACTGATATTCACCTAAGTTCGTTACATTGCGACCGCTATCGATACCGTAATCGATACCAAGAATACGAATCATGAACTACTCCATTGACGATTGGTAAAATTATTACTTATTGTTATATATATATATATATATATATATATATATATATATATATGCAAGTGGCACATCACTTATTAGCCCTGGTAAATGCTTTGACGCAAATACAAACGTGACTGGCCTAGTGTCAATGCATTAAGAATGAAAGCAAGTTGTCTCCTATGGCACTTTTCAAAGAGAAAAAAAAAGTTGTCTGCTATGACTTGAAAAGCAAGCTCACTTTGCTCTATAAATATCAATGAACCTTGTCTATAAAATAGAAAAGGTTAAAATCATAAAATTTTTCTATTATTTACAAAAATTATTAACTAGCTCTCTTAATTAAATTTTTTTTTTATATTATTCCTTGATATTTTAAAAAAGTCTATCAAATCACGCCCTCTCCATTAGTTTCCCATTATTGCAGTAGTTTTAATTGACTAAATTACCCTTGTAATGACGTAATGACCAAACTACCCTTTTCCCACGTCACGAGTATTGCATGCGACCTTCATACGGTACTGATAACGTTGGTTTTGATTCCATTATGGGCAAAACTGGTTAGGGACAAAAGAAAAGGCTTGGACGAGATTGGTATACCAGACCCAACTTGATCTGTCATTCCGTCCATAGTCTCAATAATGTCCCACGCCAATGGCTGATATGCTCAATTCTTAGCCTCTTTACAAATCGAATCGGTGACTATGGCGTCAATTGATTCCGGAAATTAACCATGGCGACTATAGAGGCTCCATTGATTCTGGTGACGACCATGGCGTCCATTCATTGCGGTAGCAATTTCTCATGTGTTTGAGGATGAATGGATTGATGATGGTGATCCAATTTCGGCGAAGGTGAAGGCACGGTACTGTGACGAGGCGAACAGTGATGGGTCTTGGGTTCTATGACTGGTTTCTGCGATTGGTTCGAAGAATTTGTGGGTCTTCGGTTTGGGTTTGGGCAGGTGATGGATGGGGTGAAGGTGGTGGTGGTCGTTTATTTTCTGAAATGTATAATTATAACCGTTTATGGTGGTTGTGCCTTCAAATTTGCCTGGTTTTGATGTGGAGATGGTGGTGGTTCGTCTCCAAAATACAGCCTCGGCCAGGCAAAGACCATGGACAGATTCAACAAATTTCAACAATTCATTCATCTTCAATTTTGATAATTGATTAGAACCCGAACCAAATCAACGTGTTTTCAGAGATCTGGTCAATTGTTTTCTCTGTTAACACCCATTTTCAATTGTGCAACTAGACTCGATTAGTGCCTGAACCAAATTGACATTGCCGCATTTAACGGCGAGGGATATCATCGATATTCCATCAAAGTCCATGCTATTCGGATCTGCTACAACATTGATCAGAGACATGACATGAGGGCCGATGATGTGAGGGCTGACAAAGATAATGTGAGGGCTGTCCATAGTGTGTTTTCTAGGATTTTTGGGGAAGATAAGAGGAGGGATTTGACGACGTGAGGGTTGATGAGGGAAATGGACAACGACATCCTTGAAGATGTGTTGACCAGGCATGACGAAGAAACGCTTGAGATCGTCTTGATGGGATTTGCCGATGGGGAGCATAGAGGAATGGATGAAGACAAAGTTGGGAGGGGAGAAGAGAGGTGGGTGGTCGGAGGAGTGAGAGAGGAGAGAGAGAGAGAGAGAGAGAAAGTGGAGGTAGAGAGGGGTGGGAGGTTGGAGTGAGGGTAGGTGAGATAATGGTTGGTTGGTTGGTTGGTTGGTTGGTTGGAGAGGGAGGGAGGGAGACAACTGTGGATATTTCAGACCCTCTAGACAAAGCTACATTTGAGGGTTGGACTAAGTCGTTTTAATTTTAGTATTGTGTATATTTTTCTTAGTTAACACAAAAGGCATATTTGACATTTCAAAATTATACAAAAAAGATTTATAAAAGAATATTATATTATCAAGGGCATTATTGTCATTTTACAACAACTTTACGGTTCTGTCACAGAAAGGGGGCAACGTGATAGTTTTTGTTAGTTCAGAAGGTTTTTTTAATAATTAAAGGGATTATATGTAGTTTTTGTAAACAATCAGGGAGTTTTATGATTTTAACCCAATAAAAATACTTGAGGGAACTAAGTGAAGTTGGTTCTCCCTCTTTGTATATTTATTATCTATACCATGTTATCATGAAATGTTTGTTAAGAAAGATTTTAGTCACTAAGAAGAAAATTATATTTTCCTTTCTCACAACAAGACAACAAAATCTCTACATAAAGTAGATATATTAATTTGTTGAACATAATATATATTTCATAGCATTTTTGCGAAGAACAGTTGGCCATAAAGATATTTTCATACCATTCCCGCACTACCGTAAGGATATACAAGATAAGCGGGACGACATTCTGATACCAAGCCTCCTATTTCGGCTAAGTATATAAAACACCACTAACTCCATAAGGTTTACTTTTTGAGCAAATAATGTGAGATATATATTTTGTAATTGGCTAATTTCGGTGTCAAAACAAGTCCAATCGAGTTGTATCTCTAAGTTTAAAATTCAAGTTTAAGATCGGTTATGGAATTGAAGAGTTGTTCGTGTTTGATAGCTTGAAGTCTACGAAAAGGTAAGAATAACACCTTAGGAAGATGAGTTAGAAGATTATGACACTTGCATACTTCGTTTGTCATTCAAAACTGCATGTTGTTGAAAATTTTCTAAGTATTCAAACCTTCAGTTTAAGTCTGTCCAACTTGAACCGGTTCAAGGCAGCTGAACCGGTTCAAGATGTAAAGTTTTGTTTTTAAAAAAACAAAAACAAAATAAATACTGGCTAACTTGAACCGGTTTAAGGTCTCTGAACCGCTTCAAGCGTTTCTGCAGATTTAGGTAACTTGTTTCCTACTCTATTTTAACTTCTTATTTTGTATAGACTTCTTTCCAAAAAACTATGCACGAAATTAACTTATTTTCCAAGTACAACTAGGGTTTTGAAAGTCTATATAAATATATTTTCTCATTTAGGTTTTTGTAGCTTTTTGCATTAAAATTCTGATATTCATTAAAAGCCTTTTGTGAGATTTTTAAGAGCATACACACTATATACACATGAGTGATTTTAGGGTGTTGTTCAAATCCTGATCGTGTTTGAGTATATTGAAGACTGTATCTGCAACGATCAGAGAAAGTATATCTATTTTTTCTACATCAAATTCAGATTCAAATAAGAAGGATTTCATATCACACTTTGAAGGGATCAATGCACTTGCGAATTGTTATTGATCTACCAGTAATCCTTCTATAAGGTTCGAGGCATAAGTCTGAAGTCAAGAGCTATTAGACCGGAAGTCACAAAGTCAGAGACATTTAGCAGATTGAGTTTTGGTAGAGCGAAGGAGTTTGAGTCTAAGTCAAAGTTCGGTTTACTTTGCTTCATACATAGTGGATCTTTTATGCTTGGAATAGGGCACAAAACCTCGAGGTTTTTCAATTGGTTTCCTCAAGGTTTTCCAATTGGTTTCCTCGCTAAAATTCGGTGTCATTCTAAACTTTACTTGCTTTTATTTTGCATGTGATTGTTTAATTAATCGGTAATTTTAATAGAGTTAATTGAATAGAGAAACATGTAATTAAATCCTCTTTAGATAAAAAAAACTCAAACTTTCTACAATATATTCCGCTGCACAACTCACAATTGGTATCAGAGTCAATCTCTACACATTGAGTTGATCCTAGTGGAAAGTTTTTGCTTATTTAAAAAAAAATAAAAATAATGATCTTTCATCATGTCTTATGTTTTGAAAGAGGGTGGATCTAATCAACGTGATCCTTTATTTGAAGGAGACAATTATAATTTTTAGAAATAAAAAATGAGAGCCTATTTGCACAATCCAGGATGTAAAGTCTGGGCTATTTGTGAGACATGCTATACACCTCCGACTGAGGAAAAGACTCTGGATGGTAAGATTGTTTAGGTTTTGAATGATACTTTCATCTTCACTGCACTTGAGACTGAGCATAATGATGTTAATGGAAAAGTTTTGTATGCAATTATTAATTATGTAGTTCCATCTGAATATGCTAGGATTTCAGATTATAAAACTGCTAAAGCTGCTTGGGATACTTTGCAGGTCACTAATAAAGGAACTTCGAAAGTAAAGCTATCCAAAATTCAAATACTTTCTCATAAGTTTGGGAACATTATGATGAAAGAAAATGAAACTTTTTTTGATTTTATTCTAGTCTTCTTGAAATTATTTATAAATTTCGTCACTTAGGCAAAAGAGTTAGTGATAAGAAAATTTATGAGAAAATCTTGGGATCTTTACCTAAGAGATTTTAAATTAGGGTAGAAACCATCACTAAACATTGAGATTTGTCTAGTACTCAAGTAGATGAGGTTGTGGGTTCTTGGGAAAATTTTGAGATGCAGAATTTTAGTTAAACTCAAAAAGAAAATAATCTGGCTTTAAAGTCACACTACAAGAAAATAGGTCATTTACAAGTGTCTGGACCTCCCGTAAAAACTTTTTCACAGACTTCTGAGCCTCTCGTCTATTATGGTCCTATAAATACTCCCCACTTACTATGAGAAATAATAACACTCGTAAAAGATTAAAACACGAGGATTCTAGCTTCCCATAAATAAAACTCTCACGCGATTTCTAGCCTCTCGTTAATAATTAATTTACGAAAATACTAGCCTCTTGTTAATAATTAATTTATGAGAAAAAAAGGGTCTTTTACGAGTGTCTAGACCTCTTGTAAAAAAAATTTCACCGGACTTTTGAGCCTTCGTCTATTATAGTCTTGTAAATACTCTCCACTTGCTACGGGAAATAATAACTCTCGTAAAAGATTAAAACACCACGATTCTAGCATCCCGTAAATAAAACTCTCATGAGATTTCTGGCGTTTCGTTAATAATTAATTTACGAGATAAATAAAATGTCGTTATTAATTAATTAACGAGATGTTTATCCGCTCGTGAATTTAAAATTTACAATACTTATAGCATTTTGTTAATAATTAATTTACAAGATTGGTAACATCTCGTTAACACTTAATTAACAAGTTCTCGTTAATAATTAATTAGTATGGTACATGGCCTCTCATTAGTAAAATAATGTACGACACATTTGACCTCTTGTCAATACATCCATATATTTTAAAGCGCCCCATAAATAGTTATATATATATATATATATATATATATATAAATATATAATAAATTAATGCACTCTGCTACCTAATCATTCACATATATAACTTGACCATAGTTTCAACTAAACAATTATATAAAATGCTAAAAATTTACACTTAATACCAATACCAAAAACAATCCGTGTTTAAATTCACTATTAAACATATATCAAAAGAGTAAGACATTAATTTACAATTCATCATTAATTGTTCAACGTGCCAAGATTAAAAAGAAAATTCAATATTTCCCAAAAATAGATATCAATCTTCACATTGTTCATTAATTCCTAACGCAAGTTGACTTCTAATTTTTCACACTTCTTCTACTTCATTGTCCATTGTACAAAATCCAAGTAAGTATCTGCATCACACAAGTCCTAATTTTAGTATGATAATAATGTATATGAAGTAATGACAAAATGCTAGTTTTCTATTTCATACTCTCTAAAATATTTACCAAGGTCTGATAAAAAATGGAGTCCCACACTTTGAAAAGCCAAAAACAATAAAAAAACCCACCAAAAAGAAATATGCAATCCACATGCCCATGCTTTGCCAGGGACTCAACTCCGTCATGCAATCGTCCAATTCCAGATAGAACAAAAAGGTCAAAAAAGGGCAAACACCCCGCAAGTGCAAGTTCCACGTCTACAACTTGATTACCAGGAATGTCAATTGCTAATAAAGGTTTAGACATAGAATGTAAGAAACATAACTGTTATGCTCTTTTAAATCTCTAAGGCACATTGATGGTTTGACATCAAAGAAAAAATAACTTTAACATGGAACAAATATAGTTAATAGTTGTAAAACAACAACAAAGCTAAGCTCATGCTAATAATTAGTTCAAGAGGACATATTAGAGAACTCATTGGCTTCAACATAATATACTACAAGAAAAACATATTGGAGAAATTATTAGAATCATATCAATAAGTGAAAATAGAGAGAGAGTTCACAAACACACATATATATACACACACTGGAATTTTTGTGTGAACATTATTGCATACATGGAAGAATTTTTGCTACACTAGCTTTAATTCATTGGGCTGTGATTTTAGTGATTGTTTTCGTCTTTTGATCTGTTTGTGTTGACTTGTTTGGTTGAAGCGAAAATTTGATCAGAGGAGAGAAATTTGTGTGAAAATATAGCATTGAAACTGGTTTTATCCTCATACAATTAGAGAGAGATTCCACACACATATGTATCTACACTAAAATTGCTGTGTGAATTTGCGTCATTACATATATATAGGATGGGTTTGGTAATATTACCTTCAATTCTTTTTCAGATCGATCATTCATGCGACACTAAATTGGGTTCGACATCTTAAAGTTGGTCTATTGTGATCAAGTTGAAAGAAAATACTCAAAACGCAGTAGGTTACTCATTTGGGTAGGAACATCCAGGTTGTCAGATTTTGGGGCAAACATTAACTATGAATTGATTAAATATAATAAACCCATCTTTTTGAAAGGAACAGAAAAACTAACATATCAAAATCTAACACAGAGAGACCCCATGTCAATGCCTTCTTTTTTCTTTCTCAACTTAATGTTTACTTCATATAATAATTAATTACATGAGGTTAGTTTCCTTGTGCAGTTTCATATCCTCACAAACTTAATTTCTATACCAGCTACATTCATACTATCTTTTATTAAGTCAAAAACTCTCGTGTATCCTAATTAGTTGCGTCAAATTCAATTAGAAAAAATATTCTAGAATTCTATTGCTAAAAGTGAACTGGGAACATGATCCAATTCCGTAAAGACAAAAGTAAAATAGAATCAAAAACCTTTCGAACATTTTCTAAACTAAGAAAAATACATCAACCAATCCTTTTTAGCCCTTTGTTCAATGATAGCGCTACTCTATGACTAGAAGTTCCAAATTAAATTGTTCTATGGGATGATTAAATGCATACAATCCTTTAATTTTAATTCATATACTTATTTAGGAAAAAGAATCAAGTCCCGATCCTTGAAGAGGATCTCCAATTTTTATTATATCCATGAATCACACAACTTAGAGCTTCAAGGTGTGAGCATCATACACATCTCAAAATCATGGAAAAGAAAGTATTAGATTTTTTTCAAAAATAACATAATAATAATAAATCTCTAAATTTTAGATATATAGCTCAAAAATCTAGTAATAGAGGTATGAGTGCCATCAAATCCATAGAAAATACAAAGGATTAGTTGTGTATAACTGCATCTGGAATCCCAGGTGTCATAAGTTCCCATTTGTGGGTTGTGAGGATGAGTACATAACTGTTTCTGGGTCTAGAGTTGCTGTGCATGGGTGGACTCTATAGAGACTCAAGGTGAGTGTGGACGCTGGGTTTAATGAACAAAATGCTGAAAGTGAAGGAGGCATTGCTGAGGGAAATTCCAACAGTAAAATTGTAGGCTGGTATTTGTTATTTTAATAATGTAAATAAGACTTTTTTCTAGCGGAGGCTCTTAAGCTAAGAAGTGCTATCAACATGGCTAGAGATTGGGGTTTACGGCAGCTTGATATAAGGGATATTTTTCTACAACTTACGAAACTGAGTCACTCGTGTTCTATCGATGCTGCAATTTTTCAAGATACCTAGTCTTGATTGAATAGTTCAACTAGGATGATGTTCTGAGTGGGTTCCTATATGCTGTAATGGAGTGGCAGATTCATTGAAAGAAACATGTATGCATTGGGTAGGAACTAAGAAGTTGTTTTGTTTTGGGAGGAATTCTCCAGTGGCAGTGGCGGAGCTAGTGTGTGCCCAGAGGGGGCACATGCCCCTCCTGACCTGGCCCCGTCTACTATAAAATATAGTAATTTTTATTTTAATTTGTATATTTATAAGGAAATTTCTATATAATGCCCCCCAAAATTTTAAATTTCTAAAATTATCTTTTAAATTTTTCTTTCCTTTTTCTTTTGCTCTTAATATTCCTTTGATTTACTTAAAAAAAGTTAAATTTTCCTTCTGTACTCAAACTCTATATATATTTTTTTTCCTTTCAAATTTCTCATTTTTCTTCCCTTTTTCTTCTTCTTCTTCTTAAGTTTTTTTTGGCTCCCTACTTCTTAAACATTTTTCTTTTTGCACTTAAGAATGATGTATATAGTATGTATTTTTTTTTTCTTCTTATTTAAATTATATATATATATATATTTTTTTTTTACACTGCGCCCCCTCTGAATTAAAATCCTGGCTCCGCCCCTGCCCAGTGGTTGCTTAAGAAGGATCTATCTTATTATACTGGTATGGGGTTTTGATTCTATCAATGCATTACAATTTTGCTACAAAGCAATTTACGTAACACATAATCTATTTTTTTTTTTTCCTTTTCGCCACTTTCCCAGAAACCGAGCAGATATTGAAGAGAATTAAATGGAGCTAAACGCAAAATTTCTTTTTTTAAGAAAAATGATAAATCAAAGTGACCTCATAACCACCGTATTGGCATTCTTTTTTTTTTTTTTTTTATATACTGATTTATTATGTTTTAAAATAATACTAATTTATATATATTGGATAAATTACATTAAATTTTTTATACTGATTTATTATTATTATTTTTTAGCATAAATAGGGCCATACACTATTTATTTATTTATTTTGTTAATACTCATGTCAAATACCTGTAAATTGTGTGAGAAACAAATTTTGGGGTCTAGATAACTAAGATTCACATTGTGGTATTCTATTGGAGTGATGTGATGATCAAAATTGGAATGAGAGGAATGCTAAGAAACTTTCTACCTCACGTACACGACAACAACCAACAACAACTTCACAACAATTAACAACAAATAACAATCAACCACAACCTCCACATATGATGTTTCCATACTCCCATGTTATATCAATGCAATAAAGTAATGGCCACGACAAGGACCCATGCTTTCAACATTAAAGTAATGGCCACGACAAGGACCCATGACTTCACATAGTGATAATTGATAAATGAACTTCATTAGCTAGTAGAATTCAGAACATACCTACCAGAGATGAAGATTGAGAACCAGAACTATACTCCTAATCTTACTTCAAAAGTAATGGTTTTGTTATGCTCCTAATAAGCTGGTTAAAATAGATCCTGTGAGGAAAAAAAATAAAAAATGTAATGCCAACATATATAAAAAATAAAAGAAAATAAAATTAGATCATATGTTAATTATTACTTTAAAAAAAAAAAAAAAAAAAACAGAAAAAGGTTAATGAATGACCAATTGACCTCTAGAACTTTCACATATTTGGTAGGCCATAAAACCATGCTTGTGCGAGCATCACGAAGATAAAAAATTCCACATTGGTTTGCTAGATACAAAGGACAATCCTTGTCGATGACATCATTAATCCAAACATTCCAACAATCTGGACCGACTGGAACATATTCATCTGACAGTACATCGGGATCTGTTGATACAATCTCAGCCTTGGCTACAACTGCGCCTGATCCATTAAAGTGTAACAGCTCACACATGTAACCTTGCAGATTAGTTGGAATAGGATTTAGAGAAGCATTGGACTGAGAAGCAACACAAGCATTTTGGGACTACAATTTAACCAAAACATGGATTAAACATAATTAGTTCTTTATATTCAAATGACATATTGATAGGGAATTATATGTATATATTTATGTTTAACTTCACTATAAATTGTAATACTAGTTATACGACTTACCAACAAAGCTTTCATCTCAACCATCATTTCAGCTTTGATTTCATTTCTCATTTCATCTTTCATGCCATTCATCATTTCTTCCATTCTCTTCGCTTGATCCTTCTGATAACCAATTGCCTGAATTTTTGGAATTGTAGCTCCAAGACCGAGGCCTCTAACCCGTCCTCGACGTTTGGCACCAAATACGTGAATGACTCTATCATCTTGAAGAGTGCTTGTGCCTTCAGGTTGGGTTTGGGTGTAATCTCTCATTTTTTGCTGAAATTCCATAATTTATCAATGTTTGTAAACGAAATACATGAAAATAACAAAATACAGGAGCGTAAGATATATTACCACTGCCACTCCTATTGCATCATTCAAAGGTTCCTTATTCTTCCTCAAGTGACCTGCAATCCACACATTGACTCTTGATATAGAGTCGGGCGTATTACTTTCTTTTTTCTACACAAGACAATAAATAATGCAAAAGACATGAGTTTACAACATCATATCTATAGTTATTTGAAATAGTATAAATACTTGTCAAAATATTAAAGGGCTGAGAAACTATTGAAGATGCTCATTTGTTGATGAAACAAGCCTGTAAGTATCTCAAGCAGGTCCAATCTCAAAAAAAATTACCAAGTTACCCCTCTGTCACAAGGTATACAGACTGTGTAAAAAGGGTTCTGCAGAAGCATTGCTGAAGTTGAGTTTTGAACTGATTTGTGTAATTAGCTTGCTGTGCACTGTGTGTTGACGTTATGGGCAAGTTTAACATGCTGATACTATGCTGTTAGAACCTATCTTGAATCTTTATTTGACCTACATTGCTAAGTGAACTCTCAAACCTCACTCCTAAGGATACTGAAATGCTGTCAAGTTTTGGTAATGTACTTTGCTGATCTTTAAGTTCTATACTGCTTTTTACTGAATACTAAGCTGAAGATTATAATTGAGTCTATAAATATAAGTTTTAGGACTATATGCTTTCTCAAGGCTGCTCTTCTAATAAATCAAAGCATAGGTGAAAAAAAATGAGAGAGCATAAATTAACCACAATAAACAATAAGAGTTTGTACCACTTACCATTTTATGCTTTAGACGAGCATACCCCCTACGACTTGTTGTGTGTGGTAACTTTTGCATACTTCGCAAGTCTTGAAATTTTTGTAATATTTTTAGTTTTTTGGAAACTTCAAATTTCTCTGTTAAGAAAAAACATAGAGATGGGAGCAGATTATTGGTCAATTCAATCTGCCTCGCTAGTTCAGCTTGCTAGTAAATTTAGGGATTAATTTCTTAAGTTCATGGATTTGAGGATTTCTAATTCAAGAACCATACTCCTAAAACTATTTAGGCATTTGATGAATAAAGAAAACCATGGTAATTATAGCAATAAGATTATGAGCTCAGTTTTTGTATTTGTAATTTGTCTTGGCATAATTGATCTAATAATGAAAATCTCTGCTTGCATCTCAAAAAAAAAAAAATATTTGCAAAGGAAGAAAGAGAAAAAGAAAAAAATATAATAGAAAACTGCATACATCTAGTTCAGTAAATGGATATTGAGTTAAGATTATGAGAAATTACATTCTGGTAACAAGTAAATACAGGAGGATGAATGCATATAGACGCAACAACCAAACTGAATAGATAAAAATATGAAATTAAAAGAACTTACCAGCATAAAATCTTCCAGTTAGATACTTAAGGGCATTCGCAGCATGTTCTTCCTCTATAAACTGAAAATAAACATTACCTATTTTTCATTAAAGCAGAAGTGATATTATACAACAAATCAAACAAGAAGCACAAGAAATTTTTGAACACCACCAAGCAAGCTGGGAGTGGGTACATAAAAGGGAGGTTTTGGGCTGATGTACTATTTTTCAAAATGTCACATGAGGTCTATAATTATGGGTAAAAGTGGCAAGAAACCACACATTTTTTACTGTTTTGTTGTGATTAAAAGTTGAACAACTTTTCAAATTGTAAAAAGAAATTCAATATTATTGTGATTAAAAGTTTAACAACTATAGCAAGAAATTGTCCTTGTTTCTTATAAAATAAAAAATAAATCCTTAATACCTTAATTGTGTTTGTGTGTGCATGAGTATTGGGGCATAGAGGTGTGCACTGCACTTGTAGGGCTTTCCCAATTGACAATACACTTAATAGCCATATTCTTATTAATGTAACCCCATTATGGAGTTGCACTTACTGGGATAGTGGGATTGTAACTCAAATGTGAGAAAGAAGGAACACAAAAGGAGAACTCTGCCTAGGGCTAGTCAGAACAAACATACCCATCAATAGCTCGAGTTCGAATTAAATACAAGTATGCCCAATACATTTGCTGAACCTTCCATAGGAATATTTAAGGAAGAGAAGAATATTCAGTCTGAAAATTTTAGAGTTTTATTGTGTCACGTGGTATCTAACTAATACGTACATTAAGATTGCAATTATATGATATTATAAATGTTATCAGCATAAGAAATCTAATCCATTTTATGCAAATCTAATTTAGATCATTTCTACATACTATTCAATGTAATTACCAACATATATAGATAACATGCAGAAGAAATGGTCATACAGGAACTTCGACTTTAGAGAACATATTCACTCCTCTTCTAACATCCATTAATGCAACGTCTTGAGGAGTTGAGACAATCATTGCACCTACCAATAAACCAAAGAATTATTGAGCAATTATTATACCAAATAAAAATAAACAAGAGAAAAAAATAATAATAATTAAAAGGAAGCAAAAATACAATTTAGGGATGCTTGCATGACATCTTGATGTAGAGCATAGTGTCACGGGCTTAGAGATTTGGCGCAGCAGCACGGCCCGTGCGGCACCAAGGCGTTGCTTCAGCTCGCGCAAGCGCCCTGGTCAGCCACCATGACCTACCCTCCCAAGGATACATGCTGACTGGTTTCGGCCTGCCAGGGCCTCGCTAGGGGAACGGCTCCAACTCCTGACCAGTTTGTGCAGGGATGACTAACTCCTTTCTTCATAGTCAAGTCCACGACTAGCGACAAACACCTCGAACTGAACCGAGTCGACCTGCCTGAACTCTGAAGAGGTACCATCATGTGGTCCCGCACGCCCCTTTCTTGGAACCATTCCCAGTCAATGAATGCTCTTTGCCAACCAGCATGCGTGTCTTCTACGCTCATGGCATCGTTAGGAATCAGAACGTAACATTCTCCCCCACCCAAATCCTGCGACGTCCTCGTCGCAGTGCGGCGCAAACTCCACTGCGTCCAACATTCCAAAGTCTCTCTCCACCAAGTGGTATGCTCACCTTCCCACCATCGCTTCCTTGTATAACCCCTGGTTGCACTCGCCCAATGATAGGGTTTCGGGCTAAAGGGACGCCCACTTCTTCGGGACGCAACCCCACGTTATGCCGCCTCCGCGACACCCGAGCAAACAAGGGCCTTTCGGCTGACTTGATATTCGCCCTTCACAACGGTTTGCACGCCTCTTGAACTTGCAAGAACTTTGGTGCGTGAGGCCCTCCGGCCATCTGATGCGCGCGGCCCTCCGACTTCAAAGGACGCATCTTCCTGGGGAGATGAAGGCTCTCCTCCAATAGCATTGATAGCCCACCGATGCTTTAGTGCACCCACTTCATTCTCAAGACCCTCGGATCGACAAGGAGGCACACCTCTGTGCTTTACCCCAAGTCCTGCTCTGATACCATTTGTCACGGGCCTAGAGATTTGGCGCAGCGGCACGGCCTGTGCGGCACCATGGCATTGCTTCAGCTCGCGCAAGCGCCCTGGTCAGCCGCCACAACCTGCCCTCCCAATGATACATGCTGACTGGTTTTGGCCTGCCATGGCCTCGTCAGGGGAACGGCTCCAGCTCCTGACCAGTTTGTGCAGGGATGGCCAACTCCCTTCTTCATAGTCAAGTCCACGACTAGCGACAAGCACCTCGAACTAAACTGAGTCGACCAGCCTGAACTCTGAAGAGGTACCATCATGTGGTCTTGCACGCCCCTTCCCTAGAACCATTCCCAGTCAATGAATGCTCTTTGCCAACCAGCATGCGTGTCTTCTATGCTCATGGCATCGTTAGGAATCGGAACGTGACATTCTCCCCCACCCAAATGTCTCGTTCCGATTCCTAACGATGCCATGAGCATAGAAGACACGCATACTGGTTGGCAAAGAGCATTCATTGACTGGGAATGGTTCCAGGGAAGGGGCATGCAGGACCACACGATGGTACCTCTTCAGATTTCAGGCAGGTTGACTCAGTTCAGTTCGAGGTGCTTGTCGCTAGTCGTGGACTTGACTATGAAGAAGGGAGTTGGCCATCCCTGCACAAACTGGTCGGGAGTCGGAGCCGTTCCCTTGACGAGGCCATGGCAGGCCGAAACTAGTCAACATGTATCCTTGGGAGGGCAGGTCATGGTGGCTGACCAGGGCGCTTGCGCGAGCTGAAGCAACGCCTTGGTGCCGCACGGGCCTTGCCGCTGCGCCAAATCTCTAGGCCCATGACAAATGTTATCAGAGTAGGACTTGGGGTAAAGCACAGAGGTGTGCCTCCTTGTCGATCCGGAGGTTTTGAGAATGAAGTGGGTATATTAAAGCGTTGGTGGGCAATCAATGCTATTGGATGAGAGCCTCCATCTCTCCAGAAAGATGAGTCCTTTGAAGCCGGAGGGCCGCGTGCACCAAAGTTCTTGCAAGTTCAAGAGGCGTGCAAACCGTTGTGAAGGGCAGGTATCAAGTCAGCCGGAGGGCCCTTGTTTGCTCGGGGTGTCGCGGAGACGGCATAATGTGGGGTTACGTCCTGAAGAAGTGGGCGTCCCTTTAGCCCGAAACCCTATCATTGGGTGAGTGCAACCAGGGGTTATACAAGGAAACGATGGTGGGAAGATAAGTATACTACTTGGAGGAGAGAGACTTTGGAATGTTGGACGCAGTGGAGTTTGCGCCGCACTGCGACGAGGGCGTCGCAGGATTTGGGTGGGAGAGAATGTCACGTTCCGATTCCTAACGATGCCATGAGCATAGAAGACACGCATGCTGGTTGGCAAGGAGCATTCATTGACTGGGAATGGTTCCAGGGAAGGGGCGTGCAGGACCACATGATGGTACCTCTTCAGAGTTTAGGCAGGTTGACTTAGTTTAGGTCGACGTGCTTGTCGCTAGTCGTGGACTTGACTATGAAGAAGGGAATTGGCCATCCCTGCACAAACTGGTCAGGAGCTGGAGCCGTTCCCCTAACGAGGCCATGGTTGGCTGAAACCAGTCAGCATGTATCCTTGGGAGGGCAAGTCGTGGTGGCTGACCAGGGCACTTGCGCGAGCTGAAGCAACGCCTTGGTGACGCACGGGCCGTGCCGCTGCGCCAAATCTCTAGGCCTATGACAAATAGTATCAGAGCAGGACTTGGGGTAAAGCACGGAGGTGTGCCTTCTTGTCAATCCAGGGGTCTTGAGAATGAAGTGGGTGCACTAAAGTGTCGGTGGGCAATTAATGCTGTTGGAGGAAAGCCTCTATCTCCCCAGGAAGATGCGTCATTTGAAGCCGGAGGGCCGCACGCATCAGATGGCCAGAGTGCCGCGCGCACCAAAGTTCTTGCAAGTTCAAGAGTCGTGCAAACCATTATGAAGGGCGGGTATCAAGTCAGCCAGAGGGCCCTTGTTTGCTCGGGGTGTCGCGGAGGCGCCATAACGTGGGGTTGCGTCCCGAAGAAGTGGGCGTCCCTTTAGCCCGAAAACCTATCATTGGGCGAGTGCAACCAGGGGTTGTACAGGGAAACGATGGTGGGAAGGTGAGCATACCAGTTGGTGGAAAGAGACTTTGGAATGTTGGACGTAGTGGAGTTTGCGCCGCACTGCGACCAGGGCGTCGCAGGATTTGGGTGAGGGAGAATGTCACGTTTCGATTCCTAACGATGCCATGAGCATAGAAGACACGCATGCTGGTTAGCAAAGAGCATTCATTGACTGGGAATGGTTCTAGGGAAGGGGCGTGCAGGATCACATGATAGTACCTCTTCAGAGTTCAAGAAGGTTGACTCGGTTCAGTTCGAGGTGCTTGTCACTAGTTGTGAACTTGACTATGAAGAAGAGAGTTGGCCATCCCTGCACAAACTGGTCGGGAGCTGGAGTCGTTCCCCTGATGAGGCCATGGCAGGCCGAAACCAGTCAGCATGTATCTTTGGGAGGGCAGGTCGTGGTGGCTGACCAGGGCGCTTGCGCAAGCTGAAGCAACGCCTTGGTGCCGCACGGGCCGTGCTGCTGCGCCAAATCTCTAGGCCCATGACAAATGGTATCAGATGGTGGGAAGGCGCTCTGGTCAGCCACCACGACCTGCCCTCCCAAAGATACATGCTGACTGGTTTTGGCCTGCCATGGCCTCGTCAGAGGAACGGCTCCAGCTCCCGACCAGTTTGTGCAGGGATGGCCAACTCCCTTCTTCATAGTCAAGTCCATGACTAGCGACAAGCACCTCGAACTGAACCGAGTCGACCTGCCTGAACTCTGAAGAGGTACCATCATGTGGTCCTGCACTCCCCTTCCCTGGAACCATTCCCAGTCAATGAATGCTCCTTCCCAACCAGTATGCGTGTCTTCTATGCTCATGGCATCGTTAGGAATCGGAACGTGACATTCTCCCCCACCCAAATCCTACGACGCCCTCGTTGCAGTGCAGCGCAAACTCCACTTCGTCCAACATTCCAAAGTCTCTCTCCTCCAAGTGGTAAAGCACGGTTGGGTGCCCCCTTGTCGGTCCGAGAGGGGTCAGAGAATGAAGACGGTGCATTGAAGTTGCGTCGATGAGGAGGAATCAATGCAGTTGGGGGGGAGAGCCTCCATCTCCCTAGGAAGAGGCGTCTGTTGAAGTTGCGCACTGGAAGTCCGCACACACCAAAGTTCGTGCTTAGTCCTGGGTGATGCAAACTATGGTGAAGGGCAAGCATCAAGTCGGCAGGAGGCCCTTGCTTGCTCGGGATATCCTGGAGGCGGCATGATGGAAAAGAGTCACGTCCTTAAGGAGTGGACGTCTCCTTGGTCCGAGGCTTATCATTGGGCGAGTGCCGTGTAGGGAGCTGCATAAGGAAGCGATGGTGGGAAGACGAGCATACCACATGGAGGCAGACTTTGGAAGGGAGTGGACGCAGTAGTGAAGCGCCGCACTGAGATGAGGGTGTCACAGGATTTGGGCGGGGGAGAGTGTCACGAAGTGATTTCTAAGACGCTTGGAGGATGGAAGACACGCATACTGGTTGGCAAAGAGTAGAGTTAGACTGGGAATGGTTCTAGGGAAAGGGCGTGCAGGAGCACATGATGGAACCTCTTCAGAGTTTAGGCAGGTCGACTCGGTTGAGTATGAGGAGCTTGTCGCTGGTCATGGACTTGACTATGAAGAAGGGAGTTGGCCATCCCTGTACAAACTGGTTAGGAGCTGGAGCCATTCCCCTGACGAGGCCATGGCAGGCTGAAACCAGTCAGCATGTATCTTTGGGAGGGCAGGTCGTGATGGCTGACCAGGGCATTTGCGCAAGCTGAAGCAATGCCTTGGTGCTGCACGGGCAGTGCCGCTGCGCCAAATCTCTAGGCCCGTGACAATAGGCTGGCCTACTAACCTACACTAGGGCCACTAGGCATGAGCCCTCACCCTAAGGGCCGAAATCAAATTAGGATGCTATTCCCGTCTCACTCCTGGGACGGAGAATGAAACAAATCAATTTTATTTTATTTTATTTTATTCTGCTTTGTTTTATTCTTTGCAATTTGAAGGCAGAACATCTCCCAGTTTTTAGTGTGCCTATAAACTCTGAAAGATGTGTTCTTTAACCTTCAACTGTTTACAAACTAATCTAATTTTATTAATAATTCATTGTTGTTCTAATGTGAGTATGTCCATTTATTTGAGTTTTAATGTGTATGGTTATTATGTCACCAAGAACTCAAGCTAAATTCCCCATTCATCACAAATAAAGTTAATGACCAATGGACAGAGAGATGTTAAAATTAACTGTCTCTATATAGCCTGAAACATCAATCTGTAACAATACTAAATATAACTTAAAGGTGGTGTAAGTTTTCAAAACCCAGAACAAGGTAACTGCAAAAGAAGTTCACTTGCAAGTTGAATAGACGTGGCAAATTGAAAAGAAGGAATTAGTCCTCTGATATTTGGCCAGATTGCAAGTTGTGCATCTCAAGTTTTTCGAATAATGAAAACTTCTCTAAACCATAGTGTGCTTTGTGGAATTTTACTTGAGCCTCACCAAGCTGTTCCTCATGGTGAAACTTCAAAACCTTTGAAACTATGTTTATATTCTTTACCTACCTGACAATTGCAGCCTCTGAGAAATAGAAATCCGAGCATCACTAGTGCTAGGGGGCATATCTACCACAAGTATATCAAGTTTTCCCCAATCTACCCCCTTTGTCATCTGTTCAAGAGCTTTCATCACCTAAATGAACAAAAATGTATCAAATTCCAATTTAAGCAACAAATTTCAAAATAATGCCCTTTTAAATAGGTGATAGTGATCCATCAGTATAACCACATTTGTGGGGGCAAAAATATTCTCTTCCAATTAAGACAAGATACATCAGCACATAAGGGGACCACCATAAATACTGAGACTATTTAACTTTCATTTTGGGCTTCTACAAGAAGCTTAGGCCAAGTCAACTAATCATAAATGGGCTGAAATCATTAAGAAGGCCCAAGATGATAGGACCCCGAGCCCAGGGACGAATATATTACTAAACCTATTTTAGTAATAGTTATATTAGAAGAAAAATTATAATTTATGGAAACCAAATAATGTAAATCCTTGTTATAAGGAAAGTATGATGTAATTTAGATTCTTAAGGGACAAGCAATGCGAGTCCTAAAAGGAATCCATTAAGGTTTTTCCTATATAAAAAGGGCTCAAGACTCTCAATAAGGGGGACACAGAAAAAAGGGCAAAGCCCCCAAAAATAGAGATCCAATTCTCATTGTCAGAACTACGTTCTAACCTGATTCCCATGCTTTATGCGGGATACGTAGGCAATCTAGGTAATCCTAGGTTCGGTCATATCACCAAAATACCCTCTCATTTCTATATAATATCTCTAGTTCGTTGTTCTTTCTCTATTATTATTTTGGGTGTAGTAATTGTAGAGAATTCGTTGACTTGTCAAAGTTGAATGAATTTTTACACCTACACTTTGGCACCGTCTGTGGGAATCGTATAAAAATATATCCCCACCAAAGTTACAACACTTCAAATTAAAATCTCCAAGTCCAGCAACGTGACCAATGTGACGAAGTCGAAGGAGAGTATGGATTTGAATCAAACCCTTTTCAGACGTCCTAAGCCCGTGTTCCACACACGACCAGATCTTTCTCTGCACAACAAGCATAGGCGTACACGCCGTGTTCCTCACACAGCCGAAAGATCTACCGAAGGATGTAGATCTGGCCAACACGTAGCCACAACTTAACACCCACGTGGTGATGGGTCTCTAATCAGATAAGTTTCCCATGTCAAGTCCCAACTTGATTTTTATAGTTAAATCTTTATTAAAAATTAAATACATATTATATATGTATATATATATATATATATATTTCCACATGATACATCCAGCATTATATATGCTTATCCTATACCTTCGGAGGACCTGATTGGATAGTTCAATCTATCTAACCCTTTAAAGGCAGGGTTAGTCAAATCCTAAATAGCCAAAGGTATTTCGATTTTTGGATTAACAATCACAGGTTTTATCCAAAAATTTGTATCAAGAGGCTTTTCTAGGTACAACAAAATTGTTGTCAGTCTCAGACTCACTCTCAATTCCTCTATTCACTTCATTAACTATTGGATCATTCAACTGTGATAAGTTTGATGCCACAATAGATAACTCAAAGTTTTTGTCAACATTTTTACCCATACTTTTAGTAGATTTCTAGACAAAAAAAATGAATCACAGCATCATTAATTTTACAAATATCATTAATCAATATCTGATTTAAGCTTTAAAAGGTGGAACAGAATCCATTCGAGCCGGGTGCCATCGAACCCATCCACAGTTGCTGCTCATCGCTGTCCTTTTCACCGGCAAAGCCCTCCGGTGCACCGCTGAGAGTTCACAGCCATCTTCCTTCTCTCTATCTCTGCACAAACCACATTATTCTCTTTAACCAGTATGGACTCAATCAAGTCCATCAAAGCCTACAGCAAGGTCGATGACGACCAAGTATTCCGGCAAAAGACCCACAATCGTGTCATCTACCTCGTAGTCGCCGTGGTCTTTCTAGTGGCTGTCATTGCCGGCATCGTCGTTGGTGTTAAGAAGTCCAACTCCGATTCCTATGGAGTCTCTGCTTCTCCGGTGACACCTTCCGCGTCTATCAAGGTGGTGTGTAACGTGACCCAGTACCCAGATTCTTGCTTCAAGAGCATTGGTAGCAGAGGAGGCCACCACCGACCGGAAACTAATCTTCAAGTTGTCGCTGCACGTGGCTCTCAACGAGTGATAAGCGCCGAATATTATATATTCAAGCGCCCTAAATTTCATTAGTTAAGTCCATCTTTTGATTATTTATGTAGATTATCTCCATTTCCATGTTTTTATGCATTTTCAGGTTCATTGGCCAAAAAGAAGCAAGGTTGAAGTTTTGTTGTAATTTTGGATAAGAAAGGCACAATGCTGAAGCTTGGCAGCAGTGGAACCTGACTTTTGTCACCATTTTCGACCTAGCAAACTCAAGAACTGGACTTCCATCATAACATGAAAGATTTAGAGCTCTGAATCATATTTCCAAATCTTCAAGCGGTTCATCATTCGGAGTTCGGAGCAGAGAGTTATGATCTTCTTATTAGAGGTGCTCAGAACTGCCTGGCAGCAATGAAAGTCTTCCTTGTTCTTCAATTTCGAATAAACAGACTTGAGAATTGGATCTCCACCAAAACATAAAGTTTTTATAGCTCTGAATTAGCTTTCCAAATCTTCAAATGGTTTAACATTTGGAGTTCGGATCGCAAAGTTATGGCCATTTTACCAAAGTAGGTCTGGGCGGAGCAAACCAAGCATAGGGCATTCTGGCCAATTTTCGAGTGCTCGAGGCCTTATTTCAAGTGCTCAAAATTAGGGCAGATTGCTTCACGAGATCAGCCACTTGTGCTCAGAAATTTACTAACTTTGTATGCTCTCTTTATGAGTTGGTTGGGGATGTTTCTTGGAGGAGAGAGAGGGCTTTTTGGGTGGAGTAACATGTCTACAAAAGAGGGGAGCCACACATTACTTAGGATTATCCTTCATTTTGACAAGAGGGAAGAGAGAGAAAAGAGGAAAAAAAAGGTGTGTTCTTCAAGCTCCAAAGAGGGTGCACGAAAATGGAGATGAGGATGATGCTTCTTCCTTCTTCTAGCTCACCAATGGGCAATTAAACCTCATCTAGGGAGGTGATGAAACCCCTCCCTTGTAAGCATGTGTTAGTATAGTTTATTTTTGGGGATTACAATGTATTTTTGATAGTCTTTTCATGATCAAGAGCCTCATTTTTGTTGTAATGAATGTTGAATGTTTATAAATGATTATTGTGAGTTATTCATCTTGTCTTTGATGGTTACTTTTCTTAATCATATTGCTTGCACTTCCATGGTGACAATGGAAGTTAGATCATGGAATGTTTTTAATGGCATGGAGTTGGAGAATCTAGATAGTTCATGGCTTAGGGTTTCCCTTTGATGGTCTATACTTGATTCTTAGCCTTATGTGCATTCACCATTTAAATTAGGGCTTGATAATCCTTGACTTAGTAAGCATGTTCTAAGCTACATTTTAGTTTAGGTAGTTGATCATGTGAACCTTTGATGGTTTATTCTTGCCTTTCTATTTAAATGAACTTCTTGAGGATATTATAGCAACCTAGTATTGTTATGTATCATGACTATCATATATGTTGTTTTTCCCTTAAATTAATCTTAACCTAGCATGTGTATAGGGATGGAGGTGGATTCATTTCCCTAGCCTTCTTTACTTGTACTTCACTCCCTTGAATTCTTGCAATTTATTGTTTTATGCACTTTTAATTTCCTAGCTTAAGTGACATCCAACAAAACCTCTATAAACCCTTCATCATTCTAAGAATGATTCTAGACATTTAGGTTGTATTAGACTAGCGCAGTTCCTGGTAGTTCGACTTACCCGACCAATAGCCCTATTTTACAATGATTCGTGCTATTGCGAAGGTTGATGTATAGTTGATCAACCGATCAATTTTTGGCGCCGTTGCCGGGGACTTGCATACGGTTTAGCAACCAAAGTTTTAGGGTTAAACTTAGTGTGATTGTTAATATTGTGTTTTGTGCATATTTCTCGTGTGGTTTAACCATTTTTATGTTGTAAGATTCTAGGGACTCGACTCTCGCCGTGGGAACGCTAGCAAAGTGTAAGTCTAGAGGACCCTAGGTAAGCTTCTTAACTTTTTAGTTTCGCATTGTTATATATTGTGCATGTGTTAAGCTTAGAAGTAGTTAATTTATTTGCAAGCCCTTGTTAAGGCTATATTATTGTTTTAATTTCGTGTTCAAGCATCGGTCCTTGTCGTGGCCATTTATTTTCTGTCTTGATAATTGAGGAGAAAGGGAACATCGTATGTGGAGTTGTGGTTGATGAATTGCTTTGTTGAGTATATGCTTTGTTGTTGATGTTCAGTCGTAGGTCACTTTCCTTACCCACAATCGATTCTCCCATTGATATTAACTCTCTTGAAAGAACTCTTAGACGGAACCCTAGGGAACCTACTCTTACACGGGATCTTGAAACTGAATTTAATACAATGGGGGATAATATAGGAAATCTGGCGAATGAAAGGGCTGAAATTCCTAATATCGAGCCAATGACTCTTAGAGATCATTTCATCCCTACCACCTATGCTTCTCCATCTTGCATAGTGATGCCAAACATCGATGCAACTCAATATGAGATCAAATCTAGTACCATCCAAATGCTTCCATCTTTTCATGGTTTTGATAATGAAGATCCATATAAGCATCTCGATGAGTTCCTTGAAATCTGTTCGACCATCTGGTTGAGAGGATTTCCTGAAAATGCACTCCACTTACATCTTTTCCCATTCTCCCTAAAGGATAGGGAAAAATATTGGTTGAACTCCCTCGCTCCCAACTCTATTACTTCTTGGGCTCAATTGCAATAAGAATTTCTTAAGAGGTATTATCCGGTGAGTAAAACCAACCAAATGAGGCGTTCCATTCTAAGCTTTTCTCAAGTTGATGGAGAACAACTCCACGAGACTTGGGAAAGGTTACAAGATCTTCTTCGGAAGTGTCCTCATCATTTGATCACAAAATGGCAATTAGTGCAAGCTTTCTATGCTGGCTTGACCGACACCCATAGATTCATGGTTGACTCTTTTTGTGGTGGGATGTTCATGTCCAAGAATACGGATGAGGCTTGGACCTTACTTGAGAATTTGAGTGAAAATTCACTTCAACACAATTCTCGTAGGGCTCAGACCCCAAGCACTCCAAAGAACACTAATCATTGTCAACAAAAATCAATAAGGGAGGAATCGTCTCAAGTGGATGCCATTGCTCATAAATTCTACCAATTGATGGCACCACATCTTCCCCCTTCATTGTCTCAAAATTCGGCAAGTTCGGTTTGTGCTTCATGTACTAGTCCATTCCATCTCTCGGAAGATTGCCCCACACTGGAGCAATTTCCCAATCCCAACCAAGAGCAAGCTAATGCCATGTTCTCAAGCCCCGGGCATAACTCGTATTCCAATACGTATAATCCAGGTTGGAGGGACCATCCGAATTTTTCTTGGAGGCAACAAGCCCCACAAAATTCCCAACTTCAAAATCAAGGGCCTCAAAATCAGCCCTCTTCTCAATATCAAGGTAGGCCTTTCCAAGCCTCTTCAAACTATCAACCTCTATACAATCCAAATGTCTCCACTCAACCTTCTGTGAATCCAATTGATGAGATAGTGGCTGCAAACAAGCAAATGATGGAATCATTAAATGTGCAAATGATGGAATCATTAAACAAGCAAATCATGGATTCCAACAAGCATCTCTTGATATCCTTGCAACCTACTCTCCAAATGGTTCACTCCCATACTCAATCCATAGCTAGGCTCGAAAATCAAATGGGACAAATAGCTAACCAAGTGAACCAACTTCTTCAAAAAGACAAGGGTAAGCTTCCCGCTCAACCATTTGAAAATCCTAGAGGGATACATGCAATTGATGAAACCCCTTTTCCGAGTGGGCCGAGTCTTGAGCATGTTCAAGCTATCACCACCCTTCGGAGTGGTAAAGTGGTTGACAACAAGGTCAATGGAGACAAAAATAAACAAAATCCTCCTTTGAAAAATCCAAATTCAAGCTCTTCCAATCCAAATCCAAGTTCTTCTTGTCCAAATACCATTCACGGAAATCCCACGCATGTCATCCCAAATGTGGAAACTACTTATGAGCCAAAAGCTCCGTTCCCTCAACGTCTTTAAGAGTCGACACATTTTGGGAATAAGAATTGCAAAATTCAAGACGTGGGAGGTCTTTAGGCAGGTAAAGATCAATCTTCCTCTCCTGGATGCTATCAAGCAAATTCCTCCCTATGAAAAATTCCTTAAGGATTTGTGCACTCAAAAGCGCACTTCCAGAAGTCATTTACCAAAGAAAGTGAGGTTAACCGAAAATGTTAGTGCGATCATTCAGCACAGCACTCCTCCGAAGTATAAGGATCCGGGTGCCCCCACAATCTCTTGTGTCATTGGTGACAACAAAATCGAGAGGGCCCTCCTTGACTTAGGAGCTAGTGTGAATTTGATTCCATATTCGGTTTACCTACAACTTGGTTTGGGAGATCTTAAACCAACTCCGATAGTATTGCAACTTGCTGATAGATCTATTAAGCAACCACGGGGAATCATTGAAGATGTTATCATAAAGGTGGATAGGTTCTACTTCCCGGTAGACTTCGTGGTTCTTGATACGGAACCAGTCCACGACCCATGAAAACACATTCCCATAATTCTCGGACATCCTTTTCTAGCTACAACTAATGCTTCTATTAACTATAGAACCGGATTGATGGATATCTCTTTTGGGAATATGAATGTTAAGCTCAATATTTTCAATGCTGTGCATCTTTCTCTGGATGAGAGTGAGTGTTTTGCAATCACTATTGCTGATGAACTCATTGAAAATCCAATTCCACCTCCTTCAACGGAGGATCCCCTACAAGCTTGCTTGGTCCACTCTGATTTTGAGGATTTTGATGAGGAAAAATCCATTCGGAAAGTCAACTCCTTACTTGATATTCCATCACCATTTTCCTCTCCTTTATGGGTAGCACCAAACCCATCTCTATCTTGGGAATGTCCATCTCCTTCCATTTCTTCACCGGAGTTACCTCAACATTTTGAGGGTGAACCACCGGACAAAGGTAAGGAGAATGTTGACAAGTTGCTAGAAATTCTTCCAATCATTCCGGCCCAATCTAGAATCATTGTCCATGATACTCAACCTGTGAACAAACCATTTGAGTACAATGAGGTATATGACTTGGAGATTGCAAATATGAAAGGTCATGATCCTCCCATTGTTAGTCAAGACAATGACATTCAACGAGCCTCCATAATCTCGAACAAGCAACACCTTTGCTTAAATCTGAAAATAAAAGAAGTGAGATTAAAAACGATGCTCAAATCCTCTAAGGCTAAACTTGTTTCTCTTCGGAAGGATCAATAACCCTCACCATTCATTGATCCAAGTTTGAGACCATATGAAGGAGCCAAGTTGCATACGGAGCGTTAAGGATCCATCTCTCCAATGGATCCCGGTCCTGGTTCGTCTAGCTATCGACATTAAATTTAGCAAAGCAAGGGAAGAAATTCTTTCGATGTTCCAAGTTTCCCTACCTTCTCAAATTGCTCGTGCCTTGAAATTTTCTGGGAAATGGTTTAGAAAAGCCAAAAATTTGATTTTTTTTGGAATGCTCTTCAGTTGTGTTCCACAATTTTAGACCGGCTTCTTAGACCTTCTCAACTCTAATTTTCATTCCCGAAAATTTCCATCGCTTTCTAGCAATTTCATAGGATCTTTGGCGTGCAACTTATGTGCACAACCTCTCCTTTTCAATGCATTGTTGGATCATGGTTCCCCAAAATTTTCCATGCATTGGAGATGAAATGCAAAGTTTGACAATTTTTCATCCAGGCCTTAGAAATGTTGAGCAATTTGACATTTTTTTCCAAAAATATTCCATCCATGCATTACATTGGAATGAATTTACAAAGTTTTAAAATTTTTCTCCAGAAATTTCATTCATCCATGCTATGTGTGATGTTGTGCAAGTTGGAAATTTTTCCATGCAATTGAAATTCATGCATGCATCATTAAAGAAAAAAAATTTCCATGAAAAAAAAAAATTTCCATGAAAAATTTCAATTTTTCCATCCATGCAACATTTTAACTTTCAAGCCAATGCATCCAGGCAAATTGCAAATTGCATCATGTATACACAGTCTATCTATGCATAGGAATTTTGCATGCATTCACAATGCATAAGAATAAAAAAATTCAGGCATGCATCCATGATGAAAAATTTTGCATTCAATGCATAAGAATGGATTCATGCATGCATAAGAATGAAAATTTTTTGGATGCATCCATGCATCCATGTCGGATGAAGAATTCAACTTCCATGATGCTCAAAACCCCTCACCTTTCTGTGCTCATTTCGAGCAATCCAAAGGCCCTTTGGAGTGCTCGCAGCTGCACACCAATGTCAGCATCATCCTGAGGCTACTGTCTCCATTTCGCGCACTTGAAGTCCATTTTCGAGTGCTCAAACACTTCATGCATCACAACCCGAGACACTGCCTTCAATTCGAGTGCTCGCAGGCTCAGTTCGAGCACTCGAATCTGCAACCCTCTCCTCTCGGCAAGCTCTCCATCCAACCCCTCCCTCACAAACCCAAATCATCCTTAACCATGCACCATGCCAAGTGCATCTCGGCATCTCTCATACCAACCAAACCAACTTCTCACCCCAAACAACTCACCCCTAAACTCCCTCTCTCTCGGTAACATACACCACCACCCATCAAACCATCCTGCATGCCATCCCTCACATTCTCTCCCTCTCGGCTCCAACACCCCAACCCTCCTTACCACCATCTCTCTCTCTTCAACCGAGCTCATCTCTTACCTCAAAACCAACCATCTTTCATCAACCCACAAACCACACCCAACCTAAACCACCACACCTCATCCTCACCCTTCCCTGCAAACCCACTTCCATGCAACCCAACTCACCAATCCCTTCACCCTCACCTCACCATCACCCCCCCACACTCTCGGCCACCACTCAACTTCAGCATCACCAACCCAACACAAACCCAACGCCGAGCCCTCTGCCAAAGCTTCGCGCACTCGCCGAGCCCATTCGAGTGCTCGAAGTAACCCATCTCCTTCACCTTCCTCTAGAACCCAAAACCATCTCTGCAACACCCCATACACGACCAACCTCTCTCTCTCATCAACCCACAACCTTCCAACCATTTCTCCCTCTCGGCACCAGCCAACTACCTTGCATGCCAACCCTGCAACCATTCAACCACAACCCAAACCAACCAACCCAACTCTCGGCTTCTCCTTCTCCTTCAACCAACATCCCACCCCAAACCAACCTCTCATGCATACTATTTACAAAAAAAAAAAAAAAAAAAAAAAAAAAAAACAAAAAATAATAATAATACTATATATATATATATATATATAATAATAATAATAATATTCCTATATATATATAGATATAATACTAATAATAATAATACTACATCAATAAATAAATACATAAATTTTTGGGTTTTGTTTAGATTTTTATCTTGCCATATAATTCCTGTGACTGTTTTTATTTCTGTTTTGATTTTTCTTAAAAGCCTATACTTTTACTTGTGTATAGTAGTTATGTTTTGACAGGTCTTCCTGTCCAAGTTTGGGGGACACCTTTGCGCATTCACATCGATGGATATTTTTGCATTCGTCACTCCACTTGGTAATATTGTTCTTTTACCTTCTTTGCTCTTATTTTGTTTCACTTGTCTTCACACATTGAGGACAATGTGACATTCAAGTTTGCGGGTGTAATAGGACATTTTTGGTTTCACATTTTTGCTAAGCAATGATAGTATGATTTGAACTTGTCGGGGATGAAGCATATGTTTAATACCTTGTGTATAGAAGTTATTGATATTTTTGAAAATAAAGAAAATTTGAGTTGAAATGATCATGTTGATTCAAATTAGTCTGTATAAATGTCTCAATTAAATTCTCGCTGGATTTGACACTCTTTTAAGCTTCACAATGCACAGATGCACATTGGAAACTTAACTGTGAGGCATGCAACTTGATTGACCTTGACCTTGGCCTAGTTAATCTGATTTGATGAACCTAATGGATGAATACTTTTGGCATGAATCTAAAAAAAAAAAACTGAGAAAGAAAGAAAATAATGATCAGTTGACGTTCGTAGCCTTTCCAACTCGAGTTATTAAGCACTAGGAGTGTCTCTACACTTAGCACCCTAAAACCGTCTGGTTTGGGAGTTGTTGGCCTAACGCTTGCTACAGGGGTTGGTTAGAAAGCTTAAGGGACTTAAACATTGCACGGTCATTCAAAAAATAAACTGGTAATAAACATAGTTTGTTGGAGTTCGTAGCCTTTCCAACTTGAGCTATTAAGCCCTATGGAGTGTCTCTACACTTAACACCCTAAATCCATCTGGTTTGGGAGTTGTTGGCCTAACGCTTGTTACATAGGTTGGTTAAAAAGCTTAAGGGACTTCAGCATTGCACAACCATTCTATGTTTCGCTTATGAGTTATAATAAATTGTCAACAAGCAACAAAAGTTGTCTTGTAAATAAAATCATGCCTTAGGGACCTCATTTAAAGGGGAATTCAATGATTTGAAAACTTGTGCTTTAGAATTGGAAAAGAAAGTAAAAGCCGCATGTTGAGAATCCAATTCACTTTCACTGAAGCTAGAGTTGATTTCCATTCAAGAGATGATAATTGAGTTATTTATATAGACTTTGATGTTGATGCATGTATGTGGAAATATATTTAGCCAATTTTTGTATCAATGCTTCATATATGCAAGGTAGTCTTCCCAATAACCCCATCTCCAGCTCTTTTTCTGTTTCAAGTTATTTTTGAGCTATGTATATATCTCATTTTACCATGGATGATATTGTTGTAGTAGCATGCCCATGGTTGTTTTTTCATTAAGTTTTTCATTGTAGTTTTGCTAAGGGACTAGCAAAATGTAAGTTTGGGGGTGTGATAAGCGCCGAATATTATATATTCAAGTGCCCTAAATTGCATTAGTTAAGTCCATCTTTTGATTATTTATGTAGATTATCTCCATTTCCATGTTTTTATGCATTTTCAGGTTCATTGGCCAAAAAGAAGCAAGGTTGAAGTTTTGTTGTAATTTTGGATAAGAAAGGCACAATGCTGAAGCTTGGCAGCAGTGGAACCTGACTTTTGTCACCATTTTCGACCTAGCAAACTCAAGAACTGGACTTCCATCATAACATGAAAGATTTAGATCTCTGAATCAGCTTTCCAAATCTTCAAGCGGTTCATCATTCAGAGTTCGGAGCAGAGAGTTATGATCTTCTTATTAGAGGTGCTCAGAACTGCCTGGCAGCAGTGAAAGTCTGCCTTGTTCTTCAATTTCGACCAACCAGACTTGAGAATTGGATCTCCACCAAAACATAAAGTTTTTATAGCTCTGAATTAGATTTCCAAATCTTCAAACTGTTCATCATTCAGAGTTCGAAGCACAAATTTATGGCCGTTTTACCAAAGTAGGTCCGGGCGGAGAAAACCAAGCATAGGGCATTCTGGCCAATTTTCGAGTGCTCGAGGCCTTATTTCGAGTGCTTGAAATTAGGGCAGATTGCTTCACGAGATCAGCCACTTGTGCTCAGAAATTTGCAAACTTTGTATACTCTCTTTATGAGTTGGTTGGGGATGTTTCTTGGAGGAGAGAGAGGGCTTTTTGGGTGGAGTAACATGTCTACAAAAGAGGGGAGCCACACATTACTTAGGATTATCCTTCATTTTGAAAAGAGGGAAGAGAGAGAAAAGAGGAAAAAAAAGGTGTGTTCTTCAAGCTCCAAAGAGGGTGCACGAAAATGGAGATGAGGATGATGCTTCTTCCTTCTTCTAGCTCACCAATGGGCAATTAAACCTCATCTAGGGAGGTAATGAAACCCCTCCCTTGTAAGCATGTGTTAGTATAGTTTATTTTTGGGGATTACAATGTATTTTTGATAGTCTTTCCATGATCAAGAGCCTCATTTTTGTTGTAATGAACCTTTGATGGTTTATTCTTGCCTTTCTATTTAAATGAACTTCTTGAGGATATTATAGCAACCTAGTATTGTTATGTATCATGACTATCATATATGTTGTTTTTCCCTTAAATTAATCTTAACCTAGCATGTGTATAGGGATGGAGGTGGATTCATTTCCCTAGCCTTCTTTACTTGTACTTCACTCCCTTGAATTATTGCAATTTATTGTTTTATGCACTTTTAATTTCCTAGCTTAAGTGACATCCAACAAAACCTCTATAAACCCTTCATCATTCTAAGAATGATTCTAGACATTTAGGTTGTATTAGACTAGCGCAGTCCCAGTGGTTCGACTTACCCGACCAATAGCCCTATTTTACAATGATTCGTGCTATTGCGAAGGTTGATGTATAGTTGATCAACCGATAATTGATCGGTTGATCAACTATACATTACCCGACCAATAGCCCTATTTTACAATGATTCGTGCTATTGCGAAGGTTGATGTATAGTTAATCAACCGATCAACGAGCTCGTGAAGTTGTCGTCGTTGCCTGATACATTGATCTCCAAGATGAGCGACGAACGAGCCAAGTAAATGTTGATTATTTGTCAGAGCATTTTTGAAGATGCTTTAGATAGCCTCAACGATTCGATATCATTAATGGCGGTGAATGATGGCGAGAAATTGCTGTCGCCATCCAGAATTGAGGATGCGAGGACATGGTTGACCTCGTCACTTACATGTCATGGCACTTGCTTGGACATTCTACAAGAATTGAACCCTACAACTGCCACCACTCTATACAACGAATTGAACGGTTTGATCGAACATTCAGTCGAATTTTTGAGCAATAGTTTGGCGATTGTGACTAAGGATTTGGGGATTCTTTCAGATTACAACATTCCAGATCATCCCAGCCAAACCACCCGTCTGCACCGTTGCCTCTATCATCGCCGACAGCAAGTCCTCACTAAGCTCGCGGATCTGTCTCGCCGGTGATTTTCATCTCATTAGCTGTCTATCTCTATCGCAAGCTCGCCGGTCATCTTCATCCTCGACGAGTCGTGGCCCACAGGTGGAACAGCCCGCCGTCCACCACATCCGAGCTTCTCCTTGCTTGCCTCCTCTATTGATTTACTGGTCTGGGCTGATTAATCTACTGGTTTGGGATGCAATGTTGCACTTGCTGCCATGAAAAATGGAAGATTCCTCTATGTGAACTCAAGCTTCATATGGTGATCTTACTCAAATGGTGTGTCGACGCACCACAAGCTTAAGAGTGTGCATTAAGGCGAGGGCCAAGTTTTACATTTATAGAAGCCACTACTACCTTTACTAGAAATATAGTTAGGGTGAGTAGGGATCGTCCCAAGGGATTGGAGTTGAATTTGGTTATGGAATCGCTATTAGGGTTAGTAGGTCGAGTGATCAAACAAATGGTTGGTTGGTTAATTAAACTAGAGAGCAATTTAAACTAAATAATTGAATGCAATAAAGAGTATGTAAGAGAGAGAGAGATCTTGGGGTTTAGAGGTCACCACCAAGCCATACTTTTCTACACCCTCAACAAGTGACTAATGAGGGAAATGTGTGTTGCAATATTGATGTGTGTGTGTGTTTGGTTGATTTAATTAGCAAAGGTGACTAATTAAGCATACATGATCTAATCAACATGTGAAAAGCACAATATATCTAACAATTAAGTATATATTGTCTAAATAGCATGTAAAAAACACAATATATCTAGCAAGTCATTAATCCTTTCATTAAGCTCACAAACCAAATACACCACAAGGTTAGAGACATATGCTACTTGCATTCAAAAGTATGGAACATGAAACAACAAGCATGGATTGTCCTTCCATCTAACAACTATGCTACCACTACACTACAATTAAGATAATGACATAAAATTAAACTAATTAAGCTAAGGGAGAGGCACAATCCATCAAGAAATGAGCATGAACCATCTAGAAAATTACAAGAGCATTTCATTAAGCACAATGTTTTGACAATCTCTAGATCTATGGCCTTAATACACATAGATATGCATCAATAACACAAGAAATATAGATAAACACATGAACATCTATTCTAGCATGCATAGACATATGGATAGAATGAAATGATCAATTGGAAGCATTAAACCACATAAATCATTGAATAAACAAGATCTATATATATAAAAGTGCCAAAACATGTATTACAACACTAATCCCTCAATAATACACAAAATCAAGATGTAGAAAGCATGCTTAGGGCTAACTTTAGCCCCAAGAGGATGTCTAGCCACTCATGGTAGTGCTTCTCCAACCCTCAAGGGCTAACTCCATGGTAGAGATTTGCTCTTTGGTTGATGAAGAGTCTCCAATGGTGTCTCTAGCCTCCTCCTCCTCTAAGCTTGTTCTCCAAGAGTTCTCACAAGGTATGAGATAATATGATGTGATATGGTATGATATGGTATCATTTGGTGTAAAAAGTAATCCTTATCCTTATATAGGTAGGTCAAATGACACCCAAAATGAGCTGGGGTCGTGCACAAAATATTCCCCAATGATTGGATAAAGGACAACTTTTGGTGAGCTGGAGATTTAACTTTTTCGTACTGGAGGAAGTTCGATTGATCGAACCTTGGACTTGGATTGATCGAACATGGCTGAGATCTATCGAACTGAAGTTGAATCGATCCTCAATGGCGGTGCTTTTTGGATAGAGACAAATCTGAGATATTTTGGAGATACTTTTGGGAAAAGGACAAAAGTGGTTGGTAGGGTGGTTCAATTAGATAAGATCAATCATTTAGATAAGGATAAGGCAGTTCGATCGATCGAAGAATGATGTTGGATCGATCGAACTTTTGAGATCTCTGAAAATGTCATCATGGCTCTGATCCATCTTGAAGTGCTGAGATCGATCATGTTGGAACGATTGAACTTTGATCTGAGATCAATCGAAGATGTTGATTTCCACCTTTTTCTTCCTTTTGCTTCCACTTGGCTCTTTCTTTGATTCATCCCAGAATTGCTTTATTTATGCTCTTATTTGGCTGAGTCAGCTTATTTTCGAGATAAGTGCCTGAAAATGGAAATAATACAAAATCAATCTAAAACGGTAAAATAAGATAGATAAATGTACTAGAATACCTAAACTTGAGGGGTTTAAATACGCACTTTTCAGCGCTCATCACACCCCCAAAATTAAATATTGCTAGTCCCTAGTAATGAATTAGAAAGTAAATGAATGAAATGAATAACTAAACAATTATGAACTAGAAAATAATAAATGGATAACGCCACTTTCGTAGGGAACCCGATTGCACTTAGCATATGCAACAAGCCTTTTAAATCCCTAGGTTACCCCTAGTGGACGAGTGAAGTCTCGTGAGGGTTCCCAGAAATAATACCCACAAACACTATGCTCATTCTTTCAAAAGAGGCACCAATATTGCAAACAAGCATTGGGAGAAAACTACCTCAAGTATGCAAATTTTCAACCCTTTCCAAGCAATCTCCCAAAATATCAATATTAAGCAAGCAAATATAGTCCTCCACACATAAAAAAAATGATCATGCAAATCAAAACAACTCTAGAATCCTTTTGAGTGGACCGGCATCAAATATGTTGCTATCTAAGCCAACTAAAGAATTAATCACATCCTTACCCTTAAACTAGCACACAAATCTAGTACTGATCATCAAGACAAAAAGTGGACCTTTTATTAAAGTTTTATTGTTCTAGGTGCACTTATTCTTTCTACTCGATTTTTTTTATAGGATCAAAGATAGAAGCATGGTGCAATGTGTTGATCTATTAAGCTTTCTAGCGATTCATGAGGTCGAGCGTTAGGTCAATGACTCCTAAACCAGACGGCTTTAGGGCATTAGGCGTTCAAACACCCCTACGAACTTACAAGCTCAAATCAACTAGGCTACAAATCAAGACAATCTCCATCTAATCATTTCCTACTTCTCTCCTTTTGAGAGAAGTCCTCACTTTTTATTACTTTTGCAACTTTTTTTTTTTTTTTTTTTTTTTTTCCTTCAATTTAATTATTAACCTAGAGTTTGGGCCTTCCACCTTTCGGCGTGAGAAGTTCAGTGCTTGATGAGGCTAGAATCTCGGCTACTTAGTGAAAAGGGGTTGTTATCCACCTTTATAAAAAATGAAAGCTTTCAATGCATTACTAGCCCAATTGGGATATAACCAATTCAATTATTAACAAAGCATGTACCCCACAAATGAATGCTAGTGTGCGCCTGTGCTAGTGTAGAATTCTAAAGTGAATCTCAAAATAATCACAAAATCAAGATGGTGGACCACAAGTGCAAGCAAGATATCAATCTTTCGAAAAATTTACTCCTAAATGGCTTCCACAAGGCATATAAGGAGTATTGGACTCTCAAGTCAAGCAATTTTTAAATTTTAAGCAATATAGTCCTCAAAAGATCAAAATCATAGGTAGATATGGACCAATCATAGAAAACCATAGCTAGATATGGACCAATCATAGAAAATCTCTCAAATACACAAGTCATGCTCAAAATTTTGAAGTTTAAAGTTAACACTGTAAAGTACACCATTACCCCCAAACTTAAACGACACAATGTCCTCAATGTGCAAAGAGAATAAAAGGAAAGAGTATACCGGTGCAATTAAGGCAAAGAATGGCTGGGACTGAAGTATCCAAAGTGGGTGGCATGGCCCCCCCAAACTTGGGATTAACTGTGGTCCTGCAATTTGGCACTCGGATAAACTCATCAGATAACAAAAAGGGATAATCAGTGCACAGTGGACATGCAAGTGTAAATGAAATAAAACAGTGAGAGAGGTATAAGGGTGGTCCTGAAGATTGTGTAGCATTCTCTCTCACTGTAGTCACTGTGATGCACCTGATGGAGTCAAGCATACAGTTATAAGAATATAACACATGACATCCATAACAAAAGCATATTTAAATAAAATAGAGTATTGGATACATCAAAAGATCAAAGCCGACAGACCGGTTGTAAATATAATAATGTAGCAGACTAGCAACACAGATATAGAGCATAAAAAGATAAAGAGACAGGGAGTCTCAGGCAGAAGATACAGGACTAGCAGGGCGATCTCCACGGATTTCCCTAGATAAGTCAGCAAGTGCAGCCATGATCTTTGCACGGAAGGAAGCAATGTCAGCTCTAATGGCAGGCAGGGTATCCTCCAAAACCTGCATTTGTGCTTCAAGTCTAGCTATTTGATTAAGAGCCTCAGATGCAGGTGGAGTAGAAGAATGGGTAGTCTGAGCTTGGGAGGACTCTGTAGGCTCCTGTGTCCGAACATACTTTTGTTTAGTCATGTCCTACAAAAAGGAAAGTGAAACTTGCAATGGGAGTTAGTGCTAGAATAAAGAATTGAAGGCACAAAACAGAGACATGCATGTCAAATAAGATAGACAAAACATATAGATGACATGAATCTATGCAAGTGACAAGATATGAAGCATGCTAAACAATGTAAGTATGTAATGCATCCAATGTGGAATATCACAGGCATTGGGTATATATGAAATAGCATGAACATAATACACGATGAATGAAGTGTGTGTATGAGATCTGTGAAGTTCGATCGATCATAAAATGGTTTGAGATCGATCTCAAAACTTCGATCGATCTGAGAAATTTGGAAAACTGAGTTCGATCGATCTCTCAAGATCGATTTGAGATAGAAGTTCGATTGATCTCTCAAGATCGATTTGAGATAGAAGTTCGATTGATCGAACTGTGCGAAGGTGAAAACTGAAAAGTCATAGATCTGTGACTTTGGAAGCACGGGGCCATCACGAACAAGGTCATGGGCCCATCAACACAACAAATCTTTAATTCTACTCATTTAGCATGGCCCATACTCTTACAAATCAACTCAAAACTCAAAAATATAAAACCATATATACATATATACAAACATGCTTCAAGCTCATCAATGGTGGATTTCATCAACAATACATCCTAGATCTAGCATGTAGGCAACATGTATTGTCAAGTTGAAGCTTGAAATGACAAGGTGTGGCTCGGATCTTACCTCAAGTCGCGAGAGAAGATGAGAGGAAGATGGTGATGCAAATCTGCGAGGAGAGAGAGAAAATCAAAGTTGGGATCTCGCTGGAGATTTGCCGGAGAAGATGATGATGATGATGCACAGTGGTGACGGGAAGGATGAGGGACAAGGGTTTGGAGGGTTGGATCGATCTAATGAATTGATCTTGAGACCCTCCAGGTTTGTTTTTAAAAACTTTTCCCGATTAGTTCGATCGATCGAAATGAGATTTCAGATCAATCGAACTTTGATGGTCTCTCTTCAAAGTGTTTTTGGAATTTTTAAAATTTTTGAAAAATTAAAAACTAAAATTAAAAATTAAAAATTAAAAATTAAAATTGAAAAATAGAAAATATTTTTGGATTTTTGAAAAATAGAATAAAAATAAAAATAAAAATATTTTTGGATTTTATTTTTATTTTATTTTTTGTTTTTGGAAAATCAAATGAAATAAAATAAAATAAAATAAATATTTTTGGATTTTTGAAAATTAAAAAGTCAAACAAAGTCAAAGATGAAGAAATGAAGAACTGAGATCGATCTGAGAAAATGTTCGATCGATCAGACAGAGAGCAAAAATATGCAGGTTTTTGGTTCAAAAATTTGGCTAAGTGTTGGAACTTGCAGATTGATCGAACTTTGAAGTTGGATCGATTGAATAACTTCAGATCGATCTTGAAATGTTTTCGATCGATGAGACAGAGGGCTGAAATATGCAGGTTGATGCAGGCTCAAAATTTTCTAAGTGTTGGAGCACAAGATCGATCAAACTTTGAAGTTGGATCGATCGAAGGTCTTCTGATCGATCTGAGAATTAGTTCGAACGATGGGATAGAGAGGTGATTTGGATGCAGGTCGAAAATTTATCTAAATGTTGGATGCAGGTGGAAGTTAGATCGATCGAATTCTCATTTGATATCGATCGAACTTATGCAGAATGCTCAATCACAAAACAAAATTTCATGCAATCCTAATCACAATTCCTAGCAATGCATATGAACCAAAAACAAGTATCTAGACTTCACAAGAAATGAAATTTAAGATAGAAATAAGGGAGGGATAAGGTTTTGACACCCTACGAAATGTCGTGTTAGTCTTTAATGTCTTTAGCAAGACATTGGGCTCTTTTAGCCCAGATCAAAGATCTTGTAATGCATCCCCTCCTTGTTGGGGTGATAGATGCTTTGAACTCTACCCAATAAATGGTTCTTTGAAGAACTTGTTGGATTAAGCTCAAGAAAAACTTTTGATCCCTTGTAAATGCAATCACAATCTTTGGGCTTCTATGCCCTTTCAAAGCAAGAATTTGAAACAACACTTTGAGAATGCAAGGTTGAAGATGATCCCTTTGAAGTTTTGGTCTTACACAAAAGCTCACTTCCTTGACATTGAAGATCATGACATTTATCCACAACATTAACCTCTCCTTCATATTTGTCAAATGAATTGGGTGTGGGGTTGAAGATATTCAACTTCACCTTCATGTGGCCAAATGTGATCTTCATTATCCCTGTCCTATAATTGATGTTGGCATTAGTGGTTGCCAAGAAAGGACGACTAAGGATAACGGGAATTTGGCCTTTAGGATTGGGGACCGGTTCCGTGTCAATGACAACAAAATCAACGGGGAAGAAGAATTTGTCAATCTTGATCAATACATCCTCAATTATACCCCTAGGCTTCTTAATGGATCGGTCGGCAAGTTGTAAAACTACCGACGTCGGTTTCAATTCACCTAGGCCCAATTTGACATAAACCAAGTATAGAAGAAGGTTAACACTTGGTCCTAAGTCAAGAAGTGCCCGATTAATGATATGATCACCAATAATGCATGAAGTAGTAGGTGAACCGGGGTCTTTAAACTTTGGTAAAGTGTTATGTTGCAAAATTGAGCTTACTTGCTCGGTTAAAATCACTTTTTCTTGGAGCTTGGCTCTTGTTCTTCCGCTTTTGGGTGCACATGTCTTTCAAGAATTTGGCATAAGCCGGAATTTGCTTGATTGCATCCAAAAGTGGAAGATTGACTTTCACTTACCTAAACATTTCCATGATTTCATTAGTTTTTGCCTTTTGCTTATCTTTTGAAATGGATCATTTTAAGGCATCCGGAATTGGAACTTTTGGCTCAAAACTCTTTTCAAAATTTTTCTTTGAAGTCTCTTCAACATAAGAAGTTTTTAAATCACTTTGTTTCAAATCATTTTTCAACAAAACCTTTTAAAATTCATTTTTCAGCAAATCTTTCTTCAAATCATTTTCAAAATCATTCTTCAAATCACATTTTGAAGCTTTCTCATTCACAAGATCATGTATATGCAATGAAGGAGGAATGGGATGTGAAACGGGACGGATGACAACTTGAGGTTGCACCGGTTCACTCTCTTTATTGGACATTTCAACTTGATTGTCCACAATCCTACCACTCCGCAAGGCAGTCACCGCATTAACATGCTCAATGGTGTGGCATTCCGATGAGGAATGGGTTTCCACAACACATTGTTGCTTAGGTGGGGCATTTATAGGCATCTTTCCTTTCTCTCTAGCATTAAGAGTGCTTGCTATTTGCCCTACTTGGGTTTCTAGCTTTGCAATAGATTGAGAGTGAGAATGAAGCAATTGAGTATTAACCTCTAAAGTGCCCCAAGCATTCAAAACTTTTTCTTCAAAGGCGGGACTTTTAGTATTTCCTTGGGAATAAGATTGGTTGGGAAAATGAGAGTTAGCAAATTGATTCCCTTGTGATTGATAAGGTCTATAACCTTGAGATCCTTGGTTTTGAAGTGGAGGTGGAATGTACTTCCCTTGAAAATCGCCTTGGGAAGGGTTTGAGCCCTCTCCTTGGTTTTTCCAAGAAAAATTTGGATGATTTCTCCAACTTGGATTATATTGAGTACCATAAGGATTATTCCCTTGGTTCACAAAAGCTGCATTGACTTGTTCATTAGGTTCATTTTGCACTTGTCCGTGAGGACAATGAGAAGTAGAATGAAGAACACTAGAACAAGTCATACATGTTTCATTTGATGTACGATGAGAATGGTTAGGGAAGGAAGATCCTTGGTTCGCCGAGTTTTGGTTAATTAAAAATTGATCAAACCTTTGCGATAAAGACTTCATTTCGGCAGTTATTTCATTTGAGTGGTCGACTTGATGTAAGCCAACACTCTTCCTACCTTGTGAATTTCTACCATTCTTGGATGATAATGTTCTATGCAAAGAATTTTCACTCATGCTCATATAAAGATGCCACACGTCATCCTCATGCCTATTAATGTATGACCCACCCATGGAAGTATCAACCATGCCTTTGTAATTGTCCGATAAGCTCTCAAAGAAATATTGAACTAATTGTCATTTGGGCATGTCATGATGTGGACATTTCCTAAGCAATTCATTGAAGCGTTCCCATGCCTCATGAAATGTTTCTCCATCCCCATGTGAAAATTCTTGAATTGAGGTTCTCATGGCATTGGTCTTCGAAACCGGATAATACTTCTTCAAGAACTCTTGTTGCATTTCTGCCCAAGAAGTGATTGAAAAAGGCCTAAGATTGTTAAACCAATACTTTGCCTTGTCTTTTAAGGTGAATGGAAAAAGTTTGAGTCTTAAGACCTCTTTCGGCATGTCTGTATATTTTACGGTGGAACATACTTCTAGAAACTCATCCAAATGCTTGTAGGGTTCTTCACTTGGAAGTCCATGATATTTAGGAAGCATTTGAATGGTTTGTGGCTTAATTTCATAGTGATGTGCTCGAAATGGTGGCAATTGAATGCATGTGGGTGCATTGTATTCATTAGGCACATAGTGATTTCTTAAAGCAAGTGGAGAATTAGCAATTTGAGGTGCAACATGGACACCTTGATTTTGATTTCCTTGAATGATGGGAGGTTGTGGAGCATACATTGGCCTTGGTATTCCAAATAGAACTTGGCCTTGTTGTTATTGTGGTTGGTGAATGAATGGCCTAGGCATGTCTAATGGTACTTGCATGTTCTCATGATGCACATTTGGATGAAGGATACCTTGTTGGTCTATGTGACCAAGGTCCTCTACATGCTCTTCATTATGGCCTTCCTTTGGTGTAATGGATTGGGTAGAACTAGAACTTCCTCTTCCCCTAGGATTTCTAACTACGGATTCAAGATGCAAATCAAGAGGGATAAGAGTTGGTCTTAGTGATCTACGACCATCATGCACAATGTAAAAACATACAAACACAAAGAATGAACAAGCACTTCGATTTCACAACAATTCAATGAAACTTCCTCCACAAACACTTAACCCATACTCCTATGCTTTATCAACAATGATGCAAAGAACAATTAAGAATGCCTTCATGCGGGCTCACGATTTATCTATGAATTTAAAAACAACAAGCCTCCATGTGGGCCGGCGATTTAACTAAGGGATTGAGTAAGAAAAAGCTCACAAAGGTCCTTTAGCACTTCAACTCCAAATTTATAGCTTAGCTTAGCAAATTTTTTAAATTTTTAGCATTTTTCTTGCTTGCTTAGCTCCTTTGCTTGGTGTCTCCTTTGCTTGCCTCCTAGCTTAATGTTCTTTATAAAAAATGAATAAACATAATAAGTAATCAAGAGAAAAATAAAAACAAAGTAAAGACACGATCAAAAGAGTACTAATTCCTAATGAATTCCACAAATACAACGTTGCCTAATCCCCGACAACGGCGCCAAAAAACTATGGTGTGTCGCCGCACCACAAGCTTAAGAATGTGCATTAAGGCGAGGGCCAAGTTTTACATTTATAGAAACCACTACTACCTTCACTAAAAATATAGTTAGGGTGAGTAGGGATCGTCCCAAGGGATTGGAGTCGAATTTGGTTGTGGAATCACTATTAGGGTTAGTAGGTCGAGTGATCAAACAAATGGTTAGTTGGTTGATTAAACTAGAGAGCAATTTAAACTAAATAATTGAATGCAATAAAGAGTAAGTAAGAGAGAGAGAGATCTTGGGGTTAAAGGTTACCACCAAGCCATACTATTCTACACCCTTAATAAATAACTAATGAGGGAAATATGTGTTACAATATTGATGTGTGTGTGTGTTTGGTTGATTCAATTAGCAAGGGTGACTAATTAAGCATACATTGTCTAATCAACATGTGAAAAGCACAATATATCTAGCAATTAAGTATATATTGTCTAAATAGCATGTGAAAAACACAATATATCTAACAAGTCATTAATCCTTTCATTAAGCTCACAAACCAAATACACCACAAGGTTAGATACATATGCTACTTGCATTCAAAAGTATGGAACATCAAACAACAAGCATGGATTGTCCCCCATCTAACAACTATGCTACCATTACACTACAATTAAGTTAAGGGAGCGGCACAATCCATCAAGATATGAGCATGAACCATCTAGAAAATTAAAAGAGCATTCCATTAAGCACAATGTTTTGACAATCTCTAGATCTATGGCCTTAAAACACATAGACATGCATCAATAACACAAGAAATATAGATAAACACATGAACATCTATTTTAGCATACATAGACATATGGATAGAATGATATGATCAATTGGAAGCATTAGACCATATAAATCATTGAATAAACAAGATCTATATATATATAAGTGCCAAAACATGTCTTACAACACTAATCCCTCAATAATACATAAAATCAAGTTGTAAAAAGCATGCTTGGGGCTAACTCTAGCCCTATGCGGATGTCTAGCCACTCATGGTAGTGCTTCTCCAACCCTCAAGGGCTAACTCCATGGTAGAGATTTGCTCCTTGGTTGATGAAGAGTTTCCAATGGTGTCTCTAGCCTCCTCCTCTTCTAAGCTTGTTCTCCAAGAGTTCTCATAAGGTATGAGATAATATGATGTGATATGGTATGATATGGTATCATATGGTGTAAAAAGTAATCCTTATCCGTATATAGGTAGGTCAAATGACACCCAAAATGAGCTGGGGTCATGCACAAAATATTCCCCAATGATTAGATAAAGGACAACTTTTGGTGAGCTGGAGATTTAACTTTTTTGCACTGGAGGAAGTTCGATCGATCGAACTTTTGAGATCTTTGAAAAATGTCATCATGACTCTGATCCATCTTGAAGTGCTGAGATCGATCATGTTGGATCGATGTTGATTTCCGCCTTTTTCTTCCTTTTGCTTCCACTTGGCTCATTTCTTTGATTCATCCCAAAATTGCTTCATTTTTGCTCTTATTTGGCTGAGTTAGCTTATTTTGAAGATAAGTGCCTGAAAATGGAAATAATAAGAAATCAATCTAAAACGGTAAAGTAAGATAGATAAAGGTACTAGAATGCCTAAGTTTAAGGGGTTTAAATATGCACTTTTCAGCGCTCATCATCCATCTCTTTCCTTATTTCAATATTTTTTCCTCTTACAAATATTACTCATGCACACTTTATTACCTGTGTTGTTCTGCGGATCTTGATTTCTTCATCTCTTGCATCTAATACAACACTACTATCGCTCTTGTATTCACCCAAATCACATTCATTTTATACATATATATATGTATGTATATATTGCTGGCCAGTTCTTGAGGAGCCAAGCCCAGATTAGCGTTATCACTGCCAGACAAGGAAAGTTGTACATACAAGGACTTCGTTCTTACAAGGAAAGTTGTACATACAAGGACTTCGTTCCTTTGAGAATAGAAGTAGACTGTTAGGAAAAGCAGGAAGAAAGTTATTCGCCTTGTGCCTTTGCCCATCAACCATCCATATGTTGCTCGGAACGAGACTCTTATCTCTATGAACGCGATAAGTATCCAATGTTCAATATTTTTTTATTGTTACGTAAGACAAAAATATTAGCCCAAGGCCTATGGTCTCTCTCTTTGCCAGTACAATGCATTACGCAATAAAGATAAAATAATTTTGCCCATCTACGTATATATATATTCACCTGCTATGTATTGTATATTCAGTTGCTACATATTGTACCAATGGACAAACAAAAGCAAATATAGAATTTGCATTTTCGAATCCCATGCAATCATGCTTGACTCAAATATGCATGTGTTAAGTTTAATTCACATAATTTCACTTTCCGACTTATCACATCTTAGTATAGTAATCTTGATTTTGATGATTGCATATCAAATTACTTTATCCATTATGTGCATACATGTGATTGTACATATATATATATATGTATATATATATATATCTATACATATGTATATGTATACATATGTATATATATATATATATATATATATATATTCTGATTGATTACCTAATCCAATCATACACTCCTATACGTATTACTTTTGACTATCCACTAAGATGTGATGTAGGATCTATTATTCAAAGTTCTAAACGTATAGCATGCCACAAATAATTTTTAGAAGTGAACATATATGTGAACATATATGTAGTAAACATATAAATGCTCACTGATTAGTTGGAACTCCCAATTTCAATCGAGAAATATATGAAATTCTTTCTTGACATCAATCAGTTGGTGAATGCTGCATGTAATTCTTTTACATACTTCTGATAACTTTGTTCACAAATAACTTTGTGTTTGCTCCATATTCGTATGTTGATTAATATTTGGGTTTGGTTTATTTGCATTACGAGACAGACTGATCCCCAAGTGAAGTGGCAAATAGCCTAACTATGCAGCTATGCTATATGTGTCCTCAGAACACCAAAACAAAAAAAAAAAAAGAAAAAACAACAACAACAACAACAACAGCGGGGGCAACCCTAACCACGAAAAGCCTCGGACCTCAAGAGTCCGACGGTATCAAAAATTCTCAAGGCACAATGCCGAGGAACAACAAAGTCTCGCGCCTCAAGAATCCGTAGATGCCAAAAAACAAAATTTCCTCTAAGGCACAAAGAGCTGCCGAGGAATAAAGTTCATCTTCGGACCTCAAGAGTCCGAAGGATTTCAAAATTCCTCTAAGGCACAAAGAGCTGTCGAGGAATAAAGTTCATCTTCGGACCTCAAGAGTCCGAAGGATTTCAAAATTCCTTTAAGGCACAAAGAGCTGCCGAGGAATAAAATTTATCTTTGGACCTCAAGAGTCCGAAGATTTCAAAATTCCTCTAAGGCACAAAGTGCTGCCGAGGAATAAAGTTCATCTTCGGACCTCAAGAGTCCGAAGATTTCAAAATTCCTCTAAGGCACAAAGATTTGCTGAGGAATAAAATTCATCTTCGGACCTCATGAGTCCGAAAGATTTCAACAATTCCTCTATGGCACAAAGAGCTGCCGAGGAATAAAGTTCATCTTTGAACCTCAAGAGTCCGAAGGATTTCAAAATTCCTCTAAGGCACAAAGAGCTGCCGAGGAATAAAATTCATTTTCGGACCTCAAAAGTCCGAAAGATTTCAACAATTCCTCTAAGTCACAAAGAGCTGCCGAGGAATAAAATTCATCTTCGGACCTCAAGAGTCCAAAAGATTTCAAAAATTCCTCTAAGGCACAAAGAGCTGCCGAGGAATAAAGTTTATCTTCGGACCTCAAGAGTCCGAAAGATTTCAAAAATTCCTCTAAAGCACAAAGAGCTGCCGAGGAATAAAGTTCATCTTCGGACCTCAAGAGTCTGAAAGATTTCAAAAATTCCTCTAAGGCACAAAGAGCTGCCGAGGAATAAAATTCATCTTCGGACCTCAAGAGTCTGAAATATTTCAACAAATTCCTCTAAGGCATAAAGAGCTGCCGAGGAATAAAATTCATCTTCGGACCTCAAGAGTCCGAAAGATTTCAAAAATTTCTCCAAGGCACAAAATAGTGCCGATAAATAAACTTTCATGAAAATTACCTCGAACTCAAATAAATCGAAGACTAAAATTTTCATGTAAAATCCTCCAAAGCGAAAAATAGTGCCAATAAATAAAATTACATGAAAATTACCTCAAACTTAAATAAGTCGAAGGTTTTCCATGTAAAATCCTCTACGGCACAAAATAGTGCGATAAATACAATTACATGAAAATTACCTCGAACTCAAATAGGTCAAAGGTTACATTTTCATGTAAAATTCTCTAAGGCACAATATAGTGTGGATAAATAAACTTTCATGCAAATTACCTAGAACTCAAATAAGTCGAAGGTTAAATTATCATGAAAATTAGCTACACCGCCTCCATCAAGGCATATTGTCCCAGGTTAAACTTTCATGCAAATTACGAGATATATTTTTCTTTCCTTAATGGGGGCAATACCTTCTGTAATGAGGGCAAGATAAGTAGCCCTAAAGAACTATTAAGAAAAGAAAATATATTCTCTCACTTTTGAATCTTCGGACCCACGATTCCGAAGACCTCTCACTTTTGAATCTTCGGACCCACAAGTCCGAAGAAAATATATTATCTCACTATAGAGACATTCAAGATCAGTATGATTTAGGTATATGGAGGCTTCGAAAATAGCAAATTGTCATCCTGAGACTGCTATAGAGACATTCAAGATCAGTATGATTCAGGGTACCAAGTTTCATACCTCCCTAGTCAAATATTCCCCTCCAGACTTGCAGACTCTCAATACTAGGGCACATATCTACATTCGACTTGAGGAGAATGTAGCCCACCGAGTACAGCATGCCATCCTCGTTACAGTAGAGAATAAGCCTCGGGAAAAAGTTTCAAGTTCAAAAAGTCAAAGAAGCTAGCATGCCTCAGCACCAGTCGCTCCGGTACCTGAGAAGAGGCAAAGGACAGAGGAAAGGTTCACGCTTCTTCTTACCACCTTGGCTCGGCTATTCAAAGAAAGCAAGGTGAGATTCGCAGCCCCTCAGCCAATGAGGCAACCCTTGGAGCAAAGGGATAAGAGCAAGCATTGCGCCTACCATAAGGGATTATGGGCATACAACTAATGATTGCAGATCCCTTAGGCGGCAAGTGGAAAACATGATAACCATGGTTGAGTTGTCAGACTACCTCACACCAAAAGAGTACGTGAAACCTCGAGAGGTCAACCCTCAGAAAATGGAGGGCAATCAAGTAAAAGTCATTCATGTAATACATGGGAGACCAGAGGACAACCAAGAGTCAGAAGAAGTGTACCGATCCAGACTGAGGGTAGCCCACAAGCTAAGGAAGTTATCCTCAATAAACACAATCACCGCGGGCAGTATCAGTATTGAGTTCCTCTTTGGTATGAAGCCAAGGATATCACAAGCTTCGGACCCTAAGAGTCCGAATGTATCAATGTAAATACAAGCCTCGGACCTCAAGAGTCTGAGGGTATCAATAAAATTCCTCTAAGGCAAAGGCAGAAGCCAAGGAAATACAAGCCTCGGACTCTTGAGTCCGAGGGCATCAATAAAATTCCTTTAAAATAAAGGCAGAAGCCGAGGAAATACAAGCCTCGGACCTCTAAAGTCCGGGGGCATCAATAAAATTCTTCTAAGGCGAATACAGAAGCCGAGGAACTATAAAGTTCGGATCTCAAGGGTCCCACATTAGTAAATTCCTTTAAGGCACATGCAGAGGTCGAGGAATTACATGCTTCAGACCTCAATATTCCGAACATATTAATAAACTACTCCAAGGCATATATCACTGTCAAGGAAAAACATGTTTTGGACCACAAAACTTCAAAAGAATCAGTAAAATACATGTTTCAGACCCCAGAGGCATCAATCAAATACCTCGGATCTCAAGAGTCCGAAGACATCAAAAATTCCTCAGGCGCGTAGCCAAGGAACCTTAAGCCTCAGACATTTTGGTTCACTACGATTAATCAATACAACTCATTACACTAGATCCGACTAATCCCCTCTAGTTATGACTACCAAACCAAACTAAAGGGAATTAGGGGCAAAGTGTGGGGGCAAAAATCTCCCCTTCCAATTAAGACAAGACACATCAGCACATAAGGGGACCACCATAAATACTGAGACTATTCAACTTTCATATTGGGCTTCTACAAAAAGCTTAGGCCAGGTCAACTAATCATAAATGGGCTGAAATTGTTAAGAAGGCCCGAGATGATAGGACCCTAAGCCCAGGTACAAATATATAACTAAACCCATTTTAGTAATAGTTCTATTAGAAGAAGAATTATAATTTATGGAAACCAAATAATATAAATCCTTATTATAAGGAAAGTATGATACAATTTAGATTCTTAAAGGACAAGCAATGCGAGTCATAAAAGGAATCCATTAAGGTTTTTCCTATATAAAAAGGGCTCAGGACCCTCAATAAGGGGGACACAGGAAAAAGGGCAAAGCCCCTAAAAATAGAGATCCAATTCTCATTGTCAGAACTACGTTCCGACCTGATTCCCACGCTCTATGCGGGATACGTAGGCAATCTAGGTAATCCTAGGTTCGGTCATATCATCAAAATACCCTCTCATCTCTATATAATATCTCTAGTTCGTTGTTCTTTCTCTATTATTATTTTGGGTGTAGTAATTGTAGAGAATTCGTTGACTTGTCAAAGTTGAACGAATTTTTGCACCTACAACATTAGCCTAAATAAGATCAATCACTAAATCTTTCTAAACTGTCCATACTTCGCAAATATAAGTAGTTCGATTGCACTTAAAAATGAAAATAAAATATAGTAAAATTAAAAAAACAAATATATCCAGAATATAGTTCCATGGTTTTCAACAGGAATCATTTTCTTACCTGCGAGACAGATATATCCAGAATAAAATATCCCAAGGCATTAGTCAAGATTCAATATGCAGTAAATAATAGACCACAAAGGTTTCCAGCTACATAAAATCCAGAACCAACTTGACATTAAAGATAGGGATTATGGAAATATGTACAATAAAAAGAAACGTGTTACAATTTGTTACAAAAAAATAAAAAAAGTTATATGAACAGGCAGTTCAGCCGGTTATCTTGATCATTTAACTAAAACAACAATATATTCTGGTGCAACATGAATGTGTTGAAAACAACAACATATTGAGCCAGCAAAACATACAATGTTGCATCAACTGATCTACATATATCTCTGGCATGGGTGCTTTCTTTGCCAACTCGGCCGGTTACCTTTAGCCAAGTAATTGACATCACAAACAAATTTTGGTCATTCAGTAGGGTATTCTACGCGTCCCACTACAGTAGACACACATAAATAGTGCTACTAATTTGCACAACTACTGATTTATAACTTTCCTACCTCATCTTCCGGAACCTTTTACTCTTATTTTGCTCCTTGGCTATTATCTATGGCCAAAATAGAACTTGTAGTTTATTAATCTGGTGGTGGGTGTAGCAACATCAGAATAAATGATTCTCAATCTGTTTTACAGAAGATCACTTGAATCAAAACCTCACTTAACTGATCTAATAATAGTTACCAATTTGTCCTTTTTGTATTAATAATGAAAATTGGTTGAGTTGATGGTTCACAATTTGTCTATGGGATATAAGGTGCTTGTTTGAGTTGCTTGTATAAAAGATGCATGATATATCAGCTATATTTGAAACCAATTTAAATATATATATATCACGCTTGAAAGATTATTACACCAAGAAGAATATATATTTACAATTGAATTAATGGAGCAGCCAATGCAGATCCGCTTAGCTAGTTGAAATGAGAGCAATTATAATGGAGGAGTTTAGTGGACATGTCACACATTCAGTGACCCAATGTCATAATACCCTTGGATAACCAACATGCGTACTAACTTCTTTAGTTTCTACCAAATCAACCCGTTTAATTTTGAAAACATCTCGAATTATTCCTTGTGTTTTTTTCCTTTTCTTTAACATGAATTTTGTCATTACCTTTATTAAAAATAAAAATAAAATAAAATAAAATAAAAAACACAAAGAAACCTGCTATTTATAACTTCCTTTAGCAATTCAGTGTCAAGTATGCTTAGGCTTTAACACTTGGAATTGAGGTGAAAAGTGCAAGAATCATAGTGTCAAAATCAACAAACTCAGGATTGAGGTGAAAAGGCAAGAATCATAGTGCCAAAATAGTCTAAACCCAAAAACATTACCCAAAGAAATTAACTTAAAATCTGAAACCTGCTATATATGACTTCCTTTAGCAATTCACCAATATGTACTATGAGCATGTCATAACATTGACAATATAAATTCTAGAACATCTTACAAGGAATTTTAGATGATTAAAGCATCACCTACACTCACTTCAGGCTTTCCATGGATTTTCATCATGGTAGGAGTAGACAATCCATATACACCAAGTCACACAATCCTTCTCAATGAGTGTTACTCTCACACTCCATGCGCACTCTGACTCAAATTCTAACTATTTATGACTTAATTTTGCCGCTCTCAAGCTACTGCTTTAGAATTCGCTCTCGCTCCCGTTCCCGCTTTATGTGACTTAGCATATACATCAGCATCGAGCAACCCAACCTTCAGTTTCCTGGAATGTGCAATGGCCAAATTAATTGCAAATTGCACAAGTATGAACGAGAAGAGTAACTTAGTAAAAATAAAAGCAGAAGTTGCCTTGTTTAATTGTAGTAATGTGAAACCACACAACGCCACACGTGTTAAATATTATTTTTACTCTTACAACTCCATAGTTACCCCACTTTTAGACCCCTTACAGTGCTGCAGATGCAGCAATCTGAAAATGAACATCATCAACTTAATATTCAGTACTCCCCATAACTTTATTTCAATTACGTGAGAACTGTTCCCTCACTATAACCCCAAAAAACTTTAAAGCATATATAGGAAGCAAATGATAGAATGCAAGAGACAAAGAAGATTAGATTGAAACGCCAAATTACCATCTAAGGAAAAACATAGCTTCACAAAACTTAAGCACCGATGTTAGTGTATGCTTAATCAATTCAATCCATTGTAAGATATGTTTTCCATCTATCACGTGAAAGAAAGCCTCTCAAATTTATAAGTCATCATTGGTTCTTCATAATTACTGTTCAAACAGGACAGCTATGAGCCTAATTTCCCAACTCTATTTAAGTTTACCGAGCTCAAACAGTAATAAGGTATACATAAAATTCACAAAGCTCTACATATAGATATATATGACTCCAATGTGAGAAAGAAGGAAGACAAAAGGAAACCTCTGTCCAGGGCTAGTCAAAACCAGTATACCCATCAATAACTCGTCTTTGAATTTGCTAATTCATCCAAACAGGCCAACCATGAACCCAAGTTCCCAAATTTATTTAAGCTAATTGAACTAAAATGTAATTGGGTATGCATAAAATTCACAATCTCACACACACAAACACACATATAGGTTGTGAGCAAGAGATTATGCAATTGGGTATGGAGGATATTACCAGTGTTCACCTAAGGGAAGAGTGAGGACACGCCGCAGAGAGGAGCCGTGACCGCCACGAGCTGAGTCGTTGGAGACGTAGGAAGGGACAAAGGGCATTGCCATAAAGCGCTGGAAGAAATCGATCTGCTTGGGTCTGGAAAGTCTGACGCCTCTGGTCAAACCCAAGGGAAGTGTGTCACTGGGAACTGGTCGAGCGAGTCCGTCGAGGGTCGCCGGCGTCGACATATCCAGGTCCCAAAAACTCCCGTCCATTGCCCATCTCAAATTTTTCATTTCCGTCCCCTCCTTTTCCCAGGAATACCTTTTCCTTTATCCCATGACTAGGCAAGTATATTTAGGTTTACGAAGTGAAGAAGTAAGAAATTTCCACTCTCAATTTTTAGAAAGAGTAATTCTAAATTACAAAGATTTTCTCCCTTTTTTCACTCTCTTTTTCGCCTATTCATAGATGGTTACAACCACTCTCAAAGCTCTCTAACTGATTTTCTTGTGATGGGCTGGCGATATCAGCTTTCCTTCATTTTGGGCCCATCCCTTTCGTCTTACTTTGGGCTTCTGAACTGATCTCCTGGTCCTGGGCCTGCTTAGTGAAGACTTGCTTAATCTCAGTTGCTCTCCCGTTCCTAATAACCTGGATCGTGCCCGGCCCAGGCCACTTTTGGTATCCTCATCTACCCCATAATCTTTCCCTAATTAATCAGGGTGAGATAATCGAAAGGACACAATCATGACATGACGGCTCAAGGCGGTGATATGGAGAAGCGAACGGCTGGCTGAGAGACCCACACTTTGAGATCTGTTACACCATTATTGCCGTAGTTCCTTGGGTATTGAATCATTTTCACTTTAAAAACCCCAACTTCAAACCTTTTGTCCTTCTTCAACCTTTCTCACCTCCGTCTTTAAGCGTCATCTTCCCAAGGTTAGTTCTGATCCTTTACTGTTTTTCTTCAACAAAAAAAAAAGTTTAAAACCTAAAAACTTCTCCGCCCTTTTCATCGATCGTGACCTAGAGGCCCTTCGCTCGAGGAACAACATTCCTAATGACATCATCCTTAGGGCTTACACTATGAATCTTGATGAGAGATCTGGTGAAGGTCTCCTTCTTGGGAAGGTTCTCTTCTCTGCTCTTCACTTGAACATAGTTAGGTTCCCTTTACACCCATTCTTTTGTTATGTCTTCAATAAATTAGGGTTTTCCCCTCTTCAGGTTAACCTTAACTTCTTAGGGTAATATCTGTCTTTTTTGATTTTGAATCGTGATAAGGGTCTTGAGTTACATATCATAAACCTTCTCATTTGTTATCGAGTTACCAAAATCAGAACCAACAAAATGTATTTTCACTTCTTTCCCATCGAGAAGCGATCTATCTGTACGGACAAGCTCTCATTTGAAAAGGGTTGGAGGAAAAACCTAATTGGGGCTAGTGAAAATTGGCGAACTCCATTCACTCAGACCTTCCCTATCTCGACCACTTTTGGAGAGTGCTCTGTCCCTCAGTATAAGAAATATAAGAAACAATCCATCGACTGCCACTGTGAAACCTGCCTTCCTCGTTTATGTACTTTTCTTTGTAAATGCCTTCAAATAAATCATAACAAATTGGTTTATAGCGTTTGTAGGGCTAGTCTTGACATTCTAAAGGAGAGAGTTCTGAATAACGTCCCCTCAGCCGCTGACTTGCTCACCCCTGACAATCTTTCTGATATATTCGTCCTTGGATCCACCATGGAGAATATCCAAATTCCTTTTTTCAGCAGGAGGAGGAGTTCTTCACCCACTCTTTCAGCTGCACCAACTGTCACTGCGACCACCTCAACCATCCCGGTTATAGCCCTGACTATAGAGCGTTTGATCACTAGGCCCTCCACATCCACCTCAGTTGAAGTTCAGTCTGTCGTGCTGAACAATGAACCCTCTGACACCTTGGCTAAAGCTTCCCCGCATGGTGCTCAGAATGTTGGGGGTTCTTCTCCAAATGCTGAGGGATTTCATCCTACCCAAGCTGACGTTTTAGAAAAAAGACTAGGAAAAAGACCCATGCTTGAGGGTGGTTCTGATAAAAGTGACCTCCCTCTAACCCGAAGGGCCCGGACTTTTTTCAGGGTTACCAATTCTATCCCTTCTCCTCAGCTATTTATCCCTTCTCCTCAGCTATCCATTCCGAAGGGCGAATTAGCTAGAACCTTCGACTCTTCACCAACAGTGCCCCCATGGCGTTCCTTGCTTAGTCGTGGGGATGGGTTAGTTATTGCCCACACAGACTCTTTGTTCAAAGACCCAGTCACATCATTTGCCTTCTACAAGGGCTTTTGGACCCCAAAGAACTTGAGATTTAGAATAAAATGACCTTCAACAAAATGTACCAACGCTTCCCAGCAGCTGCTATTGAGGTAATTCTTCCTCACTTTTTTACTTTTTTGTTTTTCCCGTTCTGATTATTTGACATTTGTACTTATTAGAACACCTTTGCCTTTGTGCAGACTCTATTTGGGATGTTTACCTTCTAGAAGAGTATTGAAACTGCAAATAAGAAGATCAAATCCCTTTCTGTTGGCCTTAAAAGATTGGTTGAATCAGAAAAGACAACCCAAGCCAAAAACACAGAACTACTGGTTAAGCTGAATGAGTCAAAGAAAGAGATGGATGCCCTAAGGGCTGAGAGGGACACTATAAAGGTTGAGCGAGATGCTTTAAAGGCTGAACGAGATTCTCTCCAAGATGAGGTTGACATTCTGAAGACAGAGAAGAACGTCATGCTGACAGAAAGGAATGCACTGAGGATAGAAAAGGGGGACCTTCAGCGCGCTCTGATCGCTGAACGGTTGACCCATTCTAATTCTGAAGAGAAGTTCTTAAATAAACGCTCTGCTCTGTTGAACGTCATAGGCAGAGTTGATGGTGGCATGAGAGCTCTCCATGCTCATTTCATTAGGATAGGGGCTCTTAGGTATGCCAAGTGGTACAAAGACGGTTTTATTAACTGTTATCCCCTTGAGGGCGAATCAAGCACCTGTGCGGGTCTAGATGAGCTAGATGCCTCCCTGGATATTAACCCACCGAACACTTACCAAGATTTACTCCCTGTTCATGCTAAAAACATATTTATTGAGTGCAATGAGATTGTAGCTTCAGGTGTCATCCCACCTTTTCGTCTTCTGAATGTTCCTCCCATCACCACCATCGTTCCTTCTACATTTGTTGCCTCTGACAAAACTTTACCGACTGAGGAGATCATCCATCTTGACTCTCCCTCCAGAGATGGTGAAACATCTAATGATGGAGAGGGAAATAGCGAGCCAGCTGGTGATGATGGGGCAGGCAATGGATCCGGCATAGGAGAGGATACTATATAATAACATTCTGCTGACTTTTGTAGTTATTTTCCCTTTTATCTCAATGTCAACTCATGTACTCCAAGAATTATTTTGTAATAAATGAAATGACAATTCTGTTTGGCAAAGCTTTTATTCTTCTACTTGTACTTGAATGAGTTGATAGTTTAATTTTTCTATTTTTGGTTTTCATTTTGCACAAGTGTTTAACGTTCGGCTCGTAGTGCCATTTGCCACTTATTTGGCTAAGTGTCTGGCGCTCGGCAAGAGTACCACTTGCCACTTAGCTTTCATCTTGTGTAAGTGTTTGGCATTCGGCTCTTAGTGCCATTTGCCACTTACTTGGCTAAGTGCTTAACGTTCATCTAGAATGCCATTTGCCACTTTTTTATTTCTGTGCAAATGTTTGGCATTCAGCTTTTAGTGCCATTTGCCACTTACTTGGCTAAGTGTTTGGCGGTCGGCTAAAATGCCACTTGCCACTTTTTTATTTCTGCGCAAGTGTTTGACGTTCGGCTCTTAATGCCATTTGCCACTTACTTGGCTAAGTGCTTGGCGCTCGGCTAGAATGCTACTTGCCACTTTTTTATTTAAAAATGTTCTTTGCTCAATTCAATTTTTGAAACCAACTGAATTCCTTTTATATATCCTTGTAAAGTCTATACATTTGTAAGAGTGTAACTCTGAACGAATATTGTTTAAAACGTAATTCAATCTTTTACTGGTAGTACCTTTTCAGAGACGTGACATTCCACAGTTTGTTGACCAATCTTCCAGCTATAGTCTCTAACACGTATGCCCCTTTTCTTATGGCTTCTGCCACTCTGTATGGGCTTTCCCATGGTAACATCATCTTTTTAACAATCCCCACCTTCTTTTTCAGAACTAATTCACCAGGTGCAAAATCTCTATGCCTTACCTTTTTGTTACGGCTGTTCATAAGCATTTGCTGATATAATGTGAGCCTTATTGCCGCTACATCTCTTTTCTCCTCTAGCAAATTGAGGTTAAATTTCAACATGCTATCGTTCTGCTCTTGATTCCACGCTAAACTTTAAACAGTTGGAACTAAGTGCTCGACCGGTATTACTGCCTCGGTGCCGTAAGCCATAGTGAATGGGCTTTCTCTAGTCAGTCGTCTTAGGGTTGTTCTATAAGCCTACAGGACGTTCGAAAGCTCATCCAACCATTTCCCCTTTTCTTCTTTAAGCTTCTTCTTATTACAAGCAAAGATTATTCTATTCGTGATCTCAGCTTGCCCATTTGCCTACGGATGGCTAACTGCTGCCAATTTTTGGTTGATTCCATACTCCTCTAACAAATCTCTCACTTGCTTACTGTCGAGATTAGTCCCATTGTCCATAATGATCGACCTTGGTATGCCAAAGCGACAAATAATATTACTCCAGATGAAGCATTTTACTTGAGTTTGGGTCATACTAGGATATGGCTCTGCCTCTACTCATTTGATAAAGTAATCTGTCGCTAACAGAACGTATTTGTTCTGTGACCTTGCGGTCGGCAGAGGGCCAACCACATCCATCCCCCATTGCGCGAAAGACCATGGTTTGGCCATTACGTGCAAGTTTTCAGGTGGTTGGTGAATCAATGGTCCAAACTTTTGGCATTTATCGCATCTTCTAGAGAATTCTTTCGCATCTCGTGACATGTTCGGCCAAAAATATCCCTGTGTTATCGCTTTGTGCACTAAAGATCTTCCTCCTGAATGATTGCCACACACACCCTCATGGATAGTTCGCAAGATCTGCCTAGCTTCTATGGGGGTAACACATTTCAAGTACGGTCTAGAGAAAGACCTTTTATAAAACTGATTGTGTACAATATCATACTTTGCAGCATTCGATCTGATTTTCCTTACCTCATCTTTCTGCTCGGGTAACACACCATCTCGTATGAAAGTCATGATTGGGTCAATCCAGCTCGGCTCGTATAGTATGACATTAACTTGCCGAAGGTCCAAATCGGACGGTTCATCAAAGATGGATGGCTGACATAACACATCAACTGGTATAACCCTAGCCAATGTTTCTCCAAAACTTGATGCACTACAAGCCAATTGATCGGCATCTTCATTGTATTCCCTCGACAATTGGATGAATTTAATTTGATCAAAGTCTTTTGCTTTGCGCAGAACGGTAGAGCGGTATACCTCCATTGTCTCGTCTTTGGTTCCATATTCCCCAGTTACCTGTCGAATGATCAGCTGTGAATCGCTAAAAGCAACTTGACTTTTGACCTTTAATTCTTTAGCTAGCTTCAGTTCAGCCAGCAATACTTCGTATTCAGCCTCATTATTGGTTGCGCTGAACTCAAGTCTAACTGCTTGACTCAGCGTGGTGCCCTCTGGCATTTGCAATTTGATCCCAATTCCTGCCCCCATTTGATTTGAAGAGCCATCCACGAAGAGCTTCTATGAGGAACATCCAAGATCTTTTTCTATGTCTTCTACATCGCATTTCAGTAGGAAATCAGCCACCGCTTTTCCTTTGATGGTCATTCTAGGTTCATACGTTATGTCAAATGAGCTCAACTCTATAGCCCACTTTGTCATTCTTCCTGACAGATCTGGCTCATGCAGGATTATCCTTATAGGAAAGGTGGTCAGAACGATGATATGATGGGATTCAAAATAATGCCCGAGTTTCCTTTTTGCATTTACCAATGATAGGATCACTCGTTCGGCCTTTGAATACCTTCTTTTCGGCTTGGCCATTGTTTTGCTAATATAGAACACTGGGAACTGCTTACCTACTTCACAGCGCACCAAAACGGCACTTGTTACAATGCTGGACACACCAAGGTACATAAAGAGCTTTTCACCTGGCTTGGGGCCAGATAAGGCTGGAGGGTTCCGCATATATTCTTTCAAGTTGGTCAGTGCCTGTCGTTGCTCATCCCCCTAGGCTTGTCTTTCATGGCCTCTTATTGTATCAAAAAATGGTTTACAGCGATCTGACAACTTAGAAATGAATCGACTCAGTGTGGCTATTCGACCTGTGAGTGCTTGCACTTCTTTAACCATTCTTGGTTCTGCATTTTTGATCAGAGCTTCTGCTTGGGCTGGGCTAACTTTAATTCCTTTTTTATTGACTACGTGTCCCACGCGAGCACTTGGTTGGATTAAGCTTCATTCCATACCTCTTCAACACCCCGAATACATCTTGTAAGTGTTTCGCGTGACCGTCCTTCTTCTTACTCTTTACCACCATGTCATTAATATAGGCCTCTACAGTCTTCCCCATTTAAATTTTGAAAATCTTGCTGACCTGCCTTTGATAAGTAGCTCCAGCATTCTTTAGTCTGAACGGCATGACTTTGTAGTAGTAGATTTCTTGTTCAGTGACAAAAGAAGTTTTCTCTTTATCATTCAGGTCCATAGGGATTTGGCTGTAACCTGAGTAAGCATCTAAGAAGGTTAATCGTTTATACCGAGTGGTGGCATCCACTATGTGATCAATCTTTGGCAACGGGAAGCTATCTTTCGGGCATGCTTTGTTCAAATTGGTGAAGTCAATATAGACTCTCCATTTCCCATTCTTCTTCTGCACAACGGCTACATTTGAGAGCCAAACCGGGTATTGAACTTCTCTGATGAACCCTGCATCTAGCAATCAGTCAATCTCATCAGCTATGATTTGATTGCGCTCTAGGGCGAAGCTTCTCTGCTTCTGTCTTACAGGCTTGGCGTTCAGGTCTATATTGAGGGAATGACAAGACATGGAGGGACTGATTCCTGGCATGTCTGAGTGGCTCTAAGCAAACGCATCTGCGTTCTGAGACAGGAAATCAATTAACTGTTGTTTCTCCCCCTTTACAAGCCCCGACCCTACCCTTATTGTTTTGTCTGGCTTATGAGGATCTATTTGTACATCAATAAGGGTCCTTTTGTTAAAAACCAAAGGCTCATCCTCCCCCCCCCCCGGATCGCTTTGGGGGAGGTTCCTGTAATTGCTATCCCAGATTGTCAGATCGGGTTGGAGCTTTTCCCTTAGTAGTAGCTTTTATTGTCACGGAGTAACATTCCTTGGCTGCGACCTAATCTACATGGATGTCAATCACCTTACTCTTATCCAGGCTCAAACATCACATCACCTGATATAGAGTTGATGGGACACTTTGGACCCTGTGGATCCATTCTCTTCCTATCAAGAAATTGTAAGACGGATGGATCTCAACGACCACAAAGCTCTCTGTCAAAATTCTCACAGCAACTTATACTAGCAATTCTACCATGCCAATGGGCCTTACTTATTTCCCATCGAACCACCAAACAATGGATTTCCGGTGGGTTTGAGCTTTTCTGGCTTAATCTCGAGCCGGTCAGACGTTATTCTCGGCATGACATTTGCACTGCTCCCTGAATTAAATCACAACTCTCCGTACCAAGCATTCTACCATTGTTAAACTAACTACCAGAGAATCTTCATGTAGGACCTGTACACGTAGCAGATCCGTTTTAGCGAATTTTATCTGAACCGATGTGCTCTGCTGGTGCAGAACGTTTATGCTGCCTATCCTTCTCTTCATCTGCACTTAGCGGAGGCACGTTTGGAGTAGTTTTTCTGACTCCTCGGTTGGCTTAGGTTGGCCATGTATTGCATTGATTATCCAAACGGGCTGTGCGTTATGGTAGCTTGGCTTTTGATTCCTCTTCACTTGCTCTACCGGTCAGTTCTGCTCCACCGCTGGCCCTTGAATATATACTGCAAACTCTCTCTTTGCTATCAGCATCTCCACTTGCCTCCTTAAGTTCCTGCATTCATTAGTCTGATGACTAAAATCACTATGGAAAGCATAATGTTTAGATTGATCCCTCTGTTCGAGAGGTTGTCTAATTGGTAGTGGAGAACGAAACTTATCTTTGTTCTCCTGATATAACCTTACGAGAGTGACTTTGAGTGGAGTGACCAAATCTTCTTCTCTAGGCCTCTTCTATGCTTTTCAGGAGGTCTGACGCTGTGGCGGAGCTTATTTTTGCAGGATCTTAGCTTTGGACTTCTCCTTTGTTGAGACAATCGACATCTTCTTTACATTAGCTGCTACTTCTTCTTCCAAATGCACAAAATCGCCAGCTCTCTCATTCAGTTCATCCATAGTCTTCAGTGCATTTACCACCAGACTTGTGTGGAATGGTGTCCCTTGGTTCATTACTAGCTTGAATGCTTGAACCACCATGGATGGATGACATTCCATTACCATGCTTTTGACGAGGTTGAACCTGGTGAGGAAAGCTTGGAGTCGCTCCTCTTCGTGCTGTTTCATTGTAAACAGACTCGAGACATCTTTGGCCGGGCGCTTGTTCCCAGAATACTAGCTTATGAATTTGTCACACAGGTATTGGAAGCTAGCGATTGAGCCTTTAGCCAAATTCTTGAGCCAATTGAGTGCTGGCCCAGTCAAACTTGTAAGAAAGCACTTGTACATCAAAGGATCATTCTCCGTGTTCAGAGCCATTTTCAACTGAATATGGTAAATGTGATCGATCGGGTCACTCGTTCCATCAAACAAACTGAAAACTGGCATGGAAAACTTCCTCAGATTCGGAGCGTTCAAGATCTCATCAGTAAATGGTGAAACAATCGTTCTTGCTGACGAACGGAGGGCTTCATTCTCCCTTGGATACTTTGAAAATGTCTTCTGTTCAATAGACCCCCTGTTTGGACCTCTATATTCATATGTGGCCATTGACGGTTGATAAGGAAAATCGTAAGACCGTTCCTTTGTCAACTCCCTTTGCCATGACGGTGTCGCCTTATTGTTACCATATTCTATGGCTTCCTCTCGCCTCAGCCTTTCTTGATGTGGATCGAATGCCATGGCTTCCTCTCGTCTGATTTGCTCATGATACGGATCCAGATGAATAGATCTTTTGCTATCTTCTACGTGACGAGCATTTGGAAGTAAATCGCCTGGCCTGATTTCTTCGCAGTGAAGATCCACGCGATTGTTGCTTTCCTGCTTGCCTTGGTGAGCAACATCAGATTGCATAACTCTTTCCCCTACCAAAGATGGTCGTGGAATTGACGGAGCTTCCTAATGCTCCATTTCAGCTCGCAACTCTGCATTCTCTCTTCTTAGAGCCTCCATCATACTCATCAACTCATCAAGCTTCGTTTGCTGGCCATTCTCCAGTAGATTAGAACCCTCACCTCCTATCATCGTTCTTGATCGGAGCAGAGTCATCAACCGCGAACTCCTAATCAGATTTGACCGCTGCTAATGCAAATGCACTAGATCTGGCCTCAAACTAGCAGAATTTCAATCTCTTTCCACCAGATTTGATCTACAATATGTTGATTCTATTCTTACCGTGAACTTGTTAAATATAATCTCGGTAAACAGATCGAGATTTTTTAGATCTGATTCCAACCTCCAAAGATCAACTAGAACCAGGTCCCTACAAGACAAACTGTGAGCTTGCCGATCTGAATCCAACTTCCAGAGATCAAGCTTCTTCCTTATTAATCAGTCTTGATCGAATCAATCTTGATCGAACGCGAATCCATCTTCATCGATCCCACAGACAGTGCCATTGAAGATGCAAGAAATTTTCACTCTCAATTTTAAAAGAGTAATTCTATACTTCAAAGATTTTCTCCCTTTTTCCCTCTTTTTTCTGTCTATTTATAAACGGTTACAACCACTCTTGAAGCTCTCTAACTGATTTTCTTGTGATGGGCTAGCCTTGTCAGCTTTCTTTCTTTTTGGGTCCATTCCCTTTCGTCTTTCTTCAGGCTTCTGAACTGATCTCTCGGTCCTAGGCCTGCTTAGTGAGGACTGATCATGTCTAATTTTATCACTCATAATAAGATGATTCTGTGTAGAATAGTGCTATAAAAAGAAATGTCAAACCCACAGGGAGATTAGATTAGTATTCAGTTTTTAATTCAGTTTTATGGTTTACAGGTAACTTGGTTGTCATGATTAAATAATCTTAAATTAAGACCAAATATTAAACTAAAGTAAATTAAACTAGATTAAATGATCAGAGAGAGAGAGATCTTAGGGTTTTGACTTCACCACAACCATCATATTATGGTTAATTGTACCAACTCTGGGAATTTAACAATTATATTTTCCAAATGAATTGAACTCAATAACATTCGTTCAATTCGGGTTTTAAAGAAAGATGTTTTACAAAATTCAGTTAACTATAACTTATCTATGGTTAGCATAGACTATTCACCTACCTATTCTAACTACTTTAACTACTTTGCAAACAATCCACCTTTTCTAAGCATAGATTATGAAAACATTCTTTTATAAAAAACATTGGAACACCATTATATGACCTTTATTCTCATGTCCGGCAGGGCTCCGCTAGATACCGTCCAATAAGATAGGTTAAGAATAAAAAATAAACCATTACATGTAAGAGAAGGTAATAACAATTTACAATCTACTAAAGCATGAAAACCAATTGAGTTACCTCAATTGCTCATAGTCATATAATCAAGAAAACATCATATATTAAAATAATCCCAGAGTTAAAACAATCAAACCATAATATCAGATTGGGTTATATCAGTGCCCTAAGAGAGGAATTAGCTACTCATGGCGATGTCGAATATCATCTGTGTTGGAGTTGTCTCCATCGTCACAGACGGCACTTCTCTTCTCAGGATCTTCACTTTCAAGGTTGTAAGAACACTAAAAGTCACCACGCTACCAACCTTCTGAATAGCACCGTAAAAAGAACTTGAAATTTCTGGCCCTTCAATCAAGGCTTACACCTTCCTTTATAGAAGAAAATAAGGATTTGGTGGGCTTTTAGGTCTTCTGGCCCATCTGGGATGAGATACGGCGGGTAAAGAGAGCAATCCCGTACTTTAATTCTGACATGTCATGGAAGACTCGAGCTTTAGGAACAAAGCCTTGAGCTTTAAGGTTCAAGGCTCAAGCTTAAGGAACAAGGCTCGAGCTTCTCTGGATTAATACTCGAGATTCAAGAATTGGTGCTCGATCTTCACTTTGACACTTAGCCAATTTTCTTCAACTATTCTTTTTCTTCAACACTCAGAATATTTTTGGGATTCATCTCTTTTAACATTGCTCGATCCATGGGCTCGAGCACTAGGTACTAGGCTTGAGCATTTGGGACTCGAGGCTCGAGCTTCAATGGATAATGCTCGATCCTGGAGGTGAGGCACGAGACCTGGGAGCATAACCTTTTAATTAAAATCAACTCTTCAACTTTCGACATCTCATGCTCGAGCTTGAGGGTTAAGGCTCGAACACCCTAAGTTGGGGCTCGAGCACCAAGGTACAAGGCTCAAGCTTTAATGGCTTGTTAACTTTTCTTCTTTTCTTTGTTGTGATGCTCGAGCCTCAGTACTTGGGCTCAAGCTCTGGGGCTTGAATTTCTTTAAACTTTACCATTTAAGCTCTCTGCTTGCTCTGAATGACTAGCAACGACTCCGTAAGCTTCAATATCATCATAAAGTCCCGATTTTAACCATTTCTCTGGGAAAGTACCTGTAAACACACATTACTCATAAATCAGTCTAACTATGGATAGAAGTATCATTTTAGGCCTTAACATACGTACATTTAGGAGCTCAAATATGCATATATTCAGTACTCATCACATTCCCAAACTTACATATTACTAGTCCCTTAGCAATACAGAACTAAAAAGCCGCTTTCGTGGGAATCACAGTTGCATTTAGCCTATGCAACAAGCCTTTAAATCCTTAGGTTACCCTTAATGGACGAGTAATAGTCTCGTGAGGGTTTCTAGTGAAGATACCCACAAACTTCCCAAATCAGTGTCTTAACTGCACAGTAAGCTTATTCAAGTCTATTTTCAAATCATATAATCCCTACAGTTTATTAATCAATGAAGTACGACAAGTATACCAATTATGTAATTAGAAAAACTTTCAACTTCCAATTTCAATTAAGCAACCATAATCCCCACATATCAGTTTAATCATTCATTTAACAATCTTAATCACTAAAACACTTTTTGAAAGTGATCCTATAATTCAACGTGTGGCTTACTGTACATACTTGCATTTATTCCTTGCTATTTCTCAATTTATAGGCAAACTTTTTAAAATCCGATTCCTAAGGCATTATTATTTTTTTATAAGTATGCATTTTTTTTCTTTCAAAAAGGATACTTTGAAATGTTCAGGTTTATTAAGCTTTCTAAATCACCCATGTAATGAACTTTCATCTAATGACTCCCAGACCAAATGATCTTAGGGCATTAAGTATTAAAAACACCCCTAAGGACTTAATTGTTCAAGTAATCTAGGCAACCTGAACCCCTTATGTAATAATCTTTCAGCCAATGACTCCCAGACCAGATGATCTTAGGGCATAAGGTTTCAGAACACATCCCTAAGGACTTAATCACTCAAGCAATCTAAATACAAACCTGAACTTGATCCTTTTCTACTATTTTTTTTTTCTTTTTTTATCCCGTTTTGTTTTTTTTTTTTTTTTTTTTTTTCACATTGGTGAAGAATTTTTCTTTTATTGTATTGCTTATATACCAAAATTTTTTTTTTCTGTTTCCTTTTTTTTTTTTTTTCTTTTTTTTCTTTCTATGCCTTAGTCATCAAAATTATCAAATCTACCTGCTCATCTTAGTCTGACTCAAAACAAAACAAGACTTGCAATTTCTATCCCACAGAATTCATGTAAGTGTGAATATATGCAAAGTGTAGCATCTCAAAGATCAACATCATTAAATAATCATCATCCTAACAAAGTGGACCACAGGCCACCATTAATTTAAAAAAATTTCACAGTATTTTAGCATACAAACTATTTTTAACCAACATCAGACTACAAATAGATTACATGACCATCAACAGACTCAAACACATGCTTATATCATCAACTATCAAATTAATGTGAGCCAAAAATTAAAAATTTCCCAACACAACCTTACTCCCAAACTTAGTGTACACATTGTCCTCAATGTGGGAGAACAGAAGAGAGTTAAAAAGATATTACCATACAAGAAAACCAGCACAGATATGACAAAATAATACACAGACGGGTAAAATGAGTTTCCAGCATCGTCTCCATCAACATAGTGGTTCCTCTTAACACCACCCAATGGTGCTGTCAACCAAATCACCCCTAAACTAAATCTGTAGTATCTGGAAAAATCAATAAACTTCAACACACATCAAAGTATCAAGTATATAGAGTAAGCATAGAGAAATATCATAGTGAACTAAAATATCAACACAAGGAGAATATAATCAAAAAACATGTATATATATATAAAAAATTAGTACAATACTTTTGAAAGAAAGACTTAGGGCAATTATACGTCATTTGAAAATAAATACATCAAAAAGACTGCCCTAGTCAACAAAATACAGAAAAGTCCTAGAAAGCTAATCTATAGAAGGTGGAGGAGTATCTGTAAAAGTAGATGGAGCGGACAGAGTGCGGCCCAGTAACTCCTCCAATATGCTCTGCTATGCAATCAGCATCTGTCGCAGCATCGTCTGACCATCTTGCAGCTCGGCCACCCTGGCCTGTAAAGCTCTAATCTCAGCCTGAGAAGAACTCTTAGGTTGGGCTGCAGGAGCAGGCCTCCTCCTAGGTGAGGGTTAACTATCGGAGAGAACCATCTCCTCGTCTGTAGCCTCATCATCATCATTATCCTTCCTAATAGTAACTGCAATATAACCCTCGTCACCAAACTCCACTGCATTGTGGTGATGTGCCGGCATATGTCTCGACACTTTATCCCATTCCTTCATTCTGAACTGTGGCGACTCATTACACGACTCCTCTCGGTGACCTATTACAAAACCCTGTAGCTCTAATAGCCAAGTAATCATTCATGGAAAAGAAAGCACATGTGTAGGAATATTCTTATGTGGCCCAATCTCGGACCAAAACTCCAATAGTTGGCAGAAAATCATCCTAGGGAATGAATACCAGTGCTCAAACTGAATAGCATAAAATGCCTGGAGAAAATCAGTATTCCTAATATTCTTATGCCTAAGAGGATGAACATTAGCTAAAATAATAGAATCTAAAATCCATAATCTCCTAGGAATTTTGGCCTTGGTAGTACTACTATGTTTTCTCCTGGCAAATTGACTATCACACAATTTTTGAATTAGATTTTCTGTAATCGATACTCTAGGGAAAGGTGTGACAGTAGGATAGCTACACCTCTCATCTACAACCTCAGGAAGTGTATGATAACATTCTAGAGCTACAGCAATAGCATCAGGATTGATAATCAACTCATGTCCATTAATCCGAGTCCTAAGCTCCCAAGGGTCATCCTTACTATAAACTAGAATGAGGTAAAACAAATGAACAAGACGAGGATAAGCAACCTGAGTAATAGGGACCATGAGATGAAGAAGGTGCCTATAAGTAAAGGATTTTATAGCCCATCTAGTGCGAGGATCATTGATGAACGCCTGATAATCAAAGGTCATTTCATAAGAAATTGGAATTGTCTTCCACGTACTTGGCAACACATCTTTCATCCCTTTAGCGCATTTAGTAGGAGTAGGACAAACCATCCTCAAGAAAAACCTTCAAATCTCCCAAAAATCTCTAGTTCCTGCAATCTGCTAACTGAGGCTTGAGCTTGACCTTTCGGGCTCGAGCTTCACCCAATGCTCGAGCTTTAAATTTTAGAGCTCGAGCCTTACCTGGATTTTAGCAAAACAGTTGTATGAATTAATCAAGAGTTAATCTAAAAAACTAGTGTATGTGGATGATGTAGAAACAAAATCCAAAGAATCATGTATTCAAAGAATAACTCATACTCTCCTTCATTAGATCTAGAAAATTAATGAACTAAGGAAAAACCAATGGAAAGAGGATGAAGAATGAGAGCTGTACCTCAATATTTCCTGCAAATCTGTGATAAAAATATGAAGCATCAACGAATATGAAATTTGAGTGAATGTGGAGAGCCTATATAGAGAATGGATATCCTTTTATGTTCTAGGAGATGGAGTACTCAGTTTTCTGATTTTAAAACCTCAGGCTCGAGCTTTAAGGGTATGAGCTTGAGCCTGCAGCCATCAATCCCTAAATTCATGATGATGGAGGGCTCGAGCTTAGCGTATGCAAGCTTAAGCTTTTAGCAGCTGATGCTCAAGCCCCAACTTTCAGGCTTGAGCATTGAGACAAATTTTTTGATTTTTCATTTTTCATCATTTTTTCTCCTTTTTCTTATTTAACCTAAAACTAGAATAAACTATAAATAAAATTAAATCTAAAAATTACTAAAACCTAGAAAAAATAACTAATTAAAACACAAACTAAAATAACTAAAAATAAAAATGAAACAAAACTACGGTAAAACATACAAATGCTAAGTTTAATGTCGATAGCTCGACGTAAACTGACTCTCTAGTCCAAGTAAATGGGATCATGAAGCTCTACTGCCTCAACTGTGCCTCTCTGCACACTACCCTCTATATAGGGTTTAAGTTTATGTCTATTGACTTTAGACAGTTGTCCAGTCTTGCAATCTTGTATCTCTATTACACTGTAAGTTGTAACAGAAATAACCATGTATGGACCTTCCTAACGTGACTTTGACTTCCCAGGAAAAAGTTTCAGTCTTGTATTAAACAACCAAACCTTCTTCCCAGGCTCAAAAGTCTTACGCAAGATATGCTTGTCATGAAATGCCTTAGTCTTTGATTTGTAAACCTTAGCACTCTCATAAGTATCATTACGTAATTATTCAAGCTCAGTTAGTTGAAGCTTCCTGTTAGAACCAGTAGATGTCATATCAAAGTTGAGCTTTTTTATGGCTCAGAAAGCTCTGTATTCTAACTTTATAGGAAGATGGCACCCTTTACCATAGACTAGACGGTAAGGTGACATACCAATCGAAGTCTTAAAAACAGTACGGTAAACCCACAAAGCATCATTCAATCTATAAGACCAATCTTTATGATCTGGCTTAACTGTTTTTTTAAGAATTCTCTTAATTTCATGATTGGATACTTCTACTTGGCCACTTGTTTGGGGATGATAGGGAGAAGCAACTTTATGAGTGATGGAGTATGTTTATACCAAGGTACTGAAATATCTATTACAGAAATAAGCACCCCCATCACTAATAATAGCTCGTGGCATACCAAACCGACTAAAAATATTCGTTTGAATGAACTCAACCACAACTGCATGATTGGCAATTTTAGTAACTACCGCTTTAACCTATTTAGACACGTAATCAACAGCCACAAGAATGTATTCATTTTTATTGGATAGAACAAAAGGACCCATAAAATTAATACCCCAAATATCAAAAACCTCAATAACTAAGATTGGAGTTAAGGGCATCATGTTCCTTCTAGAAATTGATCCTATATGTTGACATCTAAGGCATGACCTACAGAATAAGTATGCATCCCGAAAGAGCGAAGGCTAAAAGAAACCACACTGAAGAATTTTAGCTGCAGTTTTCTTTACACTAAAATGACCTTCACATGCCAAACTGTGACAAAAAGTCAGAATACTATGAAACTCACTCTCAGGAACACATCTACGAATGATTTGATCAGTACAGTATTTTAATAGCTAGGGGTCTTCCTAATAGTACATCCTAATTTGGGAAAAGAATCGATCTTTTTCCTACTTTGACCAAGACAAAGAAATTTTGCCTATTGCGAGGTAATTCACAATATCAGCAAACCAAGGCAAATCCTTATGAGAAACCTCAAATAGCTGTTCATCCGAAAAGGAATCACAAACTGGAAGTGAAGTTAAGGTATCCTCAATCAAAATTCTAGAAAGATGGCCAGCTACCACATTCTTTGACCCTTTCTTATCCCACATTTCGTAATCAAACCCTTGAAGTAAGAGGATCCATCGAATCAAATAGGGTTTGGTTTCCTTTTGGAAAGAAGATGTTTCAAAGCAGAATGATCAGAATAGACTATGACTTTGGACCTGATGAGCGCTGAAAAGTGCGCATTTAAAACCCTTAAGGTTAGGTATTCTAGAACCTTTATCTATCTTATTTTCCCGCTTTAGATTGATTTTGTATTATTTCCATTTTCAGGTACTTATCCCCAAAATAAGCTAACTCAGCTAAATAACAGCATAATTGAAGCAATCTTGAGATGAATCAAAGAAAGGAGCAAAGTGGGAGCGAAAGGAAGCAAGTGGTGGAAATTCAGCAAGTTCGACCGATCTCATAAAATATTCGATCGATCGAAAGTTCATCAATCTCAGCATTCCAAGATGGATCCAAGCTCTCTTGTCCTTATCCAAAGGTCCCACAAAGTTCGATCGATCCAACTTTATTTTAATCAATCGAAAAGATTCTATCTTATCCACTTGTACCACCCTACCTACCACATTTGTCTCTTTCCCAAAAATATCTCCAAAATATCTCAGATTTGTTTTTATCCAAAAAGGCACCACCATAGAGGATCGATCCAGCATTAGTTCGATAGATCTCAGCCATGTTCGATTGATCTCATCCAAGGTTCGATCAATCAAACTTCCCCAAGTGCGCAAAAAAATAAAAATCTAGCTCATTGAAAGTTGTCTTATAGCCAATCATTGGAGGAATGTTGGAGTGCGAGCCCAGACCATTAGGGTGACATTTGAACCTACCTACATAAGGAATAAGAGGCACCTTTTTGAGAAGAGATGGAATATACTAGAGGAGAGACTAGAGAGTAGATAGAGACACAATTTCCATATTCTTAGTGAAGAAGAAAAGAAAGGAGGAGGCTAGAGACACAAGCTTGGAATTCTTCCATCAACCAAGAAGAGGAGAAATCTTTACCATGGAGTTAGCCCTCGAGGGTTGAAGGATCACATCCATGAGTGGCTAGACATCCTCTTGGGGCTAGAGTTAGCCCTAAGCATACTTTCTACATCTTGATTTATGTATTTTTGAGGGGATTTGTATTGTGATACATGTTTTGACATATTTATATATATAGATCTTGTTTATTCAATGATTTATGTGGTTTAATGCTTCCAATTGATCATTTCATTCTATTCATATGTCTATGTATGCTAGAATAGATGTTCATGTGTTTGTCTCTATTTCTTATGTTATTAATGCATGTCTATGTGTATTAATGCTATAGATTTAGAGATTGTCAAGACATAGTGCTTAATAGAATGCTCTTGTGGTTTATTTGATGGTTCATACTTATTTCTTGATGGATTGTGCCTCTCCCTTAGTTGAATTAGTTTAATTTCATGTTACTAGCTTAATTGTAGTGTAGTTGTAGTTTAGATGTTAAATAGGAGGACAATCCATGCTTGTTGTTTGATGTTCCATACTTATGAAAGCAAGTAGTACATATCTCTAACCTTGTGATGTGATTGGATTGTGAGCTTAAAGAAATGATTAATGGCTTAGTTTGATATATTATGCTATCCACCATGTTGCTTAGACAATATATGCTTAATTTGTCATCTATGCTTATTGAAACAACCACACATAGACACCATGTTGCAATATATGTTTTCCCCCTCATTAATCATTCATTAAGGGTGTAGAAAAGCTATGCTTAGTGGTGATCTCTAAACCCCAAGATTTCTCTCTTATTTTCTCTTCATTGTATTTAATTGCCTACTTTAGTTTAAATTGCATCTTAGTGTAATTCAACCACCAACCAATCTTTTGATCACTCAACCTACTAACCCTAATCTCGATTCCACAACTTAATACGACCCATCAATCCCTTAGGACGATGCCTACTTGCCCTAACTATATTTTTAGTGAAAGGTAGTAGTGGTAATTTCTAAATGTAAAACTTGGCCACATTCATCATAGCCCTACACCACTATTTTTTGGTTTACAAACTTTGGTGCATAGGTACGGCACACACCAGAACCCAATAGATATGATCTGAATTTGTCCAAAGCAAAGATAACTGCAAGCAACTGTTTTTCAGTAGTGGTGTAATTCAATTGTGCATCTGAAAGAGTTTTACTCACATAGTAAATAACATGAGGAAGTTTATCTACTCGTTGTCCCAAGACAGCACCCATAGCATAATCAGATTCGTCACGCATAATCTCAAATGAAAGAACCTAGTCCGGAGGATTTATTATAGGAGCTAAAGAAAGAAGAGAGCGAAGCTTTTGGAAAGTGTCAAGGCATGATTCATCAAAGACAAAATGAGCATCCTTTGCCAGTAGATTACACAAAGGATGGGAAATTTTGCTAAAATCTTTAATGAAGTGTCGATAGAACCCGCGTGCCAAAGAAATGATCGCACTTCCCTTACAGAGGTAGGAGGAGGCAATTTAGAGATCAAATCTACTTTAGCTCTATCAACTTCAATACCTCTCTCTGAAATGATATGGCCTAAAACAAGTCCTTCTTGAACCATAAAATGGCTCTTCTCCCAACTAAGAATAAGATTGGTTTCCCTATAACGCTGAAGCACTGGGGAAAGATTTTGGAGACAGTTTTTGAATGTGGACCCGAAAACAGAGAAGCCATCCATAAAGACTTCAAGAAACTTTTCAACTATGTCTGAAAAGATAGACATCATACACCTCTGGAATGTTGCTAGCGCATTACACAATCCGGAAGGCATCCGTCTACATGCAAACGTATCGAATGGATAAGTGAAAGTAGTTTTCTCTTGATCCTTAAGATCAATGGCCACCTGATTATAGCCAGAATATTCGTCTAAAAAGCAATAATAGCTCTGGACGGCCAATCACTCTAGAATCTGATCAATGAATGGAAGTAGAAAATGATCTTTTCTAGTAGCAGAGTTGAGTTTCCGGTAATCAATACACACACGCCATCCAGTGGTGGTGCGTTGTAGAACTAATTTTCTCTCAGAATTCTAAACTACTGTAATACCTCTCTTTTTAGGCATTACTTGAGTAGGACTCACCCACTTGTTATCTGAGATGGGGTAGATTATTCCCGCATCTAGTAACTTCGCAACTTCCTTTAAAACTACCTTCTTCATATTAGGATTCAATCTTCATTGGAGTTCCTAAGATATTTGGGAATCCTCCTCCAAATGAATCTGATGCATGCAAATTGTGGGGCTAATTCCTTTCAAATCAGCCACACTCACCTAATATCCTCTTTATTTTGCTCAAGAACTTTTGAAATACTACTTTTTTGGGAACTTGTAAGATTGGAAGCAATGATCACCGAGAGGGTGTCATTTAAACCCAAGAAAGCATACTTGAGCTTTTCCGATAGTGGCTTAAGCTCAAGCTAAGTGGAGACTCTAAAGAAGGAATATGCGGAGTACTAGAAAGTGGTGGAAGATGCTCTAACTTAGATTTTCATGGAGGAAAATCTATGATAGGAGTGGAATTGAGTAAAGAATTCACTTCAGCTATTGAAGAATCGATATCGAAATCTTCATAATTAAAGTGATTCAAACAAGCTTCTAAAGGATCCTTGGATAAACTAGTTGGAAGTGATTCCTCAACCAACTCATCAATAACATCAAGGAAGAAACATTCACTATCATCGTGGGGATGATGAATAGCATTGAAGATGTTTAACTTGACTTTTATATTCCTAAAAGATAAATCCATGTCTCCAGTCCTACAGTTAATGCAAGCATTTGCTGTAGCTAGAAAAGGTTGCCCAAGAATGACTAGAATATACTTTTTGGAATCATGGATCAGTTCTGTATCAAGAACTAGAAATCGATCGAAAAATTGAACTTGTCCACTTTTATGAGTACATCTTCAACAATACTTTATGGTTGTCTGACAGAACGGTCAGCAAGCTATAGAACAACCGACATAGGTTTTAACTCTCCCAAACCTAGCTTCTCATACACCGAGTAAGGAATAAGATTTACACTTGCTCAAGATCAAGAAGTGCTCGCTCTATCATATTATTTCTAATGATGCAAGAAATTGTAGGGGCACCAGGATCTTTAACCTTTATAGGAGTGTTATACTTAAGAATAACACTGACTTGCTCAGTGAGACAAATTTTCTTAGGAACTCGGCTTTTGGATTTTCTCTTAAGAGTGCACAAGTCCTTTAGAAATTTGGAATAGGTTGGAATTTGCTTTATAACATCAAGTAGAGGAAGATTAATTTTGACTTGTTTAAAGACCTCCATCATATTTTGAATTTTCTCCCCATGTTTACCAAAGTGGGAGGGTTCTTTGAGACATTCAGGATAAGATACTTTTGGCTCATAAGCTGTCTCAGGGTTAGGAGTAGATGAAGAAGTGACTCCACCTTCAAGTCCTCTTGTGGATTGTGGAATAGAACTTGTGGAAACGTCCTTAGGATATGGATTATGAATGATAGGAACAATGGGGATCCTAAGCCTTTCTTTTTCCTCCTATCTTTTTTAACTTGGTTATCAACCACTTTTCCACTCCTCAATGTAGTGATAGCCTAAACTTGCTCATGATGAATACCTGAGGAATTGGCGTTCTCCCAAGTCATGGGTGAACAACTTCATGATACTTGGGAGAGATACAATGATCTTCTGAGAAAATGTCCACACTATGATATTCCTAAATGGTATTTGGTGCAAATCTTCTATGATAGATTATATGATCTACATAGAATTATGGTAGATGCTTGTAGTAATGGTGGTTTTCTACATAAGAGCCCAGATGATGCTTGGGAACTGTTTGAGGCCTTAAGTGAAAATTTTATTCAACATGCTTCTTCCTTTAGGTCTAGGTTCACTCCTGGTATCCATGAAGTTAAAAAGTTATATGAAGCAGAACAATCCAGAGAGCTTGCCACTCAAATGGAAGTGTTGAATCAAAAGTTTGACCAAGTTTTGTCAGCTGTCAGTACTATTAGTTCTTCTCAGCATTCCTCTTTGCCAAAAGAGGTGTGTTTAGTCAGCGCTAGTCCATCTCATTATGCTAACAGTTGTCCTTTCTTGGGTTATTCTTTCGAAAATCCACTAGCACAGACCAATACTGTATTCCCCAATTCGGGTTATAATCCAAATTCTAATACTTATAATCCTGGCTGGAGAGATCATTCCAATATATCATGGCAGAATCAAAGCCAAGGCAATACTATTACCCAATCTTAGGGACAGTACCACAATTCATCCAATCCTTTGCAAAATAATTCTTTCAATCGATCTTCCATCTACTCTCCTCCTCAATTTAGGAACCAAGCTAATCCTGATCCTCTTCTTCCTAGGTACTCATCTAAATTTGAAGAGAAGGTTTTGGCTGTACTTAATGATTTTAAGTCCACCACTCAATTGGTACATTCCCATTCCCAATCTATAGCCAAGATAGAAATTTAAGTTGGGCAAATAGTTAAAGTGTTGACTCAAATAGATGAAGGCACAATGTCAAGTCAGCCAATTGCAAATCCAGTCAGGCAAACTTACATGATTGGTGAGACTAATCCTTTAAGTACTCGTCATGAGCAAGTTAATATCATCACTACTTTGAGGAGTAGAAAGATTATTGATAATAAAGTTGAGGAAAAAGAGGTAGAAAAAGAGTAGCGTAGAATTCCCATCAATCCCATTCTTCCAAATCCATATCCCACAGATGTTCCCTCACATCCTATTCCATTAAGCTCCACAGGAGTTAAAGTTGGAGTCACTTCTTCATCTACTCCCAACCTTGAGACAGCTTATGAGCCAATAACGTATTTTCCTGAACGTCTCAAAGGACCCTCTTACTTTGGTAGGCAAGGAGAGAAAATCCAAGACATGATGGATGTCTTCAAACAGGTAAAATTTAATATTATTCTCCTAGATGCTATCAATCAAATCCCTGCCTATGCTAAATTTCTAAAAGGCTTGTGCACTCAAAAGAGAAAATCAAAAAGCCAAGTCTCTAAGAAAATCTACCTCACTGAGCAAGTCAGTGCAATCATTCAGTATAGCACTCCTCCTAAATTCAAAGATCTTGGTGTTCCTACAATATCTTACATCATTGGAAATAATATGATAGACAGAGCACTTCTTGATCTTGGAGCGACTGTTAATCTTCTTCCTTACTCAGTGTATGAGCAATTAGGTTTGGGAAAGCTTAAACCCACGTCAATGGTGTTGCAACTTGCTAATCGATCTATGAAGCAACCACGTGGGATCATTAAGGATATTCTCATTAAAGTGGATAAGTTCTATTTTTCGGTTGACTTTCTTGTCCTGGATACAGAACCTGTCCTTAATCCTAATCGATGTACTCTTGTGATCCTTAGTCATCCATTCTTAGCTACAACGAATACCAACATTAACCGTAGGACTGGGGCTATGGATATTTCTTTTGGGAACATGAAACTCAAATTAAACATCTTCAATGCCACTCCATATTACTCAAAGAAAGATGAGTGCTTCTTTATTGATGTTATTGATGAGGATTCAGTCACCATCTTTCCAACAAAAGATCCTCCTCCTTTGATTACAAATCTTTCTTTTCCTTCTTGTGAGTCTTCTCAAAAACTTGAGCCTAAGCCACCACCGGATAAGCTTGAGTATTCTTTCATGGGTCTTGATAGAACCAAATTGGTTCCTCCTATTTCGAATTTCATAATCACCCATAGGACTGACTTTGGGATGAGGGAGGTAGTTGAATTGTTGGATACAGGCTAAGGAGTGGTGAATATTCGAGCTAGCGACGTTAAACTTAGCATGCTGTCGAGCTATGGACGTTAAACTTAGCATTTGTATGTTTGTACCATAGTTTATTTTTTATTTTTTATAGTTTTTCTAGGTTTATAGCTTATTTGTTTATTTTTCTTTTATTTTTAAATTAGATTTGTTTAGGTTTATTTTTATTAAAAAAAAGGTTAGTTTCTTTGTTTACTTTTCTTTTATTTTTAGATTAAGTTAGTTTTGTTTTGATTAAAAAAAAAAAAAATTTTGATTGACTTGTGCATAATGATATATATCTGTTTTACTCCATATAATTAATACTCTGATGTGTGCTGTGGAGTGTGATTATTTTGTCAGATACAAAGGACTAAGTTTGAGGGTGAGGTGTCGATTTCATTCCTCTGAGCTATTAATTCTTGATCTTTGTTGGTTCTGTGTATTTGGTAATATCTTTCTAACTCTATATCTATTTTCACACATTGAGGACAATGTGCATCTTAAGTTTGGGGGTAAGGCAGTGCTTTTTAAAATTTTGTTGTTGATATATTGTGCATAAGATGATGCAATTTAATTGTTTAAGCATTATTTTAAATCTGTTGATTGTTGTGATGTCTATATGTAGTCTAATATTGGTTAAAGATGGCTTGTATGCTGAATTCATGCTAAATAGGGATTTTTAAATTTTTTTTATATTAGTTGGTGACCTGTGGTCCACTTTGTCAGGATAGTTACAATTTGATGATTTTGATTCCTAGAATACTTCATTTTGTACATGTTCACACTTACATGCATTCTGTGGGGTATAAACTTGAAATCTTATTCTGATTTGAGTTAAACTGAAATGAGCATGTGAATTTGATGATTTTGAGAACCAAGGTATAAAAAAAAAAAACAAAGAAGTTCTTCACCAATGTGAAAGGAACAAATGAAAAGAGATAAAAAGGGTCAAGTTTGGGTTTGTACCTAAATGACTTGAACAATTAAGTCCTCAGGGGTGTTTTAACACCTAATGCCCTAAAACCATCTAGTTTGGGGGTCATTGACTAAAAGTTCGTTACATAAGAACTTTAGGTTGCCTAGATTACTGGAGCAATTAGGTCCGTAGGGGTGTTTTAACACCTAATGCCCTAAAGTCATCTGGTTTGGGAGTCATTGGCTGAAAACTCATTACAAGAGTGATTTAGAAATCTTAATAGACCTGAGCATTGCACAGTACCCTTTTGAAAAAGGAAAAAAATAAAAGAAGAGTTGAAAAAAAATGGATTAATGAATGAAATACATGCATACTTGTAGAAAATTAGGAAAAATACCTTGGGGATCAGAATTTGAAAGGTTTACTTGTGAATTGAGGGATAACATAAGTTAGATGTAAGTATGAATGGTAAGCCACATGTTTAAAATTGTAAGTTCACTATTAAAAAGGATTTTGGGGATCTAGATTGTTAAACATGTGATTAAGCTGACATATGGGGACTATGGTTGCTAATATGATATTGAGAGTTAGAGATTTTTCCTTTTTAATATAGTTCTTTATACTTGTTGTAATTGACTGATTGATGCATTGCTGGGATATTATGATATGAAAACAGGTTTGGATGAGTTTACCGTGCAATTAAGGCACTGATTTGAGATGTTTGTGGGTACCATCACTGGAACCCTTATGAGACTACAACTCGTCCACTAGGGGTAACCTAGGGGTTTAAAGGCTTGTTGCATAAGCTAAATGCAACCATGATTCCCACGAAAATGGCTTTTTAGCTCTGTATTGCTAAGGGACTGACGACGGCCGTTCCAATACGCCAAACTGAATGTAGTGAATGTGTGGTTCAAGAAAAGGCTTTTATGTCAAATTTAAATTTATAAAAACCACTACCAACACTACTACTAACGTAGCAAGAGTGAGTAGGGATCGTCCCAAGGGATTATACGTGTTGGAATTTCAACTTCGACTCTAGCGTACCAAATGATTGCAAAAGAGAATTGGGTTGGTTGATTACTTCTAGAAAAGAATTAATTAAAATGCAATAAGATAAAAAGTAAGTAAGAAGGAAAGGTCTTGGGGTGTAGAGATCACCACCAAGCAATACTTTTCTATACTACTAACAAGTGACTAATGAGGGAAATGAATGCGTTGCAACAATATTGTGTGTGTAAAAGACATTCAATTGGTAAGGGTGACTCAACAAGTGCAAATTGTCTCAATCAACATGTGTGAGGCCACAATACATCTATTGGTAGAAGAATATATTGTCTAGACATCATGTGAAGAGAACAAAATATCAAATCAAGTCATTGAACCTTCCATTAAGCTCATAGTCCAAGCAATCCATAAGGATGACTTAGTTAAACATGCATTATCAAAACATCATGTGAGAGGTACAAAATATCTATTGGGAGAGGAATAAATTATCTAAACACATGTGAAAGATACAACATATCATAACTAGTCATTAATCCTTCATTAAGCTCACAATCCACATACAACACAATATTAGAGGAATATGCCATTTGGACTCACAAGCATGGAACATCAAACATCAAGAGTAGATTGTCCTCCCATCTAACATTATACTACCACTACACTAAATCTACACTACTAGCATGAAAATAAAGCTATCTAGACTAGGGGAGAGGCACAAACCATCAAGAATAGGCATAAACCATCAAATGAACCAAAATAGCATTCATTAAGCATATTATCTTGATAATCTCTAGATCTATAGCATCAATACACATAGACATGCATCAAAAACACTAAATCTAGAGATAAGCACATGAATATCCTACTCTAGCATACATAGACATATGGGTAGAATAGAATAGTCAATTGGAAGCATTAAACCATACAAACCATGAAATAATCAAGATTTATATATACATGAATATCAAGATGTATCATACAACACTAATCCCTCAATAATACACAAGATTAGAGTATAGAAAGCATGCTTGGGGCTAACTCTAGCCCCAAGAGGATGTCTAGACACTCATGGTAGTGATGATCCAACCCTCAAGGGCTAACTCCATGGCTACTCCTTGTTGGTGAATATCTCCTCCAATGGTGCTCTAGCTTCCCTCCTTCCTCCTCTCCAAGAAGAGCCTCAAAAATGATTTTCAATGTGTGACAAGAGACTCTAGACTCCTCCCCAAAAAGTGTATCATATTCCTTATATAGGTAGGTCAAATACACCCTATGATGAGCTGTGGTCGTGCAAGGCATATTCTCCAATGATTGGGTAAAGGACGGAATAAATGAGCTGGACTTTAACTTTTTCTCGCTGGAGGAAGTTCGATCGATCGAACCTTAACTTGGATCGATCGAAGTGGTCTGACTCTTCCGGATAAGGACAAGGCTGAGATATTTCGAAGATATTTATGGGGAAAAGGACAAAAGTGGTTGGTAGGCGTACAGCTGTGGATAAGATCAATCATTTGAATAGCACAAAATAGGGTTCGATCGATCGAAGGTGATGTTGGATCGATCGAACTTAGAATTTCAGCAAAGGCCAAGGTTGGATCTATCGAGAAGTACTGTGATCGATCATAAATGTTCGATCGATTGAACTCTAAGTTGGATCGATCGAACTTTTCAGCTGCACAACTTTGATTCCTTTTTGCTCCTTTCTTTCTCCACTTTGCTCCCTCCTTTGGTTTATCTCAGGATTGCTTCAATTAAGCTCTTATTTGGCTGAGTTAGCTCAATTTTGGGATTAGTGCCTGAAAATATAAATAACACGTAATAAGTCTAAAACGGCAAAGTAAGATAGATAAAGGTACTAGAATGCTTAAGCTTAACGAGTTTAAATGCGCACTTTTCAGTGCTCATCACACCCCCAAACTTAAATATTGCTAGTCCCTAGCAATGAACTAAGAAGTAAAGGAACGAAATGAACAACTAAACAAGTATAAACTGGAAAGCAAGTAAAATGATAACACCATTTTCGCAGGGAACACGATTGCAATTAGCATATGAACAAGCCTTTTAAACCCCTAGGTTACCTCTAGTGGACGAGTGAAGTCTCGTGAGGGTTTCCAGAAATGGTACCCACAAACATTAAGCTCATTCTTTCAACAGAGGCACCAATATTGCAAACAAGTATTGGGAGAAAACTACCTCAAGTATGCAATTTTTCAACCGTTTCCAAGCAATCTCTCAAAATCTCAACATCAAATAAGCAAGCATGGTCCTCCACACATCAAGAAAATGATCATGAAAATCGAAACAAGTCTAAAATCATGTGAGAGGTCCGGCATCAAGTGTGTTGCTATCTTAGCTAACTAGAGAAGTAATCACATCCTTACCCTCAAACTAGCACACAAATCTAGTACCGATCATCAAGATAAGAGAGTGGACCTTTTATTAAAGCTTTATTATTCTAGGTGCGCTTATTCTTTTCACTCTATTTTTTTTTTTTTTTTTTTTTTTTTATATATTTATTGAGGATCAAAGATGGAAGTATTGTGCAATGTGTTGATCTCTTAAGCTTTCTAGAAGATTCATGTAGTGAGCTTTAGGTCAATGACTCCCAAACCAGATGGCTTTAGGGCATTAGGTGTTATGACACCCCAACGGACTTACAAACTCAAATCAACTAGGCTACAAATCAAGACAACAACCATCTAATCATTTCCTACTTCTCACCTTTTTGGAGAAGTCCTCACTTTTATTGCTTTTGCAACTTTTTTTTTTTTTTTTTTTTTTTCAATTCAATTATTAACCTAGAGTTTGGGCCCTCCACCTTTTGGCGCGAGAAGTTCACTGCTTAATGAGGCAAGAATCCCGGCTACTCAATGAAAAGGAGTTGTTATCCACCTTTATCAAGAATGAAAGCTTTCAATGCACTACTAGCCCAATTGGGATATAACCAATTCAATAATCAACAAAGCATGTACCCCACAATTGAATGCTAGCGTGCGCCGGTGCTAGTGTAGAATCCTAGAATGAATCTCAAAACAATCACAAAATCAGGCTGATGTGGACCACAAATGCAAGCAAGATATCAATCTTTTGAAAAATTTACTCCTAAATGGCATCCTCAAGGCATATAAGGAGTATTGGACTCTCAAGTCAAACAATTTTTAAATTTTAAGCAATATAGTCCTCAAAAGATCAAAATCATAGCTAACATCAATCTCAAATCTCAATCATGCATTTTAAGCTCAAATCTTAAGTAGAATGCAACAAGACACCTTACCCCAAACTTAAACCGCACATTGTCCTCAATGTGTAATGAGAACAATGGAAAAGATGGAAAGAGTATACCGTGGTGGTGTAGACATGAAACCCGGTCATGATTCAATTCGAAAAACGTCTTCCCCAAACTTGGAATCAACAACCTATTTGAATAACCACACTAGCAAACTCACATCAAATATCAAATGGGTTAGGAATAATCAAATCATGCATTCTAAAGCAATATAACACAAGATGTAAGAGATATGAGATCAAACCCAAAATAAATCATAAAGTATGCATGACTACACATATGGGCACAATGATGAATCTTTTTATATTTTTCATTTAATGAAAGCAAGTATATATAAAATGCAAGAAAAACAAAGAATAAAATGCATGAACAAAATATAAAAAGAAAATTAAATAAGGCAAAATGTAATGAAAGAATATGTTCAATGTAAGAAATGAAAAACAATATGTGCAATGCAAGAAATGAAAAAGAACATGTACAATGCAAAAAAAAAAAAAAAAAAAAATGGAAAGAATATGTACAATGCAAGTATATACAAAATTTTCTTACTTTTTGTTTTTCATTTTTTTTATTTTTTTTTAATATAAATGTGAAAACATGCAAAGAAAAATGAAAAATGTAAGAAATATGCAAAATGGGTGCTAAATTTAACGTCTCTACCAAGACGGAATGCTTCTTTGAAAAACCGTCTTTTATTATTATTATTATTATTTTTTTTTTAGACAAAACAAATATGTACACAAATAAAAATAAAAAGGCAAGTAAATAAAAATGTAAGAAAATAAGGAATGCAAAGATTTTTTTTATTTTATTTATTTATTTTTTGATAAGTTAGAAGAATTAAAAATTAAAGTTAAACAAAATATTTTTGGACTTTTGGAAATAAGATAAAAGTAAATAAAATAAAATAAAAGAAATATTATATATATATTTTTATTTATATATATATATATTTTTATTTTTAATACCAAGATAGAAGTAACTAAATAAAATAAAATAAAAAATAAAATAAAATAAAAATAGAAATAGGAAAAAGTCAAAAAGTCAAAGGGTCAAAGGGGCAAAGTTGTGATCGATCGAAGATGAAGTTCGATCGATCGAACATAGCTGTGATCGATCCGAGATGAAATTCGATCGATCGAACGTTTAAAATTTTGGAGATCCCGAGAGCATGCATTTTGGAATTTGGATGCAGGTCCAAAATTTTTCTAAGTGTTGGGACTCATGTGGAGTTCGATTGATCGAATCCATAGTTGGATCGATCGAAGAACAATTCGATCGATTGAAAGTGCTCTTGTGATCGATCGAACTGGCACCAAATGCCTAATTTTGAACTGAAAGTGCAGAAAATCCTATTCTAAGCCCCAATGATGGTAACAAGAATGAAAATTTGAAAAATAGATGGAAGAATGTACACAAGAATGAAAAATAAAAAGAATTGAGGGAGGAATAGAGTTGTGAAACTCTACGAATACTAGTGTTTAACGTCTCTAGCAAGACGTTAGGTCAACTCACTAATCAAACGAATCAAAAACTGGATATGAAACATCCTTATTGACCCTCTTTTCACTTTTCTCATTTAATGTCCCACTTATGACAATGAAATCATCCTCCAAAAGAATGACTTGAAAAGAAATAAAAGAGATGATATTGTTCCTTTCATCCACGGTCTTGAAAACAAAATCAATCATGGTTAGGCTTGCCTCTTTGTTGTGTTCTTGAAACACATTCAAATGATCATTCACTTTGATAATCGGTGAGGCATTGTCTTTCAAAGACTCATTTGGATTAATAAGAAACACCCTCTCTTCATCCCTCTTCTCCTCCTCATAAATTACCATTTCCTCACCTTCTAAGTAAGCTAAGGAGTCCATTAGAGAGTTTATTTCATTTTTAGAGCTTTTAAAGTCAAAACCACAATTTTTATACATTTCCAAAAGACATTCCTCAAGAGGGTCATTAGAGATAATAGAAAGAAGGCCCTCTTCAACAAGTTCCTTCTCCTTCTCTCCTACCTCAAGTGTGGTCAACATCTCCTCACTCTCTAGAGTAGCCATATCATAGATAAAATCATAATCAAAACAAGGAAAGTCCTCATTAATCATATTATGTTCTATTAGATTAGCCACTAACTCACTTGCCACTTCCTCCTCTATACAAGATAGAGTGCTAGGCATTAACTCACTTGTTTCATTCTCCTCACTCTCATTATCCTCATCTATATTCATTGAAGTTCTTGCCATTTTTTCATTTGCCTCTTCCTCCTCCTCTTGATGAGAAAGAGTACTTGCAATTTGCTCAACTTGAGCTTCGAAGTTGGTTAAACTTTGAGAATGAGAATTAATAAGTGAAGTGTGTGAAATATGCACATCAAGTAAAGCTAACACTTTTTCTTCAAATCCGGGTGAGTACTTAGAAGGTGGTGGAATTGATTCATCATAAAATGGTGGTGGAGGGCAATAGTCATAAGAAGGATTAAATGAGTGATCAAGTCCATAATAAGATGATGCATGAAATGAATTGGACTCAATCTCATAAGGATTAAAATGTGATGGAGGAGCATAAGGTGAAGGGATGTAATTCCCCCCCCCCCCCAAACTTGGATCAAATAATTCCTCCATTCACAATTAAAACCCAAATGCAAGAAAAAATTGGCCTCAACAAGGGCCTATGCTTGGACAAAAATTTAGCAATAAAATGAGCCTCAACAAGGGCTATCACAAGCATACAAAGAAGTAAAACAATTAAAATACAAGAGAGCCAAGAATTGGTCACAATGGTCCTTTAGCACTTCAACTCCAAATTTAGCTTTTAAGCTCCAATGATTGCTTTAAGTTCCAAAGTTCGCCTTCCTTGTAGTCAAGTACCTAATTGAACAAATAATAATGAGAATCAAGAGAAAAGAATATACAATGGAAAATAAAATAAAAATAGAAGCAATCTAATGAACACTATTGTCTAGTTTAATTCCAACAAAACCGTTAATCCCCGGCAACGGCGCCAAAATCTGACGACGGCCGTTCCAATACGCCAAACTGAATGTAGTGAATGTGTGGTTCAAGAAAAGCCTTTTATGTCAAATTTAAATTTATAAAAACCACTACCAACACTACTACTAACGTAGCAAGAGTGAGTAGGGATCGTCCCAATGGATTATACGTGTTGGAATTTCAACTTCGACTCTAGCGTACCAAATGATTGCAAAAGATAATTGGGTTGGTTGATTACTTCTAGAAAAGAATTAATTAAAATGCAATAAGATAAAGAGTAAGTAAGAAGGAAAGGTCTTGGGGTGTAGAGATCACCACTAAGCAATACTTTTCTATACTACTAACAAGTGACTAATGAGGGAAATGAATGTGTTGCAACAATGTTGTGTGTGTAAAAGACATTCAATTGGTAAGGGTGACTCAACAAGTGCAAATTGTCTCAATCAACATGTGTAAGGCCACAATACATCTATTGGTAGAGGAATATATTGTCTAGACATCATGTGAAGAGAACAAAATATCAAATCAAGTCATTGAACCTTCCATTAAGCTCATAGTCCAAGCAATCCATAAGGATGACTTAGTTAAACATGCATTATCTAAACATCATGTGAGAGGTACAAAATATCTATTGGGAGAGGAATAAATTATCTAAACACATGTGAAAGATACAACATATGATAACTAGTCATTAATCCTTCATTAAGCTCACAATCCACATACAACACAATATTAGAGGAATATGCCATTTGGACTCACAAGCATGGAACATTAAACATCAAGAGTAGATTGTCCTCCCATCTAACTTTATACTACCACTACACTAAATCTACACTACTAGCATGAAAATAAAGCTATCTAGACTAGGGGAGAGGCACAAACCATCAAGAATAGGCATAAACCATCAAATGAACCAAAATAGCATTCATTAAGCATATCATCTTGATAATCTCTAGATCTATAGCATCAATACATATAGACATGCATCAAAAACACTAAATCTAGAGATAAGCACATGAATATCATACTCTAGCATACATAGACATATGGGTAGAATATAATAGTCAATTAGAAGCATTAAACCATATAAACTATGAAATAATCAAGATTTATATATACATGAATATCAAGATGTATCATACAACACTAATCCCTCAATAATACACAAGATTAGAGTATAGAAAGCATGCTTGGGGCTAACTCTAGCCCCAAGAGGATGTCTAGACACTCATGGTAGTGATGATCCAACCCTCAAGGGCTAACTCTATGGCTACTCCTTGTTGGTGAAGATCTCCTCCAATGGTGCTCTAGCTTCCCTCTTTCCTCCTCTCCAAGAAGAGCCTCAAAAATGATTTTCAATGTGTGACAAGAGACTCTAGACTCCTTCCCAAAAAGTGTATCATATTTCTTATATAGGTAGGTCAAATACACCCTATGATGAGCTGTGGTCGTGCAAGGCATATTCTCCAATGATTGGGTGAAGGACGGAATAAATGAGCTGGACTTTAACTTTTTCTCGCTGGAGGAAGTTCGATCGATCGAACCTTAACTTGGATCGATCGAAGATGGGTTCGATCGATCGAACTACATCTTGAATTGATCGAAGTGGTCTGACTCCTCCGGATAAGGACAAGGCTGAGATATTTCGAAGATATTTATGGGGAAAAGGACAAAAGTGGTTGGTAGGCGTATAGCTGTGGATAAGATCAATCATTTGAATAGCACAAAATAGGGTTCGATCGATCGAAGGTGATGTTGGATCGATCGAACTTGGAATTTCAGCAAAGGCCAAGGTTGGATCTATCGAGAAGTACTGTGATCGATCATAAATGTTCGATCGATCGAACTCTAAGTTGGATCGATCGAACTTTTCAGCTGCACAACTTTGATTCCTTTTTGCTCCTTTCTTTCTCCACTTTGCTCCCTCCTTTGGTTTATCTCAGGATTGCTTCAATTAAGCTCTTATTTGGCTGAGTTAGCTCAATTTTGGGATTAGTGCCTGAAAATATAAATAACACGTAATAAGTCTAAAATGGCAAAGTAAGATAGATAAAGGTACTAGAATGCTTAAGCTTAACGGGTTTGAATGCGCACTTTTCAGTGCTCATCAGGGACTCGCAATATGTAAGTTTGGGGGTGTGATTAGGGCTGAATATTGTATATTCGAGCCCCTGAATAATTATATGTTAAGACTTAAAGTGACATATCTATCCTATTTTATACTGATTTATGTTTATTTCGTGTTTTTAGGTACTTTCCTAAAGAAATGGTTAAAATTGGGCTTTTATGATGAAAAAAATGATAATAAAGTTTACCGCGTCGTTGCCGGTCATTCAGAGCAAGTCGAGATTTAAAATGGTGAATTTTGGAAGAGTTTAAGTTCTGAAGCTCGAGCCTTACACCTTCAGGCTCGAGCCTGAATAAAGGGTGCTCGAGCCTGACCATAGGGTGCTCAAGCTCGAGCATAAGGCTTCGGAATTTGAGGAGTTGATTTCCAAGCTCCCAGACCTCGTGCCTAACCTCAGGGATCGAGCACTAACACCAAGAGCTTGAGCCCACAGCCCCAAAGCTCGAGCCCAACACCTTGGGATTGAGCACCATGAAGAGAAGATCGAGCACCATCAATAAAAAGATGTTTCGGATAATTTTTGTTCCCAGAGCTCAAGCCCGAGCTTTAAGGCTCGAGCATAAATCAGAAAGCTCGAGCACCACCACTTCGGGCTCGAGCATGGCTGAAAACTCTTAACCTACTTCAATATTTTGGCCATAACTTTTGACTCAGATTTTTAAATTAAGCAAACTTAGTGGCTCTAGAAAGAAGACTCGAAACCTAAAGTTTTTATTTCTAATAGCCATCTCTAAATTCACACTCTAAATGGGTCAAAATCGCATTGCAAAGTCAGACAAAGTTGCTGGCAGGTGATGCTCGAGCCTGAACCCAAATGCTCGAGCCTTAACCTTAAAGCTCGAGCCTAGGACTCTAGAGCTCGAGCCTGGATGTCCTGGAAGTCGAAAATACATGTGGGAATTACCAAAAATCATATTTCTTTATTTTCTTATGGGCCCAATTGTTACCAAGAGCCGTAAAACCAATCTAAAGGGGATTGGGACTTGTTCTCCACTATAAAAGAAAAGGAAAAGGCCAAAGAATCTCTAATCCATTAATCTCATTCCTCTCTCTCACGGCAGCTTTTAGGGTTTTGAAGTGAAGTCCCCAAGAGAGAAGTGTAGACCTTGACGATAAAGACTACACAGATGATATATAGCGTCGTCATGAGTGGCTAATTCCTCTCTGAGGGCATTGATGTAACTCGATCTGATTATTATGGTTTGACTGTTTATACTTTAGGAATTTAATACTTTATATATTTTGATTACATGATTTTGAGCAATTGAGACAACTCAATTGGTGTTTTAATGAATTAATAGTTTCTAAATATTTATTAACTTGTCTTAGATATAACTACTCATAAATTATTCTCAACCTATTCTTGTTGGACGGTATCTGGCGGAGCCCTACTAGACATAAGAATGGAGTTCATGTAATGGTGTTCAAACATTTTTCTTGAATGAACTCTTTCATAATCTATGCTTAGGGAAGACGAGTTATACTGCAACATTAGTTTGAAGTAGGAAGAAGGATAATTCGTGCCAACTTTTGATAGGTTATCATTAACTAAGTTTAATGAAACATCTTTTTTTAAAACCAAATTAAATGAATGTTATTGAGTTTAATTCGTATGATATATAAATTGTTGAAATCCTAAGGTTGAACAATTGACCATAGTATAAGGTTCGTGGTGAAGTCAATTTCTAAGTATTTCTTCTCTTGATCTCATTCCTTTTATTCTGTTTATTTTCTTTTCTATTATTGAATTGCTTCACAACACAACAAATCAAATCTTCCTTCTGAATTAAAATAGTAATTAATTGAAGACTCGATAAACTACCACAGTCTTTGAGGTTGAATGTAATACCTCTAATTTTAAAATGATAGTCTCGGTATTTTCATTAATTGTTTTATTGCATTTTTGTTGTTTATTTGTTATTTGCCTATTTATGGCTATTTGTGTAATTGTTTAAGTATTTAATTGCATTATTTGTTTTATTAATGTATGCTTATGTGGATTATTTGTTTTCATTAATTGTTTAATTAGGTTAATTTAATTATAATTTTTAATAATGTTACATTAGGGTTTGATATTCTGTTTAGGTAATCAAGTTACTGACCGACTAGTTATATTTTTATTTTAGTTTTTCCGTCTCTTGATATGATTGGAATTAGGGTAAAGTTTTGGCCTATAAATATACTTGTATAAGTCTACCAAGGGTTTTAGAACCCTAATCACGTAACAGTGGATGCGATGAGATATAGGAGGTCTGAGAGAAAACAGAGAGAGGGAAACTTAGGGTTTGGCTAAGGCTAAGGCTAAGCCAAGGAGAGAATGAAGGGGTTTTGCTTGTGGGTTGAACCAAGGGGCAACAGAGGAGTTAGAGCAATGAAAGATTACCGGAAAAGTTAGGAAGATGACGTTAGGATTTTAAAACTGAAATCAGAGGCAAGTTCTATTTCTTGCTCTTTCCCTTTGACCTATGTTCTGTGCATGCCTAAGTAGTCTCTAGGAACTAAACGGACATTAAAATTGATTGAGTATGCATGTTATTTTTAGACTTTAAATTATATTGTGTTGATGAATTGAAATTGATTTACCGTATATCTTGTTTTATATTCTGTTTTAAAGTTTTTGTAATAATGCGTACTGGAATTCTATGAGTTTCTGGAACCTTTTAGATTGGACCCTAAGAATCTTAATAAAAACAATACAGAGGGCTCTGAATATCGCCAGAGGCGAAGAAGATGAACGGGATTAAGGATATGGCTCTCAGGGAGAGAGAGCTGGCTCTCTGAGGGAGGGAGCCGACTCCTTATGGATAGAGCCAGCTCCCACATGGAGGGAGCCAGTCCCACTTGTGGGGAGCCGGCTCCCAAGAGAGCAGAGCTGGCTCTCAAAGTGTGGGAGCTTGCTCTCGTGCTGGAACTTGCGGAATTTGAGTTTTTAAGTTCTGTTTGGCCGTTTGGAGTATTTCTAAGTTGCTTAAGATGCTGTGAATGATTTAAATAACTGTAATGGACATGTAAAAATACTCAGAAGCATGATTTATAACAATATGCTAAAGAATGGAACAACATGAATTTCAACAGTAAACTTGTATGTTGAGTATTGTATAAAGGATTTAATTGCTTACTAGTATTCTAGCAATTTTTCTATGTATGGTTAAACAATATTAATCATGTGTAAGCACTGTAATAAGCATAATTGACTATCTGAAAATGTAGTATGCTTATATGGGATTAATTGATGTTTTATCTGTTATAGACTTCATCAATTGTTGGATTTTTAATTGATGAACTATTAAATTCTGTTCCATCGATTACATGGATGTTGTTGTCTATTTTAATTGATGAACTATTCAATTATATTCTGTCAATTACATGGATGTTGTTCTGGATTTTAATTGATGAACCATTAAATTCTGTTCTGTCAATTACATGGATGTTATTCTGGATTTTAATTGATGACCCATTAAATTATGTTTTATCAATTATTGGATTTGTTTTGTGGATTGTATGTATCGGTATGGGATGGTGGCATATTAGGGATGGATTAGTTTAAAATACTAAGTCCTACCTATTCTGTAATAAGGGAATGGATTATGAAATTAAATCTTACTTATATTTAAGTTAGATCAGCTAAAAAAGTTGAATGACTAACTGGATTACTTGTTACTTATATTTAGGTCAGATCAGCTGAACAAGTTGAATGACTAACTGGATTTCTTATGGATGGATAGGATATGATTTATATATATATGATTATGGTATCACGATATGAGCTTGAGTCTTAAGATCAATGGTTAGGGAGCATATATGCATTGGGATGCATAACTGGCTATGATGGTAGAGGTATACCCTGTTAGGTCTAGGTATTTATGCCCACCTTAGGTACATTTTGCATGTTGCCTTCTATTCAGGTTGAGACCCCCTTTGTAGTCCAGTGAGAGTCCCTTAGTGTGAATATATATGTATGGACTAGATAGATATTGTTGAGTTATCTAGGATGTATCTGCGTATCGGGTCTCTGTTTAGATTGTAGTTAGAATAGAACTTGTTCATGGGCCTGACCCACTATTGTATTTCAAGTATCGAACGGTTCCAGTCTTAGAGCTTGTTCGTGCTGAGTAGAGACGGTCACTCATTCTTCCGACGATGTAGGATTTCTCTTCATGGTTTAGCTTTAGATTTTATTTCAGTTGTTCGCTTTTCAGTTTGGGATTTTATTAAGGGTCCACTAGATTGATTCACGAGTTATTTAAATATCGGAGGTTTTGGGATTATTGGATTTTAATTATTTAATTTTAAAGGATTTTTAATTTAGAATTCTTTCAGCTTTATTATTTATTCATTAAATTCCTTTGTATTCTGTGTTCATTTAAATATTAATTGTCTGGTATTCCTCAGATCTGTGCTCAAACTTGATTACCCGTGGCTCTAGAATTGAGCGGTATCACATTCAACACCCTCAACATAGCCCCATCCTACAAGGATTCGTTTTATTGCGAGTGGTATTTTATTATTGATAAATAAAAACACACATCATATATCACCCTAGTTTTTTACATTGTTATATCAATTTTTCCTTTCCGTACTAAAATGACTAATGCAGGAATGACTAACACACCAAGCAGGAAAAAAAGAAAAAAAGAAAAAATTAGAACAGACCAAAAAATGAAGTAAATATTACCAATATGAGTTATAGGCGTGCATATGTTTGCTTGAACTTGCTTGAATGTTCAGAAAAAATTAGCTATTGGAGTATTAATGCTAAGATAACATAATTCTATACAAATATTTGATGAGCGCTGAAAAGTGAGCGTTTTAACCCCTTAAGATAAGGTATTCTAGGACCTTTATCTATCTTACTTTCATGTTTTAGATTAATTTCGTGTTATTTCCCTTTTCAGGTGCTTATCCCAAAAATAAATCAATTTAGCTAAATAAGAGCATTAAAGGAGTTAACTCAAGCTGAATAAAGAAATGAGCAAAGTGGGAGCAAAATGAAGCAAAGTGTGGAAATTCAGCATGTTCGATCGATCTCAGCATTTCTTCGATTGATCAAAAGTTCATCGATCTAAACAATTCAAGATGGATCTAAGCCCTTGTCCTTATCCAAAAGAATCCAGCAAGTTTGATCGATCCAACATTTTTCAGATCGATCGAAATGATTCGATCTTATCCACACCTACCACCCACCCACCACTTTTGTCTTCTTCCCAAAAATATCTCAGAGATTTGTCTTTATTCAAAAAGGCGCAGCCAAGAAAGATCAATCTCTGCAGCATTTGATGGATCTCAACCATATTCGATCGATCTCAACACAGTTCGATCGATCGAACTTCCTTAAGTCTAAAAAAAAATAGATTCTAGCTCATTAAAAGTTGGCTCATGGTACAATCATTGGAGGGACCTTGGAGTACGAGCCCAGACCATTGGGGTGACATTTTGACCTACCTATATAAGGATTAAGAGCCACTTTTAGAGAGATAGATAGTTGTTATTCATAACTTATATTTTCTTATCTTGGAGAGGAGGCTAGAGATTAGAGAGCTTTTTTTTTTTACACATTTTGGGAGTTCTTCCATTCGTCTAGGGTTTCCATCAAGAAGGAGGTCATTCCTACCATGGAGATAGCCCTTGAGGGTTGGACGACTACTTCAATGAGTAGCTAGACATCTACTTGGGGCTAGAGTAGCCCCTAAGTTTGCTTTATAGACTTAGTTCTTTGTATATTTTTGGCGATTTATTTGTAACAATGTTTTGATCTTGGATTTATATATATATCTTGTGGTTTCTACTTGATGTGTATGGATTAATTCTTTCAATTGATTATCTACTTCTAACCATATGTCTATGGATGCTAGAATGGATGATTCATGTGCTTTTCTCTAGATTTAGTGGAATTTATGCATGTCTATGTGTATGGATGAAGTTAATCTAGAGATGGTGAAAACATAGAGCTTAATTGAACACTCTTGCAATTTATTTGATGGTTCATACTTGTTTCTTGATGGATTGTACCACAACTTTAGCTTACTTAGTTAAATTTCATGTCTTTAGTGTAGATGTAGCTTTAAATTCATAGATAGGTGGACAATCTACTCTTGTTCCTTGGTGTTCCATACTTATGAATGCATTAGGTGTATGTTTCTAGATAGTTATGTGTGCATAAATTGTGATTTCATTAAATATATTTTGGTCTCATTTGATAGGTTGCGCTTTCCATTTGATTTGGCTTGACAACCTATGCTTATTTGCCATCCATGCCTAGTTTCAATTAATGTCACATACACACACAAGTTACAAGTCAATTTCCCCATTAATATACAATTGCTAGTGCCTAGTGAAGTCAAGTTTAGTGGTAAGCTCAAGTACCCCAAGTCCTCCCCTCTATATCTTTCTCTACTTTATTACTCATTGAATTTTGTTTACTTTAATTTCAATTGCATAATAGTTTAATCAATCAATCCAACCAATCTTTGATCACTCGACCTACTAACCCTATTTATTGTTTCCATTGCAACGGTACCCACAAATCCCTTGGGACGATCCCTACTCACCCTAGCTATATTTTTAGTTAGAGGTAGTAGTGGCTTTTACAAATTTAAAACTTGGCCACATTGCACACTCACACTCTTAGTTCAACATCTTTTGCAAACTTTTGGTGCATAGGTACGGCCAAAAACAAGTTTTTGGTGCCGTTGCCGGGGATCTAATTGGCAACGCTGTGTTTTGGAAACAAATAGGAATTAGTACTCTTCTGATCATGTCTTTTCTTTATTTTCTTCTGAGTTACTTATTGTGTTTGTTCCTGATTAACTAGGTGCATTAAGTGAAGGAAATCAAGCAAAGGAGAAATGAAGAGCAAGGAAGCCAAGTGGAGCTAAGCAAGGCAAAAAGACTAAAAATCTAACAAAATTGCAAAACAAAGCAAGGCTAGGAAGTTAAAAAAAAATATATTGAAGTTGCTTAAGGACCCTTTGTGAGATCTTTCTAACTCAAGCTTTATTTAGATTATTGGCCCGCGTGGAGGCAATTTACTTTTCTTTGCATGTTGTTCAAGCATGGGAGTATGAGATCATTGTATGTGGAGATTTGTTGATTGGTTGTGGGGGCGAAGTGTTTGTTACTTGTTTATTTCTTGTTATTTGTCTTTGCTAGTGCATACATGGTCGTAGGTCATTAAATCCTACTCTTGTTCCTCTTAATTTTCATCTTGAATCGGTTGTTCGTAATCGTAGGGGAAGAGGTAGTTCTCATCACTCCATTTCACCAATAGAGGATTTGAATGACGACAATGTGGAGGACCTTGGTCACATAGACCAACAAGGCATCCTCCACCCTAATGTGCATCATGACAACCTCCAAGTACCATTAGGCATGCCTAGACCACTTATTCCACCACAACAACAAGGACACATTCCATTTTGAATGCCTCTACCAATCTTTGCTCCACAACCTCCTATAGTTCAAGCTAATCAAGGTGTTCATTTAACACCACCAATTGTGAATCCTCCCATTGAATTAAGAGACCATTATGTGCCTAATGAATATAATGCACCCACTTACATTCAATTGCCTCCATTTAGAGCACATCACTATGAAATCAAACCATAAACCATTCAAATGCTTCCTAACTATCATGGACTTCCAAGTGAAGAACCCTATAAACATTTGGATGAGTTTCTTAAAGTGTGTTCCACCGTGAAATACATAGACATGTCGGAAGAAGTGTTAAGACTAAAACTTTTTCCTTTCACCCTTAAAGATAAGGCAAAATATTGGTTTAAAAATCTTAGGCCTTTTTCGAAAACTTCTTGTAATACCCCTAATTTAAAAGGACAATCCTGGAATTTTAATTTAATTATTTACGTGTATTTTTTCTTAATTTAATTGTTTTATTTGGCTTGGTGTTTTGTTTCTTTATTTATTTGCATTCTTTGTGGATTATTTTATTTAAATTGTGTATTTAATTAAATGGTTTTATTTTTATGTTTTTGGTTAATTATTTTAGTCTTATGGTTATGTAATTAGATTTTATTTTATTTTAAATGGAGTAAATTATTTACGTGAGTTGGTTTACATTAGTGTTTTGCTTAAATTCATTGTGTCTGGGTTTGAGCCGACTTGTAGTTGGTTTAGGATTTAATTTAGGGTTTTAACTTAAGCCTATAAATACATAAGTATACGTCTGCTAAGGGTTTTTGTAAACCCTATTCACTATATTCACGTACATAGAATACAAAGAGCAGCTGAGTGTGTTTTGTGAGACAAAATACTAAGAGAACCTTAAGAGATTAAGGGAGGGATTCAAGGAGGAGTTCTGGATTTAACTAGGAACGGCAGAGGTTGATAACAACAATTGACGTTGCCGGAGTTGCTAGAGACGACAGTTTTAGATTTCCAATCGGAAATCAGAGGCAAGTCTTTGTTCTACTCTTTTCCTTTAATCTATGTTTTGTGCATGCCTAACTAGACTTCAAGGGTTTAACTAATGATAAAACGAAATAGTCGTGCATGCTTAATTGGATTAAAACAGAAGGTTTCATGATTTTATATGCTTCTTCATGATTTCGTTATTTCTGTGATCTTTAAGCATGAACTGTGGTTTGATTTGAAACTTTGCCTACTAAAACACTTAAAATAATTTAGTATGGACATATGGGACTTAGGTTGAAGCTTAGGGGCCTTAACAATAAAGTTTTAGGGTTTACAGAGGCTAAACAGACGAAGAAGAAGACCTCAGCACTAACTGAGGCGCTTAAGTTCGCAACTGAGGCGCCTAAGTTAGCAACTGAGGCCCCTAAGTTAGCAATTCAGCCCCCTAAGTTAACAACTTAGGTTGCTCAGTTGTAACTTAGCTTGCTCAATTGGGGTTTTGGTTTTAAACGCCCAGTTTAGGTTTTTTGTGCACTGTTTGGACTATACAGAGTGTTAGCCCTCGTTTAAATTGTTTTAAATGTTTTATAGGATTGTTGTGGACCTGTAATAACAAAGAGAAACAATAGTTCATAAATGGAATAGGGATTGGATAGTGTGAAGCTCAGGATAAATCTATACGTTGCACACCGTTTTGCTAGTTATGTTCCGGAACTTTGCAAAGTTTTAATATATGATTTAATGATATATATAAATCATGTTTTACAGTTTTTTAAGTATGGTGATTTAATTTAACTCAACTATACTTAGGTTGGATATAACTGGTACTTAAATTGTTATTAAATGTATTAATTTATGGACTATGTTGGAGGATGTAAATGCTTAAATTTAATATAGCAGTTTACATTACTGGAATTGGATTTTTGGCTCTATATTGAATGTCCGTTAGATGTATATGCATTAAATTTATTTTGTGCATATTCTGAAGTATAGTCGATGACTATTTAATTACTATATTATCAACTGCATTAACTGGAGGATTGTATGTACCGATATGGGATGATGACATACTAGGTATGGACTAGTTCAAACACTAAGTTCTACCTAACTTGGATTAAGGTATGGATTAATCATATAGGTTAAGTCCATCACCTACTTGTGTCATATCAATTGAGAATTGAATGACCTACTATGGTTTCAGGATGGATTTGTTATACATATATCAGACCACTACACAGATGGATAGTGTTTTGTATTAGGAGGAGTACGGACTTTATATATATATATATATATATATTATATGGTGCCGTGGTATGAGCTTGAGTCTCATGACCATGGTTAGGGCGCGTATATCACCTAGGATGGATAACTGAACATAGGAGTTGTTCCCTGGTAGGTCTAGGTACTCATGCCCACCTTAGGGTGCGTATTTGCATGTTGCCTTCTATTCAAGCTGAGACAGACCTACTGGACTAGCGAGCGTCCTATAGTGTGTACTATATACATATATGGACTACTCTAGCTATTGTTGAGTCTTCCTAGGATGTATCTGCATATTGGATTACTGTTTGGATTGTAGTAGATCAGGACTTCATGTGGGCCTGACCCACTCCGTTATTTTTCAGGTGTTCGTTAGTTCCAGGGTTAGAGCTTGGACGTGCAGAGTAGATACAGATATTCATTCCTCCGATTATGTAGAATCTTCTCTATGTTAGCTTTAGACTTTATTTTAGTTATTTCAGTTTTGGTTTGAGAATTTTAATAAAGGGTCCAATGAATGGATTTTCGAGTTGTAAACTTATGGAGTTGATTAATTATGATACAAGGGTTTTCTTTTAGTTTCTTTCAGCTTATTATATTATTTCGTATTTCACTTTGTATTTCGTGTTTGATTTAAAATACCTCAATTGTTCGATATCCCTCGGGTTTGGGCTTGGACCTGATCAACCCGCGTCTCGGATCCGAGGGGTATCACACTTCTTGAGCAGAAATCCAACAAGAGTTTTTGAAGAAGTATTACCCGGTTTCAAAGACCAATGCCATGAGAACTTCCATTCTTGAATTTTCTCAAGGGGATGGGGAAATGTTTCATGAAGCATGGGAAAGATTCAATGACTTGCTTAGGAAGTGCCTACATCATGACATACCTAAGTGGTAACTAGTTCAATATTTCTTTGAAACTTTACCGGATAATCACAAGGGTATGGTTGATGCATCTATGGGTGATTCTTATCTTGATAAGCATGAAAATGATGTGTGGCAATTGTATGAAAGTATGAGTGAAAATTCCATGTATAGATCTCTGTCTTCTAAAAATGGTAGAAATCTAGGTGGAAGGAAGAATGTTGGCTTGTATTAAGTTGACAACTCCAATGATATAGCCACCGAGATGAAATCCTTATCTCAAAGGTTTGATCAATTTTTGATCAACCAAACTTCGGTGAATCAAATGTCTTCCTGCCCTAATCATGTTCATCATTGTGCATCTAATGAATCATGTATGACTTGTTCTAGTATGTTACATTCTACTTCTAATTGTCCCCATGGACATGTGCAAAATGACAACCATAAGCAAGCAAATGCTATTTTTGCTAACCAAGGGAATAATCCTTATGGCAATCATTATAATCCAAGTTGGAGGAACCATCCGAACTTTTCTTGGAAAAGCCAAGGGGAAGGCTCAAACCCTCCCCAAGATGGTTTTCAAGGGAAATATGTTCCACCTCCAATGCAAAGCCAAGGTTCCCAAGGTTCTAGATCATCATCATTTCAATCACATGGAAACCAATTCTCTAATTCTTATTTCCCTAATCAACAATCATATTCTCAAGGAAATTATACGAGTCCTGCTTTTGAAGAGAAAATTTTGACCGGTTTAGGCACTCTAGAGATGAACACTAAATTGCTTCATTCTCACTCTCAATCCATTGCTAAGCTAGAAACCCAAGTAGGGCAAATAGCTAGTACTTTAAATGCTAGAGAGAAAGGGAAAATGCCTTTGAATGCCCCAACAAAGCAACAATGTGTTGTGAAGACTCATTCCTCATCAGAAGGTCCCACAATTGAGTATGTCAATGCAGTGACAACCTTGAGAAGTGGGAAGATTGTGGACAACCAAGTAGGTATGTCCAATGAAGAGAGTGAATCGGTGCAACCAAAAGTTGACACCCGTCCCGTTTCACATTTTATTCCTCCTTTATTATATATACATGATCATCATGTTGAGAAAACATTGAAAAATGATTTGAAAGATGAATCAAAGCATGATTTGAAAAAGGACTTGAAAAATTCTTATGTTGATGATATTTCAAAGAAAAATTTTGAAAAAACTTTTGAGCCAAGAGCTCCATTTCCGGATGCCTTGAAATGATCCATTTATCTTGATAAACAAAAGACCAAGACCAATGCAATCATTGAAATGTTTAGGCAAGTAAAGATTAATCTCCCACTTTTGGATGTAATTAAGCAAATTCTGGCTTATGCCAAATTCTTGAAAGATCTTTGCACCCAAAAGAGGAAGAACAAAAGCCAAACACCAAGAAAAGTGGTCTTGACCAAACAAGTAAGCTCTATTTTGCAACATAACACTCTCCCAAAGTTCAAAGACCCCGGTTCACCTACTACTTCTTGTATCATTGGTGACCATGTCATTAATCGGGCTCTCTTAGACTTAGGAGCAAGTGTTAACCTTCTTCCATACTCGGTATATATTAAATTGGGCTTAGGAGACTTGAAACCGATGTTGGTGGTTTTATAACTTGCCGACCGATCAATCAAAAAGCCTAAGGGTATCATTGAGGATGTTTTGATTAAAATTGATAAGTTCTTCTTCCTAGTTGATTTCGTTGTCATTGACACGGAACCGGTTCCAAATCCCAAGAGCCAAATTCCCGTTATCCTTGATCGTCCTTTCTTGGCAACTTCAAATGCCAACATCAATCGTAGGATGGGGATAATGAAAATCTCATTTGGGCATATGAAAGTGAAGTTGAACATTTTTTACCCAACCCCGAATTCAATGGACCAACATGAAGAAGTGTGTGTTGTAGAGGAATGTGTAAAGCATGAATTTGATGAAGTTAAGTCTTTACTTGAGGTTGAACATTTCCATGGTTTGTTTACCAACTTAAAAGCACAGAAAGTTGCATTGAAGTCAAGTGTTCCAAGGGCATGGAAGCCCAAGAGTTGTTTTGACCAAGGATCGTCAGTGTTGTTTGAATCAAATCCAATGAGTTCCTCAGGGAACAATTTGTTGGGTGGGATTAAAAAATCCATTCACCCCGTCAAGGAGGGGTTGCATAACAAGATATTTGATCCGAGCTAAAAGAGCCCAACGTCTTGCTAGAGACGTTAAAGACTAGTAAATGTTTCGTAGGGTTTATAACCTTATTCCTCCCTCATTTCTATTTTATTTTTCATTTCTTGCGTCGTCTAGATATGTTTTGGGGTTTATACACATTGATAGGAACTGTGATTGAGAATGCATGTACTTTTATTTTGAAAATAGGCATTTTGTTCCTGTTCGATCGATCTCAAAAGAAGTTCGATCGATCGAACATCCCTTCCTGATCCAACCATTTCTCTGTTCCATCGATCAAAATTTTCCTGCATAAATCAGCTCTCTGTCTATCGATCGAAAATTTTCTTGGATCGATCTGAAAGTTCCTAGATCAATCCAATTTTTTCTTAGATCAATCTTCACTCCACACTTAGAATTTTTTTTGAGATCCATGAAAAAGGCCTCTCTGTGCATCGTTCGAACTTTTCTGCAGATTTTCACCTATTCGATCGATCGAAGTATCTTTCAGATCGATCTTGCATTGATCGATCTGTATCCCACTTTGTTAACTTTGATTTGACTATTAACTTTAATTAAATAAAAATCTAAAAAAAAAAAATATTTTAAATTTTTAGTTTATTTCATTTTATTCTCAAATTTTTTTTAAATATATATATATATATATATATATATATATTTTAATTTTAGGAAATTTTTCAAAAATCTAAAAATATTTTCATTTTATCTTATTTTTTTATTTTTTATTTTTTTATTTTTGTTTTATTATTATTTTTATTTTAAAAATATTTTAAAAAATTCCAAAAGATTTTTATTAATATCCAAAAAAAAAAAAAAAATTTGAAAAATACTTAATCATTTCGAAGCATAGATCGATCTGTGTTCTATCAAGATCGATTTATGTTCGATCGATCTGAGATTTTTCCAGATCGATCGAACTTGTCTAGACCAGTTTTTAAAATAAAACACTAGGGTCATTTTGGTCGATTTGTAAATCGATCTCAGACCCTCATCTCTCGCCGTTGCAACACCCATTCCTCTCAGATCCGGCGAACTCTCTGGCAAGCTTCCCAAGCCTCGAATCTCTCTCCCTTGTCTCAGATCTCGTCTATCTCTCTCCCAATCCACTTCTCTCCTTGGATTAGGTAAGTTTGTGTTTCCATTTCCATTTTCGAGCTTCAACTTACATGTTTGTGATGTTTCAATACTAGATCTGAACTTCCCATGTTTGATTCTTGCCATTTTTGAGTTTATGAAGTATGTGTATATAATTTCGTATATATCTTGATTTTGATTGCAATTTTGAGGGTCATGTGCTAAAACAAATGACCAATATTGTGTTGTTGTTGTGTGAGAGGGCCCCACAAGTTTGCTTGGGTGCCCCCGTGCCATCCATGTCACAGATCTGTGACTGTTTGCATTCGTTGCAGAGTTCGATTGATCTCTATTTTTCTCAGATCGATCTGGTAAAGATCAATCTCACTTAAGTCCAGATTGATCCAACTTGAATCGATCTCATATTTTCCAGATCGATCGAACATCACAGATGTGCCTATACACTTCACATACCATCTTTTGTGTTCTATGCTATCTTATTTATGCCTAATGCATGTATTTTTCACATTGGATGCATTCTCTACTTATATTGTTTAGCATGTTTCACTTGGTCACTATTTATTTGGCTGCGTCATCACTTGCATAGATTCATGATTATTATTCTGAATTGTCTATCTTATTTGACATACATATTTCTATATACTGTGCTTTAATTCTTTATGCCGGTACTAACTTATTCTGTAAGTGTTTTTCCTTCTATTTTGCAGGCCATGGCTAGGGTAAAGACTGTTGCCCGTAGGCATTATTCACGCCGAGTGAGGCAATGAGTAGAGGAGTAGGTAGGCCCATCTTATGTTCAAGACCCCATTCCGGAGCCAGGTCCAGGGTAGATTGATGAGGCTGAGCAGGCTGAGCAGCCTAAGCAGTTAGAGGCAGATCTAGCTCAATCCCCATCAGCCGACTCTAGACTACAGTCTTCAGCCTCTACATCATCTTCTGCAGCTAAGACTGTGCATATACCTTCTCCCTTATAGCCAGGCCAGGACCGCGACAGACCTACTAGGAGATACTGACACCTTGAGGTGGCGCATAAGTCAGTATTTGACATTATCTTCTTCTCCCGATATCTCCTGACCTGGTCCGCCTACGATGATATTGACCGGAGGTTTATTTTAGCTATTTTGGCCCCCGTCCCCTATCCAGTTTACCCGCGGCTTGTTCGGTTGTTCTACCAGAACCTTCGGTCTGCCCCGAGTAACCTGTCAGAGTTGCACACTACCATTGATGGCCACCTCATTCGGATCATAATTTATATTCTTGCCAGAGCTTCTCGATGCCCGCGTGTTTGCCTTCCTGATGTTCATTATCCTATTTTGGAGTGGAGGCCTTCTTACACAGACATAGCCGTGGCATTGACTGGCCACTATGCAGATGGCGAGACTTTTGCCACACGAACTTATCTGCCCGATGACCTTTGGTTCTACGATTCGGTACTATTCCGAAACGTTTTTATGGAGGGCCATAAGATTCAGAGGCGTTTAAACTTTCTGGTTGCTTTATGTGCATTCTATACAGGCCACTGGGTATCCATGCTGGCACTCTACTAGAGTGTCATGATGAGGCTGTATTCGACCTACATTAGCAAGGCCAAGCCTAAACGGGTCACTTTCCTTCCATTTGGCCATCTTATCACTCAGATCCTCCGAGATCAGCGCTATCCTTTCCACCCAGATGAACATCCAGAGACAGGAGCTTGCCATTATGGCAAGAAGGAGTGGAATAAGAGCTACAATGCTCTTATTAAAAGTTTGGTAGAGGACGCTGTTTTAGTAGCTGGAAGCGTGAGGAAGAGGAGATGGCAGCAACAGCAGAGCCAGCAGTCTCACCGACGGCTGCCGTACATATGGATATAGACCTGGAGTAGGAGACTCCAGCAAAGGATTTACCACATCACTCTCTAGTGGGGTCCCATTACATTTCCAGGAGCAGGCTCAGGATGTACCACAGTTTCATGATCCAGTGGTACCTGAGGCTCCAGCATCGACACCAGGCTTTGGAGAGCGTATCCAGGCCTTGGAGGATGCAGTTATCTCTCTTTGGTTAGATGTGGCATTTCTTTGCTCCGATGTCTTTACTAAGCTGCAGGGTATATCTAGAGATATCAGGGGATCACGCCCCACTTGCCCTACCTCATCTGCCTAATCTTTATTCCTTTCTTTTATCATATTCTATATCTGTGATACATTCCCACTCTTTTGATACAATTATATTATTTTTGCGGCCAGTCTGTCGGCCCTATTACTATGATATACCATATACTGCTTTTATTTTCCTATTTTATGTATGATCTTTTGGATGTCATATTCTTCTATTGATATATTTGTCTGTGATTGACTCCATTATTAGGTGCATCCCAGTGACTTCAGTGAGAGAGTGCTGCCCGAATTTTTCAGGACCACCTTTTTTCCTCTCTCATTAGTTCATTTATTATCCCATTTACATTTGCATGTCCACTGTGCACCATTATTGTCCCCTTTGTTATCTGATCTGTTTTTGTCCCAGTGCCAATTTTTCAGGACTATAGTTAATCCTAAGTTTGAGGGGGTTATACCACCCACTTTGGATACTTCTGTCCCGGCCATTCTTTGCCATAGCCGCACTAGTATACTCTTTCCTTTGTTCTCTTTGCACATTGAGGACACTGTGTCATTTAAGTTTGGAGGTAATGTGTACTTTACAATATTTGCTTTCAATTCAAAATTTTGAGCATGACTTGAGTATTTGATGGATTTTCTATGATTGGTCCATGATTAGCTATGATTTTAATCTTTTGAGGATTATATTACTTAAAATTTAAAAATTGCTTGACTTGAGAGTCCAATACTCCTTATATGCCTTGTGGATGCCATTTAGGAGTAATTTTTTTGAAAGATTGATATCTTGCTTACACTTGTGGTCCACATCATCCCGATTTTATGATTATTTTGAGATTCACTCTAGGATTCTACACTAGCATAGGCGCACACTAGTATTCATTTGTGGGGTACATGCTTTGTTGATTACTGAACTGGTTATATCCCAATTGGGCTAGTAGTGCATTGAAAGCTTTCATTCTTGATAAAAGTGGATAACAAACCCTTTTTATTGAGTAGCCGGGATTCCAGCCTCATCAAGCATTGAATTTCTCGCGCCGAAAGGTGGAGGGCCCAAACTCTAGGTTAATAATTGAACTTGCTTTAAAAAAAAAAAAAAAAAAAAAAAAAAAAAAAAAAAAAAAAAAAAAAAGTTGCAAAATCAATAAAAAAAAGTGACGACTTCTCCCAAAAGGTGAGAAGTGGGAAATGATTAGATGAAAATTGTCTTGATTTGTAGCTTAGTTGATTTGAGCTTGTAAGTCCTTAGGGGTGTTTGATCACCTAGTGCCCTAAAGCCGTCCGATTTGGGAGTCATTGACCTAACGCTTGACCTCATGGATCGCTAGAAAGCTTAATAGATCACTATATTGCATCATGCTTCCATCTTTGATCCTCTAGGTTAGTTAAAAAAAAAAAAAAAATCAAGTGAAAAGAATAAGCGCACCTAGAACAATAAAGCTTTAATAAAAGGTCCACTTTTTGTTTTGATGATCGGTACTAGATTTGTGTGCTAGTTTGAGAGTAAAGATATGATCATTTCTTTAGTTGGCTAAGATAGCAACATATTTGATGCTGGTTCACTCAAAAAGGATTCTAAAGTTGTTTTAATTTGCATGATTATTTTCTTGATGTGTGGAGGACCATATTTGCTTGCTTGATGTTGAGACTTTAGGAGATTGCTTGGAAATGGTTGAAAAATTACATACTTGAAGTAGTTTTCTCTCAATGCTTATTTGTAATATTGGTGCCTCTTTTGTGAGAATGAGCTTAATGTTTGTGGGTATCATTTCTGGAAACCCTCACGAGACTTCACTCGTCCACTAGGGGTAACCTATGGGTTTAAAAGGCTTGTTACATATGCGAAATGCAATCGTGTTCCCTACGAAAGTGGCGTTATCCATTTATTACTTTCTAGTTCATAATTGTTTAGTTGTTCATTTCATTCATTTACTTTGTAGTTCATTGCTAGGGACTAGCAATATTTAAGTTTGGGGGTGTGATGAGCGCTGAAAAGTGCGTGTTTTAACCCCTTAAGATAAGGTATGTTAGGATCTTTATCTATCTTACTTTCCCATTTTAGATTAATTTCATGTTATTACCCTTTTCAGGTGCTTATTCCAAAAATAAGTCAATTCAGCCAAATAAGAGCATTAAAGGAGTTAACTCAAGCTGAATGGAATAAAGGAGCAAAGTGGGAGCAAAATGAAGCAAAGTGTGGAAATTCAGCATGTTTGATCGATCTTAGCATTTCTTCGATCGATCGAAAGTTCATCGATCTAAACAATTCAAGATGGATTCAAGCCCTTGTCCTTATCCAAAAGAATCCAGCAAGTTCGATCGATCCAACATTTTCCAGATCGATCGAAATGATTCGATCTTATCCACACCTACCACCCACCTACCACTTTTGTCTTTTTCCCAAAAATATCTCAGAGATTTGTCTTTATTCAAAAAGGCGCCGCCAAGAAAGATCGATCTCTGCAACATTTGATGGATCTCAGCCATGTTCGATCGATCTCAACACAGTTCGATCGATCGAACTTCCTCAAGTCCGAAAAAAAATAGATTCCAACTCATTAAAAATTGGCTCATGGTGCAATCATTGGAGGGACCTTGGTGTACGAGCCCAGACTATTGGGGTGACATTTTGACCTACCTATATAAGGATTGAGAGCCACTATTAAAGAGATAGATAGCTGTTATTCATAACTTGTATTTTCTTATCTTGGAGAGGAGGCTAGAGATTAAAAAGCTTTTTTTTTACACATTTTGGGAATTCTTCCATTATTCTAGGGTTTCCATCAAGAAGGAGGTCATTCCTACCATGGAGATAGCCCTTGAGGGTTGGATGACTACTTCAATGAGTGACTAGACATCTACTTGGGGCTAGAGTAACCCAAAAGTTTGCTTCCTCAACTTAGTTCTTTGTATATTTTTGGGGATTTATTTGTAACAATGTTTTGATCTTGGATTTATATATATATCTTGTGGTTTCTACTTGATGTATATGGATTAATGCTTTCAATTGATTATATACTTCTAACCATATGTCTATGTATGCTAGAATGGATGATTCATGTGCTTTTCTCTGGATTTAGTGGAATTTATGCATGTCTATGTGTATGGATGAAGTTAATCTAGAGATGGTCAAAACATAGTTTCTTGATGGATTGTACCATAACTTTAGCTTACTTAGTTAAATTTCTTGTCTTTAGTGTAGATGTAGTGTAATTGCTTTAAATTCATAGATAAGTGGACAATCTACTCTTGTTCCTTGGTGTTCTATACTTATGAATGCATTAGGTGTATGTTTCTAAATAGTTGTGTGTACATAAATTATGATTTCATTAAATGAATTTTGGTCTCATTTGATAGATTATGCTTTCCATTTGATTTGGCTTGACAACCTATGCTTATTTGCCATCTATGCCTAGTTTCAATTAATGTCACACATACACACAAGTTACAAGTCAATTTCCCCATTAATATACAATTGCTAGTGTCTAGTGAAGTTAAGCTTAGTGGTAAGCTCTAGTACCACAAGTCCTCTCCTCTATATCTTTCTCTACTTTATTACTCATTGAATTTTGTTTACTTTAATTTCAATTGCATAATAGTTTAATCAATCAATCCAACCAATCTTTGATCACTCGACCTACTAACCCTATTTATTGTTTCCATTGCAACGGTACCCACAAATTCCTTGGGACAATCCCTACTCACCCTAGCTATATTTTTAGTTAGAGGTAGTGGTGGCTTTTACAAATTTAAAACTTGGCCACATTGTACACTCACACTCTTAGTTCAACATCTTTTGCAAACTTTTGGTGCATAGGCACACACCAATATTCCTACTCAAAATGAGCCATTGGATCTAATTTGTAACTGTTGGCACCAAAACTTGGCAGCCACCTTAGCGGTGACGTGGACCAGTGAGGAGCTGACATGTGTTCAATATGATTCCAAGGAAAGACGGCCAATTGAGAAGTAAAAGGAAGAATCTAGGAATTTAGCCACCTTATGAAATAAGGTTGTTGCTGAAATATGATAACTGGTATTTGAATTAATTCAAATAAATTATTTAATTGGGAAATAAACACTACAGATTTAGCAAAATTGAAATCCCTATGAAATAGAGATTTAATTGGAGAAGGAATTCCAATAAAAAAAGGAGCAGTCGTATGAGTTCAAAAGCTACAAAGGCTATTCAGGCTATTTAAGGGAAGTACTTCAGCCGAGCTTAAGGAAATGGGTTGTTAAAAATTAGCAACTTCTTTAGCAAATTTAATGGAAAGTGAAGTGAAAGAAAGAAAAATCAAGTTTTCATCGTGCATTTGGTTAGTATTATTTTGTTAGTTTTGGATAGCATGAAAAGGAAAAGAAAATGATTTTATTTACTGAAAATACCCTTATAATTTTAAATAGTAAAAAAATAAATAAACTTATGTTAGATGAATATTATTTAAATACTTAATTGAAATATGGAATAGAATAGTATGTGATATCATAATACAATTTTTTTGTTTTCTCCTCTCTCTATATTCACTTGTTCTTTTGTAAACTTGTTATAAGCAAATAGTTATGTATATATAATAACTTTTAATCATTATCAATTATGGAAATATATATATATATATATATATCTTACTTATTTCAGTCATTTCGAAGAAAAAAAATGAAAAAAAATAAATCAATAATAAAAGGGAAAAAATTAATTAATTTTGAATGCACACATAAAAAAAAATACAAACAATTAAATTAGTAAGGCCCAAAAAAGAGAGGTTGGGGTCGGGGCTAAAAACACCCCAGTCAGCCCACAGAAAATCTTGATATTGAGAGAGAAATTGTGACGAAATTCACAGAGTTGACGCTTTGCTTCAGTGAAGATGGCTTTCTCAAGTTCAAGTTTACATGATTATATAAAAAAGCAAAGAAAATCTCCTTGTACGAGGAAGTCTATATAATTAAGTGAAGAAGAAGAGAGACAACTAACATGATATAATAGGAAAGTAATATATAAAATGCACAACTTTCGCGAGAAAGTGAATTTTCTTGTGGAATCCTACTTTCTCCAAAACTTTTCACTTTCTCTCTAACCAAACTTTCAAAAAGTTTAAATATTTCCTTTTTCTTTTCCTTTCTGATTACTTGATGCTAACCAAATAGATTTGGGGAATCCTAGTTTCTTAAAAATGTTCCTTTTCCACCTAAACAAACGTACAAAAATTTAAAATCTTCTTTCAAGCTACTTCAGTCCAACCAAACGTAACCTTATGTCCAATGAATTAGTTCTTTTACAACAAGGAAATAAACGAATTAAGCTTTATCATATTCAGATCTCAAGTTTTAAATCATGGTAAAGGCGGTAGTGAAAAAAAAAAAAAAAAATCACACTCATTTGCTGGTTATAGTGGCATGAAGACTCACTCACCTTTGACATTGAGAGATAGAGCTACATTACAGCCCTTAATTAAAAAAATATAAAAATTAAATTCATAAATTGTATACGTCTAATAATGATTTAGACATACAGTATTACTAGGGATCTCAACATGGGGAGTTTGGGAGCGGATCCTATAGATAAAAATATTTTTCTAAACCCATCCAGTTCTGCATTGAAGTAGGGACAGTTCGGTATTTTTCTAAACCCGTCTCGTCTAGCATCGAAGTAGGGACAGTTTGGGGCGTCCAGTTAAAAATTAAAGAATAATTAAATATTCAATAATCATAATGACAAAACTGTTGTTAAAATCTAAAATTATCATCCGAAATAGGGGGAAAAAAAAAAAAACTATAACTAATAAATATATATATATATACATATGGGTGAACTACATTAAACCCCCTTTTCTATCCATGCTTTTCACTAAACCCCTCTTTTCTATTTTTTTGTCAAACGCCCCCCCCCCCCAACTATTGGAGGGGGGTGATTTAACTAATTTCCGTTAACTAATTATTAGAGGGGGGTGATTTAATTCTCAAATATATATATATATATATAGATATATCAAATAAATTTCAAAAAAAAAAAACCTAGATTTACATTGAAAAAAAAAAAATTAGGCATTATTTCTGGTAGTGTCTCTTTAATAAATCTATATAAAATGAAAATCAATAAAAACAAAATAAATGAATGCACAATATAATTCTCAAATATATATATATATATATATATAGCAAATAAATTTCAAGAAAAAAAACTTAGATTTATATTGGAAAAAAAAACTATTGCAATAACATGTACTCTTCTTCTTGTTCAACTTCTTTTATTTACCCATCATTATAATATTACATATAATTTGTATCATAATATAATGGTATATATAATATGTATCATTAAATATTATTTAAATATATTTTATATCCATCTACTCTTCAGACCAATATAAATCTAGGTTTTATTTTTTTAATTTGGGAAAAAAATTAGGTTTTTTTTTTTCTTGAAATTTATTTGTTATATATATATATATATATTTGAGAATTATATTGTGCATTCATTTTTTTGGTTTTTATTAATTTTTATTTTATATAGATTTATTAAAAGGACACTACCAGAAATAATGCCTAATTTTTTTTTTTTCCAATATAAATCTAGGTTTTTTTCTTGAAATTTATTTGCTATATATATATATATATATATATTTGAGAATTAAATCACCCCCTCTATAATTAGTTAACGGAAGTTAGTTAAATTACTCCCTCTAATAGTTGAAGGGGTTTTTTTGACAAAAAAATAGAAAAGAGGGGTTTAGTAAAAAAACACAGATAGAAAAATGGGGTTTAATGTAGTTCACCCTATATATATATATATATATATAGATATATTATTAATCAAGATAAATTAAGAACTTTGGGAACTTTAAATTTTCTTTTGAAATTCCCAATTCTTTTTTTAATGATTTCAAACTCGTCCCAATAAAGGAAAGGGACGGGACGGAGCGGGTTAATTAATTTGCGTGGGAGGTTGCAACAACTGATGATTGATTTCTAAGTGGGACTCAATTTTATGACCAGAAAATTACAAGAAAAAAGAGGACATGTTCCTTTGAATGTCAATGCCAAGGGTTTCAGATTCTTCATGTATATTTGAATAATGGTCTCTGTACAAACTATTTCAAAGCATAAAAAAGCAAAGAAATACTAAAAAATCAATCAGAAGCTAGTATAATAGCTTTACACTGCACAATCATATCTCTGTCTAATTCAATATATATGCAGTGGCGTGCTAGTACCTACCAAACTAGATGATTTAATTCATTATTGCCAAATCTTGACAAATTAGCCCGACCCAGCGGTTTATAAAAGGGATTAATTCAGCTTTTGAAGTACAATGCATGCAAGAGTGGATGGCCTTGTGATACACTAGCAAAATTCGATCACCTAAATAGAAGTCAACCCACAATGACAAGAAACAAACACTTTATGGCCTTATCATTTTGCAAAATCGAAATATGTGGGGCCTTGGATGCCCCCAACACCCTAACACGAGATCCAAATTTTCAAACCAAGCCATGATTCACTAAACACAATCAGAGTTATAAATGGTTTTTTCATGCTTTGGACAATCCTTCATAGCTTAAGTTGATTTCTCTAATCATTTCCACATATATAGTTGATTAGAAGCTTGTGCCGGTTCAACCAAGAACGCGTTCACCCACCAGATACATGTTGACTATAGTGGTGAGTTCCACAAGCATTACCTCTGCAGGTTAGGTTTGTCTTTCATTTATATCATTTCCTCTTCATTTGGCTCATAATGTCATTTTTTCTTCTTTTCGGTTCTTCTTTATCTCTATGAAAAGAACAAATATTGTTGGGGCCTGCGTCACTTCCACCGGCTGAAGGTCCATCTTCAGCCATGGAAATGGTGAGGTTGCGGATGCTCTCAAGTTCTTTCCTGTCCATCCACTATATGGCCTCATCAATAGAATCCTCGATCTCCACCACATCTGCCTGTGAGAGATTACCAGCTTTCCTCATCTTATACGCGCAATTCTCCAAAGTATTCTTGACCTCAGCCCTTTTCTTGTAGTCCTCATCTTCAGACTTGTACTTCTCAGCTTCCTGAAGCATCTTCTGAATCTCTTTCTTGGACAACCTGTTCTCTTCATTAGTGATAGGGATATTGTTCTTTTTACCAGTGGTCTTGTCCTCAGCCGAGACATTCAAGATACCATTGGCATCAATGTCAAAACAGACGTTGATATGTGGAACTTTTCTAGGGGCAGGAGGAATGCCAGAGAGCTCAAATTTGCCCAACAAGTTGTTGTCTCTTGCTCTGGTTCTCTTACCCTCGTACACTTGGATCAGCATACTGTGCTCGTTATCCGCGTTGGTAGTGAACACCTTCTCCTTCTTGGTAGGAATTGTAGTGTTTCTTGGAACCACAAGAGACATGACACCTCCAGCATTTTCCAAGCCAAGGGACAGAGGGGTTACATCCAACAGCGACAGCTCCTGGTACTCACCACTTAAGATTGCAGCTTGCACAGCGGCACCATTAGTCATTTTGTGTTTGATCGATTGAACATCTCCGAACATCTCCGATTGATCGAAATGTTTGCTGGCTGAGCTGTCTAATTCCCGAGTGGATTTTTACGTAACTTGTGTAGTTGCGAATTTCCTCCAATCAGAGGCTATAATTCTGACTTGGTCCTTATTCAAAAGAGTATGTAATTGATTTATTGAACAATTATTGTATGATAGAAGATAGATAGAGATATTGCCAATTATAGAAATTTTCCCATCATCAATATTCATGTGTCATCTATAAAATATATCACACTAGTTTTTTACATTGTTATATCAATTTTTCCTTTCCGTGCTAAAATGACTAATGCAAGAATGACTAACAAACCAAGCAAAAAAAAAGAACATTTAGAACAGATCAAAATGAAGTAGGTATTACCAATATGAGTTGTAAGTGTGCGGATGTTTGTTTCAACGTTCAGAAAAAATTAACTATTGGAGTATTAATGTTAAGGCAACATAATTCTTTACAAATATTCCTACTCAAAATGAGCCATTCAATCCAATTTGTAACCGAACTTCACTAAATTTATGCAAATGTTCCCTAGAGCCAATATAAATTTATATATATATAGCCACAAAAACAAACAATAGTGTTAATCCCGATAAATTAAAATATATTACAGTCGAACACTCGACTACAGACTACAAAATCTACATTTAAACAGTACTCAATAGTACAACACAGAATATATATATATGTATTTGTACCTAAAATGGTGTTAATATGGATAAATAAAAGTATATATTTAGTGTTAATACCGATAAATTAAAACATATTAAAGTCAAACCCTCAACTACATAAGCTAAATTTAAACAGTACTTAATAGTATAACAATGTATATGTATTCTTACCGAAAATGGTGTTGATAGGGTTCCCGAGGACTTGGTTCTTGGCCGCATTGTCGATGAGACGCTTGGTGTCGTTGAAGGCGAAATTGATTCCGATCGCCCAACCCATCCCTTTTACGGCCATTGATGTGGAATAATGATGCAGAATCAATGGGGAATCCAGCAATTGTCATGGGGCTAATATTAGGGATTTAGGACTTGTTTGGATTGGACCTGTTTGGACGTTGGGACTTTGTTTTAGGCTTATTTGAATGGGTTAATATTTGGAGGCCTAATATTACTACTATTTTTTTTTTTTTTATTGGGCTAAATTTACCTATATTAATAATATATATATATATATATGGGAGGCGGGTTCAAGCCCACCCGAGTCCCTGTGCGTCCACCCTTGTACAGAATGCAGCAAAAACTAGAGAGAGAGAGTGTGTAGCTGATTAGGGTAAACTAAATTGTTGAGGAAGGATTGAAGCGCCAGCTTCAATCTTATATGGATTATTTTGGTAGGATTATAGTAGAAGATTAATCGTATTTGGAGTTGTCGGTTCTTTGCATGGACCAACATGAGAGGAATTAAGTTGATTTCTTTGAGTGGATAAAGATTATTGATGAGTTCATATTTCTTACATTATTTATTCTTAAATTTATATTTGTTGCTATCTTATTTTTATTATTTTTATTTAATCAGTAGATATTTGTATTTTTATTGGTTATTTGTGATTTTCATCAAAAACAAAGATAAAAAGATTAATTTTAAAAAGAAATTGGTGAATAAATGAAAGTTGGCTACATAGTAGACGTGTATATATACTTTTACAGCCAGCATTAGACTCGAGAAGAATTTCATCCAAGATGGTAAAGGTTTTTGTTATTCTACCAAAAGGATTTTAGGTTCAAGTCTTTGCTCCAGCATTTTTTGGCCATGTCATCAGACTTGGACAGAGGATAATTGGGGATTGGAGTTCGGAGAGCCCCCTTCCAAGTGTTTGTTTTATTTTTGTTTATTTCTTATTTTATTTGTAGTATGTATTTTTAGCGTTGAGGGACACTGCTAATTAATGATATGATTTTTTAGTTCCTGTTTATTTAATTTCCTTTACAATGATTTTAATGTTTATGATTCTTCCTTCAAATGATTCTATATCCAATTGATCAAAGTTTGATTTCGTAACTCTTGATAGTAAAATCATTTGATCTTGTGTTTTTCTTTCAATTGGATACATATGATGCTTAGAAAATAATTCTTTAATCATATGTCTTTTATGTTTTGGATACATATGATTCTTACGAATTTACTCTTTTAAGCGAAGTAGAATCTACTCTTGAAATAAGAAGCAACCATGAGTGACACTCAAATTGTTTCTCTTATTTGGGAATTAGTAAATGAGAGTTAGGATATTTTGGATTTAATGGTGATGATTTTTATACTTATTTTGTTTAATTATTTAGTTTAATTTCAAAATCTATTTTTCAACCAACCTGATTAACTTGGTCAGATTTAAATTAACTTAGATTCATAGTAGTTTTTCATCATAGCATTCCCTTGGGTTCAACCGCACTGTACAGTTTTTAATAAAGTGATTGTAGGAAAATAAATAATTTTTGTACAGAGTGTATCCACAATGACAATATCACGAAATACACTTTTGTCAATTATAAGTGTTTGTTTGAAGTTCCAAATTCAACCTTTATTTGATGAAATTAGTGACCTTGTCTCTGAGAACTTTGGATGGCCTTCACCCAATGAAGGAAATCAATCATTTATAGATGTTAGTGAAAAGGGTCTTTTCAAAATTTGATATTTTAAAAATGTCATGTCTAATGCATATGACTAAATTTTTAATAAAACAATGACCTTAAGTCCTTTGTTCGTTTCTTCAAACTTAACGACTCATATACACAATATAAAAGATAGGCGTGTTATCCGCCCAAAATATAAACATTAAGGGTATTTTTCTCACTTTGCCCTATATATAATTTATACCCACTTGTACAAGATTAAACAAACTTAAAAGAAAAGAAGAATTTAAGGCTAACCTTCAGTGAAAGCTGCTGAAATTGAAACCCATCACCACCAAGCACCATCATCTCTACTGCCTCCTCCGCCATCACGATCACGATCACCATCACCATCACCATCACCATCACCACCACCAAGCACCGTCTCTCTTCTTGCTGGTGATTGCATGTTGATTAGACCTTTTGATCCGAGCAAGCTGTCGTACGTCACTAAACTAGAGAAGATCAAATTGGACAATAGAAGAGGCGACACCGCCGAAGGAGTTCATGCTACTCTACGACTCCATCTTGAAGTAGTTCGACTGCGACTAGAGTATGATCATTGATCTCTCAAGGAGTTTAGGTCGAAGATGAAGAAAATCATGCTCGCCATCGCTGATGGGCTTAGGTCATGGGTGCAATATCTGAAGCCTCACAATTGTCACTACAACAAAACAAGCTTTTAGCTTCGAAAAATTTCATAGCAAAATATACTAATTTCGTAGCAAAAGGTCGTTTGTGATGAAAGTATTTCATGGCATGGGTCGTAGACTCGTAGCAATATCTAGCATCGGGATAGTATAATGCTATGAAAATATATTTTCCCTGGCAAATAACCATTTATTTACTACGAAATATTTTCCATCAATAATACACTTATTTGTTACGAATTATTTTCGTCACTAATACAATAGTTTACTATGAAATATTTATGTCACTAATATGCTTATTTGCAATGAATTATTTGTCACCAATACATTAATTTACTACAAAATGATTCTGTCACTACTACGCTTATTTATTGTAAATTATTTTTGTCACTAATATATTAATTTACTACAATATATTTTCGTTTCTTATATAATTATTTGTGATGAATTATTTTCGTCATTGATGCAATTATTTGTTGCAAATTCCATCATTCTCCACGAAAAAATTCCATAGCATAATATTTTCTTCGCGACGAAATTGATTTTCGTAGCAAATGAGTAATTACGACAATTATATTCCTAGCAAATATCAATTTTTATTATTTTTAAAAAATATAAATTTGTGATTATACAAATTTTGTATAATCACAAATTATATATATATATATTACCAGTACATTGTCATTCCATGCGCCAAATAGTATTAGTAATTAAAAATAGTAAAAAGTTTCATTCTTTAACAAGCTAACATCTAGACTATGAGTTGTGCAACATGATAGATTATGAAAATTTTGAGTTTTTATTGAGAGATGATTTAATCACGTGTTTCTCTATTCAATCTACTTTACTAAAATTACCGGTTAATTAAATAATCGCATGCAAATTAAAAGTGAGTAAAATTTAGAGTGACAACGGATTTTAGTAAGGAAACCAATTGAAAAACCTCGAGGTTTTGTACGATATCCAAGCGTAAAAAGATCAACTATATGAAACAAACTACACCGAACTTTGGCTCAGACTCAAACCCCTTCGCTCTACCAAGACTCAATCCGCTGAACGTCCAGAACTTTGCGACTTCCCATCCAACAGCTCTCAATTTCAGACTTATGCCTTGAACCTTGTAGAAGGATTGCTAGTAAAATCAATGACACTCCGCAAGCACCTCAATTGCTTCAAAGATATGAAATCAAGATATGAAAGTAAATAATTTATAGCATAATTGTAAAAGAGATAAGGGAAGAGAAATTACAAACAATGACTCGGCGATTTTAGCGAGGTTCGGAAACTCCTACTCCTTGGTTCAAGACCCCTCTTGAGACTTCGCAATCCACTATAGCTCCTCCTTACAGGTGGAGAGTAAACCTTTACATGAAGTAACTCCTTGCTTCTCTTCCTTGCTAGGAGAACACCTTTCTCCTAGGCTTCTTTTGGGTCACACCAACCCAGTGGGTCAAACCAACCCAATGGGTCAAACCAACCCTTACAATAGATAGTAACAAGAACAATGAAGTATAAGAAATCTATCAAAGATAGATGTACAAATTTTAGCTCACAACTAGAGTATAAATGAATATAAGTGAAGCTCAAACTCTATGAATGATATGAATGAGAAAAAATGATATAAGTAAAAAACAAAAGTTCTAATGAACTCAATAAGATCTCTCAAGTATAGAATAGAGCAAAAGCTCTATGAAGATTCGAATTAGAGCAAAAACCCTTTGAATCCCTAGTTAAATCTCTCAAGGTTTATATATAAGTGAATAAGAGAGATAAAGAGAAGATGTGAGAACAAAAGCTCTCTAATGTAATATGATGTCTCTCAAAATGGTGTGTGTTTATTTCTCAAAGTTTGGCCCATATTTATAGTGAGAGAAGGTCAATATAGTTGGTCGAGGTGAGGTATGCAATGACATCTGCAGAGAGGTGAGGTATGCAATGACAGATCTACAAAGAGGAGAGGTATGCAATGACATCTACAGAGACATGAGGTATACAATGACATTTGCAGAGACATGAGGTATGCAATGACATCTGCAGAGAGATGAGGTATGCAATGACATACGGTATTTTGTTTGGGTACTGTTCACATACGGTATTATTCGTGTATAGTACTATTCATATGGTATTATTCGCGTATATTACTATTCACGTACAGTACTGTTGCTGTCTAGAAAATGAAAACTGTTCAGTTTTATAGTACTATTCATATGGTACTGTTCACGTATATTACCATTCACGTACAGTACCGTTGTTGTCCAGAAAATGAAAACTATTATATCCATTTACTTTATGTTTACAATGTAAATAAGGAAGTACCCCCATTTGGATTCAATAAAAAATATAAGAAAATTGAAATATAACTAAATCAAAATGTAGAAATTCAGTTTTAGTACAAATTAGGGTTCCCGACAATTTTGGTAAAACTTGATCCTCCATGTACGCTAATGTAGAATTGATGAAAAAAATTCCATAAAATCAGTTTAGGCTATTTGAAGTGTAAGGAGTTATTATCGGGAAAAATTATTTTGAAATAATCATTATTTCAAAAATCCATTTTTCACACTTAGCTATTTTTCATATTTAGCCAAAAACATAGTTTTTCATGAGGCGTATTCCAGGGTCCTAAAGTCCGTTACCAAGTATGGTGATAAAGGCTTTTATAGATGAGCAGTATAAGTTTTAAGCCTTAACCTTTACTCTCTAGAGACCAAAGTGCATCATGTAATTAATGTGCATGGTCCTAGTATTCTAGCACAAGTGTTGAGTTCTTTCAAATCTTAAGCAAGCTTGAAGTAACTCATTCTTTAGCAAAGACTCCATATCTATTATATCGGATAGAGATTCGAGCTTTGTGTCAGGATTTAGGAAGAGTTTTCAGTAGGCTTTGGGTACAGAACTACATCTTAGCAATGCTTATCATCCTCAGACTGATGGACAGACTGAGTGGGTTAATCAGATCATGGAGGATATGCTCCATTCTTGTGTCTTTGACTTTAAAGGTCACTGGGAGGACTATTTGCCACTTGTGGATTTTACATATAACAATAGTTTTCAGAAGACTATTGGTATGGCACTGTTTGAGGCATTATATAGCCGACCATGTAGATCCCCTGTTTGTTGGATGGAGGTTGGACAGAGTAGATTTTTGGGTCTTGAATTCATTAAGGATACCTCGAAAAAGATTGTTTTTATTATGGATCGTATGCGCACTGCCTAGAGTAGGAAGAAGAGTTATGCAGAATGTCGTACACATACTTTGGAGTTTCAGGTTGGAGATCAGGTTTTGTTCAAAGTGTCTCATATGAAAGGAGTAATGCGCTTTGGGAAGAAAGGGAAGTTGTCACCGTGTTTCGTCGGTCCTTTTATAATTAAGGATTGAGTAAGAGCTGTGGCATATCGGTTAGCACTTTTAGATCATTTATATCGGGTTCATAATGTGTTCCATGTTTCCATGTTGCGAAAATTTCTTCGAGATGATGATCGTTATCAGCATATTGATGTTGGTGAGATTGAGTTGCAGTCGGATTCAACCTATATGGAACCACCGTGTCGTATTGTAGACCGTAGGGATTAGATTCTTCACAATAAAGTCATTGGTGTTCGTCGAAACAACAAAACTAAAAGGTGATCATGTGAGTGTGTGGCCAAGTTTAAATTTGTAAAGAGCCACTATCACCAATACTACTACTAACATAGCTAGGGTGAATAGGGATCGTCCCAAGGGACTAGGGGGTAGTGTTGATATGGAAACAATATAGGGTTAGTAGGTCGAGTGATCAAAATGTGGTTTGTTTGGTTAATTAAACTACAAACTAAATTAAGCAAATTCAATGTAAAACAAGAAATAATAAATGAAATATAGAGAAAACAAGAGAGAGAGGTCTTGGGACTTAGAGGTCACCACTAAACATCACCTTTCTAGACACTCAATGTAAAATGAACGAGGGGAAACATGTATTGCAATATAGTGTGTGTTTGTGATTGTTTCAACAAGCATGGATCACCAATTAAGTATATATTGTCTAGACAACCTAATGAATAGCACAATATATCAAATTAAGCCATTATCCTTTCCTTTAAGCTCATAATCCAAGCACATCAAAAGGTTAGAGACATAAACTACTTGCATTCATAAACATGGAACATCAAATAACAGGCATGGATTGTCCTTTCATCTAATAAACTAAGGTAACTACACTACAATTAAGCTAATGACATGAAAGTTAAACTAATTAAACTAAGGGAGAGGCACAATCCATCAAGAAATGAGTATGAGCCATCAAATAAATCACAAGAGTATTCTATTAAGCACCATGCCTTGACAATCTCTAGATTCATAGAATCAACACACATAGACATGCATCAATAACATAAAAACTAAAAATAAACAAATGAACATCTATTCTAGCATACATAGACATATGGATAGAATGAAATGATCAATTAGAAGCATTAAACCATACAAATCATTGCATAAACAAGATTCATATATAAATCAAGTGTCAAGACAAGAATTACAACACAAATCCCCTCAAAATATACAACATCAAGGTCTAGAAGGCATGCTTAGGGCTAACTCTAGCCCCCAAGAAGATGTTTAGCCACTCATTGACGTAGTCCTCCAACCCTCAAGGGCTATCTCCATGGTAGGGATGATCTCCTTCTTGATGGAAATCCTAGATGAATGGAAGAGCTCCCCAATGGTGTATGTCTCTAGTCTCTAGCCTCCTCTCTCTAATTCTATCCAAGCATAAAACATAACATATGTGTAGAAATGACTCTAAATCCTTATATAGGTGGCTCAAGTGTCACACCCAATGGTCTGGACTCGTGCACTAGGACCCCTTCAATGATTCCACCATGAGCCATCTTTAAATAAGCTGGACTCTGTTTTATTTCGCATTTGAGAGGGTTCGATTGATCGAAGGCTGATGAGATCGATCGAATTTTGGTGAGATGTTGGCGAGATCGATCCTTCCATGGCGGCGCCTTTTTAAATAAAAACAAATCTGAGATATTTTCGGGATATTTTGGGGAAAGCGACCAAAGTGGTTGGTGGGGATAAGATCAAAGGGTTTCTATCGATCTGAGGGAAGTTGGATCGATCGAAGATGGTGAACTCTTTTGGATAAGGATAAGGGCTTGGATCCATCTTGAAATGGTTAGATCGATCTTGTTCTGATCGATTGAACATTTGTGAGATCGATCGAAGATGCTGTTTTTCCACCACTTTGCTCCTTTCTTCCATTCAACTCAAGATTGCTTCTTTTATGCTCTTATTTGGCTGAATTGACTTATTTTGGAGAAAAGTGCCTGAAAATGGAAATAACACGAAATTAGTCTATGGCGGGAAAATAAGATAGATAAAAGTCCTAGAATACCTAAGCTTAAGGGGTTTAAATGTACACTTTTCAGCGCTCATCACACCCCCAAACTTAACTATTGCTAGTCCCTAGTAATGAATTACGAAGTAAAGGAATGAAATGAACAACTATACAACTATGAACTAGAAAGCAATAAATGGATAATGCCATTTTCGTAGGGAACACGATTGTATTTAACATATGCAACAAGCCTTTTAAACCCCTAGGTTACCTCTAGTGGACGAGTGAAGTCTCATGAGAGTTTTCAGAAATGATACCCACAAACATTAAGCTTATTCTCACAAAAGAGGCACCAATATTGCAAACAAGCATTGGGAGAAAACTACCTCAAGTATGCAATTTTTCAACCATTTCCAAGCAACCTCCCAAAATTTTAACATCAAGTTAGCAAGTATGGTCCTCCACACATCAAGAAAATGTTCATGCAAATCAAAACAACTCTAAAATTCTTTTTGAGTGGACCGGAATCAAATATGTTACTATCTAAGCCAACTAGAGAAATGATCACATCTTTACCCTTAAATTAGCACACAAATCTAATACCGATCATCCAGCCAAAGAGTGGACCTTTTATTAAAGCTTTATTCATCTAGGTGCGCTTATTCTTTTCACTCGATTATTATTATTTTTTTTTAATTTTTTTTAACTATCCCTAAGGATCAAAGACGGAAGCATAGTGCAATGTGTTGATCTATTAAGCTTTCTAGTGATCCATGAGGTCGAGCGTTAGGTCAATGACTCCCAAACTGGACGGATTTAGGGCATTAGGTGTTTAAACACCCCTAAGGACTTACAAGCTCAAATCAACTAGGTTACAAATCAAAACAATTTCCATCTAATCATTTCCCACTTCTCACCATTTGGGAGAAGTCCTCAAATTTTTATTTTTTTTATTTTTTTATTTTTTTTTGCTTTTGCAACAACTTTTTTTTTTTAAGTTATTAACCTAGAGTTTGGGCCCTCCATCTTTCGGCGCGAGAAATTCAGTGCTTGATGAGGCTAGAATCTCGGCTACTCAATGAAAAGGGTTTGTTATCCACCTTTATCAAGAATGAAAGCTTTCAGTGCACTACTAGCTCAATTAGGATATAACCAAATCAATAGTCAACAAAGCATGTACCCCACAAATGAATGCTAGTGTGCGCCTGTGCTAGTGTAGAATACTAAAGTGAATCTTAAAACAATCACAAAATCAGGATGATGTGGACCACAAGTACAAGCATGATATCAATTTTGTGAAAAACTTACTCCTAAATGACATCCACAAGGTATACAAGGAGTATTGGACTCTCAAGTTACGCAACTTTTAAATTCTAAGCAATATAGTCCTCAAAAGATCAAAATCATCGCTAGCTATGGACCAATCATAGAAAATCCCTCAAATACACAAGTCATGCTCAAAACTTTGAATTTAAAACAAGCACTGCAACAAACACACATTACCCCCAAACTTAAATGGCCCAGTGTCCTCAATATGCAAAGAGAACAAAAGGAAAGAGTATACTAGTGCAATTATGGCAAAGAATGGCTGGGACATAAGTATCCAAAGTGGGTGATATAACCCCCCCAAACTTGGGATTGACTGTGGTCCTGAAAAGATGGCACTTGAATAAAACTTATTAGATAACAAAGGGCATAATAATAGTGTACAGTGGACATGCAAGTGTAAATAGGATAATAAATGAAATAATGAGAAAGAAATAAGGGTGGTCCTGAACAATTTGGGTAGCACTCTCTCTCACTGAAGTCACTGGGATGCACCTGATAATGGAGTCAATCACAGATAAATGTATTAATATAAGAATATGAGATTCAAAACTATCATGCATATAAAAAATAAAAAAATAATGTACAGTACATCACAGTGTTTGGGCAAACAGACTGGCCTCAAAAATATAATAATAGTATCAAAGTAGCAGGCAGGATCACAAATATATAAAAATGATGGAGAAATGTAAAAAGGTCAGGCAGAGGAGGTAGGGCGAGCAGGGCGCGATCCCCGGATATCTCTAGATATGCCCTGCAGCGCAGCTAAGACATCTGCATGGAGAGTGGCTATGTCTACTCGGAGAGAAACTACTGCATCCTCCAAAGTCTGGATACGCTCTCCCAGGCCAGGTGTTTGAGCTGGAGCATCAGGTATGACTGGATCAGGAGACTGACGTACGTCCTGACTGTACTCTTGAGAATGAACTGGTGACCTTGCTGGAGAGTGATGTTGTAGCTCCTCTAGAGGCTGCTGCTCTAGGTCTATCTCCATATGTACTGCAGCCGATGGTGCGTTTGCTGGATCGTCCGCTGCTGCTGCTACTACTGCTGCCTCGACTGCGCCAGCCTCCTCCTGCTCTGCTGCCTCCTCAGTTGCTAGAATAGCATCCTGCTCCAAGCTCTTTATAAGAGCGTTATAACTCTTGTTCCAATCCTTCTTGGCGTAGTGGCAAGCCCTTCACTCCGTGCACTCCTCCGGGTGGAAATGATAGTGCTGGTCCCGGAGGATCTGTGTGATAAGGTGCGCAAAGGGACTTATCAAAGGGCAATGAATTCAATCTTCCATTACATGATTGGCCGATTTGTGGAAGTTTACATAGATGATGTAGTTATGAAGTCATCGGCCAAAAAATAGCATTTAGAATATTTGAAAAAGGCTTTTGAAAGGATGAGAATCCACAAATTGAAAATGAACCCCTTAAAATGTGCTTTTGGGGTCTCAGTCGGGAACTTCTTGTGATTCTTGGTACATCAACGAGCCATAGAATTTGATCAGAATAAGGCCAAAGCTATTATAAATGCTATGGCCCCAACCAATAAAAAACAGGTACAAAAGTTTCTCGGCCGGGTAGGTTTTCTTAGAAGATTTATTTCTAACAACTTAGCCCGCTTGGGCTTCTCCTTGCTGATATAGTCGGTATAGAGCTTCATCATGATACTCCAGTACAGTACCAGAATAGAGAACTATTGGCCTATAAAGAATGCGTAGAGGGCAGCCAAAAAGTCTGAGCGCTGCTAGATCTTATGGCCTGCCATAAATACGTTTCGGTATAGTACCGAATCGAAGAACCAAAGATCATCGGGCAAATAAGTCCGAGTGGCGAATGTCTCACCCTCACTGTAATGGCCAGTCAGTGCAACGGCCATGTCTGCATCAGAAGGCCTCCTTAAGATAAGATAGTCGAGATCAGGAGGGTAGACATGCGGGCACTGAGAAGATCTGGTTAATGTGTCAACTGTGATCCGAATAGGGTGGCCATCAATGGAAGTCCACAGCTCCGCCAGATTACTCGGGGCCAGCCGGAGATTCTGGTAGAACATCCAAACAAGCCGCGGGTAAACTAGGTAGGTCACAGGGGCCAATATAGCTGAAATGCCCCGCCGGTCAATGTCATCATAAGCTGCCCTGGTCAGGACTGACCGGGAGAAGAAAGCAATATCAAACACTAACTTATGCGCCACTGAAAAACATGAGTATCTCTGGATAGGTCTATCTAGGATTTGGCCAGGCTGTGCTGGTGGTGGTGAAGGAGATGGTATATACTCAGTCTCATCGAAAAAAGATGTCAAAGCAGAAGACGAGGAGTGCTCAGATTGAACTGGAGCTGGCTTTTGAGCTGGTCCTGATAAGCACCGAATATTGCATATTCAAACACCCTTATTCGCATTAGTTAAGTCCATTAGTTGATCATATTGTATATATTAGCTTCATTTGCGTCTTTTTGCTTACTTTTAGGTTGGTTCCCCAAAGATAGTTATTAGTGGGGCTTTGTTGAGTTGTTAAAGAATAGAGCATGCCGTTGCCGGAGACCTTCATTTTGGCCAAGCCAGTATCCCATTGAACTCCTGGTTTTCCCTACAAAAAGTGCTAGCCACGATGAGCGTATCAATGGACCGAGCCAAAAGTAGCCTGGCAGTAGTGAAGTTTGACTTTGTTCTTCATTTTCAACCCACTACACTTGAGAATTGGACTCCCATTAAAACATGACATACTTAGATCTTTGAGTTAGTTTTCCAAATCATTAAATGGTTCATCATTTGGAGTTTGGAGCAGAGAGTTATGGCCTTTTTCCCAAAGGTGAATAGAGCTAAGGATAACCGCGGGCGCCCGCAATGAAGCTGCGGACGCCCTCCAAAATGGGCAGTGGGGTCGTGAAGCCGCGGGTGCCTGCAGGGAAATTACGGGCGCCCACCTAAATTGGCAGTAGCATCGTCATAGCAAGGGCGCCCGCCAATTTGCAAAAAACTGGTCACCCACTCTATGATTTTGCTCAAGTTGTCCCATTTGACCCAAAAGTGTGGTCTGCATTCTTCTAGGAGTTTAGAGCCATGAAATTAGAGTGGTTGGGGGGCTATCTTGGATATAGGTAAGGCTTGTATGGTTGTAAGGGGGGATCTCACATTGCAAGACATTTTTAGAGAGAGAAATATTGAGTTCTTGAGAGTTTGGCTTGTGGGTGACCTCTAGCTGTGAAAATAGAGGGGTTCTTCATCTTTTCTTCTTCCTCCTTTGCATCCATGAGTAACTAACTCCCTTTCTAGGGAGGTGATGAAGCCCTTCCTTGTAAGCATGCCTTAGTTTTGGTTTAAATTTAGGGGAATGATGTATATATGTGGTTATTTCATAATCTAGAGCACTTTACATGTTGTAATGGATACTAACTTCTATAAATGATCATGTTGAATCTATTATCTTATCTTAGATTGTATGTTTTCATGGTTGTATGGCATAGTGACAATGGAAATAAGATTATGAAATGGTTTTAATGGCATGGTTTATGAGAAACTTGTTAGTCCATAGCTTAGGGCCTCCCTTTGATGGATTAATCTTGACTCTTGACTCCATGTGCTTCTATCATTTGATTGAGGGCTTGATAATCTCTAACTTAGTGAACAAGTCTAAGGCTACACCCTAGTTTAAGTAGTTCAAGCATGTGAAACTTTGATAGGTTATTCTTGCATTTTGATTTAATGAATTTCTTGAAGGTAATGTAGCAACCATGTGTTGCTACATACCATGATCACTTATATATGTTGTTTCCCCAAGTTAATAATATTCTGGCATGTTAATAGGGTAGGTAGTGGATTCACTTCCCTAGTTTTCTCTATCTAGATTTCTCTCCTTTTAATCCTTCAATTTATTGTTTTAAGCATAATTTAATTTTAAGTATCAAGTGACAAACCAAACAAAAACTCTACACCCCCTTCATCAAACTAAGTGATTTTCAAGACCTTAGTTACCATAAACTAGCAATCCCAGTGGTTTGACTTACCCGTCCAATTGCCCCATTTTACAATGATTTGTGTTATTGCAAAGGGTTGATTATAAATTGAGATTGATCGACTGCATCAATTTTTGGCGCCATTGCCAGAGATTGCTAACGGTTTTGTAACCGAGGTTCAAAGATTAACTTTGGTTTGATTGTGAATATTGTGTTTTGTGAATATTTTCTTGTTTGGTTTTAGTGACCTTGTGTTTTAAGCACTCTTGTGAGATTCTAGGGACTCAAGTCTTGCCGAGGGAAAACTAAAAAATCATAAGTCTAGAGGACTCCCAATAAGTTTTTCAAAGTTCTAGTTTCAAAATTGTGAATATCTTTCATGTGTTTAAATTAGTGATCTTTGATTTGTGAGGCCCTTGTTGAGGCTATTTATTTTCTATTTTTCGTTTCTTGCTGAATTGAGGAGAAAGGGATCATTGCATGTGGATGTTTTGGTGAAGGATTGTTGATAAGCGCTGAATACTGTATATTTAAGCGCCCTAAATTGCATTAGTTAAGTCCGTTGTTTGTTTAATTAAGTAGATTATCTTCATTTGTGTGTATGTATATATTTTCAGGTCCATTTGCCAAAAAAGGAGCAAAATCAAGGCTTTGTGGAGTTTTGGCCATCAAAAGGCACAAGGCTGAATTTCTGGCAGCAGTGGATCCTGAACTTTGCTCTCCATTTTGACCTTCCTAACTTGAGAACTGGACTTCCCTCATAACATGAAAGATTTAGAGCTCTGAATCAGCTTTCCAAATCTTCAAACGGTTTGTCATTTGGAGCTCGGAGCAGAGAGTTATGGCCTTGTTACCAGAGGCGTGCAGAACTGCCTGGCAGCAATGAAATTCTGCCTTGATCTTCATTTTCGACCAACCATCCTTGAGAATTGGATCTCCACCAAAACATGAAATATTTAGAGCTCTGAATTAGCTTTCTAAATCTTCAAACGGTTCATCATTCGGAGTTCGGAGTGCAAAGTTATGGCTGTTTAACCAAAGTAGGTCTGGGCGGAGCAAGTGAAGCATGGGCATTTTTACACTAAATTCGAGTGCTCGAGGCCTTGCTTAGAGTGCTCGAATTTTGGGCAGAATGCCCTTCGGAAATGGCTCATTTCAGCCCACTTGCACCTTGGTTTCTTCACTTTGCTTTCCTCTTTAATGAAGTGGTTGGAGATGTTGGTTGGTGACCTTTTGGTGGTAGATAAGGCAAGGAAGGCCACACATATCAGGAGCCCATATTTTACAAGATTAGAGGAGAGAGAAGAGAGCAAGAAAGGTGTGTTCTTGGAGCTAGAAGAGGGGAGCTCGAAAATGGAGGTCAAGGCTTTGATTCCTCCTTCCTCTAGTGCATCAATGGGTAACTAAACCTCCATCTAGGGAGGTGATGAAGCTCTACCTTGTAAGCATGTCTAGTTTTTGATTTATTTTGGGGAATGAAATGTATATTTGGCTAGTTCCATGGTCTAGAGCATGTTACAAATTGTAATGAAGATTTTGAATGTTTGAATGACTATGTTGATTTACATACTCTTGTCTTAGACTATTTAATCTCATAGTTGTATGGCTTATAGTTTCATAGTGACAATGGAACTAAGATTATGGAACGGTTTTAATGGCATGGTTTTGAGTAGCTTGTTAATCCATAGCTTAAGAATTTCTTTTGATGAGTTAATCTTGTGACTTGATACCATGTGCTTCCACCAATTGATTAATTGTTTGACAATCTCTAACTTAGTGAGCATGTCTAGGGTTGCATCTTAGTTTAGGTAACTCAACCATGTGAAGCTTTGATAGGTTGTTCTTACTCTTTAATTAATTGAATTTCTTGAAGATATTATAGTAGTCATGTATTATTATATATCAAGGTCATTTCTACATTAATTCCCCAAATTAATCATATAATTAGCTTGTGTAGAGGTTTGGAGTGGACTCACTTCCCTAGACTTCCTTCTCTAAATCTTCTCTTTTAATCCCCTTCAATTTATTGTTTTATGCACTTCAATTACTAGCTTAGTGACAAACCAATCAAACAAACCCTTATTACCCCTTATCATTCTAAGAACAATTCTAGACTCTTAGGTTGCCATAGACTAGCGCAGTCCCAGTGGTTCGACTTACCCGACCAATAGCCCTATTTTACAATGATTCGTGCTATTGCGAAGGTTGATGTTAATTGACCAACCGATCAATTTTTGGCGCCGTTGCCGGGGACTGCAAACGGTTTCGCGACCAAGGTTCTAGGGTTAAATTTAGTTTGATTGTGAATACTGTGTTTTGTGAATATTTCTTGTGTGGTTTAACCTTTTTTGTGTTGTAAGTGAGATTCTAGGAACTCGAAGCTCGCCGTGGGAATGCTAGCAAATTGTAAGTCTAGAGGACCCCAAGTAAGTCTCGTGACTTCTAGTTTCGAATTGTGAATATCGTGCATGTGTTAAGCTTAGAAGTAGTTAAATTGCAAGCCCTTGTCGAGGCTATTTCAATTGTTTTAAATTTCATGTTCAAGCATTGGTCCTTGTCGTGGCCATTTACATTTTTTGTCTTGATAATTGAGGAGAATGGGAACATTGTATGTGGAGGTTATGGTGATGAAGTGTTGTGTTGATTGCTTTGTGTGTTGTTGAATTACTCATAGATGGAGAATAGTTATCTTCCAACTCAATTCTACACACCACATGAGTTTTGTGCATTTTGCTCTAGTCATACACATCATACAAGAGAATGTCTTCCAACGAGACAATTCTCGGACTTCTATCTAGAGCAACCAAATGAAAATTTCTTTGAACCGGGTAGTGATCCATACTTCAATGGTTATAACTCGGGTTGGGGAGACCAACAAAACTTCTTGTGGCATGACATAGGAAATTCAACCCCACAATCTCATATGCAACCTTTTCAACCTAATGATCATCCTTTCCCGCCCTCTTCTCCTTTTCCACCGTCTCCATTGGATGAGCTAATTGTTGCTAACAAACAAATGATGGAGTCTATGCACACGCAAATGATGGACTCCAACAATCAACTATTGGCTTCCCTTGCTAGCATGCAATCCACAGTAGAGTCTATCAATCAAGTGGTACCATATCACCAGTCCCAAGTTAGTGCAATGATAGATGATCAAATATCTCAAATTCAACAAAGGATTAATGCTAAAAATCATGAAGAGGAGGAGACATTTTCATTTGAATTTATGGCCAATCCAAAAGAAAATTCTATGAATGATGAGATTACTCCTAGTAACTTTCATCATGAGAATGATCAAGTGGTTGTTACATGTGAAAATGATGAAATGGTGGTTAAAGATCAAAGTGTTGCCACACATCAAAATGAAGCAATTGTGGTTCAAAATGGGAAAAATAATGATGTAGAGATTGTCTACCCTACTCCAAAACAGCCCCTTCATAATCCTTTGCTTGATGCACCTCCTTTAATGGAGGATCCTCTAAAAGCTTGTTTGGCTCATTTCAATTGTGAGGATTTTAATGTTGACAATTCCATTTCAGAGGTGAATTCTTTGCTTAATATTCATCCACATATTCATTCTTTTCCTTTGTCAACATCAAATGTATCTCTTTCTTGGGAGCTTGCATCTCATCCCATTCCCTCACTTGAGTTATCTCAAACTGTTGAGCCCGAACCACCGGATAAGTGTGGGGAGGATGTTGAAAGTTTGAAGGACAATTCTCCGGGCATTCCCGTGCTAAATATGATTTTTCAAAACCCTTTGCTAGGTGTGCCCTCACTTGATCCATCTTCCCATAATCCAAATCAGCCCCATAGTCCAAAGTTCTTCATTGAGAAAGAAGAGTGGGTTGAGGTCTTTCCGTTACCTCTTTTCCACTTTTGTCTTCAAAGTCTTCCTCCTCCACTTTTAAAAGAATTATCCTATTTGGGGACCTATGACTCTCTAGAGAGACATGGTATAGGGTAAGGAGGATTAACCTGATCTCGGTGCGTCTAGCTATCGACGTTAAATTTAGCACCCTTGGGGAGCAATTCTTTCGACTTCAATGCCTCCCTAATGATCAATTGCCTGAGCCATGAAATTTTATAGGAAATGGTTAAGAAATGCCAAAATTTAACTTTCTCTGGAACTATCTTAAGTTGTGTTCCACATTTTTAGACTGACTTCTTAGACCTTCTCCACTCTTGTTTTCATTCCCGGAAGTTTCTGGCTCTATCAGGCAATTTTCTCGGACTTTCGACATGGCACTCACATGCATAGCCTCTCATCTTCAATGCATTGTTGGATCATGGTTTCTCAAAATCATCCATGCGTTGGAAAGGTGCTACATTTTGAAAAACTTTCCAAATTGTCCATGCATTAGAAAGAAGTTGAAAAGTTTTCAAAATTTTCCATCCATGCATTACATTAGAATGAAAGTGCAAAGTTTAAATTTTTCCATGCATTGAATTAAAATGGAGTTGCAAAGTTTAAACAAAAAAATATTTCCATGCATTTGAGATGATTGCAAAGTTTGAAAAAAAAAAAAAAAAAACTGCAAAGTTTAAAAACAAAATTTTCAAAATTTTCCATGGAATGGAATGAAGTTCATTGGAGGAAAATTGCACAATCTGAAAAATTTTCAAAATTTTCCTTGCATTGCAATGAAGTGTAGAGTTTGACAATTATCCATCCATGCATTGGATTGTATTAATTTGCAATGTTTCATTATTTTCCATGCATGCAAGGTGAAAATAATCCATCCATGCATTGATTTGGAAGCATGTTGCAAGGTTTTATCAATTCTTCAGCTCTCAGTTGATCATGTATACATTCACAATGCATAAGAATGAGGCACCTAATGGAATGACATGCAAAGTTCATCTCTCAACCTCACTGCATAATGTTACAATGCATGCAAAAGTTCATCTCTCAACCTCAATGCTACTGCCTTCATTTCGAGCACTCTATTTCCTCTTTGGAGTGCTCGAAAGCTCTATGAAGCTTGCACAAAACCATTCCAAGGCTACTGCTTGTATTTCGAGCGCTCTAAGTCCATTTTCGAGTGCTCGAAATGTAAGCCTCTTCATTTTCCCGAGCTTACTGATCCAATTTCGAGCACTCGAATTGGCATTTCGAGTGCTCGACATCCCTCCACATCTTGGCCATTCTCTCTGCCCCAAGCTCGAGCACTCCAGCTTCCTCTTTGGAGTGCTCGAATTTTACTCCATCCCATACTAACCTCTCTCAATCTCACTGCCTCATTTTCGAGCCCTCTATCTCCCATTTGGAGTGCTCGAAAACTCCATGAAACTTCTCAATCCATTCCGCGGCCACTGCCTTCACTTCGAGCACACACTCACCTTCCAACCATCCCTCATCTCTTACAACTCGCTTCACCAAACCATAACCCTTACCAGCTCTCGGCATCAACCATCTTCCCCATCCCCCTCACCTGCAAACCACCAACTCAACCTCAACCCCACACACCACCTTCCTCCCTCTCGGCATCTCCTCAGCCAACCTATCTCGGCTGCCTTCAATTCGAGTGCTCGCAGGCTCAGTTCGAGCACTCGAATCAACCTCCTCACCAACCCAGCCTCAATCACTCTCGGCTTATCTCTATGCAAACTGCAACCAACCTCCACAGCAGACAACCATCCTCACCACCCTGCATGTCTACGGCAAACCCACTTCCCTCAACCAATTTTGAAATCCCACCATCAAGCCCACGGCCTCCATGCATGCATGCACACCCCATGCATGCATGCCACCCACAACCTACCTAAACCTAATGCAACACCATGCACCCACATCCAACCAAACATCTCTCACCACCTCCCAACCATCCTCCTCATCAACCATGTACCCACATGCAACCCACAACTCATCAACCTCACCTCACAACCCTCTCCCAAATCCACTACACCTCTCTCGGTAACCATGCACACCATCCTCCAAACTCAACCTCTCGGCACCCTTAAGCTCCAACCCAACTATCCAAACCCACCACCTCATGCATGCCTCCATAACCACACCACCACACAAGGACATGCATTCATGCATGCACCACCACTTCCACCCCACATTTCCCACCATGCATGCATGCATGCACCTCCCCATGCATGCTTACCCACCCATCTATCAATCTCTCATCCATATCTTCCATTAACCACAAAATAATGGGCCTTGTGTTCTCCATTGTTGGGTAAGTGTCTACCCTCTTTTTCTTTTACTTTTTGATCCATGGAGGATGGGATTGCTTGTGTGAAGGATTTGTGATTGTTTGGGAGTTGTGTATTGCAATTGCAGGGCCAAATTTTTGGATTTTCTCATCTCTAATCAACCTTTGGCCCTCTTCCTTTTTGTCTTGCACACCACGTGTTTGACGAATTGCCTAAGCCAACTTTATCTCTCTAAATGCACGGCTTTTGGCATTATTTTGTTTTCCATTTTACACTTATGACTCATGTGTGCCAATTTGTATTTTGTATGGATTTTTACCTTGCAATCACATTCAGGTTAGTATTTTTCTTTCTGTTTTGATTTTTCTTACGAGACCTATGCTTTCACCTGTGTACATTAGTTCTCTTTTGATAGGTCTTCATGTCCAAGTTTGGGGGACGCCGTTGCGCACTCACATGGCTGAACATCTACGTCGTCGTCACTCCACTTGGTATTATTGTTCTTTTACCCTCTTTGCGCTTATTTTGATTTACTTGTCTTCTCACATTGAGGACAATGTGACATTCAAGTTTGGGGGTGCATTTATGTATTTTTGGTTTTACATTTTTGCTAAGCAATGATAATGGAATTTGAAACCTGTTGGAGATGAAAGCATATGTTTAAAACTTTGTGTATAGAAGCAGCTGATATTTTTGAAAATAAAGAAAATTTGAGTTGAAATGATCATGTAGATTCAAATTAGTCTGTACAAATGTCTCAATTAAATTCTCGCTGGATTTGACACTCTTTTAAGCTTCACAATGCACAGATGCACATTGGAAACTTAACTGTGAGGCATGCAACTTGATTGACCTTGACCTTGCCCTAGTTAATCTGATTTGATGAACCTAATGGATGAATATCTTTGGCATGATTTAAGTTGTCTAAAAAAAAAAAAAAAAAAAAAAAAAAAAAAAAAAAAAAAACTGAAAAGGAAAGAAAATAATGACCAGTTGACGTTCGTAGCCTTTCCAACTCGAGCTATTAAGCCCTAGGAGTGTCTCTACACTTAACACCCTAAAGCCATCTGGTTTGGGAGTTGTTGGCCTAACGCTTGCTACAAGGGTTGGTTAGAAAGCTTAAGGGACTTAAACATTGCACGGTCATTCAAAAAATAAACTGGTAATAAACATGGTTCGTTGGAGTTCGTAGCCTTTCCAACTTGAGCTATTAAGCCCTAGGAGTGTCTCTACACTTAACACCCTAAAGCCATCTGGTTTGGGAGTTGTTGGCCTAACGCTTGCTACATAGGTTGGTTAAAAAGCTTAAGGGACTTCAGCATTGCACAACCATTCTATGTTTCACTTATAAGTTACAATAAATTGTCAACAAGCAACAAAAGTTGTCTTGTAAATAAAATCATGCCTTAGGGACCTCATTTAAAGGGGAATTCAATGATTTGAAAACTTGTGCTTTGGAATTGGAAAAGAAAGTAAAAGCCGCATGTTGAGAATCCAATTCACTTTTACAGAAGCTAGAGTTGATTTCCATTCAAGAGATGATAATTGAGTTATTTATATAGACTTTGATGTGGATGCATGTATGTGGAAATGTATTTAGCCAATTTTTGTATCAATGCTTCATATATGCAAGGTAGTTTTCCCAATGACCCCATCTCTAGTTTTTGTCTGTTTCAAGTTGTATTTGAGCTATGTATCTATCTCATTTTACCATGGATGATATTTTTGTAGTAGCATGCCCATGGTTGTCTTTTCATTAAGTTTTTCATTGTAGTTTTGCTAAGGGACTAGCAAAATGTAAGTTTGGGGGTGTGATAAGCGCTGAATACTGTATATTTAAGCGCCCTAAATTGCATTAGTTAAGTCCGTTGTTTGTTTAATTAAGTAGATTATCTTCATTTGTGTGTATGTATATATTTTCAGGTCCATTTGCCAAAAAAGGAGCAAAATCAAGGCTTTGTGGAGTTTTGGCCATCAAAAGGCACAAGGCTGAATTTCTGGCAGCAGTGGATCCTGAACTTTGCTCTCCATTTTGACCTTCCTAAATTGAGAACTGGACTTCCCTCATAACATGAAAGATTTAGAGCTCTGAATCAGCTTTCCAAATCTTCAAACGGTTTGTCATTTGGAGCTCGGAGCAGAGAGTTATGGCCTTGTTACCAGAGGCGTGCAGAACTGCCTGGCAGCAATGAAATTCTGCCTTGATCTTCATTTTCGACCAACCATCCTTGAGAATTGGATCTCCACCAAAACATGAAATATTTAGAGCTCTGAATTAGCTTTCTAAATCTTCAAACGGTTCATCATTCGGAGTTCGGAGTGCAAAGTTATGGCTGTTTAACCAAAGTAGGTCTGGGCGGAGCAAGTGAAGCATGGGCATTTTTACACTAAATTCGAGTGCTCGAGGCCTTGCTTAGAGTGCTCGAATTTTGGGCAGAATGCCCTTCGGAAATGGCTCATTTCAGCCCACTTGCACCTTGGTTTCTTCACTTTGCTTTCCTCTTTAATGAAGTGGTTGGAGATGTTGGTTGGTGACCTTTTGGTGGTAGATAAGGCAAGGAAGGCCACACATATCAGGAGCCCATATTTTACAAGATTAGAGGAGAGAGAAGAGAGCAAGAAAGGTGTGTTCTTGGAGCTAGAAGAGGGGAGCTCGAAAATGGAGGTCAAGGCTTTGATTCCTCCTTCCTCTAGTGCATCAATGGGTAACTAAACCTCCATCTAGGGAGGTGATGAAGCTCTACCTTGTAAGCATGTCTAGTTTTTGATTTATTTTGGGGAATGAAATGTATATTTGGCTAGTTCCATGGTCTAGAGCATGTTACAAATTGTAATGAAGATTTTGAATGTTTGAATGACTATGTTGATTTACATACTCTTGTCTTAGACTATTTAATCTCATAGTTGTATGGCTTATAGTTTCATAGTGACAATGGAACTAAGATTATGGAACGGTTTTAATGGCATGGTTTTGAGTAGCTTGTTAATCCATAGCTTAAGAATTTCTTTTGATGAGTTAATCTTGTGACTTGATACCATGTGCTTCCACCAATTGATTAATTGTTTGACAATCTCTAACTTAGTGAGCATGTCTAGGGTTGCATCTTAGTTTAGGTAACTCAACCATGTGAAGCTTTGATAGGTTGTTCTTACTCTTTAATTAATTGAATTTCTTGAAGATATTATAGTAGTCATGTATTATTATATATCAAGGTCATTTCTACATTAATTCCCCAAATTAATCATATAATTAGCTTGTGTAGAGGTTTGGAGTGGACTCACTTCCCTAGACTTCCTTCTCTAAATCTTCTCTTTTAATCCCCTTCAATTTATTGTTTTATGCACTTCAATTACTAGCTTAGTGACAAACCAATCAAACAAACCCTTATTACCCCTTATCATTCTAAGAACAATTCTAGACTCTTAGGTTGCCATAGACTAGCGCAGTCCCAGTGGTTCGACTTACCCGACCAATAGCCCTATTTTACAATGATTCGTGCTATTGCGAAGGTTGATGTTAATTGACCAACCGATCAATTGTTGTGTATCTTGTTTGTGTTGTATATCTGTTTTGTGTGATTTTTTTTTTTTATGTATCTCAACAAAAGGTTGAATTAGTCCTAAATGGAGGCTAATTTTCATTCAACTCAATTTTACACACCACATGAGTTTTATGCATTTTGCTCTATTCATACACATCATACAAGAGATTGTCCTCCATCGGGACAATTTTTAGATTTTTATCTAGAGTAACTAAATGTAAATTTCTTTGAACCGGGTAATGATCTATACTTCAATGGTTATGACTCGGGTTGGGGAGATCATCAAAACTTCTTGTGGCATGACATGGGAAATTAAGCCCCATAATCTCATGGGCAACATTTTCAAGCCAATTTTTAACCCAATGATCATTATTTCCAGCCCTCTTCTCTTTTTCCACCGTCTCAATTGGATGAGTTAATTGCTGCCAACAGACAAATGATGGAGTCTTCCAACAAGTAAATGTTGGATGACATTGTTAACATGCAATCCTCCACCTATTCTTATTCCCAATCTAGAGTTGAGCTTGATGACCAAATAGCCCAAATTCAACAAATGGTTAATGCCCTAAATCATGAAAACGAAGAAGAATTTCCAATTGAACTTTTGACCAATCCAAAAGAAAATTCAATGAATGATGATATTACTCCAAGTAAATTTCATCATGAGAATGATCAAGTGGTTACCATATGTGAAAATGAAGAAATTGTGGTTGAAGATCAAATTGTTGCCACACAAAAAATTGAAGAATTTGTGGTTCAAAATGAGGAAAATAATGATGAAGAGATTGTCTCCCCTAATCCAAAACAGCCACTAAACAATCCTTTGCTTGATACACCTCCTTCAATGGAGGATCATCTAAAAGTTTGCTTGGCTCATTTTAATTGTGAGGATTTTGATATTGACAATTCTATTTGAGAGGTAAATTCTTTGCTTGATATTCCTCCACTCATTCACTTTCCTCACTGGGAAGCATCAAATGTATCTCTCTCTTGGGAGCTTGCAACTCCTCCCATTCTTTCACTTGAGTTATCTCAAGATGTTGAGCTCGAACCACCTGATAAGTGTGAGGAGGATGTTAAAAGTTTGAAGGATATTTTTTTGAAAATTCCCGCGCTCAATATGACCCTTCACAAACCTTTGCTAGATGTGCCCTCACTTGATCCACCTTCCTATAATCCAAAACAACCCCATAATCCAAAGTTCCTCATTGAGGATGAAGAGTGGGTTGAAGTCCTTTCTTTACCTCTTCTCATTTTTTCTCTTCAAGCTCTTTTTCCTCCACTTCTACAGGAACTTTTTTATTTGGGGAAGTATAACTCTCTAGAGAGACTTGGTGTAGGTTAAACCCTACTTTGAGATTTGTAGTTAGATTTTAGTTTGTTTTTCTTTGCATTTTAATTTTTAGATGTTTTGATTTTACTTGACAATTTTAGATTTGATTTCATGAACTTGTGGATATGCTTAGTTTAGTTTCCTTTGCACATTTTCAGTTTATTTTTGTGTACCTATGCTTTTATACTTGTGTGCTTTAGTGTTGTTTTCATAGGTTCTTATGAACAAGTTTGGGGGAAGATCATTTTGGCATCTCTTCACGGGATTACATGCGGCTACAATGCCAAAGTTGTCTCACTTACTTGGTATTATTGGTCCTTTTACCCCCTATGCTCTTTATCTATACATCTTTGTCTTCACACATTGAGGACAATGTGCCATTCAAGTTTGGGGGTATTGTGTATTGTATAATGTTTGCATTTGTTATTTTGTGTTTGCATTTGCTATTTTGAGATTGGTATAAAACTGAAAATTTTAAAAAAAACATGGAAGCAATGATTTTGGAATTTTGGAATTTGTTGGAGATTGAAGCATGTGTTGAATACTTGTGTATATAGGTAAATGACAGTTATGAAATGAGGAAAAACTGAAATGAACATGTGGATTCAAGATGGTTTGTATAAATACTTCAATTAGATTATCTTCGAGTATCACTCTCTTCTATGTTTCACACTTCACAGATGCACACCGGAAACTTAATTGTGAGGCATGTAACCTGATTTACCTTGACCATGACTCAGTTGATTTGAAATGATAACCCTAATGAATGGATATCTTTGGCATTGATCTAAAAAAATAAAAAAATAAATAAAATAAAATAAAATTTGAATAATGAAAATGACTAGTTTAAGTTCGTAGCTTTGCTAACTCGAGTTATTAAGCCCTTGGAGTGTCTTTACACTTAGCACCCTAAAGCCATTTGGTTTGGGAGTTATTGGCCTAACACTTGCTACATGGGTTGGTTAGAAAGCTTAAGGGACTTAGGCATTGCACGGTCGTTGACAAAAATAAAAATAAATAAATATGGTTTGTTTGAGTTCGTAACCTTGCCAACTCGAGTTATTAAGCCTTTAGAGTGTCCTTACACTTAGCACCCTAAAGCCATCCGGTTTGGGAGTTGCTGGCCTAACACTTGCTACATGGGTTGGTTAGAAAGCTTAAGGGACTTTGACATTGCACAACCATAATATGTATATGAAAAAAATAATAATAAAAAAAAAAGAGAAAAGAAGAAAAGGAAAAAGAAAAAGAAGTTGTATTTTGAATAAAATCATGCCTTAGAGATCTCATTTAAAAGGGAAAGTCAATGATTTGAAGACTTGTGTTTTTGAAATTGGAAAAAGAAGGTAAGAGCTACATATTGGGAATCCGGTTCACTTTAAATGAAGCTTGATATGATTTCTATTATAGATATGACAATTGAAGTATTTATAAAGACTATGATGTTAATACATGAGAGTTGAAAGATGATTAGCCATTTTGTTCTATCAATGCTTCATATACACAAGATAGTCTTCATAATGATTCCATCTCCAGTGTTCTCTACGTTTTAAGTTTGCAAATGAGCTTTGTGCATCTTCATGCACCATCTTTGATATTTGTGGGTAACATTCCTATTAACCATTTACGAGACTTCACTCGTCCTCTAGGGATGCCTAGGGGTTTAAAAGGCTTGTTACATATGCTAAATGCAACCGTCACTCCCATGAAAGAGGAGATTTGTTGTCATTTCGTTAAGTATTTTCATTTTAGTTTTGCTATGGGACTAGCAAAATATAAGTTTGGGGCTGTGATAAGCGCCGAATATTGCATATTCAAGCACCCTTATTTGCATTAGTTAAGTCCATTAGTTGATCATATTGTATATATTAGCTTCATTTGCGTGTTTTGGCTTACTTTCAGGTTGGTTCCCCAAAGATAGTTAATAGTGCAACTTTGTTGAGTTGTTGAAGAATCAGAGCATGCCATTGCCAGAGACCTTCATTTTGACCAAGCCAGTATCCATTGAACTCCCGGTTTTCCCTATAAAAAGAGCTAGCCACGATGAGTGCATCAACGGACCGAGCCAAAAGTAACTTGGCAGTAGTGAAGTTTGACTTTGTTTTTCATTTTAGACCTACCAAACTTGAGAATTAGACTCCCATTAAAACATGACGTACTTAGATCTTTTAGTTAGCTTTCCAAATCATCAAACGGTTCATCATTTGGAGTTCAAAGCAGAGGGTTATGGCCTTTTTACCAAGGGTGCGCAGAGTAGAAAACAACCGTGGGCGCCCGCAAGGAAGCTGCGGGCGCCCTCCAAAATGGGCAGTGGGTCGTGAAGCCATAGGCGCCCACAAGGAAACAGCGGGCACCTGTCCAAATTGGCAGTAGCATCGTCACAACGCGGGTGCCCACCCAGCGCTGCGGGCGCCCGCCGATTTGCAAAAAGTTGGTCACCCACTCCATGATTTTACTCAAGCTGTCCCTTTTAACCCAAAAGTGTGGTCTGCATTCTTCTAGGAGTTTAGAGCCACGAAATTAGAGTGGTTGGGAGGCTATCTTGGATATAGGTAAGGCTTGTATGGTTGTAAAGGGGGATCTCACATTGCAAGACATTTTTAGAGAGGGAAATATTGAGTTCTTGAGAGTTTGGCTTGTGGGTGACCTCTAGCTGCGAAGATGGAGGGGTTCTTCATCCTTTCTCCTTCCTCTTTTGCATCCATAAGTAACTAACTCCCTTTCTAGGGAGGTGATGAAGCCATTCCTTGTAAGCATGCCTTAGTTTTGGTTTAAATTTGGGGGAATGATGTATATATGTGGTTATTTCATAATCTAGAGCACTTTATATGTTGTAATGGATACTAACTTCTGTAAATGATCATGTTAAATCTATTATCTTGTCTTAGATTGTACGTTCTCATGGTTGTATGGCTTGCATTTTCATAGTGACAATGGAAATGAGATTGTGAAATGGTTTTAATGGCATGGTTTATGAGAAACTTGTTAGTCCATAGCTTAAAGCCTCCCTTTGATGGATTAATCTTGACTCTTGACTCCATGTGCTTCTATCATTTGATTGAGGGCTTGATAATCTCTACCTTAGTGAACATGTCTAAGGCTACACCCTAGTTTAGGAAGTTCAAGCATGTGAAACTTTGATAGGTTATTCTTGCCTTTTGATTTAATGAATTTCTTGAAGGTAATGTAGTAACCATGTGTTGCTACATATCATGGTCACTTATATATGTTGTTTCCCCAAGTTAATAGTATTCTGGCATGTTAATAGGGTAGGTAGTGGATTCACTTCCCTAGTTCTCTCTATCTAGATTTCTCTCCTTTTAATCCTTCAATTTATTGTTTTAAGCATAATTTAATTTTAAGTATTAAGTGACAAACCAAACAAAAACTCTACACCCCCTTCATCAAACTAAGTGATTTTCAAGACCTTAGTTGCCATAAACTAGCAATCTTAGTGGTTCGACTTACCCGTCCAATAGCTGATGAGCGATAAAAAGTGCGCATTTAAACCCCTTAAGCTTGAGCATTCTAGGACCTTTATCTATCTTACTTTCCTATTTTAGACTAATTTCGTGTTATTGCCCTTTTCAGGTGCTTATCCCAAAAATAAGTTAATTCAGCCAAATAAGAGCATAAATGAAGCAATCTCAAGCTGAATGGAAGAATAAAGCAAAGTGGAAGCTGAATAAAGCAAAGTGTGGAAATTTAGCATGTTCGATCGATCTCAGTATTTCTTCGATCGATCTGGAGTTCATCGATCTAGACGGTTCAAGATGGATCCAAGCCTTTGTCCTTATCCGAAAGAATCCAACAAGTTCTATCGATCCAACATTTCCCAAATCGATCGAAATGATTCGATCTTATCCCCACCTACCACTTTTGTCTCTTTCCCAAAATATCTCAAAGATTTGTCTTTATTCAAAAAGGTGTCGCGAAGATGATCAATCTCTGCAGCTTTCGATGAATCTCAGCAAAGTTCGATCGATCTCACCACAGTTCGATCGATCGAACCTCCTCAAGTCCGAAATAAAACAAATTCCAGCTCATTAAAAGTTGGCTCAAGGTGCAATCAGTGGAGGGACCTTGGTGCACGAATCTAGACCATTGGTGTGACATTTGACCTACCTATATAAGGATTTAGAGCCACTTTTAGAGCATATTTGATAGGATTCATAACTTATATATTTGATATCTTAGAGAGGAGGCTAGAGACTAGAGAGTTTTTCACACCTTTGGGAGTTCTTCCATTCTTCTAGGGTTTCCATCAAGAAGGAGGTCATTCCTACCATAGAGATAGCCCTTGAGGGTTGGATGATTACTTCAATGAGTGGCTAGACATCTACTTAGGGCTAGAGTAGCCCCTAAGTTTGCTTCCTAGACCTAGTGCTTTGTATATTTTTGGGGATTTTTTTGTAACAAATGTTTTGATCTTGGATTTATATATATATCTTGTGGTTTCTACTTGATGTGTATAGATTAATGCTTTCAATTGATTATCTACTTCTAATCATATGTCTATGTATGCTAGAATGGATGATTCATGTGCTTATCTCTAGATTTAGTGGAATTTATGCATGTCTATGTGTTTGGATGAAGTTAATCTAGAGATGGTCAAAACATAGTGCTCAATTGAATACACTTGTAATTTATTTGATGGTTCACACTTGTTTCTTGATGGATTATGCCACACCTTTAGCTTACTTAGTTTAATTTTCATGTCTTTAGTATAGATGTAGTGTAGTTGCTTTAGATTCATAGATAGGTGGATAATCTATTCTTGTTTCTTGGTGCTCCATACTTATGAATGCAAAGGGTGTATGTTTCTAGATAGTTATGTGTGCATAAATTGTGGTTTCATTGAATGGATTTTGGTCTCATTTGATAGGTTGTTCTTTCCATATGAATTGGCTAGACAATCTATACTTAGTTGCCATCCATGCCTAGTTTCAATTAATGTCACACACACACACAAGTTACAATTAAATTTCCCCATGGATATACAATTGCTAGTGTCTAGTGAAGTCAAGCTTATGGTGAGCTCTAGTTCCCTAAGTCCTCTCCCCTATATATCTTTTCTCCTAATTTCTAAAATCATTGTGTTTTGTTTACTTTAACTCCAATTGCATTGTAGTGTAATCAACCAAACCAACCATCTTTTGATCACTTAACCTACTAATCCCATACATTATTTCCATTACAAGCATGCCCACAATCCCTTGGGACGATCCTTACTCACCCTAGCTATATTTTTAGTTAGAGGTAGTAGTAGCATTTATAAATTTAAAACTTGGCCACTTTGCACACTTACACTTTTTGTGCATCTCTTTCAAGAGTTGGTGCGGCGGCATACCAATAGCCCTATTTTACAATGATTTGTGCTATTGCAAAAGGTTGATTATAAATTGAGATTGATTGACCGTATCAGGTCCTGAGCATGAGAAGGTCCTGCCTGCACCTCTAAGCGCGGTCTAACTCTCCTCTCATACTGTCGGTGAGCAACTGTCTTGACTCGGGCCATTGCCTATAAAAAAGAAAAGAAACACTTGCAACTGGAGTCAGTAACAGATAATAAGGAATTGAAGCACAACATATAGAAACATGTATGTCAAGTAAGATAGACAACGCAAAATAATTGACATGAATCTATGCAAGTGATAATACAGCCAAATAAACAGTGACTAAGTGAAACATGCTAAATAGTATAAGTATGAATTACATCCAATGTGGAAAACACAGGCATTGGGCATAAGTAAAATAGCATGGAACACAAGAGATGGTGTGATGTGTATATGCAAATCTGTGATGTTCGATCGATCAGGAAAATATGAAATCGATCCAAGTTGATCAATCAGGACTAAGTGAGATCAATCTTTCTCTGATCAATTAGAGAAAGATTTAATCGATCGAACTACTGTGAGAAATTTGAAAAGTCACAGATCTATGACGTGGATGATACGGGCGCCTCTCGAGCAAGCTCGTAGGCCCTCTCACACATCAACAACACAACTTTGGTCACTTATCTAGGCACGTGACCCCCAAAATCTAAATCGGAATGAAATATATACTACTATATATATATATTTGTGTGTGTGTGTGTGTGTGTGTGTGTGATACCCCTGGATTTTTGGATGCGGGTTGGCCAGGCCCACGCCCGATTACCCGAAGATATCAAACCAATTAGCAATAAACGAACACAGAATACAATTAAGAAAACATGAATAAATAAAATTGCTGAAAAGAAATTAGAATGATAATCCAAATATTGAAACCCCAGAATAAAATTTTATAAATAAAGAAATATTCTGATACATCTAACTCTCCATTTCTAATACAACTCGGGAATCCATCTGGTGGACGTCTAATAAACTCCAACACTGAAATCAACAACTGAAGAACTCTAATGTTAAATCCCGAAGAAACTCCTACATCGTCGGAAGAATGAGAAGCCGTATCTGCTCAGCACGAACAAGCTTTAAGACCTGGAACCATCCGTTACCTGAAAAATAAAAGTGGGTCAGGCCCACGAACAAGTTCTATCCTAACTACAATCCAAACAGAGACCCGATACGCAGATACATCCTAGATGTCTTAACCATATCTATATAGTTCGTAATAGATAAATATATATCCACACTACAGGACTCTCACTAAACTATGCTGAGGGTCTCAACCTGAATAGAAGGCAACATGCAAAATGCACCTGAGTGGGCATGACTACCTAAGCCTAACAGAGTATACCTCAACCAACATAGCTAGCTACGCATCCAACTGCATATACGCTCCCTAATCGTCGACTATGAGAATCAAGCTCAGATCACGGTACAATAATTTATATATATAAATTCCCATCCAAAACCAATGTAGTGCCGCTCAACTATTTGTTGCCATGACACGACATAAAATTAGGATTTAAATGTTTTAATTAAATCCCTATCCTTCCTATTAACAGAAAATATAAATAATCATCCGTTATGTTGTTCAACTGTTTTAGTTGACAGGACATACATCCATATAGGATTTAACTATTTTAGTTAATCCATTCCATATGTATGAATGGGTAAGTATTAGCGTTTTGATCTAATCCGCCCCTCCGTATGCCACCGTCCCATACCGATGCATGCATGCAAATGATCCATAAATAATGAAACATTTTATATAGTACATCAAACAAATCCATATAATCCAAATAGATAATAAACAGAACTTAAACAGTTCATCATCTATAATCCAAATACCATACCTGTAATTGCTAGAACCTGATTTACGAGTTTAGCAATTATCGTCCAAGACCATGTAAATTACAGAAAGTGCATAACAATTCAATAATTTAAATTCCATTAAATCCACAACCTAATTAATTGCAGAAAGAGTTTCATATCTCATCAGCACAATAATCCAGACAAAAATCCATGTAATTGCAGACAAGGTTTAAAATTTCAGCAATTACTATCTTATCCTTAATCCATGAAATTTGCGGAAAAGGTTTATTATTTCAGCACTTAAAATCTAGAATATGTATAGGACAAGTCTAATAAATAATTGACTCTATCATGTATTAAAAAATAAGTTTTATAACCATCCTAAATCCCATTAAATTGCTAAAATCTAATTAAGCAATTAATCCGTCTTTCATCCGTTAACAGTATAGAAAGTTTATCAATTTAATATTGTTTGTCCCACTAACTCAGAGGCCAACTATGATCAATCTAAGGTCTTAATAAAATCCAAAATAAACCATTTAATCCCTCTGTGAAGTCCCAAAATTTTTAGACCAGTTCAATCCTCGCACAATTCAAAACAGTGAGTTTAAAACATCATTAGGAAGAAATTTTGAGGTAGAGCCTGCTCCAAAACTTTGGGAGCAGGCTCCAATAAGCCTGGAGCTGGCTCCAATACCCTTGGAGCTGGCTCTACATGTGTGGGAGCCGGCTCCCACTTCTATGGAGCCGGCTCTCACCTCCTCTGAGAGCCTCTTACTTCGATGCACTCCGTTTTAGCCTGTCTGCTCCATCTCCGGCCATTCCAACCCCTCTGTTCCTCTTCAATACTAAACTTAGAAGTCTTATCTAACGCCAGTAGCATCCCCATGGGTTGTTTACAGTGATTAAAAGCAATTACAGTAATTTAAAGTCGTTACCGATTTAATATGCTTTTAACCCAGACTAGAACCCAGAGATACAAGAACCATAACAGAACAATTCTATGCAAACAGATATCTGATTTAGCATATAAGAAGCCTATAAAATTTAATTTATGATCAATTAAAACCCTAGAGATAGTCTAAGGATACACAGAACACAGGCAACGGGAGAAAAAAATGAAAGAACTTGCCTGTGATTTTAAATACGAAATCTCGATGTCGTGTCCACTGTTCCAACAACACGAACTACTGTAAAGCCTCCTAGTGCTCCAGGATAATCCACCACAACCCTTCCTTGGTCCTCTCTGGTTTCCTCCTTGACAACCCTTACAGTGCTCTATTCCTCCAACCCTCTGTTTTACAGAACTTACTTTACGTTTCTGTGATATGTGTTATGCTTGTAAACCCTAGGCTAAAGCATAATGGTGCATTTATAGGTTAACCCCAAAACCCTAATCCTTGTAATATTAGAGCCAAAGCCCTAAATAAAATTCCAGACGGCCCATAGAGCAGCCTAAGTTATAGCATACGTCGGCTACCTATACATGAATTGAAATCCAAAATTATAACCGTAGCTTAAATATACTAACCTAATTTTTAACATTACAAGAATTATAATAATTTGAATCACATTAAAACCAGTGAATTACAATTAAAACAATACAATTAACAATTAAAGAAAATAGCACCTAATAATGAAACAATTTAAATAAGTCAACTAATTCACATAAAACAATTACCAATTTAATTCAAGTAAACACAATTACAGAAAATAATTCCTTTAAATAAAATAATTAATTAAAATAAACCACTACTCAAATAAACAATTTGACACATAAGCACATAGCCACAAAATCAATTTATAAATGCACATAGAACCAAATTTAAATTCCAATTTTATCCTTTTAAAAACTAGGGGTATTACATTCTTCCCCCCTAACAAAAGGAATTCCGTCCTTGGAATTCACGAAACTCTGAATTATTTATATTTAAATTCATTTCTATCCCCTTTGTGGATGCTGCCGCTATGCAGGAGCTCCACTGAATTCCAAATCCTCCAAGGAAACTTATGAGTTCCATATCAAGGAAACATAAAAGTTATGCAACACGTAAGTTGTATTGAGCAACTTCCTATCCTTACAAATCCACATTCCTCCAAGGTACATAGCATAATTGTGTAAAACTTCTATGCGTCTCATCCTAACGTTGTAAATCACGAATTGATAGGCTACCACCTAAATGGAGAAACACCCTCCATGAACATCAATGTAATATATAAAAACTGACCTTCCTTAGTAACGCACCTTGCTTCTGATATAGAAGACATCCCCAAATCAACTGTTTCCCACTCCTATTTTGATTTAGGCAGTGGCAAAAATCTCCAATGAGCTCCGGTTATCCATCGTCCACCTTTCAAACAAGTGTTACTCGTATAGACAGTTATATACATGTCTCTACCCAAACCTGATCCCTAGAACGGACAATTGATGTCTTGATGTTCCTGACAACCATCCGAGTACATTAAGAAGAAGTGTCGATTGTGAAATTGCAGTCATTCTAACAGCACTAACAAAACTACAAATCGCCCGTCAGTACCTTAAGATCTAACTAAGTCAGGTAACACCTCCACGAAGATCAACCCCAATATGTGCAGTTGACTTCCTTATTTCTTATGATAACAACCCGTGTCATTGTTATACAAGTGAAACTGCCACTATGAACTCAACAATGAATCGCAAGATTTGAATATCCAATCGGTTGGTGAGAGCATCCACCTCCCTATTCTTTTCCCCCGGACAGAACTTAATGCAAAATGTGAATCACCACATTGAGGCATCTAAGTCATCTTATAATCCCCTCTATTCATACGAACTGATGACCCACCAGTTCGTAATAAACCAGAATTTAGCTGATTTGATAAAGAAACGAACCAACAGCCCAACCAAATCCTGACTTTTTGTAAAAGTTAGCAACCACTCATCCAAATCTGTGAAAATGGTTTATCAGTTGAACATAGAAAATGTCTACAAGAGTCTCGAAATCTCGAATGGTCCATCTCGATTATATTAGAAATGGTATCCAAATCACCACATCCCTCTACTTGCCGATCCTCCAAACAACTGCTTCATACCATGAAACATTTTATGTTGTACCGGGATGAATAAAGAACTAAGAGATGTGAATCTCAGTCCTTATATCATCATTCCCGTTTGTCTATAGAAAGTACCAACTGGTCTGGTACCACCAGCTTCCATCTGCACCCATTGTTTACATCGAAGCATTGTCAAAAGCTAACCCTGCAACTGTATCTATACATCACCAGTTAGTGATAAACTTACCGATAATAAAATTATCTGGTAATTCCATTCATTGAAGGTCAACTCGTTATAATTTTTTCACACACACCGTGCACCGCTTCCTTATATAGGTGTTCGGTCTCACCTTCCTGTCCTTAACACGCCCTACTTCTCTATTATAGGTAAGTGTCAAGTTAACTAATTGTCTTGTTTCAATTTATATGAAACTTTTCCCATCCTCCATATAGTCATCATCGTCGAAGCAATAGCTTAGTGTTGCGAAAGATATTAAAAAAAAAAAAATTCCACATTTTATACAGTGTAGAAACTTTGATTCCTCCTCCGAGTGCAACACCAGTAACTCCCCCAAATGACACCCTCGTAAAATAATGTCTAGATCACGAATAGACTGATAAAGCTTTCATCAGTCCATTATACTCCCTCGGCGTCATGCTAATAAGTACCTACCAGCACGAAATCCTCCATCCGAACCATAATGGCATCACAGTGATCTTTACCTACCACATCCTCATGAATCCGTAAAGCATTAACAAACACCATTATTATAGCATTGCAAAAAACGAATCCCTACCTAGTATGTAGCATATCAAACTAATCCTTCTAGATTATTTGACTCGTGTTGATAGTTTAACTATCCCATCCTAAATAGCATACCATATTGACGCATATCCAGGTCTAATAGATTGGCTAGAAGTTTAAATTTCTATCCAATCCTATGACCATACATTCCCAAATCCTAGCGTATATAGCGCTATTACCCATGTCATCAAAATAATAGTTGGCCGATCACATATTTGTGTCCCCAACTAATCCATATTCCCAATCCAAACTAATTAACAGAAATGAAACACGTACTGACAAAATGTAACACATAACAACAAAAATGAAACACGTAGATACACACAATACAACAAAACAACTAAAATATCATTCTACTTAAGACATCCTCTATTCCAGAGAAGAAAACCTCCTTTGAACTCAAGTTGCCAAATTAGGTCACAAAAGTTCATTTCGTAGTTTCATTGGTAATCATCCAACCTTGAAACCTATCCATTAACCATAGCTTAACTGCACAATCGTTTACCTAAGCAAATATCCAAAGTCTTAACCATCATACTCCTTATACGCGGAATGTAAACCATCTAATGTGGCTTTACAAAGCAACTTAGAATGTCACAACCTAATCCCCATACTCTCCAAAATGTGATATAAAATTACGTCTTTGTTCTGGTAAGTACTCTATCCGATTCCCAAACTCCTAAAGAGTACTTCTCAAATAACTCCCAGAGAGATGATACGACACTTTAACTATATGTAGATTTGTTCACACCAACCCCATTAGTACCATTCACTATACTGCTGGTGAATGAGAGCACATGTGTGCGATCCTTCATCCTCAAACTTCTATATCCCCTTTTCTTGAATACACAGAAATCTCCTCCCTTAGGATCCTCTTCAGACTCTTATTCTTTGTTTGTTTCCTTTTTCAGAACAACCGAAATTATGTTGGCCCTGACATACAATGACCTAACACCTACACCTTAGTCCTTCCGTGGTTTATACTTTCTAAGTAATGCCAACCTCGAAACTACCTTCGACCCCAAGTTCTACTTCTGGCAATGAACTCGACAACGTACTCCTTTACGCCTTTGGGTCCGTATCACTTTCGTCATGAACCCCATCCTCCTCCTAGTGTTAACCATTTTGTATCTACAAAATTTAATTGACATCAACTCCTCCTAAAGAACCATAAATAGAGTGCAACAAATCCTAATATGGCTCTAAGTTCTTAAGAGACGCAACGCGGAAGTCTTATAATGAAAACACTCCTCAGGATAATAGAACCTGGAGTGCTCTGATACCAACTGTGATACCCCCGGATTTCCAGATGCGGGTTGGCCAGGTCCACGCCCGATTACCCGAGGATATCAAACCAATTAGCAATAAATGAACACAGAATACAATTAAGAAAACAGGAATGAATAAAACTACTAAAAAGAAATTGGAATGATAATCCAAATATTGAAACCTCAAAATAAAATTTTATAAATAAAGAAATATTCTGATACATCTAACTCTCCATTTCTAATACAACTCGGGAATCCATCTGGTGGATCCCTAATAAATTCCAACACTAAAATCAACAACTGAAGAACTCCAATGCTAAATCCCGAAGAAACTCTTAGGTCGTTGGAAGAATGAGAAGCCGTCTCTGCTCAGCACGAACAAGCTCTAAGACCTGGAACCATCCGTTACCCGAAAAATAAAAGTGGGTCAGGCCTAGGAACAAGTTCTATCCTAACTACAATCCAAATAGAGACCCGATACGCAGATACATCCTAGATGTCTCAACCATATCTATATAGTTCGTAATAGATAAATATATATCCACACTATAGGACTCTCACTAGACTATGCTGAGGGCTTCAACCTGAATAGAAGGCAATATGCAAAACGCACTTGAGTGGGCATGACTACCTAAGCCTAACAGGGTATACCTCAACCAACATAGCTAGCTACGTATCCTACTGCATATACGCTCCCTAACCGTCGACTATGAGACTTAAGCTCAGATCGCGGTACCATAATTTATATATATAAATTCTCATCCAAACCAATGTAGTGCCGCTTAACTATTCGTTGCCATGACACAACAAAAAATTAGGATTTAAATTAACAGAAAATATAAACAATCATCCGTTATGTCGTTCAACTGTTTTAGTTGACAAGACATGCATCCATATAGGATTTAACTATTTTAGTTAATGCATTCCATATGTATGAATGGGTAGGGATTAGCGTTTTGATCTAATCCGCCCCTCCGTATGCCACCGTCCCATACCGATGCATACATGCAAATGATCCGTAAATGATTCAACATTTTATGCAGTACATCAAACAAATCCATATAATCCAAATAGATAATAAATAGAATTTAAACAGTTCATCATCTATAATCCAAATACCATACCTGTAATTGCTAGAACCTAATTTACTAGTTTAGCAATTATCGTCCAAGACCATGTAAATTACAGAAAGTGCATAACAATTTAGTAATTTAAATCCCATTAAATCCACAACCTAATTAATTGCAGAAAGAGTTTCATATCTCGTCGGCACAATAATCCAGACTAAAATCCATGTAATTGCAGACAAGGTTTAAAATTTCAGCAATTACCATCCTATCCTTAATCCATGCATGAAATTTGTAGAAAGGGTTTATTATTTTAGTAATTAAAATCTAGAATATGTATAGGCCAATTCTAATAAATAATTGACTCTATCATGTATTAAAAAATAATTTTTATAACCATCCTCAATCCCATTAAATTGCTAAAATCTATAGCAAATAATCCGTCTTTCATCCGTTAACAATATAGAAAGTTTATCAATTTAATACTGTTTGTCCCACTGACTTAGAGGCCAACTATGATCAATCTAAGGTCTTAATAACATCCAAAATAAACCATTTAATCCCTCTGTGAAGTCCCAAAATTTTCAGAACAGTTCAATCCTCGCACAATTCAAAACAGTTCGTCAAAAACAACATCCGGAAGAAATTTTGAGGTAGAGCCTGCTCCAAAACTTTGGGAGCAGGCTCTAATCAGCCTGGAGCCGGCTCCAATCAGCCTAGAGCCAGCTCCAATACCCTTGGAGCCGGCTCTACATGTGTAGGAGCCGGGTCCCACCTCCTCTGAGAGCCTCCTGCTCCGATGCACTCCGTTTCAGCCCATCTGCTCTATCTCTGGCCATTCCAACCCCTCTGTTCCTATTTAATACTAAACTTAGAAGTCTTATCTAATCACAGTAGCATCCCCATGGGTTGTTTATAGTGATTAAAAGCAATTACAGTAAAGTAAAGTCGTTACCGATTTAACATGCTTTTAACGCAAACTAGAACCCATAGATACAAGAACCATAACAGAAAAATTCCATGCATATAGATATCTGATTTAGCATATAACAAACCTGTAAACTTTAATTTATGATCAATTAAAACCCTAGAGATAGTCTAAGGATGCATAGAACACAGGCAATGGAAGAGAGAAAGGAAAGAACTTGCCTGTGATTTCAGTTAAGAATCTCGGCGTCGTGTCCACTGTTCCAGCAACACGATCTACTGTAAAGCCTCCTAGTGCTCTGAGATAATCCACCACAACCCTTCCTTGGTCCTCTCTGGTTTCCTCCTTGGCAACCCTTACAGTGCTCTGTTCCCTCAACCCTCTGTTTTACAGAACTTACTTTACGTTTCTGTGATATGTTTTATGCTCGTAAACCCTAGGCTAAAGCATAATGGTGCATTTATAGGCTTAACCCCAAAACTCTAATCCTTGTAATATTAGAGTCAAAGCCCTAAAGAAAATTCTAGTCGATCTATAGAACAGCCTAAGTTACAGTATACATCGGCTACCTATACGTGAATTGAAATCTAAAATTATAACCGTAACTTAAATATACTAACCTAATTTTTAAAGTTACAAGAATTATAATAATTTAAATCACATTAAAACCAGTGAATTACAATTAAAACAATACAATTAACAATTAAAGAAAATAGTACCCAATAGTGGAACAATTTAAATAAGTCAACTAATTCACATAAAACAATTACCAATTTAATTCAAGTAAACACAATTACAAAAAATAATTCCTTTAAATAAAAAAATTAATTAAAATAAACCACTACTCAAATAAACAATTTGACACATAAGCACATAGCCACAAAATTAATTTATAAATGCACATAGAACCAAATTTAAATTCCAATTTTATCCTTTTGAAAACTAGGGGTACTACAATATACATGCTCAAAGACTCAAAGATGGAAAGAAATTAATCATGGAAGCTTAGATCTAACATGGAAACGTAGACAACACTAGATTGAAGCTCAAAAAAGAAAACATGATCAAGAACTTACAAAATCGAGTGAGAGGAGTGGACTGAGGGGGAGATGATGAGATCGAGTGCAAGGATGAGATTGAAAGCTTGGAAGGAGTCGCCGGAGGGTTCGCCGAAGGTAGGAGATATGATTAGCAGCGGTGGGAGGAAGCTAGGGTTTGAGATCAATGGTTAAATCGATTAATATGACCTTTGGTTTCTATTTTTAAAAACAATCTCCGACATGTTCGATCGATCAGGAAATAACTTAGATCGATTGAACAAAGATCGATCTGAAAAGAAATCAGATCGATCGAACCTTGCAGGACAACAACATATATTTTTGAAATTTTTTGAATATTTGAAAATTAAAAATAAAAATATTTTTGGATTTTTGAAAGTAAAATAAAATTCAAATTCAAATTAAAAATATTTTTATTTATATATATATTTTTATTTTTAAAATTTTAAAATGAGACAAAATAAAATAAAAGTAAAAATAAAAATCTTTTTGGAGTTTTTGAAAATAAAATAAATTAAAATAAAACAAATATTAAAAATATTTTTTATTTTTGAAAATATTTATTTATTATTATTATTCTTTTAATTATGAAATTCAAAATTCAAAATGCAGTCAAAGTCAAAGTCAACAAGGGGACATAGATCGATCAATCAAAGATCAATCTGGAAGAGACTTCGATCGATCGAAGAGGTGAAAACTTGCAGACAAGTTTGAACGATGCACAGAGAGGCCTTTTTCTTGGGTTTCAAAAATTTTTCTAAGTTTGGAATAATGATCGATCCAAGAAGAAGTTGGGTCGATCCTGGAACTTTCATATCGATCAAATAGGAACTTCACACGATACACAGAGAGCTGATTTATGTAGGAAATATGCAGGACTGGCTGTTCGATCGATCGAACCTCCTTTGAGATCGATCGAACAGGCACAAAATGCTTAATTGCAGAATAAAAGTGTATGTATACTCAAACACAGTTCCTAGCAATGTGGATGAACCTAAAATATATCTAAACGTCGCAAAAAATGAAAGATAAAATAGAAATAAGGGAGGAATAGGGTTTTAAACCCTACGAAGCACTAGTCTTTAACGTCTCTAGCAAGACGTTGGGCTCTTTAAGCCCGGATCAAATATCTTGTGATGCATCCCCTCCTTGATGGGGTGAAAAACACTTTAAACCCCACCCAACAAATTTTTCCCTGAAGAACTTGTTGGATTTGATTCAAAAGGAATTGACAGTCCTTTATCAAAACAACTCTTGGGCTTCTATGCCCTTTCAACACTTGGTTTGAAAACAACATTCTTTGAAATCAAGTTGGAAGATGAACTTTTGGAAATTTTACTTTTAAGCAAAGACTCAACTTCATCAAATTCACTGTCATGACATATTTCCACAACACACACTTCTTCATGCTTATCCATAGAACTTGGGGTTGGATTACATATATTCAACTTCACTTTTATGTGGCCAAATGAGATTTTCATTATCCCCGTCCTACAATCGATGTTGACATTAGCGGTTGCCAAAATGGGACGGCTAAGGATAACGAGAATTTGGCTCTTTGGATTTGGAACTGGTTCTGTGTCAATGACAACGAAATCGACCGGGAAGAAGAATTTACCAATCTTAATTAAGACATCCTCAATAATACCCCAAGGCTTTTTGATGGATTGGTAACCAAGTTGTAAAACCACCGACGTCGGTTTTAAGTCTCTTAAGCCTAATTTAACATATACTAAATATGGAAGAAGGTTAACACTTGTTCCTAAATCAAGAAGAGCCCGATTAATGACATGGTCACCAATGACACAAGAAGTAATAGGTGAGCTGGGGTCCTTAGATTTTGGGAGAGTGTTGTGTTGTAAGATAGAGCTTACTTGCTCAGTCAAGACCACTTTTTTTTGGTGCTTGGCTTTTGTTCTTCCTCTTTTGAGTGCAAAGATCTTTCAAGAACTTGGCATAAGCCAAAATTTGCTTAATTGCATCCAAAAGTGGAAGATTAATCTTCACTTGCCTAAACATCTCAATAATCTCATTGGTCTTATTCTTTTGTTTTTCAATAGAAATGGATCCTTTCAAAGCATCCGGAAATGGAGCTTTTGGCTCAAAATCTTTTTTAAAACCTTTCTTTGAAGCATTTTCAACATAAGAATCTTTCAAATCACTTTTCACAATTTTATCAACTGGATGATCATGCACATGCAATGAAGGAAGAATAAAATGTGGAACGGGACGGGTGTCAACTTTTGGTTGCACCGGTTCACTCTCTTCATTGGAAATACCTACTTGATTATCAATAATCTTCCCATTTCTCAAGGTTGTCACCGCATTAACATGTTCGATTGTGGGACCTTCCGATGAGGAATGAGTCTCCACAATACATTGTTGCTTTAGTGGGGCATTTAAAGGCATTTTCCCTTTCTCTCTAACATTTAAGGTGCTAGTTATTTGCCCGACTTGGGTTTCTAGCTTAGTAATGGATTGAGAATGAGAATGAAGCAATTGAGTGTTCGCCTCTAGAGTGCCTAAAGTGGTCAATACTTTTTCTTCAAAAGCAGGACTTCTAGAACTTCCTTGAGAATACGATGATTGATTAGGAAAATGTGAGTTAGAGAATTGGTTGCCCTGTGATTGAAATGATGATCTAAAACCTAGGGAACCTTGGCTTTGAATTAGGGGCAGAACATACTTGCTTTGAAAACTACCTTGGGGAGGGTTTGCGCCTTCCCCTTGGCTTTTCCAAAAGAAGTTCGAATGGTTCCTCCAACTAGGATTGTAATGATTGCCATAGGGATTAGTCCCTTGGTTAACAAATGTAGTATTAACTTGTTCATAATTCTTACTTTGCACATGTCCATGGGGACAATTGGACGTAGAATGTAAAATACTTGAACAAGTCCTACATGATTCATTATAATTATGATGATGAACATGATTAGGGGAGGAAGACACTTGATTCACCGAATTTTGGTTGATCAAGAATTGATCAAACCTTTGAGATAAGGATTTCACCTTAGCGGCTATGTCATTTGAATTGTCAACTTAATATAAGCCAATATTCTTCCTTCCACTTGAATTTCTACCAATTTTGGAAGATAATGATCTATACATTGAATTCTCACTCATGCTTTCATAAAGACGCCATACATCATCCTAATGCCTATCAATATAAGAACCACCCAAGGAAGCATCAACCATTCCTATAAAATTGTCCGACAACCCTTCAAAGAAACATTGAACCAATTGCCATTTAGGTATGTCATGGTGTGGGCATTTTCGAAGAAAATCATTGAGGTGCTCCCATGCCTCATGAAACATTTCCCCATCCCATTGAGAAAATTCTCGAATTGAGGTTCTCATGGCATTGGTCTTTGAAATGGGGTAGTACTTTCTCAAGAACTCTTGTTGCATTTCTACCCAAGAAGTTATCGAAAAAGGCCTAAGATTGTTGAACCAATATTTTGCCTTGTCTTTAAGGGTGAAAGGGAAGAGTTTTAGTCTCAAAACCTCTTCCGGCATGTCCGTGTATTTTACTGTGGAACACACTTTAAGAAACTCATCTAAATGCTTGTAAGGTTCTTCACTTGGAAGTCCATGATAGTTAGGAAGCATTTGAATGGTTTGTGGTTTAATCTCATAGTGATATGCTCTAAATGGGGCAAATGCATGTTGGTGCATTATACTCATTTGGCACATATTGATCACGCAAAGCAAGAGGGTGATTTACAACCAGTAGTGCAACATGGACACCTTGATTGCCTTGAATAATGGGAGGTTATGGAGCAAAAATTGGCCAAGGCATTCCCAATGGAACTTGGCCTTGTTGTTGTTATGGATGAATGAATGGTCTAGGCATACCTAATGTAACTTGGATGTCGTCATGAAGCGCATTAGGGTGGAGGATACCTTGTTGGTCTATGTGACCAAGGTCCTCCACATGGTCATCATTATGTTCATCCATTGATGAAATGGAACGATTAGAACTACCTCTTCCCCTAGGATTACGAATAACGGATTCAAGATGAAAATCAAGTGGGACAAGAGTAGGATTTAATGACCTTCGACCATGCATGCACAAACAAAACAAAAACAAGCAAGTAGCAAGTAGCAAGTAACAATCACTTCACCTCCGCAACAAATCAATCAATAAACTTCCTCCACATACATTGATCCCATACTCCCATGCTTTCAACAATATGCAAGAAAAAGTAATTACCTCCACGCAGGCTCACAATTTAACTAAGAATGTAAAAACATTGCCTCCACGCGGGCCAACGATTTAACTATAGATTGAGTTAGAAAGAGCTCACAAAGGGTCCTTAAGCAACTTCAATTGATTTTTCAAGTTTTTAGTTTAGCTTTGCAATTTTTAGATTTTTGGCTTTTTATGCTTAGCTTAGCTCCTTGCTTAGAATTCTCCCTTACTCAACTTCCTTAGCTCAATGTACCTAGTCAATCAAGAACCAACACAATAAGTAACCAAAATAAAAATAAAGTAAAGACACGATCAAAATAGTACTAATTCCTAATTGTTTTCAAAATACGGCGTTGCCAAAATCCCTGGCAACAGCGCCAAAATTTGGTGTTCATCGAAACAACAAAGCTAAAATGTGATCATGTGAGTGTGTGGCCAAGTTTAAATTTGTAAAGAGCCACTATCACTAATACTACTACTAATGTAGCTAGGGTGAATAGGGATCGTCCCAAAGGATTAAGGGGCAATGTTGATATGGAAACAATATAGGGTTAGTAGGTCGAGTGATCAAAATATGGTTTGTTTGGTTGATTAAACTAAAAACTAAATTAAGCAAATTCAATGTAAAACAAGCAATAATGAATGAAATATAGAGAAAACAATAGAGAGAGGTCTTGGGACTTAGAGGTCATCACTAAACATCACCTTTCTAGACACTCAATGTAAAATGAATGAGAGGAAACATGTGTTGCAATATAGTGTGTGTAGATTGTTTCAACAAGCATGGATCATCAATTAAGTATATATTGTCTAGACAACCTAATGAATAGCACAATATATCAAATTAAGCCATTATCCTTTCTTTTAGGCTCATAATCCAAACACATCAAATGGTTAGAGACATATACTACTTACATTCATAAGCATGGAACATCAAACAACAACATTGATTGTTCTCCCATCTAACAAACTAAGGTAACTACACTACAACTAAGCTAAGGACATGAAAGTAAAACTAATTAAACTAAGGGATAGGCACAATCCATCAAGAAATGAGTATGAGCCATCAAATAAACCACAAGAGTATTTTATTAAGCGTCATGCCTTGACAATCTCTAGATTCATAGCATCAACACACATAGACTTGCATCAATAACACAAAAACTAGAAATAAACACATGAACATCTATTCTAGCATACATAGACATATGGATAGAATGAAATGATCAATTGAAAGCATTAAACCATACAAATCATTGCATAAACAAGATTCATATATAAATTAAGTGTCAAGATACTAATTACAACACAAATCCCCTCAAAATATACAACATCAAGGTCTAGAAGGCATGCTTAGGGCTAACTCTAGTCCCCAAGAAGATGTTTAGCCACTCATTGATGTAGTCCTTCAACCCTCAAGGGCTATCTCCATGGTAGGGATGATCTCCTTCTTGACAGAAACCCTAGATGAATGGAAAAGCTCCCCAATGGTGTGTGTCTCTAGTCTCTAGCCTCCTCTTCTTTCTCTAATTCTATCCAAGCATAAAACATAACATATGTGTAGAAATGACTCTAAATCCTTATATAGGTAGCTCAAGTGTCACACCCAATAGTCTGGACTCGTGCACTAGGGCCCCTTATTGCACCATGAGCCATCTTTAAATAAGCTGGACTCTCTTTTATTTCGCACTTGAGAGGGTTCGATCGATCGAAGGCTGATGAGATCGATCGAACTTTGGTGAAATCTATCAAATGCTGGTGAGATCGATCCTTCCATGGCGACGCCTTTTTGAATAAAGACAAATCTGAGATATTTTCGGGATATTTTGGGGAAAGAGACAAAAGTGGTAGGTGGGGATAAGATCAAAGGGGTTCTATCGATCTGAGGGAAATTAGATCGATCGAAGATGGTGTACTCTTTTGGATAAGGACAAGGGCTTGGATCTATCTTGAAATGGTTAGATCGATCTTGTTCTGATCGATCGAACATTTGTGAGATCGATCAAAGATTCTGTTTTTCCACCACTTTGTTTCCACTTTGCTTCTTTCTTCCATTCAGCTCAAGTTTGCTTCTTTTATGCTCTTATTTGGCTTAATTGACTTATTTTGGGGATAAATGCCTAAAAATGGAAATAACACGAAATTAGTTTAAGGCAGGAAAATAAGATAGATAAAGGTCCTAGAATACCTAAGCTTAAGGGGTTTAAATGCGCACTTTTCAGCGTTCATTAGTCATCCCTTTAATACGTGTCTAGTGGAGCTAGCACAACGAGGCTGAATCTACTTGGGAACGGGAGGATATCATTCGTTCAACATTTCCAGAAATAACAGAAGAAGGTATAGGCGAATTCCGAGGACAAAATTCCTTCTGTTAGGGGGGGGGGAGAATGTAATACCCCTAATTTTAAAAGGATAGTTTTGATATTATTTTAAATGTTTTAATTGCATTTTTTATTTATTTACTTGATTAATTGGTTATTTGATTACGTGTTTAATTGAATTAGTTAATTAAACGTTTTATTTGAATTAATTAATTTTGAAAGTATGTGCTTGAATGTTATTTAAATTAGTTGATTTAATTGATGTGTTTTTTTCTTTGTAATTAATTGTAGATTAAATAATTAAATGTTTATTTTGTTTTATTTTATAGTTATGGTTAGTAGTAATGGGCCAACCAAATGGGTTACATGGACTACTTGGATAGGAGGTTTAATAGGTATGAATAATTACCAATGTATAGTTTTATATGTATATATATAGATATATATATATGTATAAAAGGAAAGTAATTTATTACTTAATATTATTGTAATTTAGTATTAATAAACTGATGTATATATTTTATATATTTTTATAACAAAGATATTCATAGATTATGTACGTAATATATTTTTAGTTACCTTTTTTATATTTTAATTTTATTAGTATTTTTTTTAATTATACTTGTGTTGGGAAAAGGATTAGGCTTATTTATTTCCCTATAAATATATAACTCTATTTGGTAAAAGGGGGCTAGAAATTAAATCAAATAGTATATTTTGGAGGGAATAGGCAAAAAGTTTAGAGAGAGAAAAAAGGAAGAAGAAGGAAAAGAAAAAGGAAGAAGGAGGTTAGGGTTTTTATCAAATCCCTAAAGGCAAGTTCTTGTTCTACACTTCTCCCTTTGATCTGTGATCTATATATCTCTAGTATAATTTTAGGGTTGTTTAAAGAATAATTAAAACTGGAATTTATAATTTAATTGATCTAGAACATAGGTTTTATAAATTATGTTCATGGTTGTTCTTGTTGTGTGAATTGATAAATTCATGGGTTTGATTTGATTTCTTTGTGCTTTTTTTCTACATGTTATAATGATGTAATTTCATACTTGTGTGTTGATGGGACTTAGTAACATACCTTAGAACCCTTAACAGAGAAGAACGGATTTACAATAGGAATTCTAGGTTGATTCTCATAACAGTGCTCGAGCCTTGGAAGTAAAGCTCGAGCTAGAGGTGAAATGCTCGAGCCATGGGTGAAAAGCTCGAGCCTTGGATGTAAAGCTCGAGCTATTAATGAAAAGCTCGAGCCATGATACAAAGTTCAAGCTATTAGGATAAAAGCTCGAGCCTTACCTGGGAGTTTTCGTAAACATCGTGTAAATTGACCTTAATTGATGTTGAGGGGTCCTGAACATTAAATAGGGGATAAGTATGAGTTTAACTAAATTTTAATTAGACTTGATCGTAACGATGCATGCTATTTGAATTTTAAAGAATAAATGTATTTAGTCTTTTAATTTGTTTTAGTAATTGAGATTAAATGTTTAGTGTATTTGGAGAATGCTTACTTGATAGTGAAATAAAATATCAGCATGCTTAAGATTCAGTTTGTGTGGAATACATGATGTAGGAAGTTTAAAGAAATTATAAGTCATTCCTATTTTGTGATAACATGATATTCTGTTATTATGTTAATTTCTAGATTATTTGATGTATTACTTTATTTGTTACATCAATTATTGGATTGTAAAGATGTAGTGCACCAGTATAGGATGGTAGCATTCTAGGGACGGATTAACTTATCCGTTAAGTCCTACCTACTTTTATATAAGGGAATGGATTAACTAAAATGTTAAGTCCTACTTATATTCGTGTGAAGTCAACTGAACAAGTTGGATGACACATCATGGTTTACTTTATATTGGATAAGATAGATGTTATATATATATATATATATAGATAGATAGATATGTGCCATGATATGAACTTGAGTCTCAGGATCAATGGTTAGGGTGCGTATATTGCTAGGGATATGTAGCTAGATATAGTGTAGTTGTGTGCCTTGGTAGGTCTAGGTACTCATGCCCACTATATGTGCGTTTTGTATGTCGCCTACTATTCAGGTTGAGGCAACCCTATAGTCTAGTGAGATTTTTTTAGTGTGTATATGTATTTATGGACTATGTAGTTATTACATGGGTTAACTATAGATGTGTAGTTTCTCTGGTCTCTGTTTAGGTTGTCGTAGAAAGAACTTGTTCGTGGGCCTGACCCATTATTATTTTTCAGGTGTTCGTCAGTTTCAGACATAGAGTTTGTTCGTGCTGAGTAGAGATAGTCCACATCATTCTTCCGATTCTACGTAGGATTCTTCTCATGTTTTGGTTTCAGATTATATTTCATTTCTGTTATTTCAGTTGAGATATTATTAGGGGTCCACTAGATGGATTCCTGAGTTGTAACAATGTCGGAGGTTTTGGATATTTAATTTGGAGGATTATTTATTTGTTAATTTGAGGATTTATTATTTAGTTTCTTTCCACTTATTTATTTATTCTTAACTCATTTTGTATTTTGTGTTCGATAAAATACTTTAATTGTTTGATAGCCCTCGGATCTGTGCTCAAACTTGATCACCCGTGGCTTTAGAATCGAGGAGTATCACAAGAACTCATTGGTTGGATACAACATTTATCCAAAGAAGAACAAGAAGAAGATAATGAAGCATCCTCTGCTGGATCTAGCTATCAGGCTACTCAGGCAATGGATCCTTATTCCCATCAATGATTTCAAGATGGCCAAGTTTGAACTAGGCGAAATTTAACCCAGGAACCAGTCAAAGGTCATTACCTGTTACAGTATTTGCTACAGTCAAAGGTCATTGCATGCTACAGTATCAGTCAAAGGTTATTATCACTATTTGCTACAGTACCTATCAGCAAGAAATCACTATTACAATAGTTCCCAGACAAGACACTATTCATCTATAGTACCGACGGCACACCATTCATCTACAGTAACAAACAGACCTTTAGTCACTTTTGGGTAAAAATCCAGTATTCCCGCCACAGATTTCACAACAGTAGTCAGAAGTTCTTCTATATATATAACTCATTTTCATTTATAAAGGCAGGCTTTGATTTTCAGATTTATTTCTCACTTTGCTTTCTCTCTTGTTGTTTCCAGCCACAATATGTTGCATTCAACAGAGTAATTGTCTACTGTGACTGCCCTGGTTTTTTGGCAAGTGTGTCCAAAGATGAACGGAATGTAAATCCAATGATAAATCAAGAATGCAGAAGCAAAAGGTATAATAATTATTTCTAGAGATACTACACATTTATAAGACACCAACGTGACCCTCAATGAAGTTATGAAACCCAAGGAAAACAAATGTGGAAACGACGACTCAAAAATGGACAAGAATGAACCTAGGGCCAAAATGGTCATTCCATAGAGAAATGGATGCTACCAAGCATACCATTGGAAAGACAACGAAAAATTAATGAATTTAGACTCAAGAATCACCAGATTCAGAGTCCGGACGGAAAAGATATGAAAAAAGAACGAAAAGGCATCCTTCGTTTAAGAGACAACATGACCCTATCTTACTAAAATTGGTTTAACTCTCACTACGGTTGGAGTTTTTGAGTTTGGTTGGCATCATTGGAAATCTGACTTCAAGATATTGAGTTTAGGCTTAAGAATGACCTAATATGGATCAGAAACAAAGGAGATATGGCCCTCTGAAGTTGACCAAAGAAATCTATCCCAGATGCTGAAAGGTAACCATGCTTCAGGGAGGATCAGCTAGCTGATGCTACAGTACCATCCGACCAAAACCCCACATCAGCCTGATGATGTACAGTACCAACTGATTGAAACACCCTTTTTCAAGTGGTAACTCTCAGGATCTCATTTTTAATGCGTTTCGGTCGACCGATGGCTGCTATCAATCGACTGAAGGACCTAGCAACATCATAAAAAGCTGTTGTAACCCATGGGAAGATGCTTGGCTTGGTTTTAAGGTTATACATGCATCCTAAGTGATCCAAACAAGCTTAAAAACATTCCCTAACCTCATGCAAACATCAAAGTCATGCTAAATCAAAATGGAGCTTTGAATCAAAACTCAATGCATGGATTTTGCTTTAATTTTTCATAAATCCTCCACAAATAGTTCAAAAGCTGTAACTTGAGAGTTTTGTGAAATGTAACCATGCACGCATACGTAAAATGCAAAAATAGAATCGCTACAATGGCCTACGGCCTCATGGCATGTCATATGCAAAATTTGACCCTTCAATGCATGAAATTCCTTCAATTTCATAAACAAACCATGAAAATAAAGTAGCATACATAGCATATTAGTATCTTTGGCCCTTGGCCTCATTACGTACACATCTAAGAAGTATCAAAAGGTGCACTTAAGTGCATATTACATAGCTTAAACATTAAATACATGTTTTGTCAAAATAAACAAGAATGGAGCATGATATGCTAACATGTGCATATTCTAACATATAAAAATACTCCAAGTAGTTAAGCAATCCTAAGAGTGTTGAGCATCCCACAATAATGCTTCTTTACCTGAAAAACACCCAGTAACTTCGGGGTAAGTAAAGAAGTTTACTCATAGGGATGTATATACATAGGTTTAACTTATTACATAGTTTGCAATTCAATAAAGTTTAGTCCATGCTATTAAAATGACATTAGAACTTTTCACATGGCACAATGAGATGCAATATCACATAGCTATCAAATTTGGAATTTAAAATTCGAAATTAAACCAAAGTGGATACTTGGACATCACGGCAGATCAGGCCGACACCATGGTTACTTTAGGGTTACTAGCCCATGGGTAGCCTCCCTATGTGCGCACTAGACTTGTAGAGGGACAATCCCCCGTATTAGAACCATGCCCTAGCCTTAGTCATAACAACGACATCCCAAGTTTCTAAAATCAATAACTTGTGCAACAACATATATGTATTAACATAACATATATATATACAATGTAAAGCCATCAACCATACACAAACCAATTTTGGAAGCACAATACATGCCCTAAGTTCACAACTATAATGGCATGAAGAATGTTGAATAATCATTATGCAACTTGTTACTCTTTATAACAATGTCCATCAATATTAAGAATATAATCCCACAATTATAGTACAAGTCTAGAATTATGATTTAAACATGCTATTAGTATACAATACATACTCAAATCATTAATACAACAAGGATAGAAATTAATTAAACAAAATAATTAATTTCTCTAATTTTTATTTCTCATCCAAACATGCTCAATTTAATATATGTTCAAGAATCTATCATGATCATTACATATATCACTTCAAAACTTGATTTAAGTCATAAGAACACTTAAATGAAAATTAATTAAATTAATTAACCAATTCCTCTAGATTTCAAAATAATCCTAAATGGCTTCAAATTAACATAAGTTATTTTCATGCAAGATATAATTAACAACTCACTTCGATTTTGGATTAGAGACATATATTCCATTTGTATCAAAATATTAAAACATATAAAGCATCAAAGACATAATTTAGAACACCCCCTACCTCACAAGAGGATTGTTCCTCTTGAATCCAAGGAAAGCAAAGGAATTTCAAGTTTTCCTCTTAGGGTTATGAGGAGGAAGATGAGGCAAGTCTTTTGTATTCCAAGCTTAATGATCTAAAGTGAGTGGAGGGTGGTCAGAAATGAAGTCAAAGCCTTGAACCAAGCTTGTCTTCAATGATGGCTAGGTTAGGGTTCTTGAGAGGAAAGAGATGATATGAAAAATGAAATGAAAATCCTAAGTTAAATTTGGTGGGATTCTCCACTCACTAGGTGCTCTTGCACTACCTCTCTCACACACACTTGCAAGACTAAAGGTGAGTCCTACACTTGTCATGAATCTAAGTGAGCTTCCTAGATTAAATCCTAAGCCTACACTTGTCAACCATCTAGGCTAACAAGTGGTTCAATCCTAGGCCAACAAATGGGTGAATCTCCACCCTCCATGTGTCAAGAGATTAAGCCTCCAAGTGGTTCCTCCACAATGTGAACAAGTGGCACCTTAGGAATGTGACACTTGTCACATTTTTTGGAAATTGCAAAATGGTCTTTTTCCAAAATATCTTCTAAATTAAATTGTAAAATTGTCCCTAAGACAAAAAATTATTACTTTATTTAATTACACAAAAACTACTCAAGTTATGAGTATTTATCCAAAAAGTCATGCATCCATGCCCTTTACAAGGAAAGTAAACAATTAACATATTTTTCTACAAAAGTAAAAATGTAGATGTCATGAAATTTAAATGTCATGGATGTATGCAAGGCCGGAGTCAAATCCTACCACAAAAGGTGAGGTTATGCAAGGAAAAATAAAAAACGAGAAAAGTACAAAATAGGGAAAAGACGAAAAAAGAAAATTACCAAAAAAAGGAAGTAGAATGACCGAGTCATTACTACCTACCCTCCTTAAAGGGATTTCGTCCCCGAAATCAAATCATACCTGAAAGAGAGAACAAATGGGGGTACCAAGAGCCAACCTCCTATTCAAGCTCTTTGGTAGCCTCCTCAATGCCATGGTGTCTCCACAAGACCTTAACCAATGGAATGGTCTTGGTCTGCAAGACCTGCTCCCGTGAATCAAGAATCTGGACCGGACCTTCCTCGTAAGTCATGTCCTCATTAACAACCACATCCGTCCATCGCAGCATAGAGACATGAAAGACGTCGTGAACCCTATCCAAGTCTAGCAGCAATGCCAAATGATAAGCAACTTCACCGACGCGCTCCAAAACCTCAAATGGTCCAATGAATCTAGGAGACAACTTGCCAATCTATCGAAATCTCAGAAGCCCCTTGCGCGGACAAATCTTCAGAAAGACATGGTCCCCTACCTCAAAAAACAAGGATCGTCTCCTCCTGTCAGCGTAACTCTTCTGTCTACTCTGTGCGATGGCCAATCGCTGCCCAATCAACTTAATTTTCTCTGTAGTCTCAATGACTATGTTAGGACCCAAGGCAATGGTATCACCGACCTGGGTCCAACAAATTGGAGATCTACAAGGTCTGCTATACAACACCTTAAAAGGTGCCATTCCAATACTGGTCTGGTAACTGTTGTTGTAGGCAAACTCAACTAAAGGCAAGTAGTCCTCCCAACTACCCCCAAAATCTAAGATGCAAGCCTGTAACATGTCCTTCAATATCTGAATGGTGCACTCCGACTGACCATTAGTTTGAGAATGGAATGCCTTGCTAAAGTGAAGCCCTGTATCAAGAGCCTCCTGAAAACTCTGCCAAAAGTGAGACGTGAACCGCGGATCCCTATCCGAATGATGGATACAGGAACTCCATAAAGCCTGAAAATTTGCCTTACATACAGTCCACTCAGTCTCTCTGCACTGCCTATCATTGCCATGGGCAAGAAGTGTGCCGTCTTAGTCAACCTTTCAACTATGACCCAAACGGCATCATTCCTTGCTTGAGACCTCGGAAGTCCTGTAACGAAATCCATAGTGATATGTTCCCATTTCCACTCAACTACTGGTAATGGTTGCAATAATCCTGTCGGTCTCTGATGCTCTGCCTTCACTTGCTGACAAGTAAGGTATCGAGCCACAAAACTGTGAAACATCACATTTCATGCCCTGCCACCAAAACTGTCGTCGCAGATTGTGATACATCTTTGTACCACCAGGATGAACTACAAGCCTAGAGTGGTGAAAATCCCGAAGAATGTCTTCACGACAAGAAAAAGGAACAAATAGCATCCCCTTGTACCTGAGACCACCGTCTGAATGTAAGGTCCAACCCTTTACATTCTCGCCGCCTGAAATCCGACTATGGATGGCCTTCATCTCCTCATCCTCCAACTGTGCCTCAATAACTTTACTAACAAGTGCCGGTTGAGCCACAAGGCTAAACAAAATAGTTGGTGAAACATCCTCATAACACTATAAACCAAGATCTACAAACTCTTCTAGCATCTTCGATCTGTGAATGGAAATGCTAGCAAGAGTTCCCCGCGACTTCCTACTCAATGCATCGGCCACCACATTGGCCTTACCCGGATGATACTGTAATTCAAAGTCGTAATCCTCCATGAACTCAACCCATCTGCGCTGCCTCAAGTTTAAATCCTTCTGAGAGAAGAGATACTTGAGACTCTTATGGTCGGAGAAAACTTTAAACTTCTCGCCGTACAAATAGTGTCTCCACCCTTTCAGGGCAAAGATAACTGCTGCCAACTCTAAATCATGTGTCGGATAGTTTAATTCGTGAGTCTTCAACTGTCGAGACCCATAAGCAACCACCCGCTCTATCTACATCAAGACGCAACCTAAACCTTCTCGTGAAGCATCACAAAAGATCACATAACCTAGACCACGTTCAAGAATGATCAAAACTGGAGCCGTTGTCAACCTGACCTTCAACTCCTGAAAAGCAAACTCACATGCCTCGTTCCATATGAACTTAACCCCCTTGCGGGTAAGTCGAGTCATAGGTGCCGTTAGACGAGAGAAATCCTGAACAAATCTCCGGTAGTAGCCACCTACGCGAAGAAAACTTCGAATCTCAAACACTGTCTTCGGACGCTCCCAATCCATCACTGACTCAATCTTCATTAGATCCACTACAACACTACCCCTTGACACAACAAGTCCAAGGAACTTCACTTCTGGTAGCCAAAATTCACATTTCTCGAACTTGGCGTACAACTGATTATCCCTAAGGATCTGCAACACTGTCCTCAAATGATACTCATGCTTTTCCACCGAAGCTGAGTATGTAAGAATGTCATCAACAAAGACCACAACGAATTGATGAAGATGGTCACTGAATACACGGTTCATCAAGTCCATAAAAGCTGCTGGAGCATTGGTCAAACCAAATGGCATCACTAGAAACTCGTAATGACCATACCGTGTATGGAAAGCGGTCTTAGATATATCATCATCCTTAACCCTCAACTGATAGTAACCCGATCTCAAATCAATCTTTGAAAAACAAGTGGCTCCCTTCAACTGATCAAACAAGTCATCAATCCTAGGCAAAGGATACCTGTTCTTGATCGTAGCGTGGTTCAGCTTGCGATAATCGATGCAAAGTCTTAAAGACCCATCCTTCTTCTTCACAAAAAGAACTGGGGCTCCCCATGGTGAAACACTAGGACGAATAAAGCCCTTAGCTTTCAAATCATCCAATTGAGCTTTTAGCTCATCCAACTCTTTTGGTGCCATGCGGTACGATGCTATAGAGATCGACGCAGTACCGGGAATAACGTCGATGGCAAAAACAACTTCTCGAAAAGGAGGAAGTTCTGTCAACTCCTCTAGAAAAACATCCAAAAACTCTACGACAACTGCCGGATAAACATGACCCGAGCCGTTGTCCTCCTCAGCCAATAGGCTAGCCAAATAAGACTTGTGGAGACTCCAGTCACCAATACTGAAAATCATCATCGAGTGGGAATTGCTTCGATCCCCCACAAAGTGAAAACAGTCTCCCTCGGGAGTGCATACAGTTACCTTCCCACGGAAGTAATCGATCGTAGCACGAAAGAAAGACAACTAGTCCATCCCGAGAATGACGTCAAAGCCTGTCATGTCAAGAATGATGAAATTGAACTCTAAAGTCCACCCAGCTATCTCAATAGCACAACCCCGACAAACATGGTCCAAGGACACTGGACCCCCAACTGGTGTGTCAACACAAAGGGAACTATCCGGCTGCGTGACCTCCAGACCCAAAGAATGTACAAATGAAGCAGAAATTAATGAATGAATACGATTCACTCGTGTCAACAAGAACTTTAGCCCAAGAACTAAAAACTGGAAAGATACCTCGAACTGTAGAAGTTCCTGCGGAGGTATCGGCCTGTGGTAGTGCGTAAACTCATCCCTGAGCCCCTAATTGCTGAGAACTGCCCTGGTGGCCTAATTGATGTCCAAAAGTAGTGGGCGTAAAACCCCTACCCGGATAAGAACCAACTGACGGTGCCACTGACTGTGGTGCCTGAGGCACCCTGAAACCCGACTGAACATTTGTAGATTGTACCGGTGTGGCCTGTGAACCAGTGCCACTTTGTGCTCTGTTCTGTAGGCATGGACACTCCCTCTTGAAATTTTTAAGCTGCTTGTAGTAATTACAAACCCCCTGAAGTCCCTGTGTCGAAGCTGAAGACTTACCCGTCTGAGAACGACTGCCCTGAGGCTGCAACTGCGGGCAACGAGGCTTGATGTGCCCCGGTTGCTGATAGTGGTGACAAATTAACTTCCCCGAAGGAATAGGAACTGTGGGTGCAGACCGAGCATGCTGTGACTGTCCCTGAACAGGAGAACTGTCCCCGGCCTTAGCCTTCTTCCACTGACCCCGAACAGATACCGATGAAGACTCTCTACGAGACTGCTTATATGATCCTTTGATTATGTGCTGATCTCGGTCCTCTGCCTCAACCATCATAGCCCTCTGGACCACCTCTCCGTAAGTCCTCAAGTCCAACATTGAAATCTATGGCCTAATATTAAGATGTAACCCATCTTGAAATTTCTTCGCCCTGAACTCATCGGTAGCTACCATCTCCGGTGCATAGCGGGAAAGAGAAGTGAAGTATATCTCATACTCAATGACACTTATCATGCCCTGATAGAGACCTATAAACTGCACTCTCATATCCTTCCTCATAGCCCTCAAATAGAAGCGATCAAAGAATAATGTCCTGAACTCCTCCCAAGTCGTCACCTCCACATCGTGGATATTGGTCATAGACTTCCACCAGATATCGGCATCTCCCATGAACATCGAGGCTGTCAAGGAGATCCTTAATCGGTTTGTAGGCACTACCATGCTATCGAGCCTGCGTACCATGAGGTCAAACCATGCCTCTGAAGCAAGCGGATCCATACTCCCTGTAAATTGGTCGATCTTAACCCTCTGTAACTTCATGAAGTAGTCCAAGGCCTCATTAACAACTGGTGCCAGCGCTGGTGCTGGTACCGGTACTGGGATTTGCATCCCTGCAATATGCTGACGAAACATCTGCTGAATGGACTCTGACATCCCTAGTGCCACTCCCTGTGCGATCTACTCCTCATAAGTTAGCGCTCGTGGTGGATTAGGACCCATGCCATGAACTGGAATCCTGGGCCTCCCCGGACCCCTCGTAAACTCAATGTCCTTAACCTGTTCCTCAACACCCTGATGTGAAAACTCTCCACATGTGACAACCTTGATGCTAAACACATAAAAAAGGAAGAGGTCAACAGTAACCCAAGTTATTATGACCGAATTCAACTCACGCTATAAATGCATGAAACAAGAAGCATGTCATTGTATATAACATACAGTCATGCCAAAGCAGTAAAAGAAAGCTCTTTAAACAATTAAGCACGTAGGCAAATAGACATACATATCTAACAAGGATGCTTTGTAAACACATAAGCATGTAAGCATAGAGATGTGTCATAATACTAAGTATGTCACCAAGGAACACGTAAATATATTATAATGCCAAAACATGTTATCAAAAGCATATGTATTTATCAAAGTAGATCAACAAAAGCATGATATGCACCCAAAACCTGTCGTCGTAAGGTTTTCGAACCTAGGAGCTCTGATACCACCTGTGACGGCCGTGGTTTTTAGGCCAGTGCGTCCTAAGATGAACGGAATGTAAATCCAATGATGAATCCAGAATGCGGAAGCAAAAGGTATAACAATGGTTTCTAGAGATACTACACATTTATAAGACACCAACGTGACCCTCAATGAAGTTATGAAACCTAAGGAAAACAAATGTGGGAACGACGACACAAAAATGGACAAGGATGAACGTAGGGCAAAAATGGACATTTCATAGAGAAATGGATGCTAAAAAGCTTACCATTGGAAAGATAATGAAAAATTAATGAATTTAGACTCAAGAATCACCTGATTTGGAGTCTGGACGGAAAAGATATGAAAAAAGAATGAAGAGGCATCCTCCGTTTAAGAGACAACACGACCCTATCTTACTAGAACTAGTATAACTCTCCTTACGGTTGAAGTTTTTGAGTGTGGTTGGTGTCATTGGAAATCTGACTTCAATCTCTTGAGTTTAGGCTCAATAATGACCTGATTTGGATCAGAAACGAAGGCAATAAGGCCCTCTGAAGTTGACCTAATAAATCAATCTGAGATGCTGAAAGGTAACCATGCTTCAGGGAGGATCAGCCGGCTGATGCTACAGCACCAGCCAACTAAAACCCCTCATTAGCCGGCTGATGTACAGTACCAGCCGACCGAAAAACCCTTTTTCAAGTGCTAACTCTCGGGATCTCATTTTTAATGCCTTTCGGTCGACCGATGGCTGCTATCAGTCGACCGATGGACCTAGCAGCAGAAAAAGCTACTGTAACCCATAGGAAGATGCTTGGCTTGGTTCTAAGGTTATACATGCATCCTAAGTGATCCAAACAAGCTTCAAAACATTCGCTAACCTCATGCAAGCATCAAAGTCATGTTAAATCAAAATGGAGCTTTGAATCAAATCTCAATGCATGGATTTTGCTTTAATTTTTCATAAATCCTCCATAAATAGTTCAAAAGTTGGAACTTGGGAGTTTTGTGAAATCTAACCATGCACGTATACGTAAAATGCAAAAATAGACGCGCTACAATGGCCTACGGCCTCATGGCATGTCATATGCAAAATATGACCCTTCAATGCATGAAATCCCTTAAATTTCATAAACAAACTATGAAAATAAAGTAGCATACATAGCATATAAGTATCTTTGGTCCTTGGCCTCATTACATACACATCTAAGAAGTATCAAAAGGTGCACTTAAGTGCATATTACATAGCTTAAACATTAAATACATGTTTTGTCAAAATAAACAAGAATGGAGCATGATATGCTAACATGTACATATTCTAACATACAAAAATACTCCAAGTAATCAAGCAATCCTAAGAGTGTTGAGCATCCCACAATAATGCTTCTTTACCTAAAAAACACCCAGTAACTTCGGGGTGAGCAAAGAAGTTTACTCGTAGGGAATGTATGTACATAGGTTTAACTTATTACATAGTTTGCAATTCAATAAAGTTTAGTCCATGCTATTAAAATGACATTAGAACTTTTCACATGGCACAATGAGATGCAATATCACATAGCTATCAAATTTGGAATTTAAAATTCGAAATCAAACCAAAGTGGATACTTGGACATCACGGCGGACCAGGCCGACACCATGGTTACTTTAGCATTACTAGCCTATGGGTAGCCTCCCTATGTGCGCACTAGACTTGTAGAGGGACAATCCCCCATACTAGAACCATACCCTAACCTTAGTCATAATAACGACATCCCAAGTTTCTAAAATCAACAACTTGTGCAACAACATATATGTATACAATGTAAAGCCATCAACCATGCACACACCAATTTTGGAAGCACAATACATGCCCTAAGTTCACAACTATAATGGCATGAAGAATGTTGAATAACCATTATGCAACTTGTTACTCTTTATAACAATGTCCATCAATATTAAGAATATAATCCCACAATTATAGTACAAGTCTAGAATTATGATTTAAACATGCAATTAGCATACAATACATACTCAAATCATTAATACAACAAGGATAGAAATTAATTAAACGAAACAATTAATTTCTCTAATTTTCATTTCTCATCCAAACATGCTCAATTTAATATATGTTCAAGAACCTATCATGATCATTACATATATCACTTCAAAACTTGATTTAAGTCATAAGAACACTTAAATGAAAATTAATTAACTAATTCCTCTACTTTTCAAAACAACCCTAAATGACTTCAAATTAACATAAGTTATGAATCAAGTCATGGCCTTTCCAAAAATCATGTCCTAGTTAAATTTCATGCAAGATATAATTAACAACTCACTTCAATTTTAGATTAGAGACATATATTCCATTTGTATCAAAATATTAAAACATATAAAGCATCAAAGACATAATTTAGAACACCCCCTACCTCACAAGAGGATTGTTCCTCTTGAATCCAAGGAAAGCAAAGGAATTTCAAATTTTCCTCCTAGGGTTATGAAGAGGAAGATGAGGCAAGGCTTTGTATTCCAAGCTTAATGATCTAAGGTGAGTGGAGGGTGGTCAAAAATGAAGTCAAAGCCTTGAACCAAGCTTGTCTTCAATGGTGGCTAGGTTAGGGTTCTTGAGAGGAAAGAGATGAAATGAAAAATGAAATGAAAACCCTAAGTTAAATTTGGTGGGATTCTCCACTCACTAGGTGCTCTTCCACTACCTCTCTCACACACACACTTGCAAGACTAAAGGTGGGTCCTACACTTGTCATGAATCTAAGTGAGCTTCCTAGATTAAATCCTAAGCCTACATTTGTCAACCATCTAGGCTAACAAGTGGTCCAATCCTAGGCCAACAAATGGGTGAATCTTCACCCTCCATGTGTCAAGAGGTTAAGCTTCCAAGTGGTTCCTCCACAATGTCAACAAGTGGCACCTTAGGAATGTGACATTTGTCACATTTTTTCGGAAATTGTGAAAAGGTCATTTTCCAAAATATCTTCTAAATTAAATAGCAAAATGGTTCCTAAGACGAAAAATAATTACTTTATTTAATTATATAAAAACCCCTCAAGTTATGAATATTTACCAAAAAGTCATGCATCATTGCCCTTTACAAGGAAAGTAAACAATTAACATATTTTTCTACAAAAGTAAAAATGTAGATATCATAGAATTTAAATATCATGGATGTATGCAAGGCCGGAGTCAAATCCGAGCACAAAAAGTGAGGTTATGTAAGGAAAAATGAAAAACGAGAAAAGGACGAAATAAGGAAAAGACGATAAAAAGAAAATTATTAAAAAAAAGAAAGGAAGTAAAATGACTGGGTCATTACATCTACTCCTCTCAGTGATTTAGTAAATGTATTTTGTATTTATGTTCATATAATCGAAAGTTAATTTTAGTAATTGTACTTCTTTAATATATTATTATATATGCTTATGCTTTAATTTTAGTAATTGTAAGCAATACTTCAATAATAGTTGTGAGAGGAAATAGTTTCTTCAAATTTCTAATTAGCATAGCAAGGTGTACTAACTTGACTTTCGGCTTTGACTCCTTTTAATTTAAGATATTTGTGAGTATTTTTTCGTAATAAAGGATTTTCTGTTTCTGGTTCTTTCTCAGTGACTAAATTTGTGTCTGATCTATTAAAGGAGGTAAAAGGTCAAGATCTGGTCATAAATCTTTGATCGTCAAAACTTATCCTGACCGTTCCATTAAGGAATTGTTGGATTCGTTCTAGATTACTAATATCATTTTCAATTCTGGCTGGATGGTTCTCGTTTTGGAGTAACCATTTGTTTGGTAAGGAAATGTCTTTCCAAGCAATTGTTTTCTTGATTTGAATATTTGCATCAGAGGTGCTACTTTGAATTAGTAGGGTCTGATCTTTTAGACTTTTGGATATTGCTTTAATATTTAGATTTGTCTTAATGGTCATATAATAAATTTGGTAAATTAATCATAATGGCTAGGATCCAGGAAGCATAGGATAACTAGAAGTTTTCACATTTAAAGTTAGGGCTTTTAGTAAGTGTGGGTCGCTTAAACTGAGGGTAAAATCTGGGTAATAGTCGAAATGAACTGGTCCATTACATAGGCTTATTTGCATTACTCCTAAGAGGTTGAGGTTATAATCAATGAACCTAGCATCTCGTAGAGCTAGTAGGACAGAGGCATTAATTCCTCTAGTAATAAATGGTTTGACTGCCACGTGTACTAATCCTATGTGAAGAAATTTGGAATCCTTAAATCTGTGTCTTTTAATTGCTTTAGCCGTAAATAGCTGGCATCTTTCATTCTCTTTAGTCAAAGAATATATCTGTTCAACAATTTTGACAATATAATCACTAATGAAGGTTGACTTGAGGAAATTAGTTTTGTAAATTTCTCTAGTTGGAACTCTCGGGATATTCCAATCATTAAATGCTAAATTATTATCTTCGATGTGGTATTCTTCTTCATTAACTATATCTGGTATTGGAGTTATAGTGGTTCTAGAACTTACCAAAGAGGTAGACCTGAACAATCCACTCATGATTACTTATCTATAACTAATCTTGTAAGGTCATATCTATGTTTTATAATAATAATTATACATATAATATTCTAATAAAATATAATTATATATATAATAAAATAAAACTATATAAAAATAAAAGAACCTGATAATATGTCGATGCTAGAATTAGATTTATGTCCTTAAGACAAATTTGCCCCACTATGGTGCTGACGGACTCAGTGGCGTCTATCTTCCAGAATACAACGACCTTTCTTTCTTCGGTAGCAGCACTGTAAACCAAAGAAATAGGCGAACTGGCTCAGTGTAGTACTCTCTCCTATAGACCGGACTCAAACTCGCACTATTATTATATGTGCGTAAGAAGGGAGAAGAGGAGAAAATTTAGAATTAGAGAAGAAGAATTTTGAATTTGGAAGTGATTTGCAAATGATCATGATGATTCATTGGCACTGGTTCGCAATAGGTGTAATGGTTCACACCAGTTGCAATGGTTGGATGCACTGGTTCGGAATTGATACAACCATTCATGAAGCCCACTAGATTAATTCCAACCTAAAAAACCAAGGCCCAGTTTGAGTAGCACGCTAGAGTAATTCCTGCACAAAATAAAATTAAACCAAACACAAGGGCCTAACCAAAAATTCCGTTTAATAAAAAATTAATTGGATTTTAAGCCCAAGCCCGAACCGGGTGCTCACGTGCGTAGCAAATGGTTCGGACCTAAGCTTGCTTAGGCCCTTTCCATCTTAAAAACTTTGGTGCCCTTAGGCCCAAACTTGAATCCCAAACATGTCTTATTTAGACTCCAATTAGTTTCATCATATTTTCAATGTGGGACGAGCACTTTCCATATTTTGCATACCCATTTAAGCTTATCAAATACCTTATTTTGGAGCTAATTTTTCATTCACCTGGAAACGGATTTGAGAAAGTAAATATACGACGTTCAACTCCTTGCGGAGAGGAACGCATTTGTCTATAAATCCGCATAAAATTCTTAACGGAACCTAGTCCAAATTTCATCCAAAGTTTCTATTTTGTATGCTCAGTTTCCAACATAAGCCATCAAAGGCATAAATAGGTCAAAAAGAAAATGTCATTTTGGAGCCCGTTTTATCAACAATTTGCATCACTACATTAGAGACAAATTTATGTGGCATGAATATATATATAAAACAAAAACGATGTGTACAGACAAAGATTGTACAGTAATAGGTTAAAAGTTTTCACCATTGCCTCTTTATCATCTACTCTAGCTCCCAGCTCTGTTATGGTATTAAACTAGAAAAAGTTGTCCATCTCTCATCCCTTCTGCGCGGATGATAGCCTCATTTTCTTTCAACCACCATCCACAGTTGCTACTAATTAGATAAGGAGCTTGAGGCTCTCACTCACATTTCTTGGCAAAGTATTAATAATTATTATAAAAATATATTCCTATACTCTTATTAGGCCCAACACTTTATATCATTCAATTAGAAGGACGGTGCGAAACAGAAAACAGTCTCTCCGCCAACATAATTTGACCCTTCCGAACCCCAAATGGCGGAGCATACGGCTAGCTCTTTTTTATTTTATATCAATCAGCAAAAAGTTTCAAGAATTTCTATAAAGTGAGCATTGATTTGACCTCCATTAAGAACTAATAGGTGGATATTTCTTCAGTTTAATCATGATAAAATCCAAAGTCAATTTCAAGGTTAGAAGCTGTCACCCTTCAACAGGAAAGGGAACTTGGATTGAAAGATTAATATAAGGCATGTTTACTTCAATAACTCTAAAAACTGAACATTTTATTTTCCCCTGATATTTTCAAAAGAATGTTTACTGAAATTGGGAATTTTTTTTTTTTAAACACAATTTTAAGGTAACCCAATAAATTATCGAAATAAACTGAGATTTTCATAAAATAAAAAATATCTTGTACAGCATGCCAAACAATGGATTTACTCTTTAACATTTCTTCTAGTTTATTTACACAATATGAAACAAGAAGGTGTGAGCTAAAGTTAATTATAAAGTAACAACAGACAAAATGGCATTTGAGGGCACGACCACGCTTAATGTCTTTCCTTGCTCGGTAATACAAAACAAACAGGTAGACACTATCCATACTTATATAAGATAGGGAAATAAGAAAATTTTCAATTACATAATCAACACCAAGTCCGTTTGTCCTTAATTAAAAACAGCTTATTCAATCCTATTACCGTTACAAATCTCAGAAAACATTGCACCATGAATAACACTGCTACATAAATAGTACAAAATTAATGATGAAGAAATCATGCAAAAATAAATAAAATCATGTATATTTGGTAACCTAGCCAAATTTTATGCACTAAAACTCAACCAAGAAGACCAAAAAGGGAATGAAATACTAAAATCTTTTTTATTACTATTCGGATGAGAATAACAAAAAATCACACCCCTGTAGACTTCCCATGTACATAGCCCACATCTATGTACGTGCATTCTTTGAAGCTATATATATATATTTGTGTGTGTCTCAAGTAAGTGAAAATGGAAAGGAAAAAACAGTAGCTCCTGGCCTTCTTCATTGAGATTAAAAGCACCAATGGTTCTAAGAAAGAATCTAAGAGGTAAGTGTCTATCCAAAGGACAGTCCGTTTCAAGACAGCCTGGGATGATATCAATAATAATCCCTTATATTTGATATACCCCAGATCCTCGTTGTAACATAAGGAGTGTGTGTGATTTATTTTTAGCCATATATATGAAGACCAACAAGATTTAGGATGTATACCAGTAATTTACTTTCATGAATCCTCAGCAAGTTACATTTAGGCTCCATTTGTTTCGACGTAAAATATTCTTTTCAAAAAATATTTTTCTTTTTCAGGTAGAATATTTTTTTTTATTTTTACTTTGTTAGCGTTTAGCAAAGGTTTACGTTGAGGTTGAGGTCGAGTCCATCAGGCGGGTCATGTAAAATAAGTTGCCGAAAACTTATGGATAAATTATTTTTGTTAAATTTTAATTTTTTTTTCTTTGTAAATATTTTACGACAATCAAACACCAAAAAATAAAAAAAATAAAAATATTTTTTGAAAAATATTTTACATCCAAACAAACGGAGCATAGAGTATCATAGATGTGAGTTCATATCTTATTCGTCCAACAGATTGGATCACATCCTGTGCATAAGCTTTGTGTATGAACATAAAACTCATTCCATGTGGAGGGGAAAAACTTATCAGCCAAATCAAGCATTTATCTAAAATAAGCCTCAGTCATCACAGAAGCAAGTGCAAAATTAGATCACTAAAGTAGTTATCAGTACTACTAACGCGTCAAATCAAAATGAAGTTACAAGATCAAGAAACAAGTTCCTTAAGCCCATATTGAATAACAAATATTTCAACAATGAGAAACACATACTAAAAAATGAAGCTTGAAGGGAAAAGACAGGGCATCATAAACAGAACAAATACCTTCTCATATCCGAGTAGAGGATGATACAAAATCATCAGGAGCCACCCCACCTATCCAATTGCTTAGCGTCCTTTTAATATCAGAGTGATTAATCTATTCTTCATGATATATAAAATATATAACCAGATAATGAATGTGAAACACAGAGGGGTCACCCCAAACAATCGAAGTGGAAAATATCATTTAGTATAACAATTGAAACCCCAAACAAATTTTATGAAATAAATGCAAATATGTGTGCATAAATTATTAGGGTTACCTTTTGCGAGGGGAATTAACCTGTGAAGAATGATAATGCATTAGAACACAGTGATTTCTACCACTTCTATTTTGCTCCAATGGAGCATTCGAGACTCTGAGTTGAACTCTGAGTTGACTGGGCTTAGGGCTTGCTTCAAGAGTGTCAGGGAGTGAGAAGAATAAGAATCAAAATTGATGTATCGATTTTAATTGACTGAGTAAGTTTTATGAACACACACACACACACACACACACACACACATATATACGTGTATAAATATAGAGAGAAATAGATTGGAAACAAACTTAGCAGCAGCGGTCGTTTGCAAATCGCCGAACACACCTTCGCGTCTCCAATGGAGGATTCCAGACTTAGGCCTCGTTTGGATGGGAAGATTTGGAAAGAAAAGAAAGAAATGATAAGGAGTGTTGTGTTTGGAGATAAAAGAAAGGATTGGGAAGGATTTGGAGGGATAGCTATCCCCTCCAAATCCCTTAAATTGTATCCCTTCAAAAATGATAAGATTTGGAGGCAAATGAAAGTAGTAGGTTTAGTGGCATTTTCAATATGCCAAAACTAGCCTTCAAAATTAGATATAGAAATTTGTTATTCCTTGTAACTCCTTATAACATTAGGGTTCATTCAGTTCATCAGGTGCATTCCTCGCGGCGTAGCAAGGAGAACTTTCGATCGGTTTGGTTTCTCAAGTTTGTGGGAATTAATGGATGCCACTACTCAAACTTTGGTCACTAAAAATTCACCGGGCAAACTTTCATTTGTTGGAGAGAAGATGAAGATATATACAAATATATATATATATGTGTGTGTGTGTGTGTGTGTGTGTGCACTGAGTGTATCATGTTCAAGGAGGGGATAAGAGATTTGCTAGGAGAAAGAGACAGGAAACCGACAAGATGAGGAAGAGATGGAGAAGGTGTTGTAACAAGAACATCAAAGATAAAGATTGGGGAAGAGAAAGGGATAAGATCAAAATCTTATCATGTTTCATACCTGGTTTGGTTATAAGAGTAGGGAATCATATTAGGGGGTTGCGTATATATATGGTATAATTTATAGAGAATATTTGTTAATGAAGTTTTTAGTTAAATAGCTATGGAACAACCAAGAAACACAAAGAAAAGGGAGTCAAAGAAACCACACACAAATATAAAAGGATATGATGATAATTTTGTTATTATCCTGTCTTTTCTTTTCCTTCGTGTATCTTACCCAAACATGAATCCTATTATTTCCTTTCTTTTCTCTCTTTTCTATCCAAACATGAATAGAAATTATTGTTATCTTTTTCTTTCTTTTCTTTTCTCTCATAACTAATGTTATCATTTTGTTTCTTTTCTCTCCTATGTATCCAAACGAAGCCTTGGGGTTTCTTCTTTAGGGGTTATGGTTTGTGTTGACCTTAATGATTTCATCTAAGGACAATCTAGATGTTTTGATGATAACAAACCATTAATGGTGTTTAAGGACTAATGTTTACATTGAGTATTATAGATTATTTACATTCAAATGATGACCTCAATGAAGATCATAAAGTCAATTCCAAGTATTCCATTACTCAAGATTACATCTATGGAAAACAAATGAGACAAAAGGAACATGAAGTTGTAAGGAACCAAATGCAAAGTCCATCCAAAGATAGCTTGGACAACAATGAGGAAGAAAGCAAGTCTACCTAAAGGCCTAAATGATCATGGACAAATAATGAAGAAAAGGTAGATAGGATGGTGAGTGTTTAGGATTCAATGTCAAAGTATTGATGAATCCATTTGAAGCTCATCTCTATAAGACAATGCATATCATTACATCATTCATATGCTCCTACATCCAATAGCAATAGACTATGCACTTCATTCACATCTAATTGACATATGAAGTCATTGCCTAATAATGAGTTAGTTCAAACTTGCATAACCTTTGAAAGAACTCATCACTTAAGCTAGAAATGATAGAACCATGCATATAAATTATATGATTTATTTTGGTCTTTAGAAAGTAAAGGTTAAGGCATTGAACTTAATCTTTCATCTTTAAAGCCTTTGTTACCATGAATTGGTAAATGACTCTAGGACACAATGCACTTGAAATTTATCATCCTTATATGTCCCTAGACTCTTAGAAACTAGACTTGAACTAAATTGAAGCATTCATCAAAGTCCTAGGTGCTAGAAATATGGATATCTCATAAGAAGTAATTTTCAGCCCAGAAAATATCCAGATCATCCTGTACTAAAAATGTTATAACTATTTTTGTAGTTAGAATTTTTAAGTAAGGCCAGTGGCATTCAAAATCTGACTTTGAGCCCTTGAGTTTAAACTCAAATTTCACCTGAATTGGATTTAAATTGACTGAGATATGATAATCACAAAATTCATCTTTTTGGTCTGTGAAATTTCTGACCAAGTTACACTAAAATGGCCATAACTATTTCTGTGTTTGAAATTTTTGAGCAAGACTGGTGGCATTAGAAATCTAACTTCAAGGTAATGAATTTAGACTTAAATTTCACCTCATTTGGAGTTAAATAGACCGAGTTATATCCATTTGAAGTCATGTTCTTTTCTATCCAGTAGCAAAACTTCAAGAGGAAGCATGTTTACGTCAATGCCTACTAAGCTCATGTCGACCTATATCTAGGCAGTAGCAAATTTCAAGTTGAAGCTCATTTACGTCGACTGGTTTGATGCATATGTCGACTGGTATCTAGGCAGTAGCAAATGTCAAGCTGAAGCTCATTTACGTCGACTGATTTAAAGCATACATCAACTGGTTCATGAAGAAAATGTCAACCAGTTTGTAGCATACATCAACTGGTTTATACCACATGTCGACCGGTTTGGTCACAACTCTACAGATTTCAAACTACAACGGCTCTTTTCTCCTCGACCCTTGTGCATCCAACTCTTAACAGCTATATTGAGCTTGCAAACTCTATAAATAAAGTGGGGAATGTCTAAATAATCAAGAGACATCATTTAAAAGACTTCACATTGCATTAAAGAGAGCTTTTGTTCTCAAATCTTCTCTTCATCTCTCTCATTTACTCATATACAAATCTTGAGAGATTTAACTAAGGATTCAAAGGGCTTTTGCTCTAATTCGAATCTTCATAGGGCTTTTGTTCTATTCTTCACTTGAGAGATCTTATTGAGTTCATTAGAGCTTTTGTTCTTCACTTATATCATCTTCTCTCATTCATATCATTTATAGAGTTTGAGCTTCACTTATATTCATATATACTCTAGTTGAGAGCTAAAGTTTGTACATCAATCTTTGAGAGATATTTCTTGTACTTCATTATTCTTATTACTATCTATTGTAAGGGTTGGTGTGACCCAAAAGAAGTCTAAGAGAAGGTTGTTCTCTTAGTAAGGAAAAGAAGTAAGGTCTTGTTTCATCTAAAGGTTTGCTCTCCACCCGTAAGGAGAAGCCATAGTGGATTGGGAAGTCGCAAAAGGAGTCTTGAGCTGAGAAGTAAGAGTTTCCGAACCTCGCTAAAATCGCCTAGCTATTGTTTTCAATCTCTCTTCCCTTATCTTTTTTAAAATTGTGCTATAAATTGTTTACTTTGATATCTTGATTTCATATCTTGACTATTGTATAATTAGCTAAATTGTTGATTAGAAATTGTATTTCTATAAATTGCAAAAATTGGTTATTACCTCTATTCACCCCCCTCTAGAGTCAATTCTTGGGTAACAATTGGTATCAGAGCCTAAACTCTATTAAAGGACTTAACCATCTTAGAGTACGATCATGGCCAATAATGGTAGTATCACACTCTTAGAAGGACAACCCAATGATAAACCTCCTTGTTATGATGGAAATGATTATATTTATTGGAAAATTAGAATAAGGGCCTTCCTAAAACAGTATTGATATTGATTTATTAAAAGTTGTAGAAAATGGTAGTCATATCCCAACCAAGGTTATTGAAGGAAGTGAAATTCCTAAATTAAAAAGTGAATGGGATGGAAATGATTATAAATTAATTCAATATAATTCTTTAGCTATATGTTATATTTATTGTGCATTGAGCAAAAATAAGTTCAATAAAATTATCTTTTGTAAAACGGCTAAAGAAATTTGGAACTTGCTTGAATTAGCCTATATTGGATCAATTCATGATAAAGAATCATATATGCATATGCTTATTGATAAAGATGTATCTTCTAGCATAAATTAAAATGAATCAATTAGTGAGATGCACTCTAGTTCTATTAACATTACTAATTCTCTTGGTAGAACCTACTTATCTTCATATAGTGAAGAAAATGAAGCAAATCAAAATAATAGTATAGCTCTCCAAGCTACTAGCAAAGAATCAAGTGGCATCAAAGAGATGGTTGAGTATCATGAAGATATTGCTCTTTGTCAAATGCCCGATGAGGATAAGGTAAATTCTAGTCATGAATCTTTTGATTTAGAAACTTCCTATAATGAATTAGTTGATAAGCATAATGATTTGCATGATACATTTAAAGAGTTACAAAGTGTGTTAGAAAAAATGCTTATGAAATGTGCTTCTTTTAAAAAGGAAAACTATGTTCTCTCTCAACGACATGAAAAAGTGCAAATGGAAAATGACTCTTTGAAAAAGGAAAATCATTATCTTGTGCAAGAATTATAAAAGATTCAAATTAAAAATGAGTCATTGAAAAATGAAATGAAATGCATACTCTCTAAAGAGTCGTCATCAATTGATCTTATTTCCAAAAATGAGTCTTTAAAGAAAATCATTGATGATCAAAATGACATTTTAGCAAAGTTTACCAAAGGAAAGGAAAATTTTAGTATTATGCTAGGTAATCAAAGAAGTGTCTTCTTAAAAAATGCGATAGGGTATGATCCTCATATTAAAGATGCATGCTTGTCTTCTTAATGTTTTGTCATCATCAAAAAGGGGGAGATTGTTGATCTTAATGATTTCATCCAATGACAATTTAGAGGTTTTGATGATAACAAACCATTAATGGTGTTTAAGGACTAATGTTTACATTGAGTGTTATAGATTATTTACATTCAAATGATGACCTCAATAAAGATCATAAAGTCAATTCCAAGTATTCCATTACTCAAGATTACATTTATGGAAAGCAAATGAGACAAAAGGAACATGAAGTTGTAAGGAACCAAATGCAAAGTCCATCCAAAGATAGTTTGGACTACAATGAGTAAGAAAACAACTCAAAGAAAGGAAGAAAGCAAGTCTACCTAAAAGCCTAAATGATTATGGACAAATAATGAAGAAAAAGTAGATAGGATGGTGAGTGTTTAGGATTCAATGTCAAAGTATTTATGAATCCATTTGAAACTCATCTTTATAGGACCATGCATATCATTACATCATTCATATGCTTCTATATCTAATAGCAATAGACTATGCACTTCATTCACATCTAATTGACATATGAAGTCATTGCCTAAGAATAAATTAGTTCAAACTTGCATAAGCTTTGAAACAACTCATCACTTAAGCTAGAAATGATAGAACCATACATATAAATTATATGATTTATGTTAGTCTCTAGAAAGTAAAGATTAAGACATTGAACTCAATCTTTCATCTTTAAAGCTTTTGTTACCATGAATTGGTAAATGACTCTAGGATATAATGCACTTGAAATTTATCATCCTTATATGTCCCTAGACTCTTAGAAACAGGACTTGAACTAAATTGAAGCATTCATTAAAGTCCTGGGCGCTAGAAAGATGGATATCTCATAAGAAGTAATTTTCAGCCCAGAAAATATCCAGATTAGCCTGTACTAAAAATGCTATAACTATTTTTTTAGTTGGAATTTTTAAGTAAGGCCAATGGCTTTGGAAAGCTGACTTCGAGCCCTTGAGTTTAGACTCAAATTTCACCTGAATTGGATTTGAATTGACTGAGATATGACCATCACAAAATTCATGTTTCTGGTCTCCGAAATTTCTGACTAGGTTGCACTAAAATGGCCATAACTATTTCTGTGTTTGTAATTTTTGAGTAAGGCTGGTGGCATTAGAAAGCTGACTTCAAGGCAATGAATTTAGACTTAAATGTCACCTCATTTGGGGTTAAATAGACTAAGTTATGTCCATTTGAAATTATGTTCTTTTCTGTCCATTAGCAAAACTTCAAGAGGAAACTTGTTTACGTCAACGCCTACTAAGCTCATGTCGACCAATATCTAAACAGTAGCAAATTTCAAGTTGAAGCTCATTTACGTCGATTGGTTTGATGCATATGCCGACTGGTATCTAGGCAGTAGCAAATGTCAAAATGAAGCTCATTTACATCGACTAATTCAAAGCTTACATCAACTGGTTCATGAAGAAAAATGTCAACCAGTTTGTAGCATACATCAACCGGTTTATAGCATACATCAACCGGTTTATACCACATGTCAACCGGTTTGGTCGCAGCTGTACAGATTTCAAACTGCAACGACTCTTTTCTCCTCGACCCTTGTGCATTCAACTCCTAACAGCTATATTGAGCTTGCAAACTCTATAAATAGAGTGGGAAATGTCTAAATAATCAAGAGACATCATTTAAAAGACTTCACATTGCATTAAAGAGAGTTTTTGTTCTCAAATCTTCTCTTCATCTCTCTCATTCACTCATATACAAATCTTGAGAGATTTAACTAAAGATTCAAAGGGTTTTTGCTTTAATTCGAATCTTCATAGAGCTTTTGTTCTATTCTTCACTTGAAATATCTTATTGAGTTCATTAGAGCTTTTGTTCTTCACTTATATCATCTTCTCTCATTCATATCATTTATAGAGTTTGAGCTTCACTTATATTCATGTATACTCTAGTTGAGAGCTAAAGTTTGTACATCAATTTTTGAGAGATATTTCTTATACTTCATTGTTCTTGTTACTATCTATTGTAAGGGTTGGTGTGACCCAAAGGAAGACAAAGAGAAGGTTGTTCTCTTAGCAAGGAAAAGAAGCAAGGTATTGCTTCATGTAAAGGTTTGCTCTCCACCCGTAAGGAGAAGCCATAGTGGATTGGGAAGTCTCAAGAGGAGTCTTGAGCCGAGGAGTATGAGTTTCCGAACCTCGCTAAAATTGCCGAGTCATTGTTTGCAATCTCTCTTCCCTTATCTCTTTTACAATTGTGCTATAAATTGTTTACTTTAATATCTTGACTATTGTATAATTAGCTAAATTGTTGATTAGAAATTGTGTTTCTATAAATTACAAAAATTGGCTATTGACTCTATTCACTCCCCCCCCCCCCCCCCCTCTTTAGAGTCAATTCTTGGGTAACAGTTTGCTCCTATGACCAACTAAAAGAGGTTTGATGGAAATAGGGAAAAACATTTTCACAGGTTAGGGCTTCGATCCGACTAGCAATGTGCGTGTTTTTTTGTGTGGGTGTGTTGTTTTGTCTACTGAATATATATTTTTTATTTTTTTGGATAGGGCAAGTAGTGAAAATATCAACGGGAATAACAACCGCTAAAAGAGCTTTGAAATGTTTTTTTCAATTTTTACCACAGTCTAGCACCATGGTAGAAAATTATATTTCTACCACGAGATAAATTGTGGTAGAAGATCATTTTTATCCGTTTCTACCACGGGTCATTTGGAATCATGGTAGAAAGATGACTTTCTAACACGGTTGATTAAAAATTGTTATAGAAAACATTTTCTACCACGGTTTATGCGGAACTGCGGTAGAAAACCTGTGGTTAAAATTCATTTTTCTTGTAGTGATTGTCACAAACCCGTTGGAATGTCGAATTGAAAGTGTTAAAGCAATAAGATTTCAAGCTCCACAAATAAGAAATGCTTTACTTCAATTAGAAAAAGTAAGTGAATATCCTAAGACAAGAAGTGAAGCTAAATGTTTAGCAACATACGAATTTGAAAATTTTGAATTTTTATTGGGTATGACTATTTGGTATAACATATTATTTGCAGTTAATTCAGTTAGTAAAAATTTACAATCTCAAGAGATGCATATTGATGTTGCCATAGATCAATTAAAAGGTCTTATTTCTTTTTACACAAAATATTGAGAAAATGGATTTAGATCAGCTATTATTTCAGCTAAAGAAATTGCTAATGAAATGGAAATAGAACATGTTTTTCATGAAAAATGTATAATTCATAGAAAAAAATAATTTGATGAGAATGTATTTGATAAGCCAACTCAATAAGCCGAAGAATCTTTTAGGATTGATTATTTTTTATATATAGTCGATCAAGCTATTTCTTCGATTCATAATAGGCTTGAACAATTTAAAATATATGAAGATATTTTTGGTTTTTTGTTTAATTTCAAAAAGCTAAAATCATTAGATGATGATAGTTTGAAAAAATATTATCTTAATTTAGAACTATTTTTAAAACATGACGAATGTTCTGATATTGATGATTTAGATTTATTTTCAAAATTAAAAATTTTAAAAGAAATTTTACATGTAGAAATAAACACTCCAATTGAAATATTAAATTGTATTAAAAGATTAGATTCTTTTCCAAATGCATGCATTGCTTACAGAATGTTATTGACAGTACGTGAATTGCTCAGTAGTGCTTCGCCACTACCGTCGCTAGCGCTGTAATTGTTGCTGTAGCATAAAGGAGTTTTTCGAAATTAAAGTTGATAAAATCATATCTACGATCAACTATGTCACAAGAAATATTTAATGGATTAGTTATATTGTCTATTGAAAAAGATATTTTAACTACACTTGAATATAAGAATTTAATTAGTAATTTTGCATCTCAAAAAGCCAGAAGGATAATTTTTAATTAATTATTATTTAATACTTAATATATTACATATTATGATATGAAAATATTACTTTTTATTTTTCACCTAAAGCCCAAGTTACATCGAGCCGCCACCGGAAGTGACATTGGTATAAATAGGTAAGTATGCAGTACTACCCGATAACTTAAGTTTTTTAATAAATGGGCAAGCGTCCACCTGTTACACAAGACCACCTCCTTCCAGCAAAGAAAGTTGGGCTTTTGAACTCTTACCCTCTAAGCAGGTCCGGATCCTCTGTGCTAGTAACCTGGTGTCGTAGCCTACTTGTGTTAAAACTAAAACTTGTTTTAGTATAGTTATTTTAAATTTTAGCACATAAAATATCTATCAAATTTTAAAATAAATATGTTAAAATTTAGATCTATGTGAATTTGTACAACATAAGATCCGCGCAACTTTGAGGTCAGGTCTCATTAATTTTAAAAAAATAAAGGCCCTGCTTGGATTGGATTTATGAAAACTGTTTTCTATTTTGATAGTAACAAAATTTTCAAAACTGCAAAACAGGTTTGCTTGGATCTATTTTATAAAAACAGTTTTTTGAAAACTGAGATAACAAAATTTTCAAAACTGCAAAACAGGTTTGCTTGGATCTATTTTATAAAAACAGTTTTTTGAAAACTGAGATAACAGAGTTGTGGTTTTCAGAGAACAACAATTTGTTATTTTTAGAGTTTTGGGAACACTGAGATGCAAAATTAGAAAACACGGAGAACTGAACGCTACTTAAAAGTACGGACAAAACTGCGTAAAACTCTCACTCGTTTATAACACAAAGCCGCATAGCATCCATCTTCTCTCTCTTCAACCTCTCTGCAATGCATCGTCTCTTTCTTCAACCTCTCTTTCTAATCTCGTTTACAAAGTTAAATTAGCTGTACAAGGGTTTTGACCTTTTATCTCCAGATTCTCCTCCTCTTTGAAGAGCCCTCTCTCAGATTTTTTCAAGCTAGATCTGCACTTCTTTCCTCACAATCGTCTCTCTGCTCTGGTAGAACTCTCTAACCCTCAAATTTCTTTAATCCATACAAGATCTGCGATTTTTCTCTCACAATCGTCTATTATCTTATCAATTGTTAGAATTTTTTTCCATTTCTCTCACAATCGTTTTCTCTCTCTCTCTTCAATCCTTGCTGGGAATCTCATGGCTGCTTCAGTTGCAGGATCGGCCGCCGTCGCCTTCAAATCCGCCAGAGTTGCAGAGAAATCTGGACTTTCCAGTGCTCATTTCCAGCAATGCTCTTTCATTTCCGAACGCCCTGGGTCGATTAAGCTCCCAAATCACATCAACTTGGATTGCAGATCGAGGAGATCGTTTGCTTCCTCCGGTATAACTTTTGTTTCCTTTTTTAAGCTTTTGATGCTCACACGATCACATCTAAATTTGTGACCTGTTTATGTATATTTATATGAATGTGTATGTTTACAAATGTGAAAGCATGAACAATTTGAGTTAGATATTCCATGGAATTTAAATATGTTCTTTATGCTTTCCACACAGTTTTAAAAAAATTAGAAATTAATTTCTATCATCTGATCTGGGTATAGTCTCTTTTTATTTTTTTGATGATAATTTTAAGTGCTTGTTAGATTTTCTTAGGATTTTTCTGAAGAATATTTTTGGGTATTGCTCTAATTTTATTTTTGTTAGTTCCTTATTTGGCTTTATATCTCTCTTCTTTTGAGGTTAAATTTTTCTTTCAGTTTGACTCTGAAGTTATTTTCTATTCATAGTTCTTTTTCTTTCTGATAGATTAGTGCTCTCTATACTCCCATTTTGATCTTGTAACAATGTGGACAGAAACTATGTAGCACAATAAAACAATGGTGTTAATTGACTTGTATTAATTGGGATTCAATTCAGGCAAAGATAATGGAAAGGTCCATCTTACTTTAATCAGTTTTACTTATGCCATGGAGATGGAGAGTCCTCAGGGATTGAGTGTTGCCTGTGTGGCTACAAACTAGCATGGCTTAACAAACCTATGTGAATAATGTGTTATAATTGACACTAAATTGATTTGTGGTGGTTTACTGGTTTATAAAATATTCAAGGGAAAAAAACTAGTAAAATATAATTTAAAAGTGCCACAACACTTTTCTTCCAATGTTGATATTGTACCTTTAAATATCCATTAGCCATTTCCAAGAAGTTTAACAATGCAATTTATTGAAACTGAACTAGAAAGTCATGAAGGAAAATCTGTGTAAGATTGTTGTGAAAGTTTAATTATAGGTCATGCTTCGTTAAAATTGCTTCTTATCCCCAGTAAAAAAGGAAGAAAAACAAGGTGTTCTTTTGAGTCCTTTCGTTGCTGAAAAAGGGTTCTACAAAAAATAGTTTTCTGTTTTGGGAGTTACAAAAAACTGTTCTTCAATTTTTTAGTTTAATTATAGCACATCAACTTGTTTTGTCTAGGTACTTGAAAAATCAAGATAGACATAGATTGGAGTGATACATCGTCTTCATCGTCTAGTGATTCAGATGAAGATTTTGATGACCTTGTAGATTGTATGTATTTGAATTTGATGCAGGAATATGAAGATTCCTTTAAATCCAAGGTACCAAAAAGAACTTCAGGGTTAATAGGTCATGAGTATGTTCCAGAATTGTTGAATGACCATGACGGTCGATGTTTTGATTTATTACGAATGGATAGAGAAGTCTTTCTAAAATTATGTCGAATATTGAGAGAACATAAATTGTTGGAAGACACACATACAATTTCAATCGAGGAGTCAGTGGCAATGTTTTTGTTCATTAGAGGACATAATATTCGTCATGCAGTGGGAGCTGAACGATTTCAACATTCTGGCAAAACAGTTTCTAAACATTTTAAGCTTGTATTGAGAGCAATATATAGTCATAGGAAAGTCCTCATACGTCCACCACAAAGCAATGATACGCCTTCTCATATACTTCATAATCCTAAATACTATCCTTGGTTTAAGAATTGCATTAGAGCAATTGATGGAACATATATAAGTGCTTTTGCACCTGCCAGCAAACAAACTCCTTATAGAGGAAGAAAGTCTATAGTGACACAAAATGTTATGTGTGCTTGCTCATTTGATAGCTATTTACTTTCGTTTACGCGGGTTGGGAGGAAACGACAAATGACTCGAGAGTTTTTATTGATGCAATTACTAGAGCTGTTGCACGATTCTCGATACCAGTTAATGGTATTACTATTACTTTTGTCTTTTTAATATTAATAATAACATGCTACTAACCCTAATAAAATTTAAATAATTTTTTATAGGGAAATACTATGTAGTTGATTCTAGTTACCCATGCACAAAAGGATTTTTGCCTCCATATCGTGGTTAAAGATATCATTTATAAGATTACAGGGGTAACAATCGGCAACCGCGTGGTGCAAAGGAATTGTTTAACTATCGGCATTCATCACTTCGTAATGTCATTGAACGTTGTTTTGGAATACTAAAGGCTCGTTTTCCCATTTTAAAGCTTATGCCTTGTTATAAGTTGGTTAGACAACGACTCATAATAACTGATTGTTGCACGATTCACAATATCATTCGTCAAAATATATTAGATGATCATTTTTTTATAGAGTATGGGGAAGAAGATGCTAATGTCACTGATGGGGGGAATGGTAACAGTAGTAATGTTGGTTTACTGAATGCACTTAATTTATGTGATGATGGTGCAGAACAAATGGGAGCCCTTAGAACTCATTTGACAAATCAAATGTAGGCATCATTCAAAAACAATGTTAGATGAAGTTATTTTTATAATTCTCCAATGTTTTGCTTTGATTACCTATTTATGTAATTCTCTAATATTTTGTTTTGGTTATGTATGACTAAAATTAATATTTGTACAACTAAAAGTGCATATGACACTTGAAGTAATTAATGTAACTCTTTTATTGTATTTAAATTTAGTCAAATTTTAATTAAACTTGATATATTGTATTTGTGCAACTTTTATTAAGTATACTTGCTAAAATGAATTCACCTCAAACACTTATTTAATATATATATATATATATATATATATATATATATATATATATATATATAGTTAATATCTTCATTTAAAGAAATAAAAGAGTGATGTACAATATTTTTATTTATTTTTTTAGTTTAGAAAATTATTTTCAAAAACTCATACAACCAAGTAGTTTTATGAGTTTTTGTTTTCCAGAAACTATTTTGTAAATTCTCTTAACCAAGCAGGCTTGAAATTTGAAAAAACTAAAAATTGTTCTCTGAAAATTGTTCTTGAGAATAGTTTTCATAAATCCATTCTAAGCAAGGCCAAAAGATTTGATAGTGATATAAATTAAGATCAAACGAGCATATCTATGCATATTTATGGAAGGACATGGATATTAAAAATAAATAAAAAATCAGTCACTGCAACTTTCAGGATTAAATTTGGATATTTGGAAACGGGTTGGGTATGTTTGCAAACGGGTTGTGCCTTATATATAGACCAGTAAAGGGATCGGATTTGGACTGGATCACGGTCGATCCGAATCCGATAAGCATAATAACCGATCCGATCCGATCCAATCCGACGAATTCTTGCATAATCGATCTATATCCGAAATTCGACTCTATCAGATGTCCGATCCGATAAGTCCGATCCGTTTACAAAAACACAATCAAGAAAAGTGATGCAAAATTAGGATAACCAAGAGAGACACAAATGGGTTTTGTATCAAAGAAGGAAAAAGAGGGAGAGAGGGAAAAAGAACGTGAAAAAGGAAGAAAATGAAGAGGTAACTTTTACTGGAAAATTAGGGCTTTCTAGTTAAATCAAAGAATCCACAAAGAAAAATTCCTTACTCATAGAAAGTACTTGAGTTATACAGGGAATGCTATGATTTCAAAATAGAAGAAAGGGTGGACGCTTGTAAGAAAAGAAAAGGACAAATAGAAGAAAAAAAGAGAGAAAATAACTAACAAGAAATTACTCCGGCAGTCCCTGACTCCCCTTTCTCCCTTTTGGCAGTAGATCTATGACTTGCCCTTCACCTATGTTTTTCTGACTGGAAACGCAAATGCAATACAGACTTTATAGTGGCCTGAGTTTTGTTCTTATGGCTTGAATCAATAGGCAAAAGATTTATTACTATATAGGTGGAAACACGGTAGTCATGTATATATAACATTGCGATTAATTTAATTTTTTTTTTTTATATTAAATCTATACAAATCATATATGATATATGATATATATAATAATATATATATATAATAATACATTATTTAATCTGATCGGATTATTAACGGATCGGATCAACCCTAATCCAAATTTAATTTGTTAAGTTATGGGGTTATCGGATTCGGATCATTACCGGATTATCAGATTTGATATTCAATCTATATCTGACTAAACGGATCGGATTCGGATTAGAATCCGTTTTATTGACAGGTCTACTTATGCAACGACTTGGACTTTTGTTGATGCGTCAAGTCTAAACAGGTCATTTTTCAACTTGAACTTCAATTTCCATTTTCAAAAAATTAATTTCCACAGAGAGAATTTTAAGATCCAAATCGAATCTTTGTAAACGAATTAGGTCCATGTAAACGGGTCAATTTTGCTAGCTTCAGCTTTTTGTTTCAAATTTCATGAAATTTATTTCCAAAAATGTTTGCCAGAATTAGGCAAGTTTAAAAATGATTTTTAAATAGAAAAACGAGTTACTGGGTCTCACGGCCCATATATGACCCATTGCAACCCACATTTGACCCGTTCACATTTGTCCCGACCCAAACCTAACCGTTTGCCACCCCTAGTTTTTGGAATGATGGAATTGGAAGAGAAACGGAGGAATTGTATCGTAATTTTCATGTTTGATTTAGTTTTGAAAAAATAAAAATAAAAATAAAAAATAAAGGATAAAGGAGATTTAAAAAGATAGGATGACAACTTAAAAAAGAACAATGATAGGGAAACTGAAATGTATCTCCCGAATTAATCACCGAACTTGACGTGGCTTGGCCACGTCAGATTCTCACTCCTCTTGAGTGAGGGAGCAAAAGAGCCCATCACGTGCAGGTAAAAAAAAAAAAAAAAAAAAAAAAAGGTGGTAACGTATATCGTGAAAAGGAATACCGAAAAACTCAGAAGTCTCCAAAATTATAGAGAACTTATCTTATCTTTTTTGAAGGAATCAACTTATCTTTATCTTGTTAAATCAAATTAAATCACTGTACTGGTTAAATTCTTGAATGAAAGAGTGATGTTGTCAATACTTCCAAATTTTTGTGCGTGATTCAAATACAAGATGATCATGTAATTTTTAAAATCAAATCATTGAGTAATACCTAAATCTATTGTGAAATTTGTAAAAAAAAATAAACTTTAAATATTTTTGATCTATTACCAAATATATGTAATTGTGTGTGTGTGTGTATATATATATATATATATTTGTATATACCCACCTTCTTCTGGTCATCTTCATAGTGTCCATGACTCCATTACTTTCCTTGTATTCTTCTCAAACAAATTTTTTTTTTTTTTTTAATTTATTTTTGGGGGTGACCTAACCACGTGATGACTCTTTTATTCTTCACTATATTTTAGAGAATCTTGGCTTGGCTTGACCATGTTAGATTCGGTCGTCTTTTCGGGGGTTACCCTTCGCCCCCTTATCATTTTCCCTTAAAAAATTAACTTTAACTTTTTAAAAAGGAACCATACAAGATATTTGGGCCCCGTTTAAAACATTAGGGCATATGATAATAATTTTTGTTAAATTTTTTTTCTTTCTTTTCACCCTTTTACCTTTTTCAAATAATAGTGGCACTATTATAAAAAATTTCTCTCTTATTCTTCATAATTTATCATAACACAAATACAAGTATTGATTTTTTATTTTTTGTTCCTTTTTCTTTTCTCTTATAATTAAAACTCTCTTCTTTTTTACCCTTTTGTCCATCAGAATTTGATTAGTATTTTGTAGATAGGAGCAAAATACATCAAAAGCAATCAACAAAAATCAGTTTGGAGAACCCTGAATTAGAAGTCACTAATTTAGTGGGTAAAGAGCAACAATCCTTTTATTAATATTTTACTATTTTTTTTAGTTTAGTTTAGCTTATTTATTTATTTATTTTTTCCAAAACATAGTTTTGAATTGGGATAGTCGTCTGTGAATTTGCTGATTGCTACTTTTGTGTGGTTGATTAAAGTTTCACAGGTCCCCATTACTACTGCAAATTCTAGTCATAAACTTAAAAAAACGACATTAAGTCAAAAAATTCGGCATAATGTCCTGTGCTTGATGATACTGAAAGGACCAACACCGACATCTATAGTCATCTACTGAAACGTTTGTGAAATTGGTGACTGATATTTTGTGGTTGAATAAAGTTCCACGGGGTCCCATTATTACTACAAATTCTAGTCAATGAAATAAAAAAATACGGCATTAATTCAGTCGGGTGCTTTACCATACCGAAAGGAGCGACACCGACTTCTGTAGACATGTACCAATTGTTTTTGACATTAGTCCCTGTTACTATCGTAAATTCCCGGTCAATGAAATTAAAATCACGGCATTAATTCATTCCGCTGTTTGACGACACTGAAAGGACGGACACCGACTTCTATAGTCACCCACCCAAAAAGGCAAAAACAAAGTTACACTAGGTAGTCTTTTATATAGTCGTTCATATTGGCTCAATATAATTTGAGACCTTAGACAAAAATTATAAAATTGTTTGAGAGTAGGGCAATATAAAATGTAAGTGAATAATATTTTTTTTCACTATTGTATTATATTTAAATTATTCATAAATTAGTTTCCACAATTATTAGTGATTTTTTTTTAGCTTAACTATTAGTTAAATATATATTCAATACAAACGTGGAAGGAGGGAAAAGATAAGGATAGATTTGTTAATTTTGATAGAGCTACGTGGAGTATAATAATATAATAAAATAAGAAATCTCTAATATATTGTTAACCTGGCATATATAACAATAGTAATATACAAGTAAGGAAGTAATAATTTTAGGGCCTTAATTAAGAAGCCTAATAAAGGAAGAAAATAATAATTTTAGGGGTCTTCTTATTGGCTCGGCTATCTAATAATGTAAGGAAATAAAAATGTTTAAAAGTTGAAATAATAATTTTAGGGCCCAACTAATATAGGAAATAAAAATTTTAAGAAATCTAATACAATAAAAAAATAATACTTTTAGAGCCTTCCTATTGGCCGGTGCCTTAGGCCTAAGTGACCTAAGGGTCGAGCCGGCCCTGACTCGTTCATGAGTAAAGTAGGGTCGTCAATGCATGCAACTGATGAGATGTGGTGGTTTTACGTTGGCTATATATGTGTGTAAAATCGAAGCATGTTTACTGACATACATATACAAACGAGAGTACCCAACTTCCCATTTAGTTGTCTACAAGCCCTATTTGTGATCATAGATCGATATGATCATGAGGACTCTTTTCTTGCTTTGGCTACTATCCTCAACTGCCTTGTTGATCAACTTGAGGCTATTATTATGTGATGGGATTAATATTCCAAATGATGTTGTTTGCAGTGAAGATGAGAAAAGAGCCCTTCTAAGCTTCAAACGAGGTCTTACTGATCCTTCAAACCGGCTATCCTCTTGGTCAGTCGACCAAGAAAACTACTGTAGGTGGACGGGAGTCCGCTGCAACAATGTAAACTGGTCGAGTAGTGGAGCTGTACCTCGGTAATCCGTATGAAGACTATTCTCACAACTTTGAATCTTACATGACGCACCAGTTGGGAGGGAAGATTACTCCTTTTTTGCTCGAGTTACAACGTCTGAGTTACTTGGACTTGAGCTGGAACAATTTCACCGGTGCTAGTATTCCAAGTTTCTTAGGTTCTGTCAGAAGTTTGAGATACCTCAACCTCACGCATGCTTTTTTTGAGCCGTCTATTCTTCATCACCTTGGGAATCTCTCAAGCCTTCATGTTCTCGATCTAAGCTTTAATTATCAACTTCATGTTGATAAGCTTAGCTGATTCTCTCATCTTCATGACTTGGAATATCTTGACATGAGTGGGATCGACCTTCACAACGCACCTGATTGGCATCGAGCCGTGAGCGTGCTTCTGTCCAGTTGCGGACTTGAAGGGCTGATTTCTCATCAGCTTTGCAATCTCTCGAGCCTTCGTCATCTTGACCTGAGTGATAGTTTTGATCTTTATGTTGATGACCTTAGTTGGATTGCTCGTCTTCGTTCCTTGGAATCCCTTAACATGAGATCTGTCGACCTTCACAAGGCAGTCGATTGGCTTCAAGCGGTGAGCATGCTTCCTTCCCTTTCAGAACTATATTTCTCGAGCTGCCAGCTTGTGAAAATCATCCCACCTCTTTCTTATGATAATTTTACGTCTCTAAAAGTCCTTCACCTTTCTGGGAACAATTTCAGGTCCAAGATACCAGACCTGTTGTTTAATCTCACAACTAGCCTTCTTTCTCTTGACCTATCCTACAATTTCCTATATGGTCATATACCTAGCATCATTTCAAATCTTCGCTTGTTGAGCAATTTAGAGTTGGAATATAATCATCTAACAGGGAAAATCCCAAATAGATTGGGCAATTGAAGCATCTTGAATGTCTCACTTAGTGGGAACTCATTGTATGGTCCCATTCCAGCATCAGTTGGAAACTTAACGTCTTTGAGAATGTTACAACTTTTTGAGAATCAACTGAATGGCACTTTGCCAAAGAGTGTCGCGTTTCTCTCAAATCTTGAGGAATTAAACGTGCATCATAATTCCTTAGCAGGCATTATTTCCGAAGTGAATTTTGCCAAACTCTCAAAATTGAAGATATTGTCTACGTCTTCAAACTCTCTCTTCTTTGAGGTGAGCTCCGATTGGGTTCCTCCTTTTCAACTTCATGAGCTTCTGATGAGGTCCTGCAAGATGGGTCCAGGGTTTCCTGCATGGCTACAAGCACAAACATCTTTGTATGCATTAGACATTTCTCAGCCCGGGATTTCAGGCAAAGCTCCAGAATGGTTGTGGAAGTGGGTGTCGGGTTTTGAATATATCAATCTCTCTGACAACCAGATAAATGGAGACATATCGAACGTTTTGCTGAATTCTAGTTTTATCGAAATGAGTTCTAATCGCTTCGGGAGTCAGTTACCACGTTTGTCTCCACATGTTGAAATGTTGAATCTTGCTAACAGTTCTATCTTTGGACCCATTTGCCCAGTCTTGTGCCAAGAGATTACTCGAGAAAGTAAGTTGAGGGTTCTTGATCTATCAAATAATTTACTATCCGGAGGAATTTCTTGCTGCTGGATGCATTTCCCATACTTGGTCCGTGTAAATTTGGGGCGGAACAACCTGTCAGGTAAAATTCCTAACTCAATAGGTTCATTAAGTGCACTCGAGTCATTGCAACTGCATAATAACAAATTCTTTGGAAAAATAGCTTTGACATTGCAAAATTGCACCCTTTTAGTGCTCATTGATTTCAGTAAAAATGAATTTACTGGACTCATTCCGACCTGGATTGGAGAAATGATAAATCTTCGTGTTCTCCAGTAAAGATCCAACAAATTCACTGGCAATATACCTGCAGAGATATGCCAACTATCTCAAATTACAGTCCTGGATCTTGGGAATAATAGACTATTAGGACACCTACCAAAATGTTTGAACAATATGAGTGTTATAAAGACTACATTAGGTGATTACTGTAGTTCAGATGTATATTACAAAGAAAGTCTTTGGGTGATAACAAAAGGGAGGGAATCAGAATAGAATACAAGAGTATCCTTGACCTCGTGAGGAGCATAGATCTCTTGAGTAATAATTTTTCCAGGTTGATTCAAGATGAGTTTTCAAGTCTTCATGCATTGCAATTTTTAAACTTGTCTCGTAATCAAATTACGGGAAAGATTTCCGAGAATATTGAAGGCGTGACAATGTTAGAATCCCTTGATCTCTCAAGAAATCATCTTTTTGGTGAAATTCCCAGATCATGTCGAATTTCACATTTCTCAGTTTTTTGGACTTGTCATACAACTTCTCTGGAAGAATTCCTACAGGCACCCAACTTCAGAGTTTTAATGCAACTAGCTACATTGGCAATGCCGACCTCTGTGGAGCCCCACTCAACAAAAATTGTTTAAGAGAGGAAGAATCTCAAGGTCAAGGTGTGACACCAGTGGAGAATGAGGAAGATGAGCATGAAATGTTATGGTTTTATATTGGCATGGGTCCTGGATTTGCCATTGGATTTTGGGTTGTTTGTGGTACTCTTTTCTTCAAAAGGACATGGAGACATGCTTATTTTCAATTTGTTGATGACATGAAAGATCGGACTTACTTGGCTATACTCCTAAAGGTGAATTGGATCCGCAGGAAGTTTAAGAGATGCAGTGGCACAAGAATATTCTTGCCATCATCTTCTACATGATATTGAGTCCAGCATTTCGTTGGTTTTTTTTTCCCCATGTACTTGCTATTATGTTTTCGTTGTTTATATATGTAATAATGTATTATGCATTTTGTAGTCTGCATTGTAGGCCTGCTCTTTCTTTCTTTTTTTTATAATAAATTAGCACTTTAAAATTTTATTCAACTATTATATGTTAAAATGAAAACAATAATTGTTAGGAAAAATAAATTTTAAAAATTCAAATTCCTAAATCAACTTACACCATTATTTTTCGTTCACTCTAACTCTCTTTGGTTCAAAAAAATCAAGATCAATGAAATTGTTCTAAAATATGTGGAGTTATGATATTTGCAACAAATAGACATAGACCGAGTGTTACTCTTCACTATTCTTTGATAAATAAGTAAAAAGTTTTTTTATGTGATAAATGACGTTTTGTATTCACCCACCCTCTAGGTTTTCTTTATTTATTAGTTTTCTTATTTTGTAGTAATTAAAGACAATGCGTACATGATTAGAACACATCAGCAGTTAGGATAGAGCACCTACTCATCGGTATGTAGTTAAATATATTATGTTACCATAATACAAAATTATTGTGATTTTGTGATGTCTGTATATAATTGTGTGGTGTGTGATTTAAATGAAAAAGAAAATGAGAAAAAGAAATTATAAAAGAAGTGGGACCCACATCACTTTTTAAGTGAATTGTGAGACCAAAATTGGTCTCTGCCTTTCTCTCTCTCTCCCGACAGACACTCTTTGCTTCTCCTTCTTTTCTTTTTTTTCTTTTCTTTTCACTTTAAGCTTCCATTGTTGATTGCTCCTTCATCTTTTGTCGGATTGAGGTGTCGTTTGAGGCAAAATGAAGCTTGTGTCGAGCTCTACGCATACATACCAACAATTCCAGATTTGGTGCACCCTTTGAACTTCGAAATTTAGGACCCATTTTCTAGGATTTGCTCATTTTTGAGGTAGGGGCATCTTAATCCACTTTAGTCTTGTTCTATTGTGAATTTTACCTCCATGTTGTATTAAATATGCTTAATTTAGAGTTAATTATATCTATGATGGTATTAATGATGTCTAGAGGGTTTTCACGATCTTGAATATGGTTGGTTCATGTGCAAATTATATTTAGTTGTTGATTTCCTATGTTTACTATGTGCTAGCATGCTGAAATTGATGTATGAGAGTATGCTTATTTAAATTGCGCTAAATTTCCCAATTCATGATGTTGAGCTCATATATATATATATATATATATATATATATATGTACATGCTTAAATGTATTTTGTTGTATCTTAATGTGTTAATAATAACTTGGGAGATGTTGAACATGTTGAATGTTTAATTTTATGATGGAAAATTTTAAATGCCATGACATTGAATGTATGGAACATATATACATGCACATACCATTGGGTTTGCATGAAATGGGAGAAATTGTTCTTGAAATAAATATGGGGAATTTCAGGGAAGTGTTTTTGATAAAATGGTTTTATGCGAAACCCGGTCGCTGTGGGGTTACCAACGGGCCGGAGGTTAATATAGCCTAGAGGGGACTAGGGAGTCGCCTTAGCGTGGTTGAGCTAGCTAGGCCCCATAATGACGCCGCGGGGTTACCAAGGGTCAGGGACACTAGCCAATCCTCCTCTCGTGTTGCGGCGGGGTTACCAAAGGGCGGGCTGTATTAACGTTTGAAAGTGATGGTTTTGAGAATGAAAATGGGGAGTGTCATGAACATACATTGCATTTCATTGCATTGCATTGCATTATTTATAATTGGAATTGAATTGTATGTTGTATTTGATCCCCTACATTGTATGATCCCTATCTCCCATTGGCCTATGCTTTGCTTGAATTCACAAGGACACAAGATTTGTGTCTTAAGTGTCACCTACTGAGCATATAGCTCACCCTACTATTTATACATTTTTTCAAGTCTTGGAAAAGAACCAGTTATCGACAACCCACCTCAAGCTTGAGCGATACTAGAAGCTCACTTTTGTGTCTTTTGTATATCTCCCATTATTTTTGCAAAGCACTAAAAGTGTGAAGGTGTATATGTATATTTTGCAAAAACTTTGTCATGTAATGTAATTAAGGTATTTGATGATATTTTGGATGTGAATTTGTTAACATGTAAACCTTATTGATGAATGGGGAGAGTAATACTAGTTTGAAGTATTATTGAGATCATTTGATTGTGTATCATCATCTTCTATTGCCGTGAATTCAAAATTTGAGCCATGATGGGTTAAAAAAATGAATTTAAACAGGTTGCGGTAGGTTCATTTTTAGGGGAGGTTATGCCGAATTTTTTGTAAAATTCTTGGCATCAGCTAGGGTCGTTACCAAATTTGGTATCAGGGGCAAGGTTCGAAAAC